>NC_088603.1:81946032-82609077 GCF_036013475.1 Columba livia
AGAAAAGTAAGAAAAAGAAGGAAAGAAGAAAGGAAAGGAAAGAAAGGAAAGGAAAGGAAAGAAAGAAAAGAAAAGAAAAGAAAACAAAGATAAAAACGAAAAGAAAAGAAAAGAAAAGAAAAGAAAGAAAAGAAAAGAAAAGAAAAGAAAAGAAAAGAAAAAGAAAAGAAAAGAAAAAAGAAAAGAACATTTTCTACTTGATTTACAGTAAAAGGAATATGGCTTAGGAGTTTATATCTAAAATACACAGTTAAGCAAAAGTTATATATTATAATTAAAGTTATGAAGAGGTGTTCAGGAAATTTGGGCTCATTCATTTTTCTGATGCTGTGTAAATTTAGACAAAACGTTTAAGCTATATCCTCCGCAGTTCCAGGATAGCAAAATACTTCTGACCTAGTATGTTCAACCAAAACTGTTGCCTGAAGTATGCCTCCATACAGGGTTAGAAATGCATAGAGACACACATGTTATTTGTTAGAACAGGGTGTCTTTCCTCATTCTGAGCTCTGCAAAAAGCTCTCTCCTATCTATCTAAACTGAAAATCTATTTCTGGTCAGAGACTTTCTTTTGTTCTGATTGCATACATCTGTTACAGGGAGAATTTAATTTCGTTTGGAATATTTAGGTGCCACTGTGAATAATAACTGAAATATGTTTCTCTGCTTATGCTTCGGTAAGTTATGTAGTGTGGCAATTTGCAATTACTTTTTTGTCCTTTAAAGTAGATTTTGTCATTATACTGCTTTTATTACTAAACTTTTATCAAAAACTAAGTAAAGAGCGCAACCAGGAAAAAACTAATGAAATTTAATTTTTTACTTTCTGAGTGACACTTTAATTTATGTAGATGCAGAAAAGGCAGAATTGAATATTTGTAATTTTCAGTTATACTAGTTAAAATAAATATACTTTCTGGAGGTAATTTGTTAAAAATATCTTTGAAATACCCAGCATTTCAAAAGCTATTTAATTTCTAGTATAGTTTCTTCCACTGAGGAAAGCTGAGAATCTTAGCGGTATAGTAAATTACTTGCCAGTTGAGGGGAAGCCAGATGTTCAAAAAGCTTATGTGTTGTTGAAGCTTTTAAGAGGTATTCTTGTTATGTACCAGAATTAGAAATTAGTATTCAGTAAACCACTCTTCAAACACCAGTGGTACAAACATGTTTGCTCTAAAAATTACTGATACATGAGAGAGAGATGGAAAAACATCAGCTAATCCCTAGTGCTGTGGGAAAGTTAGTTAGGCTTTAATTAGCACTTAGCAGACATTTAATGAATGTGGCTTCAAAGCCTAATCCATCATAATGTAACTAGTATTATCAATGGTGTAAAAACTATGTATTAACAAACAGGTTTGGAAGAATGCTACAGAACAGCACCAAGGAACTGCAGCACTGTGAGTTCTAGTGAGTCTGTCAGATCTGGTTACCTTGGGGAATCAAGTTCTGTGAAGCCAACTGCAGTCTAACTTACTGTAAGTGATATGGGGGTTGCCCTAATTCTTTGGATTCTGAGAACAGTAAGATGAGATCTTAAGTTATCCCAGATAAATTTATGACACTTCAATTAACTTTCTGTTGAAGTTCATAGGAGAATTTTGAAGATACCTATTAATTGTTTAAAACATTTCAATGGTTTGTAATAAGGTCTCCGATCCTTAGTAAAATCATAATACTGAAATACTAAGCACTGGAGTCACTGATACTTTTAAAAGTAACTAAAAATGCAGCATAAAAGAATACAACACAGACAAAAAAAGCTGTATTTTGCAGAGGAAAATCATGCTTTTCCAGTTTACTGGTGTCTTTGCATCCATTTGCATCATGGCCAAACACACTTCAAGAATATACTAAATAAATACATTAAAAGAGGTTAGTATAATGTTTTGTTAAGAAGTAGGACAAAAAAAAACCCAACAGTGGCAAGTTTTGTAAATGAGGAAAAAAAAGAAGTGAAGATTAAGAACAAAATGAAACCTAAGACAACTTCTGAATACTAGTCATGGATCAATACAGATACTACTGTTTTGTTTTCTTTCTAACATTGAATTATGAAGTATAGTACAATAAATGTCAACTACTAATACATCAGAAAGCCCTGCACATTTGTCAGTTTCTGTTTTTTGTAATGTAATAGGAAAAAAAAAAGTCAGTGTGTATAGTTCAGAAATATCAATTTGAACATGAATATGCTCAAAGACATCTCTAACAGCAGAAGTTATAAAAAATATGGAAAACAAAATAGAGTGCTGTGACAGTCCCATCTCGTGTCCTGACATGAATATTGCACCTCCAAAGTTTTTAAGAGCTAGGGCAGAAAAATAAAGAGCAGAATAGTCCATTGGAAGTCAGAACAGTTTTACCATGACAGGAGCTGGAAAAAATATTGAGATTATGTGGCTAAATGAACTGTAGAAGTAACAAGGAGTATGACAGAGACAGATAAAATAGTTAATATTAGAGAAAATTATGTCCAAATCAACTCAATTGGAACTCACAGAAGGAAGTACATATATTAAACAATAAACAATTATACTTTGGATATTGTCAGCAGTTTCAGTTTTCTCATCTAGAAGTTTTAGGAGTTTACTTACATATTAAATTTCTATATCACAGGTAATTACTTAAATAAGCAAATATATCTCCATATTAAGATACTAATTAACCAATAAAGATCAGGTGTTAAGAAGTAACTGTGGAAATACACTTGGCAGTGGTTGGGCAGAAAACCTGTAACATTATGCCTGTAGTAACATGCAGAAAAGACAACAGAGAGAAATTAAGAGGTTCGGGTTTGCAAAAAGTCTTTTGTCAGATGTGAAAATTGAATTTCAGTTTTCTACAGCATAGTTTGACTGAGGTAAAAACCTACAGATCCTTGAAATGGATCACATGGAAATTATGCTTTACTTGTACATTTGAGTTCCCTCATTTCTTCATCGTTACTCTTTCTAGCTTTTGTTTTGGAAGGTAGTTTTAAGCTCAAGCGGAATTTTTGTTTTTAATCACTACAGTCTTGATACAGGAGGACAGTGAAATGGAGAAAACAAGTAAAAAAAAAATTGTACTTTCATATTTGGCAGATTTGACATTTTTTAGCAATGGATTATGCCATAAGGAACCAGATATTTATCCTGAAGTTTACCTTAGGTATGAGCATAATAAATCAGAATTATTTTTGCTTTCATCTTCATTTTGGTTTAGTAAGTTTGGTTGGTTGATTGTTTTTTTCTTATATTAAAGCTTGTTACCATAACAAGATAAGAAAATTTTACACTGTAACAGAGAAACTGGACTGGCAGAGGCAGCAAGTGTTTTACTATTCTTGGAAGAGATCTAGGCCATTCACAAAGAGGAAAATGTATGTTCTAGAATATTTACTCAGGGAAGGTGTTTTTGAAGACAATTCTGATGATAATGCAAGGGAAGACCTGAACCTCTCTGCTGAAAAAAAAAACGAAAGGCTTAGCTCTGTATTTCTATAATATCATGTTAAACTACTTCTATTAGTCTTGACACTTCCCTATATTAATGCTCACAGGACAGTACTCATAGGGTGCTGCTCTACTTATACATGCACAGCACACATCATACATTTAACTAGAGTACCACTCTTTCACTGAGATTGCATTCATTTAGCAACCACAGACACTTTGTAACACCAGGGTCATAAAATAAAGTATTTATTAAACCACATTTGCAATGTAAAATCATGGCTACAGGTATGTGTTTAATTCCAAGTGCATTCACCTTTGTGGAACAAGGTGCCACGTGTCTATCTAAAACAGAGAAGTACGAAGAGGTGACATCAATCCGTGTACAAATATTTTTGGCAAACTGTCCAGACTGAAAATTTTGTAGAAGTTTGGAGTTTATTACATAATACTTTAGTAATTGGCTATTATGAGTAAACTACATTATTTTCTGTATTTATTTATTTATTATTTTTTTTAAACCAGCAGAAGAAGTACACATTGACAAAACGGGGGGTTTTAATGAATTTTCATAGACCAGATGATACAATATGAAGATACATGTTCTTAAACTTTCTTTCATGTTTTCCTTCACTGAAATTGTGGCACCCTATCAAAACCTACTAACATTGTCAGTGATTTGAATATACCAACAGTATTGCGTTTTACTAGAACCTTTTCGATTTCTAAGTTGTCTAAAGCATTACTACTCTATATTTTCTTGTAGCATAACGTCCTCTGAAAGAAAACAAATAAATAAATAAATAAACAAGAAAAAAAGCAAAGAAAACCACAGGTCTTAGCAGGAAGGATAGGAATAAAATAGTGACACATGGAATGCAGGTTCATGACAGTGTGAGAACATATATGACACTAATCTAGCATTTGGAAAGAATGGTTTACAGGAAAATTGAAATTAGATCTCAAGAAAATTTTGTTCTGAATGGTCACTGTTCTCATGTTTTGCTTAATAACAAGAAAAAAAACCCTAATATAGCCACTTGGCTTTAACCACCGAGGACACTATAAAGGGTTGAAAGAGGTAAGCGTAAGAGATGTATGCCTTAATGAAGCTCTGAATACTTCCAATGAATAGTGGCCCCTGAACTTAATTGGCTAGGATTCCTGTTAAAATTTTCTCTTCAGAACTGCTTCTCCATCTCTGTCTAGGAAATTGAGGAAGATCAGAAGAATATCACCAAAACAGAAGAGATAATATCACTAAACCTGCCTCCTTATCCACATGTACCTGACTACAGAGTTCAAAGATTACATTTGAAGTATCTAACAATGTGGACATCAGACTAATCCTTAAGGTTTCCTTTTGTCCCCCTCCATGCCACACTGAAGATGGACTTATAGCTAATGTGACAGTTTTGTCACCTGTTTTTGCTACTAGCTTAACTACTTCATGCTGCTGTATCATGTGGTGTTGTCTCCACAGCATTCTCATGAGCTTGTATGTCTGAAAAATACTGTAGTCTTACTGTGTACAGCCCTACTGTGTACACCTCAGAGAGTGTGATGTACATACCCTCCCTTTTAAAGGCTTCATCTAACTCTTTTGATGTCTAAAAGTAGGTTTCTATACACTCTCTGGGCAGAATGTCTGCACTTTTACTTCTACAGTTGTTTGTTCAGTTCTTTTGGATTCTTTCAGCCCCACAACTCAATGAAAGTGAGCAGCACACTGAAGAACTTACCTTAGTATAATGCCTCTGAATACCACTGGCATTTTGGCTCAAGAACTTTAAAATATCAGTTTTGTAAGAACATTTCCAGAAAACTTTTTATTCCATCAAAATTGAAGTTGTTTTTCTTCAAATATACACAGACTGTCTGCATGCATTTTGAAGTCTGGAAACCTTTTATTCTTCTGCCTCTGCTCTAAAATCACTTCTGTGGTGGCACACTGCTTTGAGAATGAAGATTTTTCTGCAACTGCTTGAGTTGTATGTCATATCCCATTAAACCACAAGTAGGAATTCCACACATTGCAGGCTGGAAATCAATGCAACGAAGGTTCTTGTTGGTCTGAAATTTATGGCAGTGAGAGTGGTAAGACAAAGTTGTTTAGCTTTAAGAAAAAAACTCACAAGAGGTCACATATTTCTTGATGTGTTTGTGCAGAACACCAGAAGGCAAGGCGGCACCACAAGTACCATAACATCACCTTAAATATTGCTTTAACAGAGGCCAGTGCACAATCAATAAGTTTAGAATTTTTTTCTAAGATCGAGATGAACAGGCAGATTTTCTTGCATAAATATGTCATGGACACAATATGAAGAGTAAAGTAGGGTATATGATATTTTGAAAGTTAAATAATGCCTTAAGTTTTACTTCACCATTTTCAACCTGATTTCATCTTTTATAATTTCAGTTACAGGAGTAATCGTGATAACTGCCTGCTGACTTCAGTGGGTTGAGTGTCTATGGCTTAAATAAAACATGGTGTCTTTACCCATTAGTGAACCCTCACCTTCATACCAAAATTAAGCCACAAAACAATTGTTTTTCATCTTCCTCTTTCATTATTTTAAATATGTTGATCTTGAAATAGAATTTTATATTTCTTTGCCTCACAATTGACTTACACTCCTAAGGTACATTTCTAAGAACAATGAAAATGTTCTCTAAAGCAGAATGTGTCAAGTTTATAAAATACCAGATTAAAATTGCCTCTCCTAAGAGCACGTCTGTAGATGCTTGGAAGAGAATATCAAATCCTGAGTCTGCATTCAGTATTTTTTTCATGAAACTGCCTTTATCCAGGGTATCCAGATTTTTTTTTTAATTGTAATTTCTTCAAATGAATCTCTACCATTCAGTAAAATTAACCATGTAGAAAATTATTTCATATATAGAAGTTGAAACAAAGCAGTTTTCCAATATGTATCTGCCACATGATGCATCCTTCTGTTATGACATTCCCATGTTGAAACTTAAATTAAAGGTACACAGAGATGTATTGAATCCTTCAAGAACATTTTAAGCACACTAATCATAGGCAAACATGGTTTTATCAGTGTGTCTCTTACTAAAGTTAATGAAATCCGAAAAGACTGCAGAACTACATACTACCTTGAAAATTCATCCCATAAGAACTTTCTTGTTAAGGAAAACTACCATGATAGGATGAGCTGTCTAACAACAAATGGATTCTGGTTTAACACATAATATGGCAATCCAAAGGTACAACCAGCCTCTCAGTGTCAGACTTTGTGAGTATACTGCTAACCTGTATAACTGATATCCCCAAGTAAACATTTTGAAGTCAGTGAAGAATATGCCTGTGTTTTCTGTAACAGTATTGTACTTCCGAGCTAGTTCTTAGGTGCCAACTGTCACATGTAAAAAATAGTCTGACTGATTCATGATTATGGATTACCCAAAGCAGGCTTTGATACTTAATTATTTGCTTAAAGCTCTTAGACAAAATGATTATTCAGCAAACACTTTCCAATCACATCTACAATTTGTGAATACTTACTGCCTGATGTTTTAACTTTTTTGTAATTATTACATTCAGGTTTTATATTTGTCACCAGCCATGTTTTCTGAACACTGGACAAAAAGTTTTTCAAACTTCTGCCTTTTTCCATGTTTAAAATCTAGAAATAAGTAGGAAAAAAAGTAATAGTAAGTTGAATAGCTTGAAAATATTTGATGTCGAAGTGCTCTTCTAATCTAAAACATGAGAGTCTTGGAGCAAGACAGAAGAGAGTATGGCACTGCTAGCTCTTTGACAAGGTAAAGGCACTGCAATCTATGAGCAGTTAATCAAACCAGTGATATGACTACCTGAGGCATGGTAAAGGGAATCTAGGAGGAAATCTTCCTTATTTTATTTATGGCTAAAATAGTAGTAGCCTACAGAGATTGTTTGGGTTTGGTGGATTTATTTTGCGGATAATACAGACAAGGCCCTTGGAAAGATTCTGAAAGGCTAATACTTGAACCATTTTTTTTTCGGCTGGGCAATATGCTTCCCAGGCTACATAAACTATTCCCCTCATACCTTACACCTGTGATATTTTAGCTTCACTGCACAATAGAACATTGTGAATTGAGAAGGTTTTGTATGATTCTGTGGGTACAGCTGTGCCATGGTACTGTAGTAAGATTTGAGGTCATGTAAGTAACCATTTTCAAGAAAGTGATTCATTGTATAACAAGTTCAAGAAATAAGCGTTCAGCTTAGGTATTATAGATAAATGTTGATACAGTGCTGGATCCTGATGGCTACTTTTTTGCTACTTTCCTCTACCTATGTGTGCAATGTGGGTTTTTTCCTCCACATTTCCTTCCTACCCAATTCAAAACAATTTAAAAAAAAAAAAAAATGCTAACATACACTGTTTATAGTTGTCAAGTCAGATCTTCAAGTGGTGTATGCTGGTAAAACTCCACTGTTTTTAATAACAATGCATAAACTTAAGCCATTTAAATGATTAACTGTATCAGTCTATTAATATTTCTCTTTTTATATAATAATATATTTTGTTTTGTGGAGACTTGTGACATATAAATTCATGAAGATCATCAGATAAATGTAGTATTTGCACTGGAAGTGCTTAACTGTACACCTCAGAGCTGACATGTGGAACAGCTATAAAGTAAAGTATTAGATAAACCTCTTTGTGCATTAGTTGTTATGTCAATCATCCTCAAACATAACTACAAGATCTAACAACCTGAAGCAAGAATATAAAGGATGCCTGCACAGCTATTTGTCTCTGTCAGGTCATTGGGAATCTATTTTGTATTTTTTACTTTGTTAGGAAAATTATGTGACAATCTATTTTCATGTTGCCAGCTTGTGCTGAGACATGCTTGAGCTAGATTATACTACGATGCCTCTGATAACTCATTCCTTATAATGGTCTCCATTTTGAAAGTTAGTGGCTATTCTGATATTCTTTGTCCCCATAGTTCAGGAAAACTATTGAAAGTGATTTTTATGTTGTGTGGCAAAATCCCCATGAAGTGCTGCATAACATTACAAGAAATACTATCAGTTGAAGGTGTTTGTTTGTTTGTTTAAATGAGAAATTAAGTGTTCCTAGCTGTCTAGTGAAAAAACACTATACTGGTAATAATGCACAGATAACTCACATTTTTCTTAACTAAAGTTTAAGTATATTAGTTAGATTAAGCACCTTTTTTAGATATGGGTATCTTTCAAATTCAGGTTTCCAGTGTTCACTCATAACAGACTGAATTTCAGATATTAAGCAGTCAAAACAAACTGCTCATTAACAAGCTCCTGTCAAATAATTATTCATACAAAGCATCTGGTAAGTGTTTTTGAAAAGCAAATTCAATAAAATAATAATACATTGGCAGCCATATTCTGAGCAGAGAAAGAAATGACAGACGGTGACTAAACTGTATTCTCAAAATTACTTGATTCTGTCTTTCAGTTATTCTTCATCAATATGCCATACTACTCCAGGTGAGGTATCAATGCTGTTTACTAAGAAGCATGAGTTATTTAATTAATTAATACAGAAAATATGGAGGAAAAGGCTTGTTAATATTGGAGAGATGAGTGCATTCTGAATTCTTATGTCCCTTCTCTTTTTACAAATTTTAAAAACTTCTCACTCAGGAGAAGAAATATTTGTGAGAATATCAATGAATATGCAATATAATAAATAAGTTTAATATAAACAGTCTTAAGACACAATTTATTGAACATACCAGAGTTATTTTGTATTTTCCTAACAATGCCACTGCTGCCTCAGTTTCAAATTTCAACATTTATAGATATTACCATAATTCTGTTGAAATTCCATTTCAAGGAATTAAAGGTGATGGGGAATTAAAAAAACAAAAACAAAACAAAGCAACAACAACCAAAAAAAAAGCAAAAAAATATTCAAAAAATAAACAAACAAGCAAAAAGTGACATCCACTTCAGATGTTAACTTAGATTGGACTTGGCCATAAGGAAATAACAAACCTGATGTAACGTTTGTTAGCAGACTGTTGAGGAAAATATAATGAAACCAAAAAATTATTCTCTTGAAAACACATCTTTAACTTACAACTGTCTCTGCATTCAGGCACAGCTTTCTCTAACACTGAATATGAATAAATGCTGATTGCAACTTTGGTAGAGTTTAAAAGGAATCTATTGTACACTGAATAACTGGGATGATGATGACACACTTAGTAGATAGTAGCTACTCCTTCCGTGCCTGCCATTTACACTGAATTGTTATTAAGCAGATGGAAACTATATCTCAGAGCTTTTGATTAAAGCTAATTGAAACTGTAACGATTTATTGCACATGTGCGGCAACTTTCTCCCTTTCTAGCTGCTGACATGCAGGATGGTTGCTTTGAAAGAATTTGCTTCTTCATGTGTTACAAGCAGAAAAGATACACTATCTAGGGGAGAAAATCTGGTTACAAAACTGGTTAAAACTGCTATCCGTTCATTCTTTCTTTGTGCCTAGGCCAAATTAAAATTTGCAGAGAAATAATCACTGTTGGTCACTTGCTGTCAGAAGTCAATGACTGCGGGCAAATTTCAGAGAGGCCCCATACCAACCTCGACATATTTTTGCTGTGCACAGGCTTCATGTTCTAGGAAGCAGTTCTGGTTGGGGTTGTCCATAACTCTCTAATGAATAAAGTGCTGTATACTCATCCCATGAACTACACAATACATGGTTCCATACAGTAATACCACTTAACACATTACTAATTCAACTCATAAATCACATAGACAGTTGCCAGGTCTTTGCAGGCATGGAATGTTTGCAGCAGAGCCAGGAAAAATGATTTTGTTTTGTCACTGGATTATCAACTTGTAGTGATGCTCACAGTCTTTACTACAGAGGGCAGATCTGGTACACCTAGCTTCTTCCAAGAGAAACATGGAGAAAAGAAAATATTTACTAGGTCTTTGCACTGTAAGGAAGCTTGTTCTAAATGCTTCTGTGATGCTCCAGTGGATGCTGCTTTAGGAAGCTGAAGCATGAGAAATTCACCTATGCAATAACTTTAAAAAAAGAATCTTTGCGAAGAGGCTACATGAAAAATATTCAAGTTTGTAACTTCTTCGTCAGGACTAAATCAGCAACAACAGTGGCCAGCTCCTGGTTTTGCTGGTCAGTAACAATTACTAGCTGAAGCTCTCATGCACCAACCCTGAAAATTTAACAAAATGGTAGACTCCTATCTCACATATACCATAACAAACAATTCAACAAAAAAATGAAAAAGGTAACAAGGGAAATGAACAAACCAATATGTAATTATTTGTTCTTCAATGTACAACAGTAAAATTTATATAAAGCTCATTAAAAAAATATTTAATACTCTGTATTCTCTTTGAGGTACCTGCCATAATAGCTTGCTGCATTCCAACTCCTGTAGTGACACCTCACTCTGTAATAGCTGCTCTGCTCTGTCCTGGATCCTGCTTGGCAGCAAACCCCTGCCATGCTACAATAAGAATCACCACTCCTGCTCCACTAACTGCTCTGCCTAATGACCATTAATAACTACCTGCTCACGTTAGTGATTTTTGCTTTTTAACAGAAGTAAGCAGCAAAGGAAACATAGTTCACTGCCAAGATTTGTTGTTGTTGTTGTTGTTTTGGGGTTTCTTTTTAAATGACTCACTACTTCTTCTCTCCCAGTCTGTGGCTCTAGCCTCCTTTTTTATATGGATGCCTCAGATTTGGATACCTTTCTGCTCAGGTATGCTTAGGCATAGTTATTTTCCCAGACTTTTAAATATTGTCTCAGCTCTGTACTTTCCTGTACATTATGGCTGACCTACTTTTAAAATAGAAAGTAATGATACATAAATACAAATGTTCAGTGCAAACTGACCAGGTTAAAGGCCTATCTGCTGGCTCCTTTTCACTTCTTTCTCAGCCAGGCTAAGAAGAACGCTCCCCTCCACAGCAGCCTTCCCTCTGGGGCTCTCTGGGAGGGAATACTCTTTATTTTTAAAGACTCCATCACCAGGCTGATGAATACAAAGCAAATATGGGCTGTCATCTTTCAGTGAGCATTCAAGTCAGTTGTGTTAGTTGTCTCGTGGTTATGGCAGAGATTAAGGTGCTAATCAGATCTGAAATCTTAGATGTGTTCGGAAGAAAACAAACAAACCAAACAGCACTGTAAAGATTCGGCTGTTGCCTTAGGCTTGAAAGACTTTTGTAAGTCTTAAGATCTTTTCATCTCAGGTCCTCTTTTGCTATATATCACTGTAACTATTCCCTGACATTGTGTGTATTGTGAGGATTATTTCATGAATAACAATAAAAAACTGAAGTACAATGAAATGGGAGTAGTATAAATACCTAAAAGGATTAGAGACTGGTACAACTTCATTAATGAATCATAGTCAGGCAACTTCTGTGCTTAAACCGGTAATGTCTTGTTTGCTAGCCTGCTACTGCCACTGCTTTAAGTAAGAAAATAATAGTGTATGTCTTAAAAATCAATGCCAGGTTACAAAGAAAAATATAGTGCCTTGAAATACTGCAGTATAGTCCTGTGATGTACATGATTGTTTATGACAGTTCCATGGGATCAGGAGAAAAGCCTGAAACAGTCTTCCTCTGCTAAATGTCTTTAAAGTTAGGCACTATCTAGATTGAGTGAGCAAAGCTGAATTATGTGTCATGCTATTTTTTCTCTAATAATTCAAGCAGAGAAGGTGGACTTATGTATCTGGTAAGCAGATGTCTTTAAAAAATATTTTAATATCTTCTTCATGAAACTAGAGTAACCCACTGATTCACTGGAAATTAAAAGTAAACTTAAAAGAGAAATCTCTGTAGAAGAGGGTACTAACTTGTTTTTGTTGTTGTTCAAATAATTCAAATGCTAAAAAAGCCAAGAGAATATCTCTAAGCAAAATGCAAGATAAAACCAGAAGCTAATGTACTGCTGCAGAATCAGCCTTCAGTACTATTGCCTCTATCTGCAATGAGCCATAGCTGCAACCTTGAACTCTGATGAAATTCCAATCTGGATATGAGCAGTACAGTTCAGGCCTGTGTCTGATTCAAACACTAAGAACAATCGTCTGTATATACCCTTTCTACCAGTTTTGTTGCTGTGTCTGCCTTTTTTGCTTTCTTTTTTCCTTTTTCTTTGAACATGAACAAAAACCCAATATTGATTTTCACCCACAGGTCTTGTTGGGACACATTCTCAAGTACGCACAGTTTGATTTCATTTATTAAATATCCATGTTGATTAAAAAAAAAAAAAAAAAGTCTGATTAAGTCAAGAAATGTCATGGGGATAGTTTGAAGGCAGAAACAAGTTCTCATGCTGAAACTGAAACTGAACTATATATTTTGGAAATGTGAAAAATGAATTATATCTATATAAATAAGTACCTGAAATTTCTTTGTATTAATTTAAAACATGTTAGATCCATCTTAAATCTATATATCAGTTTCTTTAAAATTCCATGAACACTTTGCTTTTATCATAAGCAGACTGAGGAGGAAGACATGAGGATCACAGAAAAGCCAAGAAAATGAAGAATACCTAATTAATAAAAAAATAAACTACATTTTTATCAGGTTAAAAAAAATAAATTAAAAAAAAGCGTAATCTACAAAACCATATGGTTTCCAGCTCTATCACAAATAATATATTTGCCATGTGGAATGTTGCATGACACTCCAGACAAAAGCCACAATGGGAAAACTAGAAAGAAAGACTGTAAGAAAAATAGTATTGGGAGAATTTGAAAATGATAGCTTTTTATCCAAATTAGAACACAATATTCAAGTGTTCATATATCATTAATAGAAACTGAAGCACCTAGCAAATGAAAACCAACTTGAGGTAGGCACAGTTAGTTACAGGCACTGGAATTACTTTTTGAAGTACCATAATACAACAAGCATCCTAGAGACTACATAACATGAACATGAACAACGTAACTACATAACATGAACAATATGCCAAAAATTATGAGAGTGAATTTGGGGAGCCACCACTATTGGTAGCTGAAGACAAATACAGAAGAAGATTTATGTATACATAAACCTTATATTGGAAGGTCATGTTAGATATCAGTATGTGAAAAACGGCAAAGCACTGGCCTAAATTTGCCAAGGACAGACCATTAAATTTTAGGGAGTAAAAATTTGGGGTATGGTATTCCAGCACTATGGATCTTTAAAGATTAATCTTAAGCAATCTTTTTGCACAGTTTCCCTTCACTAAAGCTGTTAGCTGAATACTGGAAAAGAGTGTAAATTCATTTTTCTTTATAGTAAAACATAAAGCTTCAAGGAACAGGCATTTCTTTTTGCAGCTCATCTGTGTTGGGCATTTTAAATAAGGACCAAAAGTGAAGAGAGGAAAAAAAAGATGGAAATAAAAATCAGAATCAAGCCTGGAATCTGCGTAGCCCACTAAATGTAATTTAAGTATGTCACAGTCCAAGTCTGTCATAAATAGTATCTTTGCTGACCAATACCTTTAAGACACCTGTGTTCACGGGCTTTTGGGTTTTGTACATCACACTAAGAATATAATTTAGCAATTTAATGAAAAAGTTTCTGCTAAATCAATTAAAAATGCATGCAGGCACATTTCTTCTTTCCATTGAAAGGTGAATTTGATTGATGACTTCTGATTTAGTAGAAAGAAGTGACTGTCACATTAACAAGCTGCTCACAAAGAAAATAAATCCAAATTGAAAAAAGTCATATTGGTTTAGATTCTCTAAGCAACTTCTAAAATATAAAAGATGAAATATGTGTCCCTAGTTACAGATAAAAAAATTGTCTTGTGTGTGACTGGCTATGACTTTAGCCTACTGTGAATATATTGAAGCAAAAGTCTTAATTTAAAAATGCATTAGAAAATACACAGAGAAAGAAATTAACTGTCTTGTCATTTAAGGAAAATCAGATTTGATTCCACAGGTGAAGACATTGTATAAAAGAATTTATTTAGGCCTGTACTGACTTCAGCAAAACTTTATTTGAAAGGGAAATTAGCATTCTTATGTGTACAAAGGAGATAAACAGGAAATTAGAAAATGAGCTGTTCTTATCTAGTATAAAATCAGTAGTTATAGTATCACCTGCAAGAATCATGCATGAGGGTAACTAGATCTAGCAAATATGTCTTATAGATAGACCTATTTGAAATTAGGCTTGTGAGATGTACTCTCTCTTTAATGCATATATGTATCTCCCCATTTCTAACAGAAAATATACATTTTGAGCAAGGGAATGTGAGTAAAAATGTGAAGTTTCTTAAATGCCAAAAGGTAGAGAGTGGGAAAGTGATGTCAACTGCTCTCAGTGCCCTTTGTGTCCTTTGCTCTTGAGCCCACTGTGAGGGCGAGTGTAAAAAGAACTGAGGATGAATCTAGCTTGTGCTGTACATACCTGTGAGAAAATCAATATCACTTGGTATTACTTATATTTCCCTTTTAAACAAATATCAGTGTTTCTTTAGTTTTTAAACTTTTTTTTCTGTATTCATGATGTCTCAATATATGTGACCACAGAATGTTTTAAAATAGTTGCCATAGAAAACACAGGTGAATGCAAACACTTTTTATTTTTTTTAATTTATTGTTTAATTTAACTTTTAAAAAGACTTTGTATAAACACAATACTTCCTTGTAAAGGAAGTTATTGAAACTTTCATAGAGTTTTGAGACGTCATCTCCCTCCCTTAAGTGACCCAAGGACAACTGTAGAACCACTACTTTGTAGAACTGCAAAAGTACAAGTTCTCTCATATCTCCTTACCTCAATAATGAGTGATATCATTGACAATTTTTTCCCTACATAATCATATCCAACTTTCTTGCTGCTGGAAAAACTGATACTGTCTTAGTATTTGAGGATATAAATAATCTGATTGGGTCCAATAAAACCACTAAGATAAGTGAGGTACTGTGTAAACCATGTTTGTCTTTAACACTTTATTTTGACTAGAAATAAGGTTATGAAATATCACAATTATGCATTAATAAACAAATAACGCTCTTCATTTGTTACTGAGACAATCTTACTTGCGAATAGAAATTAAGACATTGCAGTACTGTTTGGGAACAGGTGCAGTCATGAGTAGTGCTCAGGACATTAGTGAAAGATAATTCAGTAGCATTTCACAAGGCATATACTTCCACAGTGTATCAGTAAAATCTTGACACATCTCAAGTTGTAGAGAGATTTGCCACAGATTTTAATGAAGTAAGGATTTCAGTCAGTGCTCTTAAAACATGAAAAAAGACTGAGTGTTCTTGAACTCAAAAGTCAGTAGAAAAGACAAAGAACCAGAGAGTAAAAAAACAGTTTTTATCTTGCCAATACCTAATACTAGATAACTGCTTTTCACCCATGAGAAACTGAGTTGTAGGCAGACAGAAAGAGATCTGGGGAGAAAAGAAGGAAAAAAGATTTAATGAGGTGTGCAGCTAAAGAAATGGTATTTTAGGTCATGAAGGGAAAGATACCCTCCACAATAGCAAGCATAAAAAGAAAAACATAAAGGAGCTGAAAAAAGGACACTTGGACATACTTTTCTTCTAAAATAAACTGTGAGAAAGTATGAACATCATCTCATGGAACTTGTAAGTATGCGTTATTCACTGCTCTGCTAGGTTAGGAGAAGATTTACTGCAGTGCAAAATGTACAGAAACTGAAAATGAAAACCAGCATTCATATTACAAGAAAGGTAATCTGTTTTGAAATTTTAAGGCTTTGAAGTTTAATTAGAAACACAATAACTTAGGTGGTTAAACAGAGTCTCCTCATACCAAAGTGTGAAGAAATAATGAAGGGAAGCATGACTCACTTTTGAATGTAACCTTTAAATCTGGAAGGCCAAGGAGATGAGTAAAACCTTTAACTGTCACCACAAACAAGCCATTAGCAGTCAATAGTTGTAGCCCAGAATGAAACTAGTGAAAATTAGATTGGAAAGATGAAGTAACAGAATGAATGAATGAATGAATGAATGAATACATGAGGACTTAAAACTCATTTTCAGATACTACCAAAAAACCTGGACAAGATAATCAGGTTAATAACTTAATGCACACACATGCAAGGAAAAAAAAATAAAATTAAAAAGCATTTTAGAAAGATTTTAAAAACAACAACAATAACAATAAAATTATTAATCTAAGCAAGAAAAAATAATTTATTGGAACACTGATGAAAAGGAATCGAAAGATAGGCAAAAGCCCCTCGCCTTCACAGCACAAGGGAGGCCTTGCTCTGTCCAGGCACGGCAGCAAAAACTGTTTCACGGGAACAGCAAAATACAGCAAGGAACCTGGAGCAGATAACGATGTCAGCAGCCACATCACAAAACTAAGAGGGATAATCTCCTACTACAGCCTATTCAGATCTCCAAACTAAAGCTGAAATTCTTCATAGTCCTGAATCACAGTCATTGATGTTGAAAAAGGCCTCTGGAAATCATCTAGTCCAGCTCCCCTTTTCAAAGCAGGGCAAACCACAGTTAAAGGCGGTGATCATTTGATTTTAGAGTATCTCCAAGAAATGCACAAAGTCTGGGAAACCTATTCTACTGCTGGATCATCCTTACAGTAAAATAGATTTTTCCTAGTGGAATTTCTTGCATTTTAATATGTGCCCATTACCTCTTGCCCTACCACGGAACACCACTGGGAAGAGTAGTTTCCCACTCCTTACTTCCTACCTTCAGGTATTTACACAGACTGATATCCCACCCCTTCCAGAGCTTCCTTTTCTCCGGGCTGAACAGTCCCAGCTCTCTCAGCCTTTCCTAGTTTGATAGATGTTTCTGTCCCTTAGTAATTTTTATGTCCCTTTTCTGGACCCAGTACTCCAAATGTGTCTCACAAGTGGTGATTAGAGACGAAGGTCTCTTCCCTAGACTTGCTGGCAACATTCTTTTAAATGTATTCCAGGATGCTGCTGGCTACCTTTGCCATGACAACAAAGATTCTTAGTTTATCTGCAAGCTTAGAGCTTGAGTTTTATCATGGTCAATATATATATATTTTTTTTTTTCACAACACAGAATGTTAACAAACTTAAAAAAAAAAAAAAAAAAAGAGAGAAAGAAAGTTCTAATTATCTACAATGAAACAACTTTGTGAGTATGGTCCCAAAGCATGGATACTAAGTGATCAGAATTTTAATTCGTTGTTGATGAAATCCATGTCTTAGAAACATTGTCCACAAATTCTAGCCTTTCTTATCTCTCTCTGATTTCAATTTAAAAAAATATTTTCATCCTGAAACCACGAGACTTTCTCGGCCATTGAGTTTTAAAAAGTCTATGATAATAATTGTAATTTTCCTAGAAGTCTACTGACTAAACATATCTTGCCTAGAATATCAAATATTCCCAAAATCTGAAAGCATAGTTTTAACTTATTTAATACAGAACATCAGACTGTTACTGGGAAACAGATGATGATTTGTATTTTTTTCTCTCAATGGATGAAAAGGTGACTCATTTCCAGTCCTAGGATGCTCATCTAATCTGATAAAGAGCAAGTAAAAAAAAAAAAAAAAAAATTATATCCTTTAGTACTTTTTTTTTCAAGATAGAACCCACTGTATTTTATAGCCATAAAGTTGAAGGTATTCTTGAGCTTGGTGAATGCTTTAAAATATATTTAAAATTTGGGTTTATTAATTAGTCTGGCTACTGCATTGATATTCTGATGTTCACTAAACTTCACAAAATGTTTAGTCAATACCAAGAATGGAGATAGACATTCAGATTAAATTTAGGTTAACATTCAAACACATGTTCAATGTTGAACAGAAATAGTTCAAATTGAGAATGACCTTAAGAGCAGTGAAATATTCTGCTCTGAGCTGGAAGTCTGAGAAAGGTAAATAACCCATTTAATCTCCATCACTACAGAAAACATAAAACTCAGATTTTTCAAGAAAATCATTCTGATTCAAGTATTGAGCCCAAAGACAGATCATTGATAGGTTTGGTCTGCTGTCACATCTAAAGAGGTTGGGCAGTGTCATGTTTTATTGTTTTCATTATACACTAAAATGATTATTTGAATTTGTTATGCTCCTTTTTGATCTTGGTTTTGTAAGAAACCTCTCATCAGTTCCTCACAATAAACATAAATTACTAGCTTTTTCTCCTCTTTTTCCTCTCAAAGCCATGTATATTGCAGCCATATCATATTTGATGAGTAGATTATCAGTAATATTTGAGATCTGTTCTTCAAGAAGATGGAAAGAATATTCAGGATTTCTACCCATGTAACTAATACCTTTGTACTTATTCCTGAAAGACTTTCAGAACTAAATGATCTGGAAGATTATAGTCATGTTATACAGATGGCAAACACCTACAACTTTTTGTCATTTGAATTAAAAATTGAGATTAATTTTAAAAATGTTTCACAGTTAAAAAAAAAAAAAGCCACATAGACATACACACACACAACCACCCCCCCACACCAAATATTAAATATACTAGCATGTGTAAATCACTCTTTTTAGAATGCATAGTGAAACACAAATTGGCCGCAGCTTGAAGACATTTGATTTAAAATATATACTACTGAGTTTTTAATTTTTCCTTTATGTAATACATTGGCCTGATTTGTGCAGTGTACTAATTTGAAATCCAAACAACTAGATAGGGAAGTACTTATCAACTTTATAAATTAGATAGTTCTAATTTCAGTAAAAAAATAATAGTAGTGAAGTATTACTGATACATACAAATTTTAATTCTCTACTTTTATATTCTGGACTTCTAGAACAACCTGATAAGTAACCAGCTAAATCTGCAAGAATACCACGGAGTAACATAAAAAAAGAATTAATAATTATTTTAAACAAACCAAAACAAAATGAAAAACCAAAGTGTGACTTTTTTCATTTTCTTTAAAATATATGTCTTTCCACTGTTCTGTCAGAAATTTGTATCACACAACAGAACAATATCGTACACACAACAACTCAATGGTTTTGTCAGGAGACAGTGACTCCCAAGCCATTCTTTCATTCAAGTGCTTGAGCATCCAAACAAAAGTAAATAGGAAAAATACTAAATAGTGCTGATGTCTTAATACACAAATATGAAAATAACACTTTAAAACAAAGTAAAGGTTTTTATTTTGAGGAAATAGAGGTTTTATCACTGTGAATGGTTTATTTCTGATCACATTTTCTCTCAGCAAGATGTACTAATTATGCATTTTACCACCATCCATTGGAGTTAGGTGAGAATTTAGCTAAATAGCTACTTGTACTTCCAGCTCCTGCCTTCCCAAAGGCTTGTAAAGGCATGTGATGCTGCTAGACATTCCTCTTTTGAACAGCTCCAAGGCAAAGATTATATCTGCCACATCAAACTTGCTGTCATCTCTGGAGCACTTAGCAGTTTAAGTTTTTCATGTATTTATTTTTTCAGGCTCTGCTATAGCTGTACTCTGTGTCTCTTTGTTTCTGCAGTGCAGCAGCTGTACCCTGAGGTTCAGCCAGCTTTATACTGCTGAACCTCTGCCTGCCTCCTCTCTGAGGACAAATGTATTATGAACACCTAAAACTTGTCTTGCCTCCAGTTTTTATTTCATACTCCTTTTCTGCAACACTCAAGCAAAGAATGTAAGAAACTGTTCCAGTATCTGTTTGGTAAAATAGTTATTGCTGCTCTCTTCAGCTCTGTCATTCTATCAGTCAACATCAACATATTTATCAGTCAGTTCTGATACCAGTATTGTCCTACCAGAAAACAGACATACTGCGAGAAGTCTGATCCAAGTTAAGTGAACCAAGAAAAAGATACACTGTATCTAGAAACTATATAATATATTCAAAAGGCTTTGAAAATCCCTTTATGTTACTGAAAATAGGGCACAAATACTTATGACTGAAAGCCCATTTTTAAAGAATCAGAACTGCTGGTAGTTTGCTTTGGACATTCCTCTACTTTGATAAGTTCCTGAAGAAACAAAGTATGTCCTATGGGAGAGTATTAAGTGAAGGATGATTCCTTCACAAAAAATGAATTCAAAAGTAAAAACATTCAACTTTCGCCTCAGTTCAGAGAACATAAATTTCACTGACATGTTAAATCTATTTATTCTGAATACTTCACACAACTCTACATCTTATATTATTTCCCAAACATGTTGCATTGTACTAATCAACTACGTAAGTCCGATTTTTATTGAATGGGCTTTGCTGAGTGCTCTGTATGAAACTCATTTCTATTTCTGAGGAATTTTTTGCTTGCTGAAAAGCACATGATGAAAGTTAACAGTATCAAATTAGATGTTCAATATATAGCAAGTAGGAAAATATGACTGAGTGTTACTTTCAAATTCCTGGTTGTTATTATGTTGTGCTTCCTTCTGTATATCTAAGACCATTTTTCCTTTGTTTTTTATTGTACTCCTGAGCTAAGATTACTGAGAGAAAAGGCAGCACCTCCACTCTTAAATATATCAATCATAAAATGTTGTGAACAAAACCAGATTTTACTTGGTAAGAGCAGAGGAATAAGGTAGATTTCTCTCCCTAGAGAAGAAGAGTGTCTGCAACTTCTTTGCTGATGATTATGGGTTAAAGAACCAAGAGCAAAGTTAAAAGTTCAGAAGGTCATACCAAAAAAGTACAAATCCTTAAATATTCAGCAGAGAGAACCACAATGATAATGAACTCTTTACTAGGAGAAAGGAAAAAATAATTACACTCTGTGTTATAAGACTCCTTTTTTTTTTTTTTTCCCCCATGCATGGAATTAACAATGAAGGGAAAAAAATGTGGCTGTAGACAAACAAAGCTCAGCAGATATAACCAAAATTACTTTCAGAATGAAGAAAACTACTATATTTTTGTAAGGAAATTGTGGTTTGGGAAATGAGTGTGTATGCTTAGACAAGATCATTGTGTTCTTGAAGTCATTACCTTGAAGTAATGACTGCTGGAATTGTGAAGTCCATGATTTTCACAATTCGATGACCTGAAGAGGTCCTATGTATCAGAGAGAAGATTCCTAGAAGGTGGGACATGAAAGTGCAATTGTGCCATTTATGATGGTTAATATTTAATCTGGTGGTGAAGAAAAACTGGAGAATGAAACCCCAGTTTAATGAAGAAGTGACAGCCCAGACAATGAAGTTATAATGCCCCAGAAAATATAAATTTAAAAACCCCTACTTTATTTGCTAACTTTTCATTCTGGACCCACACATCTTACATTTTTCAGGCAGCTATGACTATTTATTCTTTATATGTTCCTGAAAGAGAAGTTGAATTTAGTCCAGAATCACTAGAAGTACAGAATAAGTGTATAACAAAGTGTATAACATCTTGAACAAATTTATATAATCACTCTTATAAATACTTTGTTCTGGGAATCTGTACTTTTTTCCTCTCTTCCTTTTTTTTTTTTTTTTTTTTTTTTCAATAGAAGAGTGAAGGTGAATTCCATCATTCTCCTTGAAACAGGAGAATGTTCCTTTCAAAGACCAAGTACCTTTTCCTTTTCAGGAAGTACCTCAGTATTGCTTTGATGTTCTTAATTTTCTCAGAGAAACCCTTAGAGAAACCTACACTCAATTTTTTTCTTAAACAACACCAACACCTTCTTTTTCCTAAAAACATATGTAATTCTCAAATTTTGGATGCTGAAGCTACTGTTACCTTAGAGGATATCTATATGTTCTACTGTGCCTGGCCCTTTAACAATTTAATTCCAGTGAGGAATGTCAGCAGCACTCTGCCTTCTCTGTCTCTTATTTTAAGAGAGAATCCTTTATACCCTCAAGGTCTTTTCATTACAGACTCTCTGCTATACCCTCTGCCTATAGTAGGTAGTGCAAAAATTATCTGACAAAAATATGTGAACAAAGTGCATCCAATCAGCCCAATTTAAATTAACTTTAAAAAATATATTGCTGCTATTCTAATCACACCATTCAAAGTGTAGAAATGACTGATTTGCAAAGCTATTCTCTGTTTTCAGAGTAACTTTCCCTATTGTGCTTTTCCACTTTTCCTTCTTTTGTCATACCACTCACACAGACACGTATTTTTTCAAGAGCTCTTGCCAATGTTGTCAGTGTTACATACATGCCACATATTCTTGAGAAAATTAAGATCTCTTTTTTTTTTTTTTTTCTCATGGATCCCCTCAACACTTTTGTGATATTTGCCACTGAAACACATTAAAATGCATTCAGTTTTTTTCCTATAAGAATGTCGCCATGTGAGTATGTGCATAATATTATTGCCTTTTGTGTAAAACACTGGGAAAACACTTAATAGGATTCAATTCTAAAGCTGCTATTCCGATCTAAGTTTATGATGAACTGTCTACAGACAGAATTTGTTCCTCTTAATGTAGGAGTTATTGAGTAAGTAATTTCTGAGATGCACAGCCACAGAAACAGTTCCAATATTCTTGCAAGTATGTTATTATTCCTGTGCTTCCCAATCTGAACACCATATGGTTCTTTCATATCACGTTTGAAACAGCGTCTGTCTAACTCTAATCAAATGATTGTAAACTGCCATTACTGTAATAGTATACATGATTCTTATCATGTCAATAGCACAAATAAATCTTCATTTTCTTTCTGATTAAATTTCCCCCCTCATTGTATAAATTGCAGGTAGGGAGTTATTTCATTATTGTGGAATTAATTGGTGTCTCTCTTTCCTTCTCACTCAGTAAAGAACTGGTATCTTCCTAACACTGAAGGTTTTATCATGGAAAAAACATTTTTTTCTAACTTTTATTTCTAACATGTTTCAATATTTTCAATCGCCCTTGAAAGACAGAGTTCAAAAGAGAATGTCTGCTTTTTGTAAGAGGAAATATTTTTTTTTCCTCTTCTCTGCTAATATGTTTAGACACGTAATGCTTCTGTGTCTTACTTTGATATCAGAAATAGGATTTTTCTTAAACTGTAGAGTGGACAATATGAATTCTTTCAGATGAATTCTTTTTCATGATCTGAATAAAAAGTTGTGCCCCTAAAAATTTATTTTAAAGAGCCATAAGTTTAACCAGACTAAGTACCACTAATAAAAGATGCAATTTTACATTCAAAATCTTTTTTAAAGTGTGCCCATTTCAAATAAACTACTCCTAGAATGAAAAAGCCAGAAAAAAAAATACAGACAATAGAGAACTTGGACCAAGACACTGGAAGATGAGGACCTGGAGACCTCTAAACTACTACATGAAAGACAGCAAAACACATGCTATTTAATCATAAAAAGTAAACTGAGCATTTTAATGGGGTACACTAAAATATTTTAGTGTTCAAGATGTCTGCAAAATTCAAACTGCAGTGTTAATGTATGGAAAGAAACTGGGAAAAAAGTCTCCTGCTTATCTTATACAAGTAATCATAGAGTAATCATAAAATGATGGTTAAGTAGGGGACTGTTAAATGATATAATTAAAACAAACAAACAAACAAAAAAGCACAAACAAGCAAAACAAATCTTGAATGTTGTTGTGCGTGTGCTTTATGTCGTTAGCAATATGACATGTATCAAAACTAAATGGCCCAAATGAGAAAATAGTTCTTGCAGCGAAGGACAACAAGGAAGAGAAGATCTGACTAACCTAAACTGAGCTGAGGAAAAACTGATCTAATGACACTGGCATAAAAATGATTGTATGAACACTGAAGCATGAAAGACTATACAAGATTTGCAATGGTACGGAGCTTCTATTTTTGCCCAAATCTATAAAGAGATAACAGCATGAATTGAAATCGTACAACAAATGTTTCTCCTACCTCTGCAGTCACAGTAAACAGCAGAAGTCCTTTATCTGCGGAGCTTTCTTCAATAAATTTAAATGGTGGAAATACTTTGAGAAATTACCTTGAAATATGCAGCTCTCTTTCAAGAGAGATATCTAAGTGAAATGGTGGTATACGTATTATATATTACCAGTAGTATTCAACCATGACCTGCACAGGGTGTCAAGGAAATAGGTATTTTCATAAAGAGATCTTCAAGTCCCAATTTTTTTTCAACAATTCACAAGATTCTAGTGGGAATTCTGAAAGTTAGAAAGCATGTACATTACACCCAATACTTACACTGTAAGAAGCTGCAGGTAGAATTCCTTTACCTAAAGTATATCCATATAAAAACAGATGCCAGATTTACTTGAATTACTCCAAACCCGAGAGTACACTTGGTAGGAGTGAATCAGGTCAGGGAATAATTAGGCAAGCTGGACATACATAAGTCCATGGGCCCTGATGGGATGCACGTATGAATGCTGAGAGAGCTGGATGACGTCTTTGCAAGACCACTGTTATTCATTTTTGCTCTATCATGGTGACCTGGAGAAGTACCAAAAACCGGAGGAAAGTAAATATCACCTTCATTTTCAAGAAGGTCAGAAGAACTCAAGGAACTACAGACCAGTCAGCCTTACCACGATGCCTGGGAAGGTGATGAAACAGCTAACCCTGGACACCATTTCCAGGTACATTAAGGATGGCAAAATCACCAGTAGTAGTACTGAAGGCTTCACCAAGGGGTGTCATGCTTGACCAATTTGTTGAACTTCTATGACAAAACCATTGGCCTTCTAGGTGAATCCCCTGAGGTGTTTAAAAGGTGTTTAGATGAGGTTCTTAGGGACATGGTTTAGAGCTAAAGTTAGGTTGTGGTTGGACTCGATGATGGAGTCTCTTCCAACTGAAATAATTCTACGATTCTGTGAGGAGAGCAGTAGACATGGTCTACCTGGACTTCACTGAGGCCTTTTACACTGTCTCCCATAAGATTCTCATGGACAAGCTGTTGATATACAGGCTAAAGGAACAGATAGCAAGGTGGATTTAACACTGGTTGAACAGCTGGGCCTAGAGGGTGGTGATCAGTGGTGCAGAGACTAGTTTAAGGCCAGTAACTAGGGGTCAGTACTGGGGCTAGCCCAGTTTAACATCTTCATTAACGATCTGGACGATGGGCCAGAGTGCACCCTCATCAAGTTTGCAGATGGCGCAAAACTGGGAGGAGTCGCTGACAGGCCAGAGGGTCGTGCTGCCATCCAGAGCACCCTAACAGGCTGGAGAAATGGGCTAACAGGAGCCACATGAAGTTCAACAAAGGGAAGTTACACTAATCCTTCCCCTGGAGAGGAACAACCCCATGCACCAGTATATGCTGGAGGATGCCCAGATGGAAAGCAGCTTGACAGAGAGAAGGACCTGGGGTTTCTGCTGGAGTTTTGTGCCCAGGTCTGGGCTCTTCCGCACAGGAGACAATTCAGCAATGGGCTAAAAAGATGCTGAAGGGACTGAAGCATCTCTCCTCTGAGGAAAGGCTGAATGAGCTAGCACTGTTTAGCCTGGAGAAGAGAAGGCTCAGGGGGATTTTATTAATAGCAATGCACAAAAAATACCTGAAGGGAGGGCGAAAAGGGCCAGAACCATGCTCTTTTCAGTGGTGCCCAGTGGCAGGACCAGAGGCAATGAGCACCAATCAAAACATGGGAGTTTCCCTCTGAGAATCAGGAAACACTTTTTTTTATTGTGAGACTGGTCAAGCACTGGCACAGGTTTCCCAGAGAGGTAGTGAGGTCTCCCTTCTTGGAGGCATTCAAAAACCATCTGGACATGATCCTGATCAGGTCTAGAAGTCTCTGCTTGAGCAGGAGGGGGCAGACCAGATGACTCCAGAGGTCCTTCCAACTTCAACCATTCTGAGATTCTGTAATAAAAGTTATCAAAGATAAATGAGTAAGATATCCATTAATCCTCCATGGTTGACTCTCTAATCCACTCTGTCTTGCTTCCTACCTGCACTCACATTGACGAGTGCTCAATAGAGCCTGATAAACATCAAAATTTCATTTCCCCTTTACAATGCCTCTGTTTTCCTGCAGAAAACACAGGCATTCCACTTTACAGCTTAAAAGTTTACAGAAAATAAAATTGAAAACATTCATGTTAGAAATCTGTAAGTAAACTTCCACCTGGAATTATTATGTCTGTGGAAAGAGCCTAAAAGATGGAGAATCAGAAGTCCTGGATCTTTGTCACGATTTAACCTGAACTATCAATATAACTATGATAGCTGCCCACTCACTCCCCCCTGCCACCCAAACAGGGAAGAAGATCAAAAAGGAAGGGAGAAACTTGTGGATTGAGATAAACACAGTTTAATAACATAATAAAATAACAGTAATATACTATTACTACTAGTATATATATAATATACTCAATGCAATTCCTCATGAACTCTGCATCAAGCAGCCAGTGCCAGGAAGTAGCCCCTGATCCTGAACAGATGATTCTGGCAAGAGAGAAAAAGGCAGAAAGGCCCACAAACTCCTATAAAATGGCAGGATGGCAAAAGGTTAAACTAAAACAAACTCTCAAACAGAACCACACTGAAACAGAGCAGAACTGGAACAGGTCTCTGTTCCTGTCCATCCTGACTCTCACTCCAGCTGGAAGATCCAGACTCTCCTTAAATATGAAGCATGATGCTAAGGGCATGGAATATTCTTATTGATCAGTGTGGATGTCAGTCAAGGTCTGCCCCATCTATGACCCTGTTCCCAGCTGCCCTACACCTATGGGAAGAGAGCTCAGCATGTCCTTGCCTCCCAAAACACAACAATTAAAAACTTTAACTCTGTCCCAGAATGTTATCTTCCTGTTCTCAAACTAAATTTAAACAATGACCATGTTAGCTATAAAAAAGTAAGTTTTCTAACTGCATGAAAAAAAATTAACTCACTTTCAGTCAAACCAGCACAAGCCTTTAAAGAGATTCCCTCCTTTGAAAGAGTTTTGAAGCCTCAAAGCTAGTATAGTCTATGCAGGCAAAATGGCAAAAAGATGAAACAGAAAGATGGCAAACCTGGCATCAGGTTTCTGTAGTCAATTTTTTGTTGAAAACCTTGTCAAAATCAGCATGATCTCACAAAATATTATCATTTTGGTAAAGGAACTGATCTCATAAAAATCTACCAGTGAAAAATGAATGTTCATTTTCACTTTTTGGTCTTAAATGTCCATGCGCACAATGATGGCAACACTGCTGCTGGTACAGTCCATCCAAACATACAGAGATGTGTACTGTAAAAGTCAATATTTATTAATAGTTTCCCTAAAATTAGGAAAGATCTATCTTACTTTACAATGAGAAGACTTGTGGCAATACAGACAAGATCATTTGGTAAATACGAAAAGTGTTCATCACACACAAATGGGTACTATAGTGCTGATGACTAAGGTTTAATATTTGCCATCACTAGTTGTGCTTCAACACATCCTAGGTTCTACTGTAAGAATTGCTTTCATTTATATCATGTTACTATGTAAAATATTTCTTCATATATATTGTGCATAACATCATATAAAAGAGACAAAATAATTTTTATTCCTACACCAGTAAATGAATCAGAACCAGACTCAGCTTCAGAAATATGTTTTTCTGAGAAAAAGTTCTTTTTCTCACACACAAAAAAATAAGTCTGCAACTTTGTGCAGCTCTTACGCAAATATGATTTCACAGAAGCCAGCATGCAAGACAGCTTTAACAAGAGGACATGTTGGTGTAAGGATGTGGACATCCAAATTACTGTCATCTCTGAAAGTCACTCAGCAGGAGATGTGAAGAAGATACTACATCTTCTGCTCTAACTAATGAACCTCTGCTCTAATGAACCTTTGTTTAGCACTTAAGAAAATACATTGTAATCAGATGCAGCTCAGGAAAACGATCACATTTTCCATGGTATAAGACATACCATCAACATGTAGGTACACACTGTGTAACCAAACCCTACTTTTCCAGTAATCAAGTACCTGTGTAAATCTGCCAGTCCTACTGTTAATTTTGGACATGCTTTAGAATTAACAGATGTGTAAGCCACTACAGTGAGTAAGTAGGTACTGAAGAGGGCCACGCATGTCCTAGGGTACATCAAGCACAGCACTACCAGCTGTTCAAGGGACATGATTGTCCCACTCTACTTTGCGCTAGTGCAGTCTCACCTGGAGAACTGTGTGCAGTTTTGAGTGCCACACCATTAAGCTACTGGAGAGCGTCCAGAAGAAGGCTACAAATTTGGTGAAGGGTTTGGAGAGGAAACTATATGAGGAGTGGCTAAAACCACTTGGTTCGTCCATCCTAGAACCACTTGTTTCGTCCATCTAAGAGGAGACCTCATCGTGGTCTACAGCTTCCTCACAAGGGGAGGAGTAGCGGCAGGCATCGAACGTTTCTCTCTGGTGACCAACGACAGAACCTGAGGGAATGGCAGGAAGATGTGCCAGGGGAGGTTTAGGTTGGATATTAGGAAAAGGTTCTTCACCCGGAGGGTGGTGCAACGCTGGAACAAGCTCCCTGGGGAGGTAGTCACGGCCCCAAGCCTGACACTATTCAAGAAGAGACTGGACAACACCCTCATACACCTGGTGTGAACTGTGGAGTTTGTATGCAGGGAAAGGAATTGGACTCGATCCTTGTGGGTCCATTCCAACCCAGAATATTATATGATTCTCTGGAGAATACAGCCCCTGAACACAGAAGAGCAACAAAACCAAGCAGCTTTAGTAATTCATGTTAAAAGTTTAGTTAGTTATAGAACTTCATTGTATTTCTTCATTCATCTGGAATTATTTTCTCCACTACAAGTTTCTGTAAGAAACGTCCTTGTGCTACTCTAGATATTTCAGTTCAACAATCAAAAGCCACTGACATCTGCATATGTGTGGATATTAGCAGCATCATGTTGAATGAGATGGGCTGCTATGAGTAAAAAATCCATTCAGGTATAAATTGAATTGTTTTTAATGCCAAATAATAGGTTGACTTAAAGGCACAACATGTTACAAAATGTTAGTATTTTTATTTTACACAGTGTTTTTGTCACTACATTTGGAATCAACTACAACAGTTACATGTAGCTAAATATCTTTCTGGAAAACTATTATTTCAGTTATGTGCATACTGTGCATATGAAGGTCATGATTCTGCATGACTTACATAAATGCCTAACTTTATTTACTGTGTGAAAACATGCCAATTTCATTGAGCCTGACCAAGAGTAGATAAGCAAATGAGAAGTACATCCTCATGTCATTGTAGAAAAGAATGTAGAGTAGTTTGCTGAAGGATTTCACTTAAGGGAGTAGTTCCTCCAAGACAACTGATACAGAATGGTTTGTTTCCACACGGCTTACAGCTAGCTTCTACTATAGCACACTGGCTGCATGCCCACAGTATGACATCGAGATCACTGTCTCTAAGATGTCATAATCATCATCATCCTTTTTTATCTCCCTAGTCCAAACTGCCGGAAGTAAGGGAAAGCTCCACTGCAGCCCATCAGGATAGCATTTTTCATGGCAAGATGATGAGGTCCTCTATTATGTGACCTGATATAACACAGGGAGATGTTTGAGAGAAACACTCCAGGGAAATCCATGACAGAGATAGAGAAGTATATAGTGCATGAGGAATGAAGCTAGCGTACGCACAGCAGTTCAAGATAGAATTCTCTCCAGAACTGCACCCAGACTTCATGACTGGGGGAAGTGGTTTCTGTGCCATGGAGACTGGTAGCATGTGTGCAGTATAGCAATCAGAAATAATGTAGCTGAGAATGCTTTCACAGTGCAGATTTGCTTCTAAGGATTGCACTTCACAACTGTATCTGCATTGAAGTTGGACTAGACACTGCAAATTATCACTGCTTTACTAAAATAAAAACCAAATTGTCTTTGAAATGTCTTTCTTTTAGCAACACTACGTACTTTATTGTAAGACTATCAAGAAAGAGGTCCCTTTTGAAAAAAATGTGGTGTCACAAAAGTCACGCAGGAGACTTTTAACCTTGCTTCTGTGTATCATCTTGAAATCTAAGCAGAGGGTTGGGAAAGGGGCAAGAAATTTGTTGTTTGTTTTTCATAGGGGGATTAAAAAGAAAAGAGGAATCATTAAGTAACCATTGGCAATAAAGAAAAGAGACTATCCTGTGAGATTGAGTGTATCTCAGACAAAGATGGGCCCTTTCCCTCCCTAATGGTCCAGGATATCAGTCAGAGAGGCTTAACAGCTCTTTTCTATAGGGTCTTATAAATTTAGAATTTAGTAGAAGTAGCTAGTCTTGCGATAGAATCACAAGCATTTTTTTTTTTTTTTTTTTTCCCTGAAGCTTGCTAAGCCCTTTTTAGTGCTAAGACACTAACTGGCTTTTTATCTCCAACCTCCAAGCAAAACAGTAAATTCAGATTTTTCACCATATCATCCTCAATGAATTCAAAAGGACTATACTGACTGTTACATGGAGATCAACTGCCTCATCCTAAGATAAACTGCATTTCAGCACTGTTAAATAACCTTTTCTTAGCAGTAACATCTCCATCAGAAGAGGCATGGAAACTAAACAGAAGACACAATTGGCAGGACCAGATTTTACCTGCACAACATTTCAGTGAAATATATTTTAGCTTGGTATTATTTTTATTCTTGTATCTAAAGACCCTTTGCAAGATAACAAAATTACTTTTGACTATCCGTTACTTATGCATAGCTAAGTTACAACACATGATTTTCCAAATCAGGAAAAGGAGCATCATTCCTAATTCTCGCTCACAAATATCTTCCAATGACTCTTTTTGAAGGCTTATTGTATTGTGAGTGAAAGTTACCTAGGAAAAGCTGATCTAAGACATGAAAAAAATAATCAACAAAACACCACCTATTTAGGGACTGGCCCATGCTCACAAAACTTGGTTTTATCCAGAGTTACTGATTAGCACACAAAAAAAATTTCATACATCCTTGAAAGACATGGAAAATTATGGAGTAAGTGGGCTGTACTGCTTCTGCTTTAATGAAGAGATAGACAGATAAATGCTGATTTTTCTTTACTCTCACAATGGCCACATTTACTGCTCCTTCAGCTATTATGTATGCATTTCTCTAGTCCTGCATTCTTGAGGTTTAATTTCAACTAGAGCTGCCTGTTGAATGTTTTTTCCTCCACAATTACTGTGCTAAGAAACAACAGTTCGAGGATGACTATCGACATATCTGTGGGTGACATGAGGTGGATGAAGCTGTTTTTCAGGTAGTTGCTAGAGAAGGCTTGCAACAAATTTTGCTCTCTAAATTATTTTGAAGGAGAGGGAAAAAAAGAATAAAGAAAAAAAAACAAAGCAAACTTGTCTACGAATTATCTCAGCATGGCCTATAATATTCAGTGTGTTGTGACTCACTCAGTGTGTTGTGTGTGAAATTATGAAGACCCATGGATGTGTTAACTTTCCCTGCTTTAACTACATATTTTACATATTTTTCCCTGTTACAGGGAGATGGGTTTGGTGCATGCACTATCCATGATGCAAACACAATGTTCTGAGGCAATGAGCCAAATCAGAAATGCAGTAGACATTATATGCCCAGTCCTGCTATCTACCCTGGCAAAACTTTCATTAGTTTCGGTGGAAGTACTGTCCAAATGAAACTAGAGAATCCAAGATTATTTGTGACTAATAATATTTCTTATTAGATTTCACAGGTCAAAAGTTGAAGCAGACAGATCTCAATTATTTATTTAAGATACTACATACCTAAATTATAAAATAAAAAAGCGATGGATAGCACAGTGATTCTGCAAATACAATGCTACATTTTATTCATATGTAATCATAATTCTTGTTTTTGTTTAAATGATATTTCATGACACTGAACCTTAATTTTACATCATTTATTCCCATATTGTCACCTGGCAATGGAGAGGACTTGCACATTTTCTTTCCTCCCCTGAACCTCTGCTGCTCTCTTCCCCTTCCCTTCATATTGCAAGCCAAAGCTTTGATCCTGTCCCCATTGGCCAACCCACTGGAGACACTCGGAATGTGGGCTTGCATTCATCTTGGAGGATATATGCAATAAAGCACAAATCACAGATCTTTCTCCCTCGCAGAGGTGCAGAGGTTCCTTCACAACATCTGAGATGACTCCTATTATGGTTGTGACAATGCTCTGGAAAAAATACAGTTGATGCAGGCAGCTGCAGTTCCACAGGCAGACAAAAAGGGAGCAAGGCAAAAAGCAGAACCACAACCCTAGACTCCAGCAGTGAAGACTTTGATCTGTTTACACATCTGCTTGGCAGAATCCTATGGGATACAGTCGTAGATAGAAGAGGGATCCAGATTTTTTAAGATCTCCTCCAAACTCAAGAATTGGCCCCTGAAACCAAGCAAGCATGAAACCAAGCAAAGGCAGTAGGATGTCTACATGTATAAATAAGGAGCTCTTGACAAAACTCAGCCATAAAAACAAAGCATAAGAGAGGTGGAAGCAGGGGCAAATTACTTGGGAGGAATATATAATAAAAGACACTGTTGAAGCTTGCAGGGATGAGGCCAGGAAAACCACTGTACCTCAGGGGCTGATAAAAAGTTGATGATACATTTTAACATCATGACCGGAATGATAATCGAGTTTGCGGATGATACAAAACTGGGGGGAATTGTTCATACTCCAGATGGTTGTGCGGCAATTCAGAAGAACCATTCAGAATAACTCCCATCACCAGTACATGCAGGAGGACAACAGTCTACAAAGCAACCTTCAAGAAAATGACATTTGGGTCCTGAAAGACCACAAATGTATCCTAGCAGCAAGAAGGCAAATACCATCCCGGATTGCATTCAAGGAATGTTCTTAGCAGATCAAGGGAGGTAACCATTCCTCTCTACTCACCAATGGTGAGGTCACACCTAGAGTACTGGGTCCACTCCTGGACTTCCCAGCAAAAAAAATGGCATGGACATACAGGAGCTTAATTTTCTGCCTTATCCCTATTACTGTTCTGGGTCTGTCATTTCTCTTCTGCTTTCCACTACACAAGAAGAAATATATCTTTTTTTGTTTGTATCAAAGATGTTTTATAGTTTATGTTAATGTCTTTGATCCTTTTTAGGCATACACGAGGAAAAACATATATTCAAATTGGTGCTATAATACAGATATCAATTATGAGTACTAGCTGTGTTTTATCATCTTCTCTGACTTTTGTGCCTGGAGCTTTGGTATATTTTCTATTGTCTTCATTGTTCAGTAGAAAAATATTCAGATATTGTGAGTCTAAATGTTGGATGACAAGAATCTCACAAGCTAAAGCTAATTCTCTTTGATAGGCCTGGTTGCCAAAATTTGCAACCTCAACAAAAAACTCACGAGAGATGTGTTTTTAAAATATGCATAGGTCAAATTCTGTAGGCCTAATGCAAATTGCATTAAATATTTCACAGAAGCACAGGGAGAGATTTTTTTCTTGCTACAACACTAATTATAGTTTGCTTCTCATTGCACAGTGTGACAGGTGAGCTCCATCATCTTCACCAGACTGGTGTTAGTTTGGTACAGGCTCCAGAGGAGGTGAAGACATTTGTCAGGATCAGCCTATTAACTCCTCTAGCTTACCCACAAATGAGCAGAACATAGAAGTGCCCACAAAGGTACAGTGAATACTGATGTATGTGAGCTTGGAACACCATAATGCTAAACACCTTTGAATGGCGGATGGTTTTTCCAAGACTCATCTATCAAGGAACAAAGAAAACTGTGGGCATAAGAAGTCTCATGCATACCTTTCCCACTAAATATATTATTTGACTACGAGTCCACCACTTTATCCTATAAATATGACAGGTTAAATGAGCCTTTTTTGAGCTTTTCCTGCTAGGCAGTGTGGCTGCATTGTGATGATCTCCCCCTGAGCAAAGACACCTCTCAATGTTGGTCTTCAATGCAGAGTGGCCTTTTACCAATGGCAGATCTTTGGTAAGAGACTGATATTGCACAACCTTGTAGTATGGTAACTTTGAGTTTGCCTCGGTAATTGATTGTATGCTGAATTGATACTAGTGAAACATTGCTAGTCCATGTGGTGATCCAATACTAATAATTAAAACCTCTGAATTCTTTACCTTTATTGCACACATCCCTGTCCTTAGACATGAACTGTTGACCATGTCTGGATTCAGCCACACCTAGACTCCTCTCTCAGAAGGAGTTTAGGAAACAAGGTGATCCATTCTGAACCTCATTTTTCAATGGGATGGTCTTCCTCACTCTATGTATCTCTTCTCTTTCCTTAGTCATAAACCACTGGCCATATCTGGGACTAAGATTCAATCTGACTACACCTAGGCTCATTAGCAGTTTAGAAAGCAAGGGTGTTCATTCTGAACCCTGTGACTCGATGAGAGGGTTTCCCTTATGTTTTGCATCTCCAGTTTCTATGTGAAATGTTCTAATTCAAGACTAACTCAATTTTCCTCTGTGTATTTCCTCCATGCAGTAATTAATAAGGTGAATCTTGCCCTTAAACTTGTTGAACCTTGTCAAACCACTTTTACCTCAATAAAACATATTGCTACTTCTCTCTTTTGGATGAGGTGCATTACATTTATCCATGACAAGCACTTAGCACATTTGCATTTAAAAAAATTATTTATACTGTAAGTTCTTGTGTAGTAATTTAGCACTGTACAGTGCATATAGTCTACACTCTTAAATGTTACTACAGCACCACTAATAGTAATAAAAAGTAAAGCTAAACCAACAGTTTCCTCTACATACATTTTTTTCTGAAATTTAAGCTTGACAAACATCCCAGAAGAAACAATGACATCAATTTAAAAACCAATAGAAGTTGTAAACTGACATCCAAGTAATCTAAAACCACATTGTAATTAAAATTTTGTTGTGGAAGTGTGTGAAAATGGATAAAATCACTACTCACAACAAACTCATAATTCTCACCAAGCACCAAATAATATTAATTCAAACAAATAAACCTTCTTGGACATTAATTTTCTTGGAAAACACAATCCAATCATAATAAGGAAGTGTTGAGAGTGTGCAGACAAACAGCGTCAACCTTATTACATGATGTAGGACACAATCCACTGGTAACTTAATTCCCTGTAAAACCAGCAGTTGTACTATTGGGTTCCTCATTTCAGTGATAAAAGTTTGGAACTTGAAGTCTTGCAAGGCAATGTTACTTAGCATAACCCTGCCAATGGAGCCTCCATCTTTTCATCCTTAATGAAAACAGACTTTTCTCCTCATCAGAAGTAAACAGTTTTCTGATGCAGCTGTACTACATTTTGTCTTAGAAAAAGATATTTCTCTATATGTCCCTTGCACTTGCGAGCTGAAACTGAAGACAATGACAGCACAACTAATTTACCTCTATTTTGCAAGACTTCCATACCAAGAATGCTGAAATCATGGAAATATGGGCTGTGACAAGATTTCTATAACCTTCATCCCCATCATAAAGCATTGTCATTGCTAGTGATAGGTCTCAGACTTTGTATCAAATTTGCTGATACTCAGAAATGACGTTTGTCAGGCTTGCTTTGTCTGAACCTGAGCATTGTTTTAGCTAGTTTAACTATAGCAACAACTTTTTTTTTTTTCTTTTGACCAGATGACTATAGGTAAATTCTTTTGCATAGTGCAACCTTAGTTTTATAAACATAGTAACAATAGTTATTCTGTTTAGAGTTAGATATTTACAGCCACATCATACTGATGTGATGTAACCTAGTATGGTTTCAGAACTCTTGAGAATTGGAGATGTAGGACACTATAAAGTATAGGAATAGGATTATGAGACATGGGCTGAAGACTGGCATGAGGTGCGAGTGTTTCCTTTTTGCCCTAACAACATTCTGAGCTTAAAAAAAACCAACAACAAACAACAAACAACAAACAAAAACCAGCTGGCATGCTGTGATCTGCAGTCAGTGGCTGAAGATCATGCTGCTAGAGTAAATGTATCTTACTGATGTTATCGAGAAATTACCGAAGTTACTTTCAGACTTCACTACTCTCAGTGTTATAGGGAACAGAAACTACTTGCAATGAGAATTGGATATCCATGCAAATATTTAATTTGCAAACCTAGAGGCCCTCTAGCAACTGTTAATTTTCACTAAGATCCCATTCTTTTCAAATACAGTCACTATTTTTTATGTGTTTTACTGAAAAACTTTGAAAAGTTTAATACTGTCATGATGGAACTCAGGAAATTTGCATAAAGGAATTTAGTAATTGTCTGTATTTTGAAATGTCTAAAAAGGTTTTGGCCTGGGTTAACTCTTCCAAACAAGGCTTATGCAAAAATCAGAAATTGTCATAAACAATTCCAAGAGTTAGCATGGAGCTGGCCGTGGTGTTTTTGGGAAGAAATATGTTTAGATGTGTGGATGTGAGCTTTTCCATTTCAGCTGGCCTTGAGGCTAGTACAGCCCATTTCATTCATTAACATCAGCATGGCCCTTTGAAGGTTTCAAAGTCTGTGAAAAAGACCAGTTCCTATTGTGTTAAATACATCATCGATAGATATGAATTTGAAGTAAATCTGGTAAATTCCAAGAGAAACATTTCTAAACTTGGAATGGATTATCCATCCTTTGCATGGAGATGCAGAAGATAAACATAGCCCTAGGAATGCTGCACATTAAAATGTCTGGTAACCATATTTCATAATCTCAGTAATAGAGTATCACTGCCTTTTCTAGAGAATTATTTGTATGACCTAGAAGCATCATAATATAATAAATATTAAGAGTGATGGTAAAAATATTTTCAGTTGTACTAATTTGCATTTTTATAGTAATGTTCATCCTGAAGATCACTAATGCATTCAGATAGAAAATAAGGTATATTGTGTTTTATGGACATGTATTCAATTGTATCATGTTTGTATACATAACTTTCATGGGTAAAGTCAAAGTCTTGAATAAATGGAAATTTACCTTCTCTTATTATCCCAGCATGTTTACAGAAACTGAAGTGACTACCTACAAAACTGGAATACTACTTCTATAGCTAGAAATAAGAAGAAATCTTTCAAGCAAAATTTTAACTTTTTTGCCTATTCTATGAGAAATTATGACAAATACTGTATAGAACACAATACACTGTATATGTTATCTTTCATGCCCTTTATCTTGGTTTCTTTCCTGGGCATGCTTTCCAGGATCTGAAAGGGAATTTTTCTAAGGAAAAATGAAATAAATTGACAAAATCTACCTTTAGTAACCTTGTATTTACATTGAAGTGTTTAAAACAAATTTTAATGATAGCTTTGTTCCTCATCTGTGGAAAAAAGATTTTTCCTAAGCATCAGTAAAAATATAAATAAATGATTTAGGTTTCTACATTTCATACCTGAGTATGCAGTACTCAATTTTAAGTGTGTGAATGGCCTCAGCATTTTAAGAATGTATTAAGACTTGGCAGGACTTGAATGATATCTATATTACTACAATATCACTCAGCAACTGTACATTTAATAGAATCATTGTTTAGATTCAATGTAGAAAGCCCAGGGAAAGGTGTAAAATGTACAATTTCCACTTCTATTTTCATTTTTGTCATGAGGGGATCCATCAAGGGCACCACTATGAGCAGGCAATGTTTGCTATTCCATCATTAGGCGTTCACAAGACTTAGTCTTGCAGAGTTGCATATTCTGGCTTCTCTTTGATTTCTCAGTTACAAAATAATTACTTTGATTATTGTTACGGTCATGAGGTAGAAAGCATGTATATTTCCTCTTCGTTAATTAAATCTGAAATGGTGAAAAACATAGTCCCATAGAAAATTACACTTAATTTATAAAAACACAGCACTCACTAACAGAAGTGTTCTACCACATAATTGCACCTTATTTTTTCCCAAATTAAGTAAAATAAAATGAAAAATAGGTGGATGTCCAGACTTCTTTCTAGAGTATCTACACTATGCTTTTTATTCTAAACTATTCTGATATCATTTAGCTTAATGTTTCAATGTTTCAAGCTTAAACACTAATCTCAATATTAAACATTACAGTATTAAACACCTATTTATCTGATAACTATTTTATATTATCTACTAAAACTACATTTGCACAGTCCTAAATTGTCATGCTGTGATACGTTGTGTCTATACATTCTTAAAAAAATGTATCATCCTCCACTGCAAATATGAAAGCCAAAGAGATATTTTCATGTATATTCAATATAAACGTTTTAATACACACAAGTTCCATACTGCATATGTAGCATCTAAAGCTAGCCTGTAGACAACTGCATGTCAACATTTGTATTTCCAAAGTACAATTAAAATTTCTGATTTTTTTTAATCATTAATTCAGTGTTTGCATAAAAGGCCAGTTCCTGAGATTTACACATTCATTCTATTTTTGAAAATGCAACCCTGACAGTCCAGCCTTCAGTTGAACAGCGAAAGACAAACACTGAAATAATAAACTGCACAATATTATTTTGTGACAATACCTCATATATAACTACTGTTTTGCATAGGCTAGATTAAATCAGATGCAGAAAAGTTGGGTTTTTGTCACGAAGAAGAATTTCAGAAGGCTATTCAAAATGTGAGCTTCTGCCAGTCCAAATTCTGTAACCGTGTTTCTCCCATCTGTATTGGGAGCCCTGTGGAAGACATTGTATTCCATATTGTTAGTGAGCCAGGCCAAGCCATGTCTCCTCTATTGGACGCCATGCTTAGGGCCTGAGCAGCCCATGTGTTACCATGAACAGCTGCTTTAAGGGGACCTATTGACATGCCCTGTGCCAGCCTGTGCTGTCAGGAGATTGTATATGATTCTGTTTATTAAACAACATAAAGGTCTCAGCAGAATGGGTGGGAGAAAAGAACCTCTCCATGGATGGGATCTGTACAGTGTGCTATAGGAAAATCCACCCATGGTCCATACTGCATTTTGCCAACAAATGAACAAGTCAAGATTTCCTTTCCATCTGTAGTCCTCTTTATTCTCTCCTAATAAAACAGGCATTTTATAACACTGTTTGTTGTTTGGCCTTTCTCACTGAGATCCTGAATGACTTTTGCACCACCCTACCCTTCCCCACTCTCATCCTCCCCTCAAGGACAGATCAACCTAATTGCCCTTCTTCCAACATTTAGGACTATACCTTACACACATTCACTACCAGATCTTCAATTGTACAATTGTACAACCATAATTTTATCCATGTTCATTTTTATTTATGTATTTTAACCTTTTTCTCCATCCATGAACACCACTGAGCTGATGCAGATAACTCAAAACACCTGAGACATCTGCTACATGTGTTTTGTAGACTGCAATTGATGAGGTATTCCATATTCAACTGAGGAAGCAAAGGTTATTATTTAATACTGTGATATTTCACAGTAAGAATGGATTATCTGAATATGCTGTGGATACTGTGACCTCATTGGTAGTTTCCTGGATTTTTTATTTATATGTGCTTTAAAAGAGATTCAAGTACTTAAATGCATTGCTATTTTCTAACATTATATGACCTTTTCCATACTCTTGTGTAAAGACTCAGACTGGACAGAAATACTTTCCTTGGAACTGTCTATCACTGAATAGGCTAAGAGGCGTGCATTATTATTTGTGAGCACCATATATTTATTTCTTGTGTTGTAAACTCCAGTTTAATAGTGGGTCTTTTTCTCCATGTTGTCCTTCCTTTTAAGTCTTTGACTAGAATTTTCAAGAGACTAATAATATAAAATTGATGACTCAGTAGCACTGACCTGTTTTTATCCAAGTCTGGATTGCTAGGTAGGTTATGTAGACCATAAACCATCTAACAGGCTCTGTAAACCGGTTTAATGGGGGATTTTCCAATAAAGGGACTGGAAAGGAAAACCCCTTTTTGATCACTCCCAATAGCTTACAAAAGAAATCCTGTGAGTCAGGTAAAAACTCCCATCAGCCAGGCTGTCACAAGAAACTTTAGTTTAATTATCAGCACATCTGCTTGCTTACATGCTTATTTCAGATTTTGATACTAGGCTACAGTTCTCATACTTTAGTAAAAGGTTTAACCTATGCTAACCCCCTAAACAAACAGTTGAACTGCAAATTACACTTCTCAGTACAGGATCCTTGGCACAAGGTCTTAATGTAATGAATGGGCTGAAAGATCTTAGAATGATTGACAGTCCAAGCACTAAAGAGGCAGAACATCAAAGCTCTCATTTTGTTTCTCTGTTCTTTGGCAGCAATCAGATGAATTTCTGTAAGAATCACATACGAGGGCACCACCAAGAATGGTACAGAATGTTCCCTAGAAAACCATCAAATCCATTGTACTCATGGTGTTCTGTAGTTACAGTTTCTGTTTCAAATGATAGAACAGCAATATAACAGCATCAATATGCTGCAAAGCAAAAGCACCAGTGACTGATGAAACCTACCCTCTAGATTCAAGAGTATGGTAGGCACTTTGCCACAGTTTGCTTCAGCAGGAAAGCTGGTTCATAATTTTGAACTGCAACCAGAATTATTAGGTTGAAAATCAATGCTCTTATCCAACTGGAAATTTTGCTTTTAGCTGCTAAAGGGCAGTCAATTGCTTGCAGTGCAGTACAAGACAGGATATGCTTTTAAAGTAGAAAAGCCATTTGTTGCTAACTCCCTGTTTCATTTAGTCCTGATCACTGTTTTGACAGAAAAACTGTCCCATGAGAATCTCTTGCTGAACAGATTTTGTATTCCAAATTCCTCCTGTAACTGACTCTACATTGTTTCCATACAAATAACAATAATTAATAATAATAATAATAATAATAATAATAATAATAATAATAATAATAATAATAATAATAATAATACCAAGCAAACAAAACCAAACAAAATCAAAATACATAGGCTTAAACATAAACAGTGTAGAAGGTAGTTCAAGATGTCAGGGGTTGAAAGCACAGTGAAGCACAGTTCTTCAGCTTCTTGGTTTATGTTTACTTCCCACACGTGCCATAAACAGTTCTATGTCACAAAATTTGCTACTGCATTTTTTCAGAAAACAAAGCCTGAGGCTTGCTGTGCAGATTTGGCATATCAGATTGGGGCCGGGAGCGGGGAGGAGGGGTGTATTGTCTTTTCTTTCTTTTTTTTTTTTTTTTCATATGTATTCCAAAGCACGTATTATAGAATGGGTAGAAATGTATAAGTGTTCAGAATGCTAGTGCAATACAATGTGCATGTTTATATAACTCTCATGAAAAAAAACAGAGAGAAAGGTAGCTTTGAACCTGGGCTTTCCTGAACAATTTTTCTTTAAGGGAGATAAAATGATGAAAAATACTTGGTTAAACTGCTGGTCAAACTCTTACTGTTTGTACCACTCCTGGAAAAGACCCTGGAGAGCAGCAGTGAAATCTGTGCTATTGATTGGCTGGTTAAATAGAGACCTATTAGATTCAGACAGGCTAGATTGATTATACAGCAGCAGAAGCAGCTCAGACTCAGAGCTCAGTGAACGTCAGGGTGAGAGAGAGGGAGAGCAAGTGAGAGAAAGCACGCAATAGAGGGAGACTATACACGCTACAGCATCAGTATGTGAGTACTGGTGCCTGATAACACTAATATCGAGCTCCTTCAGTGGACAACTTGCTGAGCTACCTTTTTTCATTTGCAAGAGGATGTCAGCTCTAAGCCAGTGCAACTGTTAACAGACTTGACATTGGAGTAGTTCATTTTACTTATAATTACATCTCTTACGTTCTGCATCTCTGAAAAAAGGCTAAATACAGGAGACAAATATTCATCCTGTCCCCTCAGCTCACATAGCACTGAGGATACACAGAGTTTGATCTTTCAGGTAAGGGAAGCTGCTTTTCTAAGCAGCTAAAAAATTGAATTATTCTTTTTGTATCTTGCATGTTAAATACAAGGTTTGACATCTGCTATAGAATGTATTTATTTAACTTATAATTCTTTCACTCACAGATTATATTTATCCAATACTATGTACAGCTGAAGACAATTGAGAACAAGACATGGTTTGTGCATTGTATTTATCATAGTTAACCCTTCAAGTAAATGGGAATGAAGCAGCTAGAAAAGATGATTTCTAACAACTTGCATGATGTTTTAATGTAACTGATCTCATACATGCTAAGCAGTCTGGAGTAATAACAGCACACAAGCTCTTTCACATTATTAATTCATTATTGTACATGTTGTGAAGCCAGGTAGAGAGAACGTTTACCTGGAGGATATCTCAGTGCTTGTCAGCAGTTTGAAACAGTATCTGTCTTTTGACTGCATCTTACTTCGGCTGTGCAAGCACGATCTGCCTTAAATAATACAGCATTAGATTGCCATCTTTTTATAGATATAGTAGTTATTGTTAACATTCTGCCTGCAAAGTGAAGATCACGGTTTATGACCTGAAATATGAAACCTGGGATGTTCTGTTACACTGTGCTGCATGTTTGAAGCAGCCATTCCGTGGCTGCTTCATTCCATTCCGATTGCTTGTTTTATTGTGACGTTGACAACAGTGTCTCCTAACTGCCTAGTTCTACATAAACTTTCTACATTTTTCCTTTGGCTATGTTGGAAATGGCTTTGCTGTAATAGGTGATAGGTTCTGATAGGTTGTTGTGGTTTTGAAGGTGATAGTCTCAAACTGAAATAACCCAGCTTTTTGTTGCGTAGCAAGTCAGGAAGTTGATTGACTTTGGGTTTACAGGCCATGGGAGCATAGCACTAAGAAGACAGCACTGTCAGTTCATTAGTGACACATTCCTCCCAGCTGTGATAATCTGCACCAGTTTCCTCATCAGTTTGTGCACTCTGCTCCTCGCTTCAAGTGGAAAGAGATTTTTCTTATGCCATCCATTGTAATTACTCTGAGTGAAGTAGAGGCATCAGTCTGTTAACCCAAATATTTAAGTAAATTTACAACCAGCCAATTACAACTTTTCAATGCTTTGTCCAGTAAAGAAATTGCCTACAGAAAGCTATTGCTGCTACACTATGCACGTAACTGTAATCCATTTTATCCAATGACAAAAACATCACAAATATAGAAAAGCACTTTATTCTCTTTCTTTACCCATGCATTTTTTACAAATTTCTATAAAACACAAAAATCCCAAATGTGAAGTGAAATCCTCATGGTTACCAGAATGACTATTTGTAATTTGTAAAATACATTATAAGTGTAGATTTTTTTTTTTTTTTTAAACTAATCATAATTTGAATGGGTGTCTAAGTGACCACATGAGCAAAATGTTCAAGGCCTAAGATGCAGCTTCATTTTCTATAATGCATTATGTGAAGAAGCACTGGCAAAACAAGAAGTAAACTGGTGAGTCAAAGCCAAAGGCTTGCTTAAACTATAGCTTCTGTGCTGTTTTATTTCTTTATATTTTAGTTGTGAATAATGTCTACATTGTTTATTATACACATAGTTGAGCCATATCAGGAATTTCAATATTACCTCTGAAATTCTTTCCAGGTAGAAAGAAAATCACTTGGGGGACACATTTTGCAATCTTATATCTCATTAAGTAGTATTTTACTCCAAGAAATACTGCCAGAGGTGAGGACTGCATGCACTTACTATGGAGTCAGTGTCAGACTCTGACCATAAATAATGGAGATAAACTCTTCATATTTTAACTAATTGAACCGTGTATTGAGAGTTAGAACTATCAAATACAGATTAATTTTATAAGGAGGTAAGGTAGCTGCATATCTACTTCACTTTTTCTCCTTACAAAACTTAAGGCCTGTCTCAAAATATTTCATGTGCAGTTCGACTTCTAAAAATAACCCTTTATAGATGCTCAAAAGCTTTCTTATAAATCTTATTCATTCCTTGCTTACTGTATCTATACTCTTTAAATATACCTTATAATTTTTAGATTGGAAATATAATCATGTCAGGTCTGTGATTTTAAAGACAGTGATATGATTTCCTCCAGACTAGTATCTGTTAACATTCATGTTTATGTCCTAACCATGAAAATCCAAATAATGTTAAAAAGTGTTTATTTTTGAAAAGGGAATATTCCATTTGAATATTATTTTTTATATATATATAGAAAATAAAATCAGACAGCCAAACAACTAATGAAGCTTATACTCATGAAATGTGTTATTCATTTCCACATTCAAGATTAACAGTGTAAGCATCTTCTTTTGCCAGATTCAGGAAAAATCGCTGAAAAAACTCAAATCAGAAAGATTTTAAGAGATTACATATTACAAATTGTGCATTTTCTTTTGAGTCTATGATATTATTAATCTGGACCTTTTGCAACATTTTAAACTGGTTCAGTTGTATCACCTTTTTCTCAAAAAGACTAATCTGGCCTTTTTGAAATTTGAAACTAATTTTGAATTGATTTCCAGCTTGAACTCACAGAAAGTGAAATTTATTTTTCTTTTCCTAGGTAAGTTGAAACCATTAGGGGGCTCTTTCCTCCTATGATATCACACAGCAAGCTGCATTAAAAAGATATAGCTGGGTAGTAGTCTTGTTACCAAAAAAAAAAAAAAAAGTCCTTCTTGAATGAATTTATTCTGGGTACCGACCATTTCATTTTAATAGTGCAAAGCAACTACAAGTCTTTATTTATTAAAGTAAAAGATGATAGTTCTTTCATTGCCAGTTAGATGGTTATGTTTTGAAGTTATCTCATGCCTTGTAAAGGAGAAGCAGGGAACAACGTTCAGGAAGAACACAGTTACTTTTGAGTAATCTCTACGGTTACTAAGTCAACAGTCTGATCAGACTGGATATGAAGCACCACTACTGTACAAAAAGCTTAAGCTTATTTATTCCAGTAACTATGACCAACAGCACAGCCAGCATTGAAAAAAAAGATCCTGTTGAGTACTGTTATATTGTACTGATAAATATAAAGAACAGACATACTCTTCACTTACACAGCTTTCTTTCAGAAGGGTAGAGTATGTCACCAAGGTCTTTTGATGTCTCTCCATGGCACAAAGTAAGTAACAAAGGTAGTTTCAATTCTGCACTCGTGTGAGTAGCTGCACTGAGGTTACTGGGGACTAAATTCTAATGTCCTTCATTCTGCCTGTTGCTCCTTTAGTAGTTCCTGTAAATTCATTGCGCCACTCCACCTGGAATCAGTTGTGAAGTTTGTACTATCCCTTGTGGGAATTAGAAATAACTACTGAATAGTCAAATGAAGATTAAGAAAAACTAATATATTTGTCATAAATCACAGAAAGATGGTTGCAAGCACTGCATGGAGCTGAGGTGAGGCCCGAAGAAACATGTGTGTCAAAAGACATGCAAAATTTTTGTCCACTTGTTCTAGTTTTGATGAATTTTCTTATTCCTGCCAACCTTGAAAGAAAAAAATCCCGTGTTGGTAGATGACTTTGCCCACCATGACCAACTTGCTACTTCATGTTGTTTATCCTGGAGAGAATCCTATACTACCAGCTCCATTCAAGAAAACAAGAAAAAAAAAAATAAAGGGACTGACACCCTTTGTGCTGGTCTACATTCATGATGTAGGAGAATAATCTGACCAAACTGGAATATATTTATTTATACATTTTTAAAAAGCTAAACAATTATGTCCTTTTTTGGTTTTAATACAGATTATGAATGAGCTTATAGCAACTATATCATGGCATACAATGAAAATCTTTGTTCTTTTAAACAGGACATGGATTTCAACCAAGATCTGCAGGCGTTGTGTTTAGTGTTGTATAAGCAGGAAACAGTCTTAGTTTGAGGATCATGCAAAATAATAAAAAATGTCAAAAGGTTAAATGAATTAAGTATTATTTCTGAGATACATAACTGATGGTTCAGGCTCAAGGCAGATGTTCTTCAGTAACTACATTATTAGCACATAGCAAACACAGCATCATACAAATTAGCTTACCATCAGTAGAAAAGGTCTTTGTTGTTCCTAGAAGGCAGCTAAAGTTAACCATGACTTTCTGGCATTTCAGGTAATTAACGGTGTACATGAACAGTCACCAAAGCTGAGCTGGTGGAGTCATTAGTTATCCTGACTTCGTTTGAGGCCTAAACCAGAATAAACAAATTGCCTGAAGATGACAGGTCTGCAGCAGAATCTAGTCACAGAGACCACTTCTTTGCTGGAGTCAAGCTGTCTAGCTGTAAGACTGTTTTCTGCTCTATAAAATAGGGTTTATTTCAATTGTATGCCCTGCTTCCTTGAAATCAGTGAAATTTCATTAAAAACATACAAAAAAAAAAAAACAAAAAAGCCCCCACAAAACAAAACAAAACAACAAAACAAAACAAAACAACAAAAAAAAACTTAACTCATATAAGATTCTTGTCACGAAGTTTCTGCAGAGTTTCATTCCAGAGGTAACTCTAATTTACTGGCTGGTTAATTTATCCCTTACATAAACACACTATGTAAAGCACTTTGAAATACTTTTGAATGAAAATTGTTGTATAAATATAAAGTGTTATTATGACAAATGGAAGTCACTCAAACTTCAGCTAATGGAACCTGCAACAGTCTGCAATGTTCTATTAAGCATGAATAAATAATTTGTCTTTGATGAATGTTCAAAGATTAATAAAAAACAGTTATTCAGACACATACTCCAGTAAGAAATAATTAAGATTTTTTTTTCCTTTTTCAAGTTTTTCTACAATGTATGCAGGGAATCATCCATATGTCTAGATGTTAGAAGGAAAGAAGTTTACAAAAACAATTTATGTATGTATAGTCAAAACATTTTAAAGACAAATAGTAACAATACAGACTAGAATATACATCATAATGTGATAAAAAGCAAGATCACTTGCTTTTAATTGCTTTGCCAGAAAAGAAACAAACAAACAAAACACAAAACAAAACAAAACAAAAACAACACGTAACTTAGCATATGGGGGTCTTTCCCAACTCCTGCTTATGTTGTACCTAGCCATGTAACTTGCATTTAAAGAGCAGCCAGCATATTCCTCATATTTGCATACAACCCCTGGGTTAAATCTACATCTACATATATATATATGCATGTATCTCTACATCTACCTATATTTAAGCTTATCCTTTATTGTCTTTGTTCCACACAGGTGTATATATATTTGTTATAGTGAATTTACAAGTTTGAACAATATAGCATGTAGCACCCAACCATGTCCTCTTTGTTCCACAGAAGAAAAGTGATCTGAAGCCACTCGAGGGTAAAAATTATGAAAATCGTGCAACCAGGAAATGCAGATCAGCAGGTCATCAGATGTCAGGATCCTAACAACAAAATTTTATTTTCCTTGATATTGAAAGTATTTGATTTACATCATTTGCTAAACGTAATGAGACAGCAGAAAGGTTTTGCTGTGCAGCATGCAAAAAAATACCACTGAAGCATGCAGTACAGTTTGGAGAAATCTCTTAAAATTTTTAGGATTTCTTGAATTTCAAAATATTTAGAACTGAGCCAAAAGTGCTATTGCTGTAAAAAATGCTGATTTTGTATGGCTCAGAAATAAGGCATGGATAAAACTTTCTCTGCACAACAATTACTAACACTGGTTTGTGGAGTATAAAGTAAGTGAACAAAGTCCTTCAGAGTAGCTGACAGTGGGAAGTATCTCACTGTTCTTCTCTGTCAGATTTCTAACACTGAGAATTAATGTATTTACAGCAGTAACAGAGCTACGGCAACATCTTAATTACTTATACATCTCTTTTTCCTCCCAGAAATCTTCGTAACTGATTTAGGAGAAGGGACTCTGAAGTTTTGTTTCTTTCCTCCAGTTATGAAATATTAAACAACAACAAAATACAAAACATAACAAACAAATAAACACCCCCCACACACACACACACACAAATGCCCCCACAAATTCATCATTGTGCAAAATGTCAAAGTAAACACAATTAACTGTCAAAAACTACTGCACTATTTTTTTTCCTTGAACATAATGAAATAATGTTTGTTCTTAATACTGTGTAATAATCAGTAATAATGGTTCTTTGTCACCTGGAATGCTTAACAATGATAGTATAAATATTTTGCACCCTGTGAAAATTATGTATGCCAGAAAATAAAAAAGTAATACATTATCTTACTTTTAATTGTTACATAAAAATGTTTTCACAGGTATACATAGGCTTCATCAAGCTCTAAAAATTACTGAAAATACACTGTAGCGCTTTGCTCCTCCTTGCTTCCTAAGACCAATCAATAGTTCTCAGTTCTGTGCAACACAGCTGTGCTGACATGTGTATAGGGCCAGTTCTGAAGTCAGTGTAACTTTCAACTGGAAATACCAACAAACTCATTGGCTTGTACACAAGCAAAGGAAAACTTGTAACTTAAAAGAAAGTGGATGGAATAATTACCTGTCTGTCTGTCTATTTATCTGTGTATCATCTGTCTATCTATCATCTGTCTAACTATTTCATAGAATCAAAGAATGTCCTGAGTTGGAAGGGACCCACAAGGATCATCAAGTCCAGCTCCTGTCCCTGCATATGACAGCTCCACAGTTCACATCATGTGTGTAGTCTCTTCTTGAATACTGTCAGGATTGGGGCCATGACTACCTCCCTGGGGAGCCTGTTCCAGTGCTCCACCACCCTCTGGGTGAAGAACCTTTTCGTAATGTCTAGCCTAAACCTCCCCTGGCACATCTTACTGACATTCCCTCAGGTTCTGTCACTGGTCATCTAAGAAAAGAGATCAGCCCCTACCTTCCCTCCCCCACCTTGTGAGGAAGCTGTAGACCATGATGAGGTCTCCCTTTAGTCTCCTCCTCTCCAGGATGAACAAACAAAGTGACATTAGCTGCTCTTCATACAGCTTCCTCTCCAAACTATTCACCAACTTTGTAGCCCTCTTGAGAACACTCTCCAGTAGCTTTAAATCCTTTTTTATACTGTGGTGCCCAGAGCAGCACACAGTGCTCCAGGTGAGGTTGCACCAGTGCAGAGTCAAGCGGGATAATCACCTCCGTGGACCAGATGGCAATGCTGTGCTTGATGGACCCCAGGACACAGTTGTCCCTCTTGGCTGCCAGGGCACACTGTCGACTCATGTTCAAATTGCCATCAACCAGAACCCACAAATCTCTTTCTGTTGAACTGCATTCCAGAATCTTGTTCCCCAGTCTGTATGTACAGCCATGGTTGCTGTGTCCCAAGTACAAAATCTGGTACTTGTCCTTGTTGAACTTCATGCAGCTGGTGATTGCCCAATTCTCCAATTTGTCCAGATCCCTCTGCAGGGCCTCTGTGCCCTTGAGAGTGTCGACAGCTCATCCCAATTATTTGTAATTGGCAAACTTACTAAGTAATCCCTCTAGTCCTGAGTCTAAGTCATTTATAAAGACATTGAAGAGTGGTGGCCCTAAAATGGATCCCTGTGGAACTCTGCTAGTGACTGGTCGCCTGCCCACCATAATCCCATTTGTTAGAACTCTTCGAGCCCTGCCTGTCAGTCCAGATAGATAGACAGATAGATAGATAGACAGATACTCTCTTTATTTCATAGAATCATAGTAACATAAAATATCCTGAGCTGGAAGCATTTGAAATTATCTTCTGAAATAAAATCAAAAGAAAACATCTTACAGAGAAACCAACTTTCAAGGTTACTGCCATATTTTGAGACACAGAAAATTTGAAGCAGCTTCAGGTAAGCTGGGATGACATTCAAAGTACACAATCTTGGATGTTTTCCCATTAATACTATGCACTGTTGTACATCAAGCACTTCCTTGATCATTTTCAAACAACATCTTGAAGCGAAGTATAGAACTTAACTAGCAAAATTGAAGCATTGTGATCAGTATGTACTCTTTATTACCTTATGCCAATAAACCAACTATCAGTAGTGAGAATTACAGCTGTTATGAAGCTGCTTATAACTAGTAAAGCTGGAACAAAACATGAAAGCTCTACAGTGTCCATTAAAAAAAGAAAATAATTTCTAAATTGCATGACCAGGACCCCCTCCAAGCAGATGTTTCATGCAGACATGACTTTGAAGGTCAGAGATAGCACTCCTGGCATAGACATGTTCCTTTTGCATTGCAAATCCAGATATTGTCTGACTGTCACAAGATATCTAAGGCCTTGAACAACTCCTTACTAGTTACCTGACATGACTAACTTCCAGTTTCATTGGACTAGGAAGATGGCATCAGTGAAGTGGTGCAAAGATACAGGTAGTAAATCTTGTTACAAGTAATTTTTGTACTGTTGAAGAATATCATTAAAAAAAAAAAGTTGTGCTTTACTGTAACATGGCACAGTAAAGTGACTTCACTTTTCTGGGAAGAAACTAGATATACACCAACATCCCACACCCCTAGCATAAGGTGCAACTTCCTCCCCACTCTAGTTTATTTTTATAAATGTCTTGCCCAAGTGCAGCAAAGGCAACATTCCTGGGACATATTGAACTTCTTAACAACATAAAGAATTAAAAAAAAAAATGTACTAACAGAGAGAAAACAGTATGTACAGATGTCATCTAACTATATTACATTTCTGTCTAAAATAAAACAACAACAAAAAATCAGATATTAGATCCTTGGTCTGATAATTATGTAATTCTCTTAGGCACTAAAAATTCTACCAATTTCTTTTGTTCATAACTATATATATAAATATATATGAAACCCATGAACTTCTTTACCTGTTTTCATAACTGAGTGTTTCTACTGAGAAGCCCTACTGCAAGAACTGCTGTCAGTTTGTGTGGTTGATACACAATGGTACGTTTGCTGTTTTGTTTTAGATTTATATGTAACATAGTTAGATATGATTTGTACATACTGCTTTCTTTCTGCCTAACACCATTTGTTCTAATTCTTTACATTGTTAAGTGAATGTCAGGCATTACAGGATGTCAGCATTAACTCACAAGCTTTTGTCATGCAAAACAGTTCAAACTCTAACTGAGGAGAGGGATCTTTCATTACTTCGTATAAACCCTGGCATAAGAGTATGCATATTGACAACCACCAAGAAATAAATGTCATACTGTAATTCTCCACTCTGGATTACCTTAATGCATTTTCTTTGACTCTGTCATGGTTTAACAATCTCAAGAGGAATCGCTGAATGCTTCAGCCATGAACATTTTTCAGACAGTAATTCTAAGTCCAGTCTTACTGGCTATGCAAATCTGAGGAATATCACTGGTTTTTCCTACTTCTCTAACTATCCATCATACTTTCGTAAGATATCTTAAGACATTTTAGATCTACACAAAAATCCAGGGAGAAATGCTATACATTGTGTGAAAATATTACATAATTTTAAAACAGAATCTTTAGGAAAAAAATAAAAAAGCTATATTCAAAACTTCAACTATTGCTCAAACTAGGAGACTTCTACTTGAAAAATAAAATTCAAATTACCTTATTTTTATACTTGTTTAATGTTTGGGTTTTTTTGTTTGGGTTTTTTTTTCCTGTTTTGTTGTTCTTGTTGTTGTGTTGGGGGGGGTTGTTGGTTTTGGTTGGTTGGTTGGTTGGTTGGTTTTTTGTTTTGTTTTTTGTTTGTTTGTTTGTTTTTTGGGGTTTTTTTTGTGTTTTTTTGTGGTCAGTGTAACAATGTAGAAGAGATGTAAGATGTAGCAGTCTGGTAGGACTTTGTTCTACTCAAAGTCAGCTCTTACCTTGGGGATAGTGCTGCAGTTCCCCACCACAATTTATATAACTCACTTGAATCTTTTGTTGTCACCCTATCTTAATACTGGACTGTAGTCATGCCATGCCATGTTTAGAGAATAACAGTGTACAAAACAATAACATATTTAACAAATAATCATGTCTTGGCAGTACTATCTTGAACATAAATAAGCTACACAGCTGTTGTTTTATATGACTTTCTTCAAATTTTCTGTTCCATTATAGATGCATATAAATGCACAATTGAGTCTACTACAGAATTTTCTTTTGAGATCTCAACCAGTTAAAAAACATTAGACCCACCACTGTTAGTTTTATTTCAGGTAAAATGTAGTGTATGCCAGGTTTATTTTTTTTTTCAAAAAAAATATTATGAATACTCAAAGTCACTGATTAAATAGCTTAAGTAATTCACAGATTCTAATGCATAGCCTACATCCTTTGAAATAAGACCCTAAACATCATTGGTCTCCAATGTTCCAAGAACCAGGATGATTATTTCCTCTGAGCCAGCAAAATGTTTCCAGCATAAAGCAGCATTTTGGCTAATGTATTATACGTCATATTATACATTGTCATAATAATTTCCATTACTTTTAATTATATTGATACTTATTCCATCATATTTTAAAGTAGCAAAGCTACCAGTAACTTAAGTGTGTTCTTTTGTATCACACTGAGGTATCTTCAGTGTCTTTTTTCATCATAAACACAGGTGCTGCTCCTGTTTATATTAGATATAAAAAAATTATATTCAGACAAGTTGAACATTTTTTTAACAACTAAATTAAAAAAAAATAAAATAAAATGAAATATGTGACAATTTATTCCTTGTTTAGGAAATGGAAAAAGAGACATTGGAGTGGGTCCAAAGAAGGGCCACTAAAATGACCAAAGGTCTGGAACACCTGTCTTCTGAGGACAGGCTAAGAGAGTAGGGGCTTTCAGCCTGGAGAAGAGAAGGCTCCAAGGAAACCATATTGTGCCCTTTCAGCACTTAAAAGAAGCCTATGAGAAAGATGGGGATGAACTTTTTAGCAGGGCCTGTTATGATAAGACAAGGGGTAGCGGTTTTAAACTAAAGGAGGGAAGATTCAGGTTAGACATGGAGAAGAAATTTTTTACAGTGAGGGTGGTAAATTCTGGCACAGGTTGCCCAGAGAGGTGATAGGTGCCCCATCCCTGGAGACATTCAAGGCCAAGCTGGATGGGGCTTCAAGCAACCTGATCTAGTTGAAGATGTGCCTGCTCATTATAGGGTGTTGGACTAGATGGCCTTTAAAGGTTCCTTCCAACCCAAACTATTCTATGATTCTGTATAATGAAGGCTGTAATTTTTATTGCTGTTTGACCTTACAATTCTTTCTCAAACAATAAATCAATTATTTTGCATGGAACATACACATAGGATTGTTTATCTTGACAAGAACAGCTTTCTATCCACATTATATTTTCTGATAAATCTCCATGTTATTCTTTTGCTTTAATGGACATTTTTACCCTCTTTCTCCCCTTCCCTCTCAGGAAGAGAGTAGTCCTAAATTTATTATGCTTTTGGAGAATAGCTGTAATCCTAATTCTTGTAGATTTAGTTAATAAAATCAGAAAGTCCAGGAACACTGTTGAAAATGTTCTACAACTACTTAAGCTTAAAATTTTCAATATTTGAAACAGCCTTTAATGTATATATGATACAAAAGATGCCAGAAATTTTTCAGAAAGCCAGTATGGATTAAATCAACCAACAAAACACTGAAAATCTATATTTGACACATTGGAACTATGTAGGGATAGAGAAGCTCTTCTTTCATTACACAGTATTTGCTTCTGAAGTTAGTGGCTTAATTAAAGTTCACTCAAAGTAAAAACAGAACATTCCTCTCCATACTTTGAATTTCCTTTGAATATGGGTGATTTTGCTAATTACAGAATGAATTATTCAAACATATTATGAGAGTTACCTAGAAAATATTACCCTTAATCATAGAATAATTTTAATTGGAAGAAACCTTTAAGATCATCAAGTCCAACCATAATCTAACTCTAGTACTAAACCATGTCCCTAAGAACCTCATCTATGCCTCCTGTAAACACCTCCAGGGATGGTGACTCAGGCACTTTTCTGGGCAGCCTGTTCCAGTGCTCCACAACCCTTTCTGTGAAGAAATGTTTCCTAATGACCAATCTGAACCTTCCCTGGTGCAACTTGAGGCCATTTCCTCTAATCCTATCACTTGTTACTAGAAAGAAGAGACCAACACACTCCATGCTACAACCTCCTTTCAGGTATTTGTAGACAGCAATAAGGTCTCCCCTCAGCCTCCTTTTCTCCAGGCTGAGCAGCCCCAGTTCCCTCAGCTGCTCCTCGTCAGACTTGTGCTCCAGACCCTTCACCAGCTTCATTGCACTTCTCTGAACTCTCTTCAGCACCTCAAGCTCTGTCTTATAGTGAGGGCCCCAAAACTGAACACAATATTCAAGGTATGGCCTCACCAGTGCTGAGTACAGTGTGTAATGTGAAAAACATACAAACAGAACTCAGTGCAGTTTTCTGTGTGCCTTGATTTAAACTGTGCACTGAAAGCATTAATTTAAGGCAAGAAGCAAATCTATTTCTACTTTTTAGGTGTTGCAATGACAGAAATATATTTAATGTACCTTTTGTCTCTAGAGTTGCCTCTACCACGCAAGGTGCTCCTGTCCCATATTTGTTTCACCAAATTGCATGTGCGTTCAGTGACACATCATGAATTATACTGGATGATTTATATCCAGTAGCAGGTCAGAAACAACATTTTTTTCTTATATACTATCTAGACTTAGAATTGTATTTGATGTGACAAGATGTAACCTCCACGGGAATTACAGCTCAAATTTGTTTATGTGTAACCATATACAAACAAGTGCATACAGATACCTACAACTATACAACCTGTGCCACAGAAGATTCAGTTTGGTCCAGGCCTTTAAAAAATAAATGTATCCACCAGAAAAACTGAAATTGTGCATCGTGATAAAATGGTATGCTGGCACAGCAGTAATATTATGCTGTGAATAGCTCCCTTACCTGTATTTAGCATATGTTGATTGCTCAGTTCACTGAAGCACAGGATGCTGAGCAAACCAGGGGTCAACAAAGTAATTTATAACATTCAACCTTCTGGGCAGACTGTGGAATGAACTAGTCTTTGCTGTTTTCTTCTAGCTGAGAAAATCTGTTCTGTTGTTGATAAATATTTGCTAATCAAGCAGAAAAATCTGCCAACCTACCAATCTACTAACCTTTATTTCTTACAGAGAAGTAAGAGTGTGTATTCAAAACTGATACATTGCACTTGAATACAGTGTAACAACAATAAGAAACTGGTTTTAACCTATGGGACTCTGATAGACATATTCATCAAGAACATGATTGGTTTAACAATAATAGAAGTTGATGTCAGTGTCATTTCACATCAGGGAAAAAAATATTTCCCTTAAATGTGACAAAAGCGATGTGCAAACTGCACAAAGAAAAAATACTGACATAACATCTCAGATGTTTCCACCAAGTATAACTGAACACACTATGCAGATATGCAAAGGGCTGGGGTCCCTGGCAGTATCCCAATAAATCCTCTCTTGCCGGGCTGGTAATGAATAGCTTCTTTTCAGGCCCCACCAAAGTTCCCTCTGAGGGCTGAGTAACATTTTGGCACAGGATAGACACAGAATTAGTAGAAAGAGCATGATTCAGATAAAAGAAAACAATATAAATTTCTTTCTTTGTTCTAAAGACAAAAAAAAAGACATTGGTATTTCAGTGCTTTTGTCATGTCTTACTTGGGTCAAATGAAAATTCTGCTATCTGAAGGGTCTTCTTTAGTTGAACATCTTGTAGCAAAGGGTCCATAACTTCAAATAAACTGTGACTGTTTCTTATTTATTTGACAAGTGAGAACAGAGATTTTACTGCATTGTGGTATTCTTTGTAGATTGTTGAAATACCCATGTGTGTCTAGTATTTTTCACTAACAGGTGCTACTATATACAGCCATTCACTGAGTTCAAATTTTGCATAGTCAAGGAGGTTTCTGGGAGCCAGCTGATAAAAGACCTTAGTCTTAAGAGCATTTTCATTCCCTGCTGAATTTTGATACAGTAGCCAAGTACTCAAATTATAATTTTCAAAAACACATTGCAATTTATTACCTAATAATACCCAGACATCTGTTCTTTCAAAACTACCACTGGGACATGGTCAGTGTAGGAGCTGTTACTTATCGATATTACTTCTTATTTTATAGGTCTTCCTGGTGTTTAAATTTTTTTCTGGTATGAAGTCTTGCCTGTATTTTTGACTTGTAGTACAAAACTTTATTTCCTTTCCCAGCTAAGTTGGGGTATATTTTGATGACACTGCATGCCAGCTGTTACTATCCTGCCAGAGATACATGTGGCAGTCAACAAGAGAGAATCTTGAATTACATTAGTAGAAAAAGTCTTTGGGGAAGATGAACAAAGGCTTTCTTTGCAAGTCCATAGAAAAGATGAACATGTATAGGAAGGGCAGAGGTTATTTAGAAAACTTCCCTCAATGAATCTGATTCTCTGTTTTTTCTGTGCTCTTAAAAGAAAACTTTCTTGATGCATTTGTCAAATATTCTCTTCTATTGCAAAACCATTGGATAACAGTCCTCAATTTCCTACAGCTAATGGAGCTATTCCAATATAGTATAAACTCAAAGTTGGGGCAGACCACATACTTAAATTCTAATCTATGTATGTAGTCATCTAAGTATTTATATAGTAATCTATGTATGTAGTAATCTATCACAGAATCAACTGGGTTGGAAAAGACCTCAGAAATTATCAAGTCCAACCCTTGGTCCAACTTCAGTCCATTTACTAGATCATGGCACCAAGTGTCATGTCCAATCTCAGTTTAAAAACCTACAGGGACAGTGAGTCCACCACTTCCCTGGGCAGGCCATTTCAACGTCTGACCACTCTCTCTGTAAAGAATTTGTATGTATGTAATCTAAATATTATATAATTCATGAACTATGCTATGCGGATTAGGGGATCTTGAGTAGCTGTTGCTTTTAAGTAAAATGAGTATGATAAGATTTTAACATTTGCCAGTTCACTTTATGAACCTTCCCTTTATCAGAGAAGATTGTAATTATGACAAATTAACATTGATTCTGAGGCAAAATTGCACTGTTATGTCACTGGCAGCAGTATTAGTGACACCTACAGCCATGTAACTCCTTAGGCACAAATCATGTCTGGGTTGTGTGTGGAATACAAATATGGAACCATGTTCCATACTTTTGATGGAATGGAACTATGTTCCATACAATTGATACTAAAACTATAACACTAATTACTATTAATTAACGTTAATTACTTCCTAAGGGAGATGATCGATTATTTGTCATGTGAAAATTTTATATCAAGACTGAATACCTTTCAAAGTTTATAGTACAGTTTAAGTAAATATTGTGGTTTGGTTGGTGGGTTTTTTTGGTTGATTGGTTGTTTGTGGGGTTTTGTTTGTTTGTTTATTTTGTTTTGTTGATTGGTTAGTTGTTTTTTAATGTGGAACAGTAGATGAAATCCTCTAAGTGCTCTCATATCTTCACAGATTAGACTCTTTAATTTTAAAATTATTTTTAAAAGTCACAATGGTTTTGTCTCAGCCTTATATCATTCAGGACTTTTAAAAAACCATCATTGGATCAAATAAAAATTCTCACAGCTATTTTTATTGTGTTCAGTTTTTTGTCTTGGTGTTTTTCTGCCTGAAGAAAGGATGAAGATATATCGTCAACATGTAAGTTATACCACCCAAACCCAGGAAGCTTGGGTGGGAGTTCCAGACTGATACTGGCTCTATTTGTCAAATGTTGAGTCCGTTTTCCTGGGTGAGGAGAATAAACATATGTGTCTCTACTGAGCATTGAACACCCCACCTTTTTTTTTTTTTTTTTTTTCTTTCCTTTTTTAAGTAGTGAAGATGGGGAAAGCCTTAAAACACTGCTCTAGAATCTATAAACCTTTGAATATCTCAGTAGTCAGGAAGAGCACAACTGTTACTCCTCAAGTCCCCATTAGTTTTGTTTTCATAAAAGGGATAATACAATGTACTTGCAATACTATCATCTCATATGATTTTCTTGAAGGTGAAGGGCAGTTAAAGACATATACAAAGCTACTGTGTGCCTTTCTGAAAATAGTGTTTTACTTGGTTTTGCTGTATAAGAATTATTTGATATGGTATGCAAAATTTTATTCAGTTTTTCTCCTAAACAATTAGGATAATTGAGAAATATTGTCTTTTGTTTTTTGAGGGACTTCTTGTGAAAGTTATGATTTTTAAAATTACTTCTGTGCAATTTAGCCTTAGCAGATATAACGTATTTGTCAGGAAAAAAAATGTTTTGAGCTAATTTCTCTCCAAGCGGGAGTTTTTCAAATCCAAACAAGCTTAAGGGTGTACCATAAAATTGTAAATTTTGTGCTTGTAGGACATGGATCATGGAACTAGCTGGTTTATATGGAATTTCATCAAGAAAAGTATACTTTGTTTTGGTTTGGTTTGGTTTGGTTTGGTTTTTCTATCAGGCTGGATGTGAATGTTTATGATGGGTCCAAGGTGGTCATTGAGGGTCAGACATGAAAATCTGTTCACAGTTATGTAGAAGGAAAACAGAGTGATGCCTTATATTAATCTTTAGGGTGAAGAAAAACACCAGTTGTGCCTGATACCCTCAGTGAGTCTATAGAATTTTCTCTTATCCATGTGTGGTTATACCACCAGAAAAGACAGCACATGGGAGAAGTACCTGTAAGATGCATTCAAATGCAGCAGCCTCTTCAGAAATTCGACGTTCTGTGTTTCATGTTTAATGTATTCTTGTGCTGTGGACACTTGCACAATCAGGAGTAATTAAGAACAAGTAAAAGAACTATGCACAATGAAACAAGAACTTAAAAATAGCTGTAACTATGCAGCCATTGTAATGTAAGTGTTGTAACTGTATAACTGGGTGTTTGTATATATTAAAAATGTAGCAACTATGCTACAGAAGCTGTTAGGAGGGAAAAGGTTACTTTTCTGGTTATGTTGTCGACTCTCAAGAAAGTTACTCCAAATGGTGGATAAGTGAAGCTGTCACTGCATTTATGATCCCTTGACTCATTCCACAGGATTTATTTTCTTCCATGTCAAAAGCACTTTATTTCTTTTGTACAGCAAATGGTATATGCAAAGTAAAGGAGCAATTCCAAGTTTTACAAGCCCAAAGGTGCTTTTTATAGGTCAAAGTCTTGAGATACTGAAATTCTGGAAACACAGCAAATTATTAGAGAAGAGTTGGCCCCAGGTGACAAAGGAAACCTGACAGATAAAAAAACAAATAAAAAATAGAGTCCTATTGCCGCAGAGGACTAGCAGCAATAGTTGTTTCCCCATCCCCATATGTTTTGTGAGTCTTGGCCTGTCTTGTTAAAGATGGAAATTTTGTCTAGAAAGAGCTTAATAGATGCTTCATGCACATGTATGGAAAGGTGACTCTTGTGGTATCAGGGCAATAACATGGAAAGTGATTGGTATGGTTAGGAGGTGATAATGAAAGGGCGAATATGTATAAAGTGTTAAAGACCTGTATCTTGTAACTTACTTTTTCAGCTTTTACTTACAGACATTATGCAGTTACTTGTTCTTATTCTACATCTTAAGGAAAGCAGAAGGTGCACACTAAAATCAGAAATGTGACTCCCCACAGTTGAATAAAATGTCCTACCTGTGTTAAATTAACATCAGCAAAATTACTAATAAATGTGTTGCAAAATCATTATTTATGTGGTGGTGTGCCATTTTTTAAATTGAGCCAGAACCACAGTGAAACTCAAGGGTAGTGACTGGGTGTTATTAAAAGTGGCTATTGCGTATCTGAACATTATTAGAAAGTATAAATTAATAGTATTCTAGCTGTGACAAGAATCTGTGTAGTAATTTCTTACCTGTTTACACTTCTGCCTTAACTACTGTATGAACATGCTCAATTACAAGATGCTGTTTCAGTATCTCTCACATAGTGTATAATATAGAGTTTAACATAGATCTGACAAAGGAGGGTGCAGAGAATAGAAAACATGGGAGATCCTCAGATGGGTTGTTTAACGGGTCACCAACTAGACCTCTGGAGCTTGTGATCACATCTTTGCTGTCATATGGTCCTGGTTATCTCATCCCATTTTGTGGTACTCACAAGCAACAATGCAAGAGATACTCAGCCTAGCAGGGTTAGTGAATGACCACTGAATACTACTAAACAGTCTGCAACAAAGTAATAAAATAAAGATACAGTACAGAGCAGATAGTACTTTGTAGTAGAGCTCAAACCTAACGTGTCCCTGTCTTGGGTAACATTCTCAGATGATCACATGAATTTTATGATACAGATAAAAATTAAAAATACTTAAAACACACTGTCAGACTGGGGAGAGTATTTCTTCGTAATGACAAATCTGGTGACAAGTCTAATCACAAACATGCATCAACTTATCTAAAGTTTATGTATAAAATTAGATAACTGTTGAATTTTTCTATAGCAGCAGTGTACTCTTACGTTGTCTTCATCTGCTTTCTGATTACTGTGATCCTGAAAGTTCTAGGTAAGGTGTGGGCAGGGAGGAAGTACTTCCAGCTCAGCTTACTGACAAACTGTATGATGTGAAGCTGAGGTCTCTGCCCCACCTTTGTAAGTGTCCAGATGGTGCTATGTTAAGACGATTTCAAAGAAACAGTGATCATGTTCCATTTTGAATCCTTCCAGAAAGAACATCCTGGATATTAAAAATATTTTGATACCTGTCACTTTGCCTTGTCTTGCAAGCCTAAACTTTTGGTTTAGGAATGTCTGTGTTTTGTGACACATGCAGTTACTGGGTATGTGTAAGAAACCCATTGTAGAATTTTTTTTTTTCTTGCAGTCTATGTGATGGTGGATCAGAGATGACATCGTTAAGTTTGTGTTTGTTTGTGTGGTTTCTCTAAAAAAATAAACAAAAATAAACAAAACTACAACCTGACAAAAACAAAGCACAGAACAATTATTTTAATTCTTTTCAGTTCTTTTAAGCTCATATTAACCTGTTGCTCGGTGGAACTGTTTGCTTGGTATAAACATTTCTATCCCGAGAAATGGAATGTATATTCTCCACTGATATAAAATTTGCTCTTTCTGTAAATATTTTTTGAATTTCTGGACATCATTGGCATCTCAAGCTGCCTTCCTTTAATCTGCCTTTAATTTTTTTTTCATGCTTTTTTTCCTCTGTTTATGTTTTATAGATTAGTTACACCAAGAGTTTGTTAATATAACAGGATTTCTGTTTCTTGGTGTCATTTTTGTGGTTTTGTTTTGTTTTGTTTGTTTGTTTGTTCGTGGTCTTTGTTGTTTGTTTTATGTTTGTGTTTTTTTCCTCCCTTGATTATGAAACTTCCCTTATAATTTTGTCTAAAGATTTTGCAAGTCTAGCTCATGAACAAGACCTATTTCCCAGGAGAAAAAAAACGTTGCCCACTGCTAAAAGGCTAGTAATTATTTATTTATTTACTTACTTATTTATTTAAAATAAGTAGTAGTGATGAGTATCTGCTGCCAGAATTCAGAGTACTCTGTTTTTCTAAAAGACAAAAACTTAAGACCTCCTTCACAAATGGAAATACTGGAGTTGTAAACAGAACCACAAAGCTTGACTTCATCCTTGAATATTAGTTTGAACTGTCGTTTGGCTGTTGTCTTAAAGAACTGCTTATTAAGAAAATAATAGCCCTACCAAGTTGATCTACTAAAAAAGGTGTGCTATAAATTCAAGAATATTAAGGCAGAAATCATAGTTAAGGCAAGTGAAATTTTGGAGATTGAAATACTTGTGATCTCTTGAGAGAAATAAAACTGGACTAACTGGGACCTCAGCAGTTCTTCAATTTAGAAACAGCAGTGTTACTGATTCCTAGGCCTGACATGAAGTTCATCATTTTGTCTGGAACACAGGCACACTGATGAAGTGAAGACATGCTTCTAGGCAAATATATTATTCCAAAGTATTTTCCTGTCTTCTGAAATGCATCCAGCTGGTTGGTTGTTTAGCTCTGTGCATTGTGGAGGAGTTGGAGAGGGGGTAAACAAAACAAAACAAACAAAAGCACCAAAAAGCCAGAAAACCATGAACACTCATCCCAAAACCAAACACATGCCATAATCCCCCTCACCAAACCTTTTCCAAAGGTATTCACAGCATATTTAAAGCTTCCAATTTCCTTTTTCATAGGTTCCACTGCATATTGCAGTTCGTTTCGAATGATGCTTTTTTTTTTTTTTTTTTTTAAATAAAAAGGTAAATTTGTGTTTTGGCCTTTTTTAAGTTAATGAATTAAGGTGATTTGCAGGGAAGATAAATTGCAAGTTGGGTTTGCACTCTTCAGTTGGTTGGTTTGTTTTTTTGGTTGTTTGTTTTCATGAGAAGATATCATACAGCTTATTCCTTTTCTCAGTCACAAAAAGGGATAGCAAGAGTGATGGCAGTGTCTCTGTACAGATAGTTCAACTTTGTCAAGGAGAATGAGATATCTTCCACTTTTATTCTTCCTTGGCTTCTGCTGCTTATAGTAAGAATACCTAGGGAATTAAACTGTGTGTTTGTTGATTAAGACATTTTCTTATTATAATCTGGATATTCATCACCAGTCTTACTTTAGAATTACTGAATAATGACAAATTTGGGTGCTAGCTAGTCTAATCTGACTATGAACCAGCAACCTTGAATTGAGAAGCTCTTCTATCTTGTGAAATGTGCAGGTTCATGAGAGATTTAATCTTTTAAAAAACAAACTACTTTTCTTTCCAGCTCACCAACAAGGGGTGATGGTGTTTTAAACTCAATTTCTATAGTAAACAACAACAAAAAGAGTCTATTTTTGTCAGCACTTCCATCCTGGAAAGAACAAATCAAAGAAAAAGGATGTGGTGCACTGATTAATGATTGCGAGTAACTCCCTGCAGGTTGTGGCTTCGTGCCCCAATGATTCTTCTGGATAAGATACTACAGTAAGCACATATGCCTTTGTCCATATGGCTTAATTAAAACCTAAAGGATAACCTTTAGCTTTGTATTTTTCACTCATGCACTTTTAATGCTGAATAAGTAAGTTGTTGTTTATTCTGCTGAATTACCCAAGATGCCAACTGTAAAGGCTGAATTAACTTTATTTTAAAACATTAATTCAATATGAAAAGGGAAATAAAATAATAGATAAAACCAAAACAAAAAAAACACGAACAAAACAAACAAACAAAAGCAAAACAAAAAAAACCTTGTGCAATTCAATGTTTCAGATTATTTTTAGAAGTGCTGCCTTCTTGCTTCAAAGTAATTTAAATGTAGCCTTTGTTTACCATGAGTTGCACAAAGAAATTCTGTAACTGAGTAACGTAATACCAAAGAAGCCTATGAGCCATTAATGGTATTTGTTATTAAGTGTGAAGAATTTTCACAGTGATCTTGAATAAATAGTAAAGATCACCTTATTTTTTGTACCAAATATATAATGACTTCTAATTCCAGGCACTTTATAAGTTACATATTTTCTGTACAGTCCATCAAACACATGCTATATCCTTGGTACTGTATTGCTAACTGGATGTTGCTGAAGTGAATCAGACTTCTTCATGTTACAGTGTGGGTAAAAAGCTGATAAAAGCCTCATGGTAACAAAAAAACTAAGATGGCCAATGCCATAAAAAGTTTGTTTAACCTGCTTAACCTTCATCCCTGCCCCCTAAGTTATCCACTGTTTGTAAATTCTACCATGTCTTCCTAGGATTTTGCAAATTTTGAGCAATTTTGGCTTGCCTTATTTCTGCTTGGCAGTTAGAAAGACCATTTAGTCTTCGCAGAGTCTTAAATGGCAGAAAACTATTTAGGATTTATTATCCTTTTCTTACATTTGAAGAAAAAGAGCTCATTTCTAATGTTGGTGTTCTCAGAAAAAGATTCAGGAGTACCAGTTAGCTTTTAGATTTGTAAAATCTATTTATAGAATTTGTTTTCTTCTCACTACCTGAGGAGCTGTTGATTTGAGTAAGCCCAAAAAACTGCTGCATGAGTTTCAAAGTGATGTTCCAAAAGTTAGCATTCAGACTCAAGTTTAATTGCTTGAAGAAGCAATCCGATTTCAGGACTCATTGTCCTTCAGGGATACAAAATAAAAATTAAAACACATATTTTCCTAATACAGGAGACTGTAACCATATATCCATCCAAGAGAACTTTGTTAAGTAGTGGGAAATGTGGGGAAAATCACCTTGTTTGCTATATAAGATTGATCTTTTCAAAAAATAGTTTGTTAACATAAATTTGACACAGTTTTACAGTGCTAAGTGTGCAGACAATCAATACAGCTTGACATGTGCCATAATTAATATGTGTTTCACATTGCTGTGAGGATAAAAATGTAGTGTGAAATGTGATGAATTCTGCTGGGTTCTGTTTAATACACTCTTAGGTCACAATATAGCATTCAGTGCCCCTGGAGTTCATCTGAACTATCTGTGTTAATGAAGACTGGGCAATTTACAGTAAATGCTGTGATTCCAGAAATAATAAAATCCAGTTAAGTTACTTTCTAAAGAGACAGTCTAGATAAATCACAGCTGATAAACTGGGTCAATCATTAATTTGTAGAAATCTTACTATCTGTAATACATATGCAGGTTGATCAGATAATAGACACCAGGTTATTGAAAAGTTGCTTGGTTCTTTGTGAATGACATGGATGAAGAAAGATTAATTGTGAGTGAGAATTAATGCCTAAGTTCATACATACAAACTCTGACATGATTCACTGAGAGGTTTTATGTCTTGTTTTTCTGAAGGTTTACATATGTAACATGAGCTTGCATGTTCAACAGTTTTTATCCGTAGCACAATAAATAAGATTTATTGAATATGGAGATGTCCTTTATAATACATTATCTGTACATAAAATTGAAAGTTGCTTCTAGTCATCAATCATTTTAATAATTTGTAAGAATTTTTTAGCTTTTTGAGGAAAGAATGGTAAAATCTATTTTTTAATTGAATTAATTCCATGTGAGTGAATGTTGTGGGAAAGTGTTGGCTTTGCTTCTTAGTTTCTTATGTAGAACATGCAGAACTTACTCATACTACTGTAATTTAGATATTCTTCAGCTTGTTGTATATACAACTTGGAGAAGTTTAGTCAAAGTATGCAGAGAGCTGAAATTTATAATCATAGACTTATTTGCCTCTACAGCTGAAGGTCATTATAGAAAGTAAAAATGAAGTAATCGTATGATCTATAGTTCATGTTCTGGAAACCTCCAACATCCACCAAATACAGTTGTCTTTTGATATTTCTATGAGTTAATAACTTAGTAATCACAATGACTTAATTTGAAATAATTCCTTTGGTTGCTTACAGTATTTTGTGAGAATGTGTAAGCAGTCTGTAGTCTATTAGTTTGGCTGTCTACTCTTCAAATATTCCTTTAAGTCCCTCATATTATAAGTGACCTAAAAATCCAGAAAGTGAATTCTAGGCAGCATTGAATACTTGAGATTTGCAGGATGTTACTTCAACAAAATAATTTTAATTCTACACAACTGTTGTGCTACCAGTTAATAGCAGTTAACAGATATTTTTGACCTGTAGATACAGTGTAATTTGCTCAGTGTTGGTTTCTTCATTTTAGCAGTTTCATGTAACTGTTTTATTCAAGTTAAGTAAAATAAATCAGTGGAATGCATTCCTTATAATGAAACCAAACATTTTTTTTTCAAGTTAGGTAGTTTTCTTTCTTGTTATATAATAATAACAACAACCACCTCGAGAGTACATCAGAATGTACTTGAAAAGGTCAGTGAAATCTGCTTTATGTAAGCATTATGTATATTAAGATTCTGAGGAAAGAAGGCTGCAAGTGAGAGCTTATGATGCTTTTTACTTCTGGACAGTTACTCTATGAATAATCCTTAGTGATTCTGTGAAGTGAATAGTCACAGAAGCTCTTACCCTTGAGATAAATATGGGAGGTGTTCCTGGGAAGCTTCAGATTGTTGCTAAAACTACTGCAGGAAAAGCCCTTTTTTTTTTCTTTTTCTCAAACTTACTAAGATTTGTGAGGGTGAAAACTCATGGACTCCACACAATTCAATATGAATTCAAGCAAAGCCATTTATTACAGAAACAAGCCTCCTTATATATGCAGTTATTTCCTGATCACACGTCCACGCTCCAAGCATGCATTAGCTGATTGGATATTGTCCATGTTCACGAGCTGTCCACGGGCCCGAGTCTCACTGTTAATAGGTCTGTTGATTTACATCTTGTTGAGGCCCTGAGGCCTCACTCCCACAGCAGGTCCTGTTTTCAGCTCTCAAGCTGGCCTTGAAATTCCTTTGGCTAGTTCAGAAATAAATCTCCATCTAAAAGAAACCCATTCACACAACAACCTTCAAGAAAATCCCTCAAATATCCCACAAAGATTTGCATGATGAAGGGGTTATATTCCAGGTTTTTTAACATTCTGGAGATGTTTTTTTTTCCTTGAAAGAAAAGAGATATGCAGCACTTTAAGACATCAGTAAGAGTTTAGTAGTGATATTCTTGCATGACATCCTAAGATGAATTCCCAACATTTCCTAATGTTTTTTGAAACAGAAGGTAGCTATGTTTGAAGGAGTAAAATTACCATCTGAAGTCCCTTCATCAAAAAGTTGGGAAGTAGGGGGTGTCATCCATTCTTACTCAATTCATTTTGCTTAGCACTGGATACCAATTGAAGAAGAATCGTAGAATCGTAGAATGTCCTGAGTTGGAAGGGACCCGCAAGGATCATCGAGTCCAACTCCTGGCCCTGCATATGACAACTCCACAGTTCACACCACGTGTATGAGGGCATTGCCCAGTCTCTTCTTGAACACTGACAGGCTTAGGGCCATGACTACCTCCCTGGTCAGCCTGTTCTAGTTGCTAAAGAGAAGAGAACAGTGCCTCCTCCTCCCCTTGTGAGGAAGCTGTAGACTGCAGTGAGGTCTCCTCTTAGTCTCCTCTTCTCCAGGTTGAACAAACAAAGTGACTTTAGCCACTCCTCATACGGCTTCCTCTCCAAACCCTTCACCAGCTTTGTAGGCCTCTTCTGGACACTCTCTAGTAGCTTAATATCCTTCTTATCCTGCAATGCCCAGAACTGCACACAGTGTTCCAGGTGAGGCCGCACCAGTGCAGAGTGGGACAATCACCTCCGTGGACCAGCTGGCAATGCTGTGCTTGATGGACCCCAGGACACGGTTGTCCCTCTTGGCTGCCAGGGCAAACTGTTGGCTCATGTTCACCTTGCTGTCGACCAGAGCCCCCAGATCCCTCTCTTCAGAACTGCTTTCCACTATTTTGTCCCCCAGTCTGTATGTATAGTCAGGGTTGCCATGTCCCAGGTGCGAAATCCGGCAGTTGCCCTTGTTGAACTTCATGCAGCTGGTGATTGCTCAATTCTCCAAATTGTCCAGATCCCTCTGCAGGGCCTCTCTGCCCTTGAGGGTGTTGATAGCTCCTCCAAATTTTGTGCCATCAGCAAACTTAATAAATAATCCCTCTAGTCCTGAGTCGAAGTCATTTATAAAAACATTGAAGAGTACTGGCCCTAAGATGGATCCCTGTAGAACCCCACTTGTGACTGGTTACCAGCCCGACATATCCCTATTTACCAGAAACATTTGAGCCCTGCCCATCAGCCGATTGCTCACCCAATGCATTGCGTGTTTATTCAGCTGCGTGTTAGACATCTTGTCCAGGAGAATACTGTGAGAGACAGTATCAAAGGCTTTACCTAAATCCAAAAACATCACATCAACAGGGTTCCCTTGGTCAACTAGATGGGTAACCTGGTCGTAGAAATAAATTAATTTTGTTAGGCAGGACTTTCTCCTCATGAACCCATGCTTGCTGGGACCAATGACTGCATTGTCATTCAGATGCTTTTCAATAACACCCAGAATAAACTTCTCTGTGATTTTGCTAGGAACAGAGATGAGTCTGACAGGCCTGTAGTTTTCTGGGTCATCCCAGTTGCCCTTCTTGTAGGATCTTAATGGAAATAATGCAAAGTATTGCCAAGCTGACCAAGACAGATATATTAGTAATTTGTGGTGGTCATATGATGCAATTAGCAAGTCTTGGTGTTTCAGTTTGAATTGATCTTACTTAACCTTTGCAGTCCACCCTAATTTGAATATTAAGAAATGTCATAATCTCTGAAGGGCAATTCCTCAAAATTAGTGTGGTATATTTCATTGTTTTAGAAAACTATGTGATTTAAGATATCTTACCACGCTATTTAGGTAGAATTTGGTACCTTTACTTCCATTGATTATTGTGACTAACATTCTCCTGCCCTCTTGTAATAGGAAAAGTACGTAAATGGTGCAGTAACTACCTTTAAGGAATTTAAAACTCTCAAAAAAACTTGAAAAACAGACTGCAGGAGTCTTATTGACAAATAAGGTAGTACCAGTCAGCACCCAGTAGTAAGCACGTACAAAAATTTGCAACGCTTTGGAGAAATAGTGTGGTGGTATTTTTTTTTGTTGTATTGTTTTGTTTTTTGTTTTTGGGGGGGAGGGGGTGTTATAGTGTTAATGTTTTTCTAAGGCAGATTTTTGCATATTTCTGGAATCTTTTTAGCATACATAAAATTGTTTGCAGCTAGTTGCTTTCCCATAATATTTTGCAGTGTAGCTCTTTTATGTTAATATAAATCCTCCAGTATTGTCCTCTCAAACATATGTGTATTTGATGGTTAGAGGAAACAAAATCCCCTGAATTCTCTCTCTTGGCACAGGTGGCAAATATGCCATTGTTCAATAACTGTACTGGTCTGCTCTGAAAGAGTCTGTAGTTTGTTTGAATTTGACTTTTAAAATTGATGACCCAAGATTTCTATGTTCATACTGGTGGAAACTGCCGACGTTATTAGTGCTAGGGCAGGCTTTCCTAAAAATAATTGGGAGAACAACCATTCCAATCTGGGGCTAGTTTTAAATTGCAATAGATATGGAATATTCTGGTTGACCTTAAGTTTGTATCGCATCCACAGTTTAGTACTACTAGCACACTTCACAGACCAATAAAATACTTCAGTATTATGTAATGATATTATTGCTGTTACAAAGTGCAAAACAGAGTGATGAAAAATACTTTAAAAAAAACAAATATTCTTTCTTAAGTGGACTGGCTTGTCTGTGGCAGAAAGGAAAATGTTGTCATTCTTTTATCCTCTGTATGTGATACCTCCCTTCAGAAGAAAAGTTCCAAAGTGACTGGGCACTGACGTGGATCTTCAAACTGTGGATAAACTTCAGGAACCTTCCTCCTTTAGCAATTCCCACACTACACAATTGGGTAAATTTTTCCAAATTGTTACAAAAAATCTCCACAAGCCTGTTAGAAATTATGGCCTATTTTGCAATGTCCTTGTGGTAATTGCTGGATCAAGAAGACAAATTGGAATCAAATAATATGGTTTGTTCCAAAAACTGAATATCAAAACCACTTGGTTTTGTTGCCAAATCATTAAATGACAACTCTGAGCATATTGAGGAAGGAGGTGAATTGTATGCCTTGGTCTTTTGCTGAAAGGGTAGGACTACCTTTATGTTTAGAATTAATCACAGACTTGAAATTATTCACTGAACAGGTGATTTTTTTGGTGGCTTTTCACTAATAATTATTTCTAAAAAGCATAGGTACTTCAGCTTTCTGAACCTCCTGGCAGCTAGATTAATAGCTTCTTGGCAGCAGATGACAATGACTGGTATGTAGCCACTACCAGATGAGCATTAATTTACTTTTTTTATTAAGTATGTAAAACAAGTAGACAAAATATAATCATTTACTATTATAATAGTTAAAGGTTTTAACCAGCTGCATGATTTATGCTTCAATTAAACTGTGCAGCTTGTACAAAGTCTTCCTGTATTAATCATGCAAACCAGCTCATTATTTATGACCAAAAAAAGCAGATAAGCCAGAGTTTCCAGCAATGACTGGGAAAGATGCTATATTTGCAACACCCCACATGTTAAATATGGCATGGAGGATGAAGGATTTCATATGAAAGAAAAATTGAATAGTGTAGAATTTTCGAGATTTGTATTACAATACTCCAAATCCGCTAATACTCTGCAAAATGAAGTTAAATGCTACTACCATTTACACAATTCAAAGCCCTTAGATGGCTGAAAGTCAATGGCTACTAGTGACAGTGTTGTTTGGTTTACAGTTTGTCATGGAGGCACCCCGAAGTTAGTTTAGACGGACAACAGGGCTCAAAACAAACTTTTATTCGGTAAAGAAAGTGCAGCAGATTAACTGGTGGAAGACAGGGCTTTAGCTCTCCAACAGTGACATAAATACAGGTTCGAGTATCAGTTGAGGTAATTATTAAAGGTGCAGCAAAAAATAACAATGGAGATCCATGGTGTGCATACATGTGGCTCACCAAAAACAATGCCAGAGCCGTCCCTGACTCCGGAAAAGTATACACTTGCCTGAATCTGGCAAGGAATTATTAAAGAAAATACACGTGCTTATATTTAAGCACGGAATAAGCACCCACGATCCTGCAAGGAATTATTAAAGAAGATTTTATCACTCACCCACGTGGCTTGGTGGGGGGAATCCCAGTCCCAGGAGATTAATTTAGGCAGCCATCCTGCCTAAGGGGGAGGGGTCTCAGCCACAGATTTTGGTCTGTGCTTCAAGAGGTCCACACAACCGGTGGTTGGCCTCGTCGGGGGTCCCATTTATATAGCTTTGTCAAATCTGACTATAGGCATTCCAGAAGCTTCTCTGCACCCTTACTCTGGCTCTGGGGTGTCCTGAAGCTTCTAAGCACCCCCACTCTGGCTGTGGGGGCCCAGTGGCTCCTTGGCACCTCTATGCCCCCATCCCTCCTCTCTCTTAACAACCCTGATCAATGAATGGGTTCTGGGGTTAAAACTAAAGAAGCTGTAAACCCCATTGCAGGAGCTGGTGGGGGAGATGTGTCTGCACCTTCCATATTAAAGGAAGGGAGGGGGAAAAAGGGGGGTATGCATCTGCCACACATTTTTTTCAAATTTTGTTGTAATTGGTAAATTATTCACTAGGAAAGATGTAGTGAATATCAGCGGACATGCGAGCAAAGATAATTTTTTATAAAGCTCTGGTTTTACTTTACGTCCATTTGCATCTCTCCAGCATACTTGATTGAGGTGATCTTGATGAATAGAAATGTTACAAGATGGAAAATGTCTCTTCCATTTTACAGAAATTCATGAATATCCAGATACTTTGCAAACTATTGGGATGATTCAACTGTTCATGTTTTTCAAGGGATAAGGATGAAATTAGGGATTACTGAGACTTTTTTAGTTTAAAATTATTAATTGGCATCAGAACCTGTCCTGTTCTAATTTTAATTACAGACATAAGCCACTAGCTCTGTCATCTGTATGAATACACTGGGTACCTCGTGAGTGGATGTTTGCTAAGTATTTCTTCTGCTTTATGTATCTTGGACTTAAATTAGCCTCAGTGAAAATTTCACTGAAACCATGATGTTGTGAAAGAAAAAAAAAAAAAAATGAAGCTCACACCAGGTTACTTCAATGATTTCTCAAACCTAGTGCGAGATGGAAGGGTGAAAGGTATAAAGCCTAAAGGATTGTATATTAGCATTGTGGAAAATCATTTGACTTGTACAATGTGAGTAGAATGATGAACTCACACTAAGCTGTGTTTTTAAGATAGTTTCTTAGGCAGATTTCTGATGTAAGAATTTATTCTTCACTTCAGTACTTTTCATGTACCATTTCGTATTTTTCATGTATCAAGAAGACCTGAGATATGTAATTTTTCCCCCACACTTGAGTGTCAAGTGGCATCCTGGAGTGTATTAGAAGTGGGTTGGTTAGTAGGTCGAGAGAGGTTCTCCTTCCCCTCTACTCCGCCCTGGTGAGACCACATCTGGAATATTGTGTCCAGTTCTGGGCCCCTCAGTTCAAGAAGGACAGGGAACTGCTGGAGAAAGTCCAGCACAGGGCAACAAAGATGATGAAGGGAGTGGAGTGGAGCACCTCCCTTATGAGGAAAGGCTAAGGGGGCTGGGTCTTTTTAGCTTGGAGAAGAGGAGACCGAGGGATGACCTCATTAATGTTTACAGATATATAAAGGGTGAGTGTCGTGAGTATGGAGCCAGGCTCTTCTCGGTGACAACCGATGATAGGACAAGGGGTAGTGGGTTCAAACTGGAACACAAGAGGTTCCACTTAAATTTGAGAAGAAACTTCTTCTCAGTGAGGGTGACAGAGCAGTGGAACAGGCTGCCCAGGGAGGTTGTGGAGTCTCCTGCTCTAGAGACATTCAAAACCCACCTGCACACCTTACTGTGTAACCTCATCTAGGTGTTCCTGCTCTGGCAGGGGGATTGGACTAAATGATCTTTTGAGGTCCCTTCCAATCCCTAACATTCAATGATTCTGTCATTCCGTTATTAATTTATTGAAAATTTTGTTCTCAAGCAGTTTTGCTGCATCTATTATATGGAATCTTGTAAATTATCTAGAATGTATTCATGTTTTTACAGTCATCTATTCCACTATCTGTACAAATTTGTTTGACCTACCATGTTTCCAGGTTGCCAGGTAATGAGCAAGAAAGACCAATATGTAACCTTGACTGGCAGAATGCCTACTGATTATGAGGCACTGCACTCCAGGTCATTTCTGGCTGTTTTGAAGTTAGGTTTGAAACCATTTTTACTTTAAGTACTCTGAGCAGAAGATTTTTGGCTTTTCTGGGATTGGTTCATTTTCGTGTAGGTGCCCTGTGGCTATCTATTGTTTTGGCATTTTTTTATGCCAATGTCTTTAATGCGCTTTTTTTTTTTTTTTTTTCCAATCACAGAGTTTTTAAGATTACAGATTTTGCAACTGTTTCTTGCATAACTGGATTACACACAGCTTAAATGCAATAAGCATTTAGGTGAAGTTGGGAGGTAGATGATGTCAAATAACACTTCTTCCCTGTGGGCTAATTAAGATTTATTATTTGTCTTTACCAACCCTTGCTAGCTTCGAATTCTTCTATTAATTGAGCTCTCTAATGATTTTTCAGCTAAGTGGGTTTCTGTTTCTTCCTTTAACATGCACAGATTGCACAACTTGTTATTTTGCTGCATGAAAATGTTCTCTTTTGGGCCCACTGAATGATTTCTGTACTGAGTTAGGTCATAAAAGCTTTGGGTTAGGTTTGTTTGTTTTTTCACAACTGCCTATTGTATTGTACTTCCTCCCAAAGAGAAGTTGTTTGGGTTTTTTTCTGTTTGTTTTTTTTTTTTTTTAGTTGTTTTTGTTTGTTTGTTTGTTTGTTTGTTTAGTTGGCTGGTTTTTTTAATTGTCTGTGGGGCTTTCGGGGGGCTTGAGTTTTTGTTGTTTTAATATATTCAGTACCACCCTGTGCTTTAAATTAGTGTTTTAACTTATTCCTTTTGACACATTCCTTTTCGCAATTCTACCTTCCATTTCCAGGTGATCTGTCATTTTTGAATCTACTTTTCTCAATCTCCCTGAGTCCTTTAACTGCCAAAAATAACACAATATAACGACAATGCAATTTTTCGAGGAAGTCAAGCAAACAACAGAAATCACTTGTTCTTAGTTTGTCTTCTTATTAAGACTTAAAGTTGTCTTCTGTATTTGTGCTCCTTTGTCAACATGAGGTTCCCCACACAACACAGTCATGTTACTTTATTGGTCTGATAGGTAAATGGCTATGAATTGAAAACATGACAAAGGTTTTATTTAAACTACTTGAGGAGCAACCCTCCCCCCCAGTTTCTATTTAGATAGGAGTTAAATGCATGTTCATCCATTTAACTACATAAAAAGCAGGTAAATCCAAATACCTTATACCTGTTTTGTGTGTACAAGCATATAAAGCTAGATATGTATGCCTATATTTTACTATCAGTATGCACATAGCAACTGCATATGTGTTGAAGTAGGTCATCGGGTTCTTTTAAATTCTTTAAGTGACATTTTCTTTAATACCATGAAATTAATATTTCTGTGGAAACTTAGTTTGGTATTTGTGCATTGTTAAAGATTTCTAAGCCCATAGAGCAACATGATATGATATTTAAATGGTGGGTAAGCTTTGTGCAGTCTTTGCTTCTGTTATGCAGATAGTCATTCGGCATATTCTGATAGTAAAAAGAAGAAATGCAAGTGATGTATAGACTTCTGATAGTTGTAAACACTTGAAAGAAAACAGCTTAAAAAAAAAAAAAAAAGAAAGGGGATTGAGGCTGATTATTAGCTTGTTATTTATGTCGGAATATAGGACAATCCTGGTTAGAGGATATCTCAGGAAGTCTCTGGTACAGCCTGCTGCTCAAAGCAAGATTAACTTTGAGATCAGATGAAGTTGCCCAGGGTTTTGTTCAAATTGGGTCTTGAAGAATGGTGACTGCACAGCCTGCCTGGACAACTTGGTCCGCTGGTTGACTGTCCTTAGGCTGAAATTGCCTTGCCTTGCCTTGCCTTTTGCCTTGCCTTTTGCCTTGCCTTTTGCCTTGCCTTGCCTTTCATCTCTACCTCTTTAATTTCAGCTTACCTCTGTTACCTCTTGTGTGTTTGAAGTATACCACCATGAAGAAACTGTCTTGATGACCTCGTTATAGGTTCTGTCAGGCTGCTTTTTGATTCCTTGAAGCCATCACTTCTCCAGGCTGATAAAGGCTTCTGCCTCTCAGCCTTTTCTCACAGATCCAGTGCTCCAGTCACTGACCATATTGTTGACTGTCTGTTAAACCTGCTTTGGCATGTTGATGTATTTCTTGTACAAAGGCACACAAAACTGGAGCTGGTATTCAAGCTGTGTGCTTGCAAGTAGAGAGGGAATACACATTGCCTTAACCTCCTGGATATGCTGCTGGTTTGTGGCCAGGGCACACTGCTGATGCATGTTCAGCTTCTGTATTATTGATGCCTACATGGAAGAGTCACAGAGGTTAATAGTCTGAACACAAGTCTCATCAGTTTCTCTTCAGCATCTTGAATCCAAGACTCCCCTCTGCAGAAGATTAGGTTCACCAGCTGTGATTCAAGGGAAGGGGTATCCTGCAGTGGGCACCTGCCGTTGCTTCTTGATGCTGCTACACAATTCAGGTTCATCATCTGGTTTTGATGTTTCACCAGAATGACATTCTATACCCCCAGTCCTACCCCCAACCATCTAATCTACTACCAGGGTGCTGAGCTTGTTCTGCACTTGCAGATCTCTAGGCAGAGATATAACATCTTCCTCTTACCAGAAGTCACAGACCTCTAGTATTCCACATTTTGGGAATGTCCTTTTGCCATTCCAAAAATCACAAGGCCTTACTATTCCTTCCTTCTTTGTGTCTGGCATTCCAGACTCTTGTGTCTGTAAAAGAAGGTCTGTATGAAAACAAAATTCTTAAGATTTATAGTTTTAGTGTAGTGTTAGATCTTATTTCCTGTGGAGCAATGTGTATGTGTGTTAAACTGAACCAAGAACAGAAAAAAAGTGAATGGAAATACTCTTAGAGGATAAAGGTATTAAATCACGGTGTAAAGTAAAACAAAAAATCAAACAAAAAAAGAAACCAACAAAAAAACTCATACTGACAAAACACACAAACAAACCCACAGCACCCCAAACCTAATAGACAAAATACCATACAAGTTAGTTTTTGTCTTTCCAAGTTTTTATAAGTTTATAAGGTTTTTTTGTTAGAATTTATCTTTCTTGTTTGTTGCTGTTAAACAGACATTATTTGACTAATGAAGTTAGTTAAATGTGTTTGGAGTGAATAATGACTTTTTCCAGGTGCTTATTTTATAATTCTGAAGTCTATCAGAATGATCAAAGAGCTAGAGGAAACAACACACTGGTACTTTTTGATGCCTTTTCTTTGCACAGTATGTAGTTTCTGTTACCCTGCAATCAAAGACTACACAGTAAATGCCACAGTTATATGGTTGGCCTATGAGGTGAGAAATAAACAAAGAGTGCTTATGAATCCTGATTTTCATGTCAGCTTTTGGCTTTTGAAATTTGTGGTGTTTGGACAGACTGGAATTTACCTGAGTACATCCTGAATTGTGAAGGAGTATGTTTGGGAAAGGAGGCCTGTATAGAACCATAGAATGTCCTGAGTTGGAAGGGACTCACAAGGATCATGGAGTATAACTCCTGTCCCTCCATATGACAACTCCACAGTTCACACCATGTGTCTGAGGGCATTGTTCAATCTCTTCTTGATTACCAACAGACTTTGGGCCGTGACTACCTCTCCAGAGAGCTTGTTCCAGTGCTCCGCTACCCTCTGGGTGAACAACCTTTTCCTAATGTTCAACATAAATCTCCCCGGCACATCTTCCTGTCATTCCCTCAGGTTCTGTCATTGGTCACCAGAGAGAAGAGACTGGTGCCTAACCTTCCTCCTCCCTTTGTGAGGAAGCTGTAGCCAGTGATGAGGTTTCCCTTTAGTCTCCTCCAGGCTGAACAAAACAAGTGACTGTAGCTGCTCCTCATATGGCCTCCTCTCCAAATCCTTCACCAACTTTGTAGCCCTCTTCTGGACACTCTCCAGTAGCTTCATATCTTTTTTTTTAGTGTGGTGTACAAGGAATAGGAAGGTATAGGAAGACTCTGTGATTTTGTTTAACAAGACAACTGCAGGAATTTGGTAGTATCTATTAAGAACAGGTCAAGGAAACTATGTGAGTCATGTACTGTGTTCAATTGTTTTTCGTGTTTCAAATCTTAAAGGAAAAGGATGAAATGTGAAAATACGAAATTTAGAGGATGTTTTATGAAGCATTAGGAGAGCCTTTTGTCTACTGCAGGGGTGGAAGATCTTCCCTTGTCATTGATCACAAAATGATAGCATCTTTCCTTGAAGTTAAGGACTATAATCAGAACGTATCATGAAAATGTATCAGCTCGGTCTTCTTGTCTACATCTGGAATACCTAATATGTTTTTGAGCAAGTTAAGATATTTTGAGAAAAATAGAAGTCACTTGTAGTTAGAAATAAGATCAGTAAGGGGAATACCCATTTCCAATTTTTAGGCAGCTCATGCTACATTTGAAGATTATGTGATATTTATTTAAAGTTTTGAGTGCATTATCTAGATGTAAATGTTTGCTTTTGCATTAATATCTATTACAGATTTGTATGGTTTAGTTAGTGTTTATTGTACTTCAAATATGAAAATATTTAGTATTATGATTTTCAGTAGTTGTAGGTCTGCAAAGTTAGGGTTAAGCTGTTGGCCTGACCACACCATGTTATTCAAATCCCCTTCAAAATTGTTGAAGAGGAGGTACAGTTGTATGTAACTAATGAAAGAGCAACAAGGTAGTTAACAGTTCTATTGAGTGAGGAGGCTCTCCTGTAGAAACTGGGATAATTTTACTTCTGTTTAGTTTCACTGGGCCTTTATTTTGACATGAAATGCAGCATCCAGGGCATTTCTTGTCTCAGAATGAACCATCAACTGTTACATTTAGCTTTCCTAAGGTTTTTAAATATTTTAATAATCCTTTAAATCTGTTGGCAACTTTCCTATCAGAAGAAGAATGTGCCCTTTTTATCATGTGAATGGCTTAGTTCAGAACAATATCTTGGCTTCTATTTTGTTAAAGTATTATCTAGTTATGTAAAACACCTGGTGGAATTAATTAATGGGCACAGACTTTTTTTCTTCTGCTTATGGGGAAATACATATGATCACATTCTGTGATTCTGTGATCATACCATCTACCATACTCTTTAGAATATTAATCCATTATATGTGAGTGATGAAAAAAAGAAAGAAGGCATTACATTTTGTAGACAACTTAACTGAAAGGAATTGCACAAATGTGAAAGTAAAATGTTTTTTTTAGAGCTTGCAAAACCATTTCATTAGCAAAGTGAAGGAGGTGGGAAGAAACTTAACCCCTGAGATTAAATTGTTCATTCAGTCTTCAGTTCTGTTATTGAAATTAACTGGAGCTCATAGCTAAACTACTGGAAAAGTAAATAAGGCTGAAGTAACTGTTATGTCTTTTAGAACACATAAATAGTAAAAGGGGATAAAAATGTGTATATTGAGAGATAGATTCTTTAAAAAGGGGGGGAGGGGGGGGGGTAAAAAAAATAGCACCCTACATTACCTACCCCATGTTACCAAGCATTTGAAAAGTGTGCCTGTGAGTTTTCATTTGTATGTCAGTAATTATAGAAAGAGAATTATAGAGACTATTGGGTCTACTCTGTATTAAAGATTGCTTGAGAAAACAAAACAAAACAAAAGCTCACTAGTGATGGGCTAGTTGTAATTTGTGTCTATCTGATTCAGTTCTCAAAATCTGTAATGTTTAGCTTCCTAATCTGTTTCCTGGTCGGTCAGCCTCATCAGCTTTTGATGTCCTAATTCCAACAACAGGTTTAAAAAATATCTTATAAATTATCAGAATTGTAAACTATGTGCTTTACCAGTTTTCTGTACAACTTCAGTTTTTGTCTTCTTTCCTGAGATCACCACACTCTAATTCTGTATGTAGATGTTTAGTTGCTAAATGATATACTAAGTAGAAGTGTTATAGCAGACAACTCCATCAGAGGCATCAGCTGTGTGTATGCCTCTTTTACGTAAATGTTTTCTATCCAAACCCAATGAAAAAATGCGATGTTTTCCATATGTTAGTTCCTCTTGCTGTTTATCTGAAGAGGATTTGCATTTGTTTGTAGCTTTGTGAGAATTTGCTCACAATTTAAGTTCTCATTTGGACTACTTTTAAAAAAAATATATAACAGACCAATATGTTAATATTCACCAGCAGGTTCCAGTATACCCTCCAACTCCAAGGTGAAACCAGCAGCTAAAGAGATGCTGATGGCTTTTCAGTTTGAATATTCTTTTAATGGCAACAACAGATTTAGGAACAAAGAGAAGAGCATTGCCCCTCTAGAGCTTCAAGTGATCAGTTGTTCCTCATTAAACTGTGTATTATCGCCTTGCTCAGAACCGCTAGGGAAGCTGTCTTTTCATAGGAAAGTGCAGATTAAATTTGCCAGTTTAGCACAACATTTCTGATAATCTACCAAATAACAATTACTAAATGAGGTTTCTTTTTTCTTTTGTTTTCAATTATAAATCATTCGGGCAGAGAAAATGCTATGCTTGTGCTGCTTTTTCATATATTACTGTTGTTAGAGGGCATGCTGTTTAATTATTAGCTTCCTTATGTTTGCATTTGTTGTATAGTGGTGTTTCCCTGGGCTTGGTGCACTCAGGAATGCATGCTTCAGGGGCAAATCAGTTGTGAATGCAAGAGGAAAGATGTAACTTCACCCTTTGTTGGAATGATTGTATCTGGTTGGCTCAGTGAAGAATTCTTTGTGGGAAATATTTGGCCAAAAAAGAGCATTTGAAAGGACAATGTTGGGGAGAACTGTATTAACACCTATAATTTGGGATGATGGTTATGATGAATATAAAGACTATCTCAACTATTCTTTCAAGTCTAAATTCTGTTTCACTCAGACTCAGTCCTTCAATCTCAGGTAGAAGGTGTGTTACAAAAAGGGTGAAAGACAAATTGCTTCAAGTCGTAATTCTGAAAGATTTTTTTCCCTGTTAGGACCTGCTTGACATCAATTTTCAAAGCAGTCTGACTTTTACTCGTCTATGCTATATTTTCTCTGGATACTCTGAAATAATTTACTGGGGAGCTGTGAAATATTTTATATACATATGGCCTGAGTCCAGAATCATTTGGAGTTAGTATTCTCATCCAGCCATTTTAAATACAAACTTAATGCATTTATTTAAAAAGCAGCAATGGAGGAGTTCTATAAATAATTGTTGTATTACTGTTTCAGTTAATTACAAATATAACTCTTGGTTACATGACCATGATTTTTCATCTCCTTTGTTTAGATGGACCATCTTTGCTCAATAAGAAGAGTGACACCAGTTAAAATTAAACTATTCTGCAGCAGCAGCAGCTGGTTCACATTTTGTTTCTGTGATTGGGCACTTCATAATATTATGTGGGGAGGGGAATAAATCTCCTATGCTTGTTTCCATCTACCTATTTAATATTTATTTAATTAAGTGTTTAACTAAGTACCCTAATTAACACATCCCTGGCTTCAGGCTTTGTTCCGGTAACAGCCCGTTGAACCTGCATTGTTCATAATTCCATGTGTAGTTTAGCCTTTGTTATACACTGTTTTAACCAGATTCCTCCATACACCTTCATCCCTCTTTTCCATAAGACATAGTTGCTTTCAGGTAAAATCTCAAAAAAATGACCACTGCAGATCCACTTAAATGTCATTCTGCAAGTATGCTGTGAGCTCAGCCTGTTTGGGTCAAGTAAGCTTGCATACACAGTAGGTGCGCCTTCATGGATGCATCATGTATTTATTCTTCTTTTTGGGAAATCTAGAAATATTGCCCTTAACTTTCCCTTTCTAAGCTTCCCTTCAACAACAAAAGATCAAACAGAATAGACAGGTTGAATGGAACACACAGAGATCCTATTCTGAAACAATTTGTTACTTAATTGAGCCTTTTCATTCCTTGGATATGGGGAATTACAGTATCACAGTATCACAGTATGTTTGGGATTGGAAGGGACCTCAAAAGATCATCTAGTCCAATCCCCCTGCTGGAGCAGGAACACCTAGGTGAGGTCGCACAGAAACATGTCCAGGCGGGTTTTGAATGTCTCCAGAGAAGGAGACTCCACAACCTCCCTGGGCAGCCTGTTCCAGTGCTCTGTCACCCTCACTGAGAAGTTTTTTCTCAAATTTAAGCGGAACCTCTTGTGTTCCAGCTTGATCCCATTACCCCTTGTCCTATCATTGTTTGCCACCGAGAAGAGCCTGGCTCCATCCTCATGGCACTCACCCTTTATATATTTATAAACATTAATGAGGTCCCCCCTTAGTCTCCTCTTCTCCAAACTAAAGAAACCCAGCTCCCTCAGCCTTTCTTCATAAGGGAGGTGCTCCACTCCCTTAATTATCTTCGTTGCCCTACACTGGACCCTCTCCAGCAGTCCCCTGTCCTTCTTGAACTGAGGGGCCCAGAACTGGGCTGATTCTATCAGCTGATGATTGCATTACCATTTACTTATTGCATTACTTATTGCATTTACTTATTGCATTACTTATTGATGATTGCATTACCATTTACTTATCCATATGAATACATACATGGTAGGAATTGAGAGATTGCTACACCAGTGGGTTCGTTCAGGTGCTGTAGGAAGTTGGTCTTTTTTTTCTGATGGTCTTATTTCACTATCTGGTGTCTATGATAAGAGAACTGTGATCCTCACTCTTGAATATAGTGGCAGTTCTGCATTACATTTTATTGGCTGTTGAAAAAAATTGTAATGATACTAAGATAAATCCCAATGAAATGACACACAAGATAATCCATTACATTAGTGTTTAGTTTTAAAGCTTGACATATGCTAAGAGGCTCAAAGTAATATGTAAGAACAGAAGCGGTCTACAGAAGGAATGAAATAAATAAGTTTCTGGGGCAGGGAGGGAACCCTTGGATATTTCTCTGTCTTGCTACCTTTTGACCCAATTCCTCAAGTAAACACTAAATACAAGCAATTTGACCAGGCAAAAAAAAGAGCAAGGTATTTTCAACTATGAAAGAAAACTAGTTAGAAATTTGTCCATTTGTATATAAATAGGTATTCAAATTACTTATTTTAGTCAAATTTTGAGTTTACATAGATGAGTGAGAATTTGTCCCACAGCCAGCACTGCAGATAGAGCTTCACAGTGTGACATGCTCTGTGTGGCTGTCAGGGATTCAAGTGTGTGTGCCACTGTCTTTCTGAATGCCAGAAAGCCCATGTCCTCAGTCACTACAGGTTCCTACAATGCTTTTTTTCTTTTTTTTTTTTCTTTCTTGTGATTAAAGTGGTCAGGCCAGGTCATATATTACTCTTTGGAGTGAATGATAAGGAGCTAGGTCACCTTTTAAAGTGCCTCACTACAACTTATAAATGTTGTCTTCAACAGAACGAGGGACAGCTGTTTATTCCTGCTTAAGACCTTGAATCAAAATTCAAGTAAAAGTACCTAACTGTTATCTGAAAGAGACAACAAAATTTTATTATATTGTCAAATGTTAATGGCGACAATAAGTACTGGAGAAGGGAGCAGGAGAGTGTTATATTTAGATTACTTCTCTAAAATAAGTAGCAAGATAAACTAATTAATTAAGTATAAAACATATATCATATTTAAAGCTATCTATAATTACCAGAAGAACAGAATTTAACTTTCAACTACAGCTCTATATGCAACCTGTGTATGTTTTGAGCTGGTACTTACTGGATTTCTGTGAGTATAATGGGTGATTGTACAGTAAATCCATGTTTCTTTTTCACTATTCTTACTTGTTGCATAGATAAATGGTAACAATGGAAGGGCAGGGAACAGCCTACACATTCAGACAAAGCACATCTAATAAAATAAAGGTAAATATTAAGGCTATATTTTATTTTTCACATTGAAAGTCCAGAAACCTTGCCTTGCTTAAGTGTCTGTCAAGGTATTAACAGCCTCCCACTATGCCATTTCCTGGTCCCATAAAGACGAAGAGGATGAAGAATTAGAGGGATGCAGATGCCAGAGCTGAAAGAAAGAAAAAGGAAATTTAAATGGTGAGGAGGATTTTCATGCCAAACAGGCAATTAAGAGTATGTTTTCTGCTATTCACTTATCTTATCTGGTATAAGAAATCAGGAAAGGAGAGCAAGAGACTGGAATGTCTGAGTCAAGACTTGCTGGTCAAACTAAAGGGCAAGAAGGAAATGCACAGGCAGTGGGAGCAGGAACAGGTATGCTGGGAAGAATATACGGACACTGCCCAGTTGTGCAGAGATGGAGTCAGGAAAGGCAAAACACAGTTGGAGGTGAACTCAGCAAGGGATGCAAAGAATAATAATAAGGGCTTCCACAGGTGCGTCGCCTGGAAAAGCAAGATCAAAGAAAGAGCACATACACCCCCACCAACCTCGCATTGTGAACACAGCTGTCAAACTGGTAAAAACGCATAAGAAGAAGGCTGAGATACTCAACAACTTCTTTGCCTCAGTCTTCACTGACAGCTTCTCTTCCCACATCTCTTGAGTGAGAGCGTAGGCAGCAAGTCAAGGGAGGTGATTCTGCCCCCTTACTCTGGCCTGGTGAGATCCCACCTGGAGTCCTGCTCCCAGCTCTGGAGTTCTCAGCACAGGAAAGACATGGACCTGTTGGGGAGGGTCTAGAGGAGGTCCACAAAGATGATCAGAGTGACAGAACACCTCTTCTTTGAGGACAGGCTGAGAGCAGTGGGATTGTTCAGCCTGGAGAAGAGAAGGCTTTGTGGAGACCTTATTGCAGCTTTTTAGTATTTAAAAGGGGCCTATAAAAAAGAAAAGGACAGACTTTTTTCGCAGGACTTGTTGCTATACTAAAATAAGGTAGATTTAGAGTAGATATATGAAAGACATTTTGTACGATGAGGGTGATAAAACACTGTCACAAGTTGCCCAGAGAGGTAGTAGATGCCCCACCCCTGGAAACATTCAAGGCTAGACCGAACAGGATTCTGATCAACCTGATCTAGTTGAAGATGTCCCTGCTCATTGCAGGAGGGCTGGACTAGATGGCCTTTAAAGGTTCCTTCCAACACAAAACCCTCTATGATTCTATCAAAGATAAACAGCTAACTGGCTTCTAAGTATCTAGTCTGGATTATTCTTGAGTCGGACTTTGTGAACATAGGGAAGTTTTGTATTCCTTTGCTGTGGTCTAGAAATTAAAACACTTCCTGAAGCAGAGGCTCATAGAATTCCAGTCTGTTTCTTTGTGGACCTTGTTTGTAATGTCTTATAAGACAATGCATTTAAAAGCACTCTTTAAAAGCTTGATACCTGTTTTACAGTGCTTTTAAAAATATTTATTCATTACTGTCTGGGGGAAGAAAAAGAAATCCACATTGTTTTAATTTTCAAAATTATACTATATACTATATATAATATAGGCTTGCTGAGTGGAAAATGATTACTGTGATTAAAAATGAAGGATGGACATGGAATTTGGAGAACTTTTCCCTTATTTTTCTGACTGATTTTAATTCACAGACAGTTTAAGATCAGAGTATGAATACTAGAAGTTAGACTTTAGGCGTAATCTTCAGTGTCTTGTATTTGAATTTGGTTTTGATTTAAACAGTGGTGTGTTTGTAATTATCTCAGTAGAAAAACACCTTCAAGCATTGTGTATTGAGTATAACCAAAGTAGTGTGTTATAAATTATAGAGAGCACGAAAGAACTCTTGATCTACTATGAATTACTAAAATATCCCTGCAGAGCGATCTGGACAATTTGGAGAACTGGACAGTCACCAGCCACATGAAGTTCAATAAGGGCAAGTGCTGTATTTTGCACCTGGGAAATGGCAACCCTGGCTGTACATGCAGACTGGGGAACAAGATCCTGGAAAGCAGCTCTATGGAGAGGGATCTGGCGATTCTGGTCTACAGCAAGGTGAACATGGGCCAACAGTGTGCCCTAGCAGCAAAGAGGGACAACTGTGTCCTGAGTTCCATCAAGCACAGCATTGCCAGCCTGTCCACGGAGGTGATTGTCCAACTCTGCACTGGTGCGACCTCACCTGGAGCACTGTGTGCAATTCTGGGCACTGCAGTAAAAAAAAATATGTTAAGCTACTAGAGAGTGTCCAGAAAAGGGCTACAAAGTTGGTGAAGGGTTTGGAGAGGAAGCTGTATGAGGAGCGGCTAAAGTCACTTGGTTTCTTCAACCTGGAGAAGAGGAGACTGCAAGGAGACCTCATCATGGTCTACAGCTTCCTCACAAAGGGAGGAGGAAGGTTAGGCACCAGTCTCTTCTCTCTGGTGACCAGTGACAGAACCTGAGGGAATGGCAGGAAGATGTGCCAGGGAGATTTATGTTGAACATTAGGAAAAGGTTGTTCACCCAGAGGGTAGCGGAGCACTGAAACAAGCTCTCTGGGGAGGTAGTCATGGCCGAAGTCTGTTGGTATTCAAGAACAATGCCCTCAGACACATGGTGTGAACTGTGGAGTTGTCATATGGAGGGACAGGAGTTATACTCCATGATCCTTGTGAGTCCCTTCCAACTCAGGACATTCTATGGTTCTATGATGTTCTAAATGTAAAACTAGGCGAAGAACACTCTAAATACCATCAGTAAATAAAAATCCCTTACTGGCATGTTGTCAGAGTGTAGTGAAGACTGTAGAACATCAAATTATTATGGCATATCCCTGGGTTTTGTCTATCTTAGCTACTTTTATAATTAGTTTTAAGGAAAATCACTATTACAACATCGATGTATCTTAAAAAGAGTCTTCCCTTCCCCCCAAAAATAACAAAAAAGCATCCTACTGTAGCAAAACTCAAAATGAGTCAACTAGAGATCCTCTTCTATCTCTTCCAGGAACACAGACATTGTATTTCAGAATGAAGTTACTACAGTGTTTTCATTCAATTGATTTCATGTCTCTGTTTTTGTTGTTAATATGTTATCTGTGTTTTGTTGTTGAATCTTCTCCTCAGTAAGTTTATTTTGTTTGGTTTTCTTTATTTCTTTTTTTTTTTTTTTTTTTTTTTTTAGTTTCAAACTAAAAATAAAATCTAATAGAATTATAATAAAGTCTACATCAGTAACTACATTTGTAACTTAGAAATCTCTTCCTCACTTACCTGAAGTTCTCAATTACTTGACCTTGAGAACAGTGTCAGTTTTTATGTAAATTGCTTTGCCAGACTGTTCCTACAATAAATGGTATCAGCCTATCAAGCATTGACTTCTGGTTAAAAACTCTTTTCAGCTTGAGAAGAAAACTATGTTATGTGGGCTGTGATTTTGTTTGTTTGTTTGGGGTTTTTTAGTGTTTGTGTGTGGGTTTATTTTCGGGTTGTTTTGGTTAGTTTTGTTGTTTTATTGGTATTTTTAGGTGGGGTTTTTTGTGTGTTCCAGTTGTGATTTTTTGTTTGTTTGTTTGTTTGTTTTAATGCAGTAGTTCACTGTTTTTGTTGACAAAATCTTGTGACTTGATTAAAATTTCTCCCTTTATGTCTGTTTTTCCTCTTTTGCAACTACGGAGTAACAGAAACTCTTCAAGACTAGTAAATGTTTACCACTGGCATTTTTCCTGTAACAAATGTAAGCCTCTTTTTGTGTGGTTTTCTTTGATATTGAATAGCATTTTGGTCTTGAAAATACATTCTGTGTCTTCAGAATAAAATCTTGCTTGGAAAAGTACATAAAATTATGGCTGATAAACCTTTGAGGTTAAATCATAAGGAGAATAAATGTTCTGCACCATAAAGTGGAGGTATTTTTTAAAGCATTTGGTTTGCATTTTTGTCATCTTAATAGTTTCAGTTTAGATGATGAATTATGAATCATTATAGCTGTTAACAAGGGCAGGGATGCTACTTATTGATACTGTTGCATCCTAGCTGTTTTTATGGTTTTTATTTGTTCAAAGCAAGCTCTCTATAGAGCACCCCATTCTGTCAGTTTGCTAGAAGGGCTAGAAAACAAAACAAAACTCTGTTTGATTCATATGCTTAGCCTTGCCTAATTAATTTTTTTGAGGAGTGGTAGAAAGCAGATTAAAAGTCATTAGTAAAAGCAGCCACATGGTGACAAATTACAAATTTTCAGAATGCAAGATTGTACAATAGAACATATTTAGGTTTCTAACAGATTTGAGGTCTTACATAATAATTTTAAAGAAGTCTAGCATTCAGTCCAATTAAGATACTGGATGGAAGAACTAACAAACTCACAAATTCAGTTCACAGAATATAGTGCTGTTTGTTGGTCTCTTCTCTGTAGTCCATACATTTCTTGCCACCTCCTGGAGAAGACAGATGCATGAGCTGTTTTGCCCCTACAGACTTGTTAGAGGAAGGGATGTGCCTCTACTGTCTCAGTGAATATCACTTCATCCAGGTTTTAGGTATACTAGGGAGCCTCAGGAAAAAATCCTCTATGTTTCAACTCTCTTCCAGGCTTCTTAGAAGCAGGGAAGTTAACCTGCTGTTCCAAACCATGCTGAAGGTGAGAAAATGATTAGATGGAGGACAAATGCTAAAACCAAAAATTATGTGTGATTTTGTGATATTTCGTGGTTTAGGACTAGGTCCACTAGACACATTAAACATGTGCTGTAAGAATGTTCAGTGTATAAAATGTTAGTGTAACTGAGATCCTTGAGGAGCCCACTGATAACTGAGAAAACCAGGTACTATTGTTAATTCATTGCAGTTTTACAGACTTGATTTCCATGTCCCCTTGGTTGGTTTTCCAACAGAGGATTAGTTATTTCAGGTGTAGATGTCATTTTAACAATATACATAGGGACCTCAGCAACATATTCCCATTAACACCATATGATATTTAGACTAGAGCATTTGAAGGTCAGAGAATTTAAGAGAGGAATAAAGTATTGTGATGTTGGTATGCCTGTATACATCTAGAAGGAGTTAATATCTGTATCTCTGTAGAACAAGTTACTTAAGATAAACCTAATAGTAGAAGTAATTAAATCCAGAATTTTCATCTTTCTGGGCTTTTCTGCAATTTGGGAGAGAATGAAAATACTTAGATTTAAAAATCCATATTACAAGTTACTTTATGTGACTATAAAATTTGTTACAATTTGGATATTTTTTGTAATTAAAATGCCTGTAAATTACATTTTTCTTACTCTCTGAGCAAATAATATTTTTGACTTAGCATGAAGTATTTCCAATTGTGCTTGTTTCCAAGACAAAACAAACAAACAAACAAACAAACAAAAAACCACAACATATATATGTTGATCATATAAACTGAATGATCACTAAAACTTTGTAAATACATGGTTTTGTATTGTTGCAATGGCTTTTGCAATATTTTAGTTTTGATATGCAGATTTATCTTCCTTTGAAACATCAATTCAAGCATATGTAAAAGCACTTCTTATATTAAACTCATGGTTTGATTTCTAGCTTTTAAACAATCACAGCTTTACATATTTTTGGTGTAAACCTTACAGGTGGAATTATATCTTCACATAGTAATATCAAATACATATCTTAAAAAACATAGGAAGAAGAATTTCTAGTTGTAACAAAACCTCAACATAGCTTTTTGGTCCTTGGAATTTAATGCAATATTTGACAAGGGCACAGGGTGCTGGCATGTGTTCAAACTCCTTTACGTTAATCTCTAGGTTCAAAATAGAGTAAAAGGTTTCTAAATGACTGAAGCACAGCTAATTTGCTTGCTAATGCTGCCTAATTTTTATTGTTGATATCCAGATAATATGGCTCTCTACTACAGCTGAGGCTGTCCTGCTGGAGACTGGCCAAGTGTTCTATTCTTCTTAACACTCCGGTGGATGAAGGCATTAAGGTGATTTGAGAGACCTCAGTCTATGAAGACAGACAATTTTCCAGTGTATTGTCCTCTCCTACATGCTTAAATGATCACTTTCTTCCTATTTTTATTAGTACCAGTAATATCTACTCCCTGCAAAATCTAGTGCCTGTGAGTTTGCCTTTTTTTTCTTCTTTGTATTTCCTGACTCTTTCTGCTTTTGGGTATGCCAGAAACTTAGGCACACTGAAGAAGATGGTAATATGGCTACTTGATTAGCAAGAAATGTAGAGCCTAGTGTGAAGAAGGCAGTGCGCCAAGTAAATAACCCCTTGAAAAAAATATGTTATTATTCACATCAGGACTTTGATATGGCTTTGAGGCTAGAAAGAGGACAGGTAGCTTACTCTCTGAATAATGGTCAGTGTAGAGCTAGAGTTGCAGGATTCATTCAGTTATGTCTTGGAGTAAGTGAAAGGTATCTCTGTAAAGAGCATGAACTAGAAAGTGTTCCTTGGGCTTCTTGTTGGCATCTTGTAAGTCAGATTCAGATCCATGTGAGTTGTGTTCTCCCTGCAGTCTTCAATCTTGCTTTTGGTCTGAAGAGTTGCCTGTCCAGTCATGGATCTCATGTGGAAGGTTTTTCATGACTGTCATAGTTTCTCTTATCTCTATGCATACATTCTCTTTCCCTGTACATTCTCAATCCCTGTACGGTCTCGTTTCCCTGTACGGGCCAACAATTAAATCTGTCAAGGTTTAAGGCAAGGCAGCAATAAACCATGGCAGACGCTCCCTGTTACCCTCTTAGCTCCCGCAACCCCATCCTTTAGATAGGAAAGGTGATAGGGAAGATAAGAGGGAAGGAAGAGAGACTTAGACTTCAAATTGGAAGGTTTTAAAGGGTTTTACTAATGCTACTAATAAACTGATAGTATAAATACAAAATACACAAAACCAATCTTAAGTGCTCAATATGGAGTTGGCGTCACTCCAGCAGCAGCGGAGCTGGGTGTGTGGAGCTGGTGTGGCTCCAGCAGCTACAGCTCAGGCCCCCGGAAGTCATGGGTGGGACTGCACAGCAAACTGGAAACTGGTTGCAGGGATTGCAGGGCCTGAGGCCTGTAGATCTCAGGCAGACAAACAAGGTCCTCTCTAGGTGCCGGCCATGGCCAAAGAGAGGTTGACACTTGTGATCACCCTCTTATATAGGAGGTATGATGATTATGGGATGGAATACTCCATTGGTCAATTTCAGTCACCTGTTCCATCCACCCTTCCTCAAACACACCCCTCTCACAATGGAATGTGGGAAAACTTACCAGTATTTTCTTGGCTACCATAGTAATGAATCTAAACATGAACTTCTTCAGAATTCCGTTGGTCTTCTTATCAGCACCAAGTACAGGAAAAAATATGCAGGCAAAAACTCAGAAAAGTACAGCCACCTAGAAGAACTTAGCTGAACGGAAAATTCATTAAAAAAGAAATGGTCTTGTTTTTAACAAAACCAGGACAATGACTCCATCAGGGACTTCAGTTTTCCATCACGACCCTGACACTAACTGTTGGGGATCGGGCAACACGCTCTGGAAGCCATCAAAGTCAACAGTACCATGACCATCTTATGCTAATATGCACACTCTGCCCTCACACCATGTCCCGAAGTGTTTTTTTGTGTTTTGCTGCTTCTGATGCATGTGATATTGTGGTGAACTGAGTTACTGAACCAATCTGTCAGAAGATGCTTTTCTTTCTAAAGTAAGGTAAATTATACTTCCAGTGGGAACTATCTTAAAGCATGAAGTGTAGAGGCCAAATCTGAAAAAGAAATATCAGTGGTAACAATGAAAGGATGTGAACAGTATGGAGTAGGAAAAAATACTGTTTCATAAAGAAAACATAGTGCATTATATATTTTGTTGTGTAAGTACACATTATTTGTAGGCACTATCTCCTTATTCACTGAGAAGAGCCTTTTGTCGGGGTAATTACTGTCTGAGAAGGAGGCTTCTGTATAATACGATTTCTGTAAATAAGGTGAAACTGCTGCATGCAAGAGTGAATGTTCTTATATATTATTCCTTTAAAGCATAGCATTCTTTCATCAATAATTCAGTTTTACAAATCATTATTATGCTATAAATTATTAAGTTGCATAAATTATTCTTTGCCTGTAATGTGTAAGTTTGAAAGTATAATAGAATTTTATACTTTTCAGTAGATTACAGAAGCCATTCTGCTCTTCTAATTCATTCATTTGGTAGGACTGCAGTTCTTAGTTGTTTATTTTCTTTCTTATAACTGAATCAAGCTTTGACCTAAGAGTTGTTTTGCAATGTGGGACTTATATTACTCAATAGTAGAACTTCAAGAAGAAACAATTTTCTGTAAATTGGAAGGGAAAATTTATAGGGGAAAAATTATAGGTCATTAAATATGTTTATGTCTTCAAATATATCTGTAAAGACTGTGACAATTGCACATCCATCTGAGATCTGGAGCCTTCAATAGGGCAGCTGATGGCTCCTTAGTACCTTTTGTGCCCCATTATGCCTGTCTCAACTTACACATATAGAGTGGCACCAAGGTGCTGACATTCACATCGTCCCCTACCCCGCGGCAGAGTGACCTCGCCTCCAACCATCTGGGGGGGCAGGAGGGGTGGGACCCACAGTCGATTGACAGGGTCCTCAACAAAGGAGGTGTCCAGAGAAGCTGAGAAGCCTCCGGACTATGTTGTAATGCCCACAGCCAGATCTGACCAGGCTATAAAATGGGGTCCCTGCCAAAGACTCCCTTTGAATGGTCTTCTCAGAGCAGCAGGACTGTGAACTGGAGGCCTTCCCTTAGACTGGGACGCTGTCTAAAGAGACTTCCCGAGACTGAAACTGTCTCAACTCCTCCTGTAGTGAGTGGTTATTTACTGGATATATCCTTGAATGAGTCCTTGCCCAACCCAGGCAAGTGCGAGCTCTCGCCTAACCTGGGTGAGTGATTATTTCTCGTCGGTACACTGGAGTGAGAGGCTTCTGGTTTTGTTTTTTGTGAGTGTATGAGTGCACATTGTGGATCCTCATTATTCTTGTGTTGTTGTACCCCAATAATCTCCTCAACTGATATCCGAACTTGTATTTTATGTTGTCAGAGTGCTAAGTAATTGAATAAACCTTGTTCCTAGTGGATTTATTTGCTACACTTTTCCGGCTAGAATAAAGTCTGTTTTGGAACTTGTTTTCCACCTAAAATTGACTTTTGGGGTGCCACAGTGGCAAGACTAAAATTCTATTGTGCTGGTAATGGTATTTAGTCACCACCCCCCCAACACTTACCTTTCTCCCCTCCACAACCCAAACTGAGAAACCCTTTGAAAGCAAAGCAGAGCCACACAACAAAAATATTCAACCTTTGGGCTGAGTTGACTCCTATGCAGATAAATCACAGGTAGTATTGTTAATCCAGTTGAAGGCAGGCAGTATACAAATCTAGTTAGTATTTTTAGAAAAATCAAGGAGATTGTATTTTCTTTTGCTGCCAAAACTTGTCAGATAAAATCTCAAGAATAATTTGCAGTCTTTTCCAGTAATCTCCACTCTCATATAACACTAGCTAATTTAAGGCTTAACTGTAAGCCTGTCTTTGGTTTCTAATGGATCTATGAGGTGTTTTCTGTGACATAGCTAGCTGATGCCATCTTGCAAAATGTCCTTTTATATTAATTTAATTATTTTTTTTGTTTCATTATTATGTTTTTAAGAGCAGTTTTAAGAGTGTTAAGGCATCTTTGTCTTTACTTTTAGTAGTCATACTGGAGTCTGATGGACCACTTATTTCTCCTTGAGCAGCAGATGGTATAACATTTTAGTTAGTTGTCTATTTTCAAAATTATTGTGAAGTATTTCCAGATGATATGGAAGTTATATAGATGGTAACCTACCACTCTTCTGAGGCAAAGCATGTATGTGGTCCTTGTGAGTTATGAATAACTAATTTATTCAATTAACTAATTTGTCATGTCAATTTTACCTTGTTGCATATTTTTCTTTCATTCCTCTGTATACCCTTTGCTGTAGTAAGTGTAACAATATGAACTTGGGCAAAGTAAATCTTGAAAAAAATTACAATTGTTTTCATTGCAGTCTGCAACAAGTATTAATAGATAAGAGAGAAATATAGTCCATATCATGCTGGAAGAGTCCACTCTTTGCTGTTCTTGTACATAGGAAGAAAAGCAAGAAAACGTTATTTCTCTGTCAATTTTTCAGCATTTGAAATAAATCCAAGTAGTTTCCCCAGAATTTTTTTTTCCGGGAGTGTGAATCCTTTGAAATCCAACAACCTGCCTCAAATAGTTACAGACTGAGCAATTAGTTTACCAAATGAGCTGTGGCATAGCCCCAAGAATAAGGTGTCATTATTGAGATTTAGATTTTGGGTTTACTTTGTCTGGCAATGAGACCACAAGCTAGTAGGAATAGTCTAGCACAACACTGATGTCCGTTTTCCCTTTTCCAAATGTTCAGTTTTTGTAAGAAAGAAAAATCTTTAAAGAAATGTTGCTCTAACTAGAGGTAGGTAGCAAACATGAACTCCATCCTTGGTTTGTAGCTGTTCCTCTGTGAGAGATTTGCCTTCTCCAGCCCCCCCCTTTTTTTTTTGGTCACTAAGGATCAAATGCTATTCTTGTACAGAAATATTTTGAAAGCCCTAGCAACCCTAGCCATCTCCTGCTAGTAAAAAGAACATTTCTTTTAAAATTTGTTTTCTTAACAAATCAAAGAAATATTGAGGCTAATGTACTTGTATTTGGTATTCATCGTGGTCTGTAGATAGTGTAATGTTTCCTTTATTCTTAAGATTCTCAGAAGCATGTTGGAAAGCTGTTTTTATATGTGGTTTAACTGCACCATATAAAATCATAGGAACTTAACAAAAACAAACTCGCATTCACTTCAAGATAATGGTGTTCAACACTGAGAATACCAGAAGTATAATGCAGTATGCTGGTTTTGAAGCTCATTGGATACCCAGGAAAGATAAGGAGATGGGGTTTTGTTTGTTTGGAGTGGTTTGTGGTTTTGTTTTTCTTTTGACTGATTTGAAAGCTTTTACAAAGTGCCTCAATTGGACATATGCCTCACACCTCTCCCCAGTCAAATTAGAACTGCTGCTTTTTTAGCAGTACCTCAAGCCCCATACTAAAAGCTATCCATCTGACTCCGTTGGTCTTTCAGAACTGGAAAAATAATTTAGATGAGTTTTGTTTAAAATATGATGACCTAAGGGGAAAGTCATTTATTAACCCTGTAGGCTTCCAATTAGGCTGATTCTAGGTTACTTACTAAGGGAAGTTTTATCAATTTATTCGTCAACCAAGATAACTGGAGAGGAAATTTTGGATTTGAAAAGGACTGTTCTTGATGTGCATGGGTTAAACTCTGATACAACACTGCTTATTTTTTGATATTTGTTATCTTTCAAATATTTTGGTGTGCTTTGGGTTTCAAGGTACCTTTTCTTGGCTTTATATAATTAAATACGTAAATCTTGTGTTTCTAAATAACATTACATTTAGTTATGAGAAGAAGAAAGAACAGACAGAAGACTAAAACAGGTAACTTGATAAAGTTGATCTTGCTCAATACAAAAATTGGTAGTAATGTCCACATCACCTATCACCTGTGATTTAATGGAATGGTGAAGTAGGCTAAAGATTGTGTCAAGGAATGATGTTGTACTTCAAGGTTCACCTGTTTTATATATCTCTGGAATATTAGACCACATTCTGTTTTGGTACCAAATGTGTTGTGTGTAGAGTGCAGCATAGGGTCCAGACATCTAACATAAAACCCGTAATGGTAGCTTGACAAAAATCCATCTAAGCTGACTCTAGCAGAGGTCTGAAGTCACTGCATAGACCCTTTCTTCCTTGTCAGCAAATGCATTTTGCTGAACCCAGGTGTTTATTTGAAGAGACAAGCAGTCTATCTGACTGTGTAGCCTAAGAGTGAAGCCTGAAGCTGGAAAATTGTGTTGTAATTTGAATTTTATAAACTTGATATTAGGAAACAAAAGAATTCCATTGTGGTTTCAGGGAAAGAGGCATCATCTCTTGATAAGAAGGTGGAAAATCTATCAGAGACATCAGTCAGCCTGTAGTGTAATGCCTGAATATATGCTAGTCTTTAGGAGTCTTGGAAGTCACTCTTTAATTCAAACTGACTTGTAATAAAAAGAACTATTACATAAGTGTCTTGTTGTGTTAGTCAAGGCATGATTATGTATGGAGGGATCTACAGGAAGATAAAGGAGTGCAGAAAGTATATACAGATACATGAAGCAGTATTTGTAGTGGAAATCTGTTTCTTTTAAATATGACTCAACATTTTATTCTCATCATATTTGGATGCTCTCTGCATCAGAACTTGAAATAAAGTTCTAAAGTGTTTGACTTGCACAAGCTTTTCAGTCATGTAAGCTGTATAATTCAGTAGTTGTTTTTCTTCTTGAACTCCTCTTTCAGAAGATTCTCACATTTTTCATGCATAATATATTATAAAACAACTTACATTTTATTGTTTCAAAACATTAAAATATAAGTTATGCAAATGGTAGAAAGTCAATTTTGTTAGTTGTTTGATATTGGATATGTATGTGTTGGCATTAACTGAAGTCCACAGCTGTGGTGGCTTAGTGATGCAGGCAAATCATAATAGATACTTCCTACATAGATCCAACTACTGCATAATCTGTTGCCAGTTAATGATATTCTATATGACAGCAACCCATATGTCATGATCTCTCAGAACTATGAGTGCATTGTATAAAAACTGTTTCTTCCAGTTTACATAGAATTTGAACTCCTGTTTTTTCAGACCTTCCCTCTTTTATTAATAGATGGAGTATACCAACACTGATAACTTTGCACATTCTTGGAGCTCTTTAAAAATAAAGATGCAATAAAGAAATGACAGATGAGAAAAATGACTGTATTATACAATTTTATGGGCACTTCAAATTTCCACATAATTAAAAGATTTTCTCCACTTCTTGGAGGTGCTTCCTAAAGCACTATAATATGATTCCTTGCATAGGTAGATGTGTGCATTAAGAATGGCTATATTTTTAAGGAGTATAAAGGATAAAAGCCTGAATTCATTATAAAAAGATTTTAATAGCATGCCATTCTAATAATGCCAACAAGAAAAGGCATTCTCTGTAAAACTTGATAGAACAAAAATAAAAATTTTATGTAATAGGAAACAAAAGGTTAAATACAACATTATACAGTGAAATAAATTCAGGGAAGTCTTACCCCTGCAACATTAAAATATCATAATGTTCTCTAATGCATTTAGAAGTTGTGAACAGCCACTGATTCAGCACAGGAATGAGGGTTTATTTGTTTTTGTTAAAAGGTTTCACTAATGCTGACACATATAAGTTATCTGAATTAAGAACAAGATCTAGATGTATCAAGTCATCATTGTCTGGCTTTTTTTTTTTTTCTGACTATTTTCAAGTGAAGAGTCTGCCTAACTAGAAACTAATGGATTATGTAAATCTATTCTAAAGCTGCAAGATTTAGCTGAAGGGCAAAAGGTCTGTAAAGGATTTGCTTTTACTTGCGTGTACTGTAAAGGCATAATTGAATATTTATGTGTGTAGCTATGTTGGTAACCATTACGATTGTTTCTAAAAGTGAAGTTTTAGTGGCAAATAATGTATCCTAGTGTCCAAGGGAAGAATCTTTTTCTCAGTACAGACTGTTAAAAGCTGATACTATTTTAGGCAGAAGTGATATTTACTAAATCAGACTTCTGTGCAAGGGTGACATTCAACCGTTATATTTGTGCACAAAAGTACATTTGTTAACATAAATGCATTATCTCTAAAAACATATTCTTAATTTTTCCATATAGCAATTACAATCAGAAAGTTGTAACAGTAAGACACCTTTTGAAGATGTGTTTCAGCTGGACACAACTCCAGTTAAAACTTTAGATTTCTAAAAAGCCTGTCCAACAGACTGAAATCCTGAAATGAAGGGAAGACATGAGATATCTTAAAATTCAGTAGACTTCTAGGTGGCAAAGCCACTTTTTTCAGCAGAAAACTAAATGCTTGTATCTGACCTGCTACAGAAATACTATAGTATGGAAATTCACTCTGATTGTAGAAACTATATACCTTGCTTGGGTGTGTCCTACACTAAGCTGAGTGAGCTGTGTTAACCACTCATTACCAAAGACACACATGCACTCTTTTCAGGAGATTACACATTTTGACATGTTAAGGCTCTTCATGGTGATTTGAAGATGACTGTAGTGGTTTTTGTGAATGGCAATTTGTAAGACAGTTCTCAAATATGTTATTTTGTTCTTCAGTTATTCTAATACATTATGGCAGCTACTATTTAGAAAAAGCATGTTTTCACCTTTTCTATGAATAGGGTTTTGTGGTGCAATTTTGAACCTTTGAACTTCAGAACCCTAAAGAAAACCTGTTCTCTAATTAATTATATCTCTTACGTTTGACAGCCCAAGTGTGGAAGCAGCCTTTTTCCTCCTTTCTCCTATATTCTCTCTGAACGGGATTTCACAAATAATATTAAAAAATTAAAGAGAATGATAAAAAATCAGCTTAACTGTTTCAAATGAGTGACTCTGAAGATGTCTTAGACTTCTACCACTGTAGTGTGACATTAAGCCAGTCAGCACATTGCTAAAGCTTTTAGTAATTTAAACTAACAAGTTTTTGTGTTTTGGTATTTAGTATTTTTTTTAATCAACAATAAAATGTGTGCTCTGTTTGTGGGTTTATTTTGTTCTTTTGAATATGTGAGGTGTAATTAAATAAAAATTAGTTTGTTTTTTATTTACAAAAAAGAAGATGGAAAGATATTAGAAACTTGAAATTATGGGTTAAAAAAAAAACAGAAAGAAAAAAATTCTTTTCCACTTGTGTTTGTTTTTTATTCTTTAATTCTTCATTTATGAAATAACAAACTTACCTTAATTCATATATTAAGAATGTGAGAAGCTGCCTGAAGTGTAATTATCTTTGAGAGAAGAATGTCTTTTGATTAGCTCCCAGAAACAGTGCTCAGAACTTATGGGTTACCTCCCATCAATCAGCTGCTGTTTGACCTTGGATTTTGTATATATTAAATAATGGGATGGGAGTAACAATATTGTCTGCTTCGCATGGGCATTAGTAGTGAAAGCCTCAGACAGAAGGTGCTGTAGAGCTGTCACGTACTAATGCATTTGATGTATGTCCAGAGATGCTTGGTTTTGAACATTTGAATATTTTTGTAGACTAAAACAATTCAGAAGGAACTTTATTAAGATAAAAGATGAAATACATTATGATCCACTCCACTGATTCACTGCAATAAGCCTGTCTTTTTTTGTATTGTATGTTTGTGAATGGTTCCCAAAAGGATAAGATATTTTCTCCATGTTATGATAAAAGATGATGCAGTTTATCATTGTGTTGTTGTCTGTTACAAGAGGCTGATAAATCAAGTAAACTAGTAGTTGAGGCTTCATAAGACTAGTAAAAAGAGTCAACAAAAGGCCTATTTTTGTGCTGGGCTATAAACATACAGAAAAGGTTAGATAAAAACTGTAGGCTCATAGTTTATTAAATTAAATAGATTTACATTTCCTATTATCAAATTTTCTACATGTTACATTTTGTATGTGTCTTCCATGGAAAAGAAACCCTGTCAGCAAAGTAGCCAAAAGCATCAATATTCTCATTATAATGAGCAGGAGGTAACTGCTTAATCCTGCAGAAGTACCTCAAACTACATTAGCAGTCCTAGATGGTGTGTGGGAATGGTGATGCAGGGAGATATATCATTCTCATCTCATTCCTTGTCTTTAACCGGTTAGGTTCCAGTTTCTCAATTTCACATGAGAAACACTGGAAGAGGAGAAAAAGTAGAACACAGAATAATGAGATGTCGGTCAAAAGGCAAAGATGTAGGTTGAGAAGGGAAAGCAGAAAAATAAAATGGAAACTACAGATTGCTTTTTGCAGTTGTACTAAGCAGATAATTAATTTAAAAGTGTGGTTTTTTTTCTGTCCTTAGTACATCATGCAGAAAATAGTAATGCTATTTTATCATTTTATCCATGTAACTTCTACTTAATTAGCTTTGCAATATTCATGTCAGACTTAAAGCTTTATAATAACTCACTTTCTGACTCACTGGATTATGCTTGAAGTGTCTTGAAAACACCTTGTTTAGGTTTCTATCCTAACCAGAAGGATGTCTACTTAATAGCACTGGATAAAGGTCAGGGACTGAACAGCAAACTCAGGCTAAATATTTCACTGAGATCAACCAGGAGCTTTAATAGATAATGAGGCACTTGGTCTGGTGAAGACATTTTTCCTAAGATTGAAATCTGATATAGTACTGAAACCTTTTTAGCAGTTGTGTTCAACTTCCAGCATGTCAATGACTTTTACTGCTGTCTAAAACAAACTTTAAAGTCACTATAGGTAGAAGTAAAAAGGGCTGCTTGAGTACAGTTGTACTTTAGGATAAACTCTAAATAAGGAATATCATCCATAGACAGGAAACTTTTTGTATTCTTGAAACATTGTGTCTTGTAATATATTGTAATTTATTACAGCTAAATAATGAAAACAAGAAAAACTAAAATTTTCAAACTATTTTGGAGAGCTTTTTTATAATGTAATAATTAAAGACTCTACATTGAGAACTATTAGTAGTGACACAATATGAGAAGGACACTCTAGTAGCTGGAAATAAGCAGGGGAAAAAGAAAGGAGGAACATTTGGAAAGAAGATGGGAAGGAAATATATCAGAGGAGATGACAGAAGGAGTAAGGAAGAAAAAATCATATAACACGAATAGAACTATGTTTCTTACCATCTTATAAAAAATTAAGTACATCAGAATTCTGGAATATTTTCACAGAACAACTAGATTGTGATACTGGTTTCTTAGCTATGAAGTGTGCCTAATGGGTTTTTTCCTTTTTTTTTTTTTTTAATGTGTGTGGCTTGGTTTTGGTTTAGGTTGTTTTGTTTTGTTTTGTTTTTTTGGAGGGGGGGGTATATGGTTTGTTGTGGTTTTAATATATAATATCAGCCATTTAATAAACTTAAAGTTTACTTATTTAGGTAATGAACAGTACATTGATAGGGGATTTTACACTATTGTTTTTGTAAACAACTTTTCAGAAAAAAATGTCTTTAAATCCACAAGTAAATCACCCTTCTTGAACAGCTGTTCTTTCATATTCAAGAAAAAACTATTGTGTACAATTTCTTGAGGAGATGCTACTCTCATTTTGTCTCTCTTCAAGTGACTGAAATGTTCAGTTGAAAGAATTTATAGATGTTTACTAGCTCCTACAACAATGCTGTAAATAACATTTAAAAGGAGGAAAATGACTGGTTTTGCCTTCATCTAATTATGAGTTTCTTGTAAATTGAACTTTCTAGGGCAGAAGCTATCACTACATGGGTGGTAGTTCCCTAGAAATCATGAAGGAGATTCCATGAGAGTTCTGCCCTTGTACGCAGTGAGAGCAGCTCCTGTGCAGGTCTTGACAGTGCCCTGGTGCTCCAGATTTTGCTAGTCCTGGATGTGAATTGTCCTGGCATTGATCAAAAGGAAATCTCCAGTTGGAAACTCGGAAAATGTCAGTGTTTTACTGCCAGAGCCCACCAATGAACTCAAGTTCCTATTATATCCACCGTCAAGGTTCATTGACATCTTTGGAAAATGAGTGAAATCTAATCTCCTGGTCAAATTCTTTAAAAAAATAAATCTTTTGAAGTTACAAAGCACAGTTAAGAATCTATGTTTATATATATACCTTTTGTATATCCACAGTTTTGCAGTAAACTAAATTGCAACTACTAAATTTAAAGTCGTATAATAAAAACATTATTGCTAGCATGCAGTCACTATTAGCTTCGATCCTGTAATGCAAAACTGCAAGAAACCACTAGCGTGAGTTAAGTTTATTTACTAGCTCTGCTTGTGCATACTTCCATCCACTTAACATCTTACTCTTCTTTACAAAAGCTTTACTACATAGAACAAGCCCAGGAAGGAAACTGGCAGACAACCAAAGCAGACCTGTGACACTGAGAGTACCTGAATGTCATAAGAACAAGTAATCTTTTAGAAGGCAGACAAAACCTCATGCATTCAGATTTTGCAAAATATATTGTAATGTATTTAAGCATATATATCTGCAAACATTGATATGAACTGAGTAATCAGTGTTATTAATAGGCCAATCCGTACAGTTGCAACTTCCCAAATAAGTTATTGTGTACTTAACTGAAAGCCCACAATTTTCTGATTTATTTTAAAGCTTAATGTATTTAATTACGCTTCCTTTTTTTCAGTGAGGGTAAAAAAAAAAAAAAAGTTAAAATTCAAAACTCAAACTGAAAACCTAAACCAGAACCATTCAACTTAAATATCTCTAGTAAACATAGCTCATCTTGAAACTTGAAACATTAAACAGAGATTGTTTCCAGCCACACAGAGAAATGTAACATAATTGCACTTATGCACTTAGACTTTATTTAAGTAAAAAGAAAATAAGGTGGACAACTGAGAAATCTTTTTTGTGCTGACTGACAAGAAGTACAGGACAGTATGAGAATTTAAAAGCTTTTATTCTAATGTATGGAAGTCTATATTTATGGAAAATTGGAAATTTCTTTCAAATGTCTGAGGTGGATATATTAAAATTTTTGTGGACGAGCTAAATCAGGACATATGTTTCAGTGCTGTCCTGTGTTTTGTGTTACCTAGGTTATCAACAAGGTTTCTTTGCGTATTTGGGAAGCAGGTACTGACATTTTTTTAATGCAGCTTTGGTATTAACTTTCCAGTAAGTTTGTAACACTGCAAATGGGAGCATAGGTGCCTAATTCTAAACAGAGTACAACGTATAAATGAATTTAATTTAATGATGCTAGAATTAAAATTTAAGTGCATTGATGATTGTAATGTGAATTTTATAGTGTTAGTGAAGAATCTGGAAAAACAACTGAAAATCTGTATCAGTGAGACTGCCATAAAAACAGACCTGTGATGTTTTGTATGTTTAGAACCATCCTCCCAGGTGCTGTTGCTATTTTAAAAAATGTTTTTAGTCATCATTTCCCCACAAGCTAGTTTTGGACAAAACAAATCCTATGCAGAATTGCAAGTCAAACTTTCTTCTTTTACTGAGCAGAAATGCAAAAGGTTACAATTGAGGTATTAATTACATTTTAAAAAATCAAATATTCAAGTTTGATCCTTTGCATTACTAGCTTAAAATACTCTGAACAGCTGCTATATATGACCAAATGAATACCATCCTGTTTTACAGTGCAACACACCTTTAAGTGCTGAGGAATGTGGAATTAGGCCACTCCTTTGTTCCCTTCCTTAGTGCTAGCAATCACAATTTCTTTGGTCAGGAAAAGAACTTCAAGCTCTTTCTGCATCTTTGCATTCTCACCTGCAACTCACCCCATTATTATTAAACCTATGACGCAGCATGGAAGCAATTTTCAAAGAGAATTGTAGTTTGCTGTTGAAAATGTCCAAAACTAGTCTCACCAGCAGTCTGCTATTTGTAATTACAGAGCCTACCATATTTTGTTAGTTTATTTCTCCCACTGATTAGGAAATCTTAATTCCACAAAAAAAAAAAAAAAAAAAAAAGTTTATAATTTCAAGGCATAGATCTTAAAATTAAGTTGTATTAGTATATGTAAATAACTAGTGTTTCTTATGACTTGCATTCAACTGAATGAACTTAACTTTTTTACTATTTAGTTAAAAAATATTGCATTGTTTCATATTTACTTGAAAGTAATTTGGAATGCCTCAAATATATATGAACTTTAGAGATTATTTTTCCTATGAATAATACAATTTTTGTTGTGATGTCATCCAAACTAACCTACCTGCCTACCATGTGGGATCATTCAGTCATTGTATATATGGAATAGAAAATATTACCAGATGTTGTTTGATAACTATGTATAACTCTGCATGTAGATCTGTGTTGAAGTATAGGATGTTTGGTTTATTGTCAAAGTTTTTCAAATAGTGTTTTACTTTACAGTGATTTTTAAAAAAGAATGCAGAACAGTTAAGTATGTAGTTAGCATTTTTTTAATGTATAAATCGTAAATCATATTATTGTAAGTTACTGTTTTAGAAAGAAGAAGAATAAAGGGATGGATTTTTTGTCTAACTTAGGCTTGAGTGACAGACAGATTAGCACTAGACAGAATTTGAAAAACTGTTTTGGATTTATGATGGGAGATGATTTAAGAGGTCACAGAGGACAGTGAATTAGTAGTAACTCCTTCCACAGGACATAATATACCATTGATTCCATGTCCTAATTTTCACTGTAATCTATTTAAATGTCTATCTTGGGCAGGCTAATGGTAGTTAATGTACGTTCTATGTACGTCATCTTTAAGTCTAATTTGAAAATTGATTGCTTAATTTTGTCTGCTGGATAAAGTTGAACTAGTTTTTCAGGTGTGAGGTGACTTTATGTTGTTGTGGTTTAGCCTGGCAGGCAGCTAAACACCACACAACTGTTTTCTCACTCTCCTTCCAGTAGAATGAGGAAGACAATCAGAAAAAAAAAAAAAAAAAAAGCAGAACTCATGGGTTGGGAAGAAAAACAAACAAACAAACAAACAAACAACAACAACAACAAAAAAAAAACCACAAAAAACAAAACCACAGTTTAATAGGGCAGAAAAGAAGGAAAAATAATAGTAATAGTAATAGTAAAGGAATATACAAAACTGGTGACACACAATGAAATTGCTCACCACCCATTAACTGAGCCTATTCCTGAGCAGTGGTCCACCAGCTAACTTTTCCCTAATTTATATTCTGAGCCTGACATCATGTGTTGTGGAATGTCTGTTTGGTCAGCTGGGGTCAGCTCTCCTGTTTTGCTTCCCAACTTCTTGTGCAGTCCCAGCCTTCTAACTGGCAGGGCAGCATTAAAAGCTGAAAAGTCTTTTACTACTTAGCAACAACTAAAACATCAGTGTATTATCAAAATTATTCTCATCCTAAATGCAGAACATGGCACCATACCAGATACTAGGAAGAAAAATAACTCTATCCCAGCTGAAGTCAAGACAGATGTTGAGACATTATGGTAACAGATGGCATGTGATGCCAGCTTTGAGATCTACCCAGTTGAGAGAAGAAATGTTTTGTCTGGGAAACAGAGATATTAATGATTGTTTCTTTCTTTTTGAGAGGAAAACTTGGGAAAAGTTTGTGTTTTGCTCTTATGAAGCATTAGTAGTTGAACAATTGAGTCTGGTCAGTTCAGGATTCTGCATAATGACAATTAACTTTGTGTTAACTCTTTGCTGTAATTGTCATCACAGCTTATAGCTCATGGCTAGATTTCCATTTCCATCTGTTTCTTCTAGGAGTCAAAGGCCTGCTAGGAAGTGGTTTGGAGACTTTTAAAATTTTTTCTGGACAGTAGAGACAGCATAGATGAGGAAGGCAGATGTAATGTTAGGGAGTTACAGCTAACCAGTTTTACATGGAGCTGGAGACTATGCACAGGTTCCAGAGGCAAAAGGGATCTGTAAGGCTGATCAGCCACAGGCCAACTTTATGCCCTGGATTTTGATGGCTTATGTGGGGTTTTACTGAATGGCCAGGTGAGTTTTAATTGAGAAGTTGACCTATGTATGGGTTCTTAAAATTACTTCATATTAACTCTCTGTCTGTGAACATACCTGTCAAGTAGTGTCTGAGGGCTGACAGTCTGTGTAAACAAAAGCATTCTTTAGTCAGTTCTGCTTGACATCTTCCACAGTGACCCATGATCATAGCAGGATTGTTGCTGTGCAACACTTTTGCTGTGTAGCTGTTACCCTTACAGAAGCGTTTGAGAGAGAAGCTGAGGGTAAACTGAACAGCTACAGTTTGCCTGCTTCCTTAACACTGTCTTACAGAAGAATGCCTGGAGGAATCATTTAAGGGAGCAGAGGATACTTATTCTCTATTACGTGATTATGATGACGATGATGCTCTAGAAACTCCACTGTAAGGACGAGGATTGTGAAAGAAAGGAAAAATCCTGCAAATTCTTGACCATACCTATTGTCTCAGGTAAAAATATTAGATATATTTTCTGACATTTCTCAGCTTTTGAAATCACTGTGCTATTTGTCAAGTAGTCTGAAATACATTCAGAATCATTCTTCTTGATACCTTGCTAGCAGGCAGCTACTTGCAGAGCCTCTGTAAGTACGACATGCTTGACATGTGGTAGTTTCTGAAAGTATGTAAATTTAAAAGACTGCCAAAGAGCATCTTAAAATTAATGCACCTAAACACAAGTTGCTGCACCAGTGATTACCTAATTATATAAATACTGTGTAAATCTTGGAACCATACATACATTGGAAAAGTAGTTCAGTAAGATGTTTTCACTTGCATATAGAGGTTCTTTTTTGTCTTTTGCATTTCTATTTGATCATTAAAGGTAATGGCCAAATAAACAGCAATTCAGAAATGTGTTCTGATTTCAACTTGTTTTTATTTTCATCTTACAGACAAAAACGTATGAAAAGGCAACCTGCAGTTTGCCTTGAAACGGGCTGTTTGCACTTGATATCTCACAATAAAAATAATGATGAATTGAGCCATCAATTCAGAAGTTAGTTTTGTACCAGTGAATGTTTTACATAACATATCAAAGAGCATTCAGGAAGTTTTGACTCTTGAAGCTCCAGAGAAACATGGAAAGCTGCTTGTTTTATTGGACAACCAACACTGAATGCATGTGTATCATCATCATTTTTTGAGATTTTCCCCCCCAACTAAAACTGTGAACACCACATTGGTGTGCAGTATTTTTTTAAGTAATAAGTTTAATTACTGAAATAATTATAGTGTATTCAACCAAATACCCTTACAGTCATGGAAGATCATTGTCTTTTAACATTTCTTCTATAGAAATGATCCCATGAGCAATGACAATGGAATCACTGTTACTGGTTTTGCTATAGAATGTGGCTGAGAAAATACTTTTGTTTTAGTATCAGTACACAACTGTTATTGGGACACAGTTTCAAGTTCTAGCATGTTTGTTAACATGAAAGAGTGATGTAGTAAAGTAAGAAGAATTCTGAAGAGCATTAGAAGGCTAAACCCTGTTCCATTTTTATTTGAGTTACTTCTTACTATAAATTACCTTTGTTTGTTGGATATTTAATATTCAGTCTCATGTTGATAAGAAGGGACTATTTTTCAGCACAATTTTCAGTCTTCTACATTGGAGAAACAAAGGACAATTTTTCTATGCCGAAAACCAGATTTTTCTAAACACATGCCTGACAAATGGCCAGAGTGCTTCAGAGCATGGGAGTGTATTGGGAAGAGGGAAGTGAGGAGGACTGAAGCTGCTAGCGTGGAAGACCTTTCTGTCCCCCTTGCTATGTGTAACAGTAGAATCTTTGTACTTAACATTTTGCTGATTGTAGGTAGGTTTTCAGAACCTAGGCATCTGGTGAGCCATTCTCTGATGAGGAAGAAGAGTTTCAATGGCATTTCAAATTGTGTTTGATGAAGATAAAACAGTCCTTGCATACAGCAGGGTTTAACAGCAAATTCAATATTTAGCCTTGTGAAGGAGTGCTGTGTCATATAGGCCACCTCTCCAGGAGACGGGAGATTATTATTTTTTTTCTACTTGTGCATTTACATTTATAGAAGCTGGATAGACACAATCAAACTTTTTTGTATAACTTGCTTTGAACTATTGGTGGTTTAAAGGTGGTTCCTTTGAATTATATGTAAATGAACAGTAACTACTGGGAAATCAAATGCCTCTTTTCAGTGATTACTGTGCAGAAATCTCTCTCTCTCTTTCACATAGAGCAATTGACTCATTGCTCTGGGGAAATGTGGGGATGGGGGGGAATCTGTTTCGTGAGATCTGCATAGAGTTCAGCCCATTTCTGCCATCCACAGAGTTACAGGATGGAAGTAAAAAGTGTGGACCAGGAATGCTCAACTGACTCAGTGCTGGTAAGGCTTCCTATCTGTCCAGCAAACCTGTGCTACAGTAAGACTTCATTTTAGGCAATTTACTAAAAATAATAGTAAAGCTTTTGGGCAAAAAAAAAAAATAAATCAATTTCTGCTATAAGTTGATGCAAATCTCCACAGTGGAAAAACTGTAATAGAATCTTCCTCGGTGAAATGCCAAGTACTTCAATAGGTGTGTTGCTATTTGACTTCAGGTTTTTCCAAGTACTTGGAATTTTCTTTCTCTAACTACTGCCTTGTCTAAGCACGCTAGTCCCTAACTCTCGCCTATACAGAGAAGGATAAAAATTTGCCCGTTAAGGGCATGTAAGTAGTAATGTAAGCAAAATACAAACTACTTTTGTTGAGCTGCAAAGATGAGGAATGAAGTAGAGGAAGTACCTTTACTTTTATGTAATAACCTGTTGGTTAGGATGTATGACTAGGAAGCTGAGAATCTTAGTTTAGTTCACATTTTACATTCCATCTAATTTACTTCCTGTGTATAATTTCCTGGTAAAATCATTGCCATCAGATGGTAGATTAATCAAGAAGAGACATACAGACCTGTTGTTTTGGTGCTGTACACTCAGGGGAAGAGGGGAAAGTAAAATAGGAAAAAAAACACAACAAACAAAAACAACCGTGCAACAGTGTAAGTGTTGGAAAGGATTCCTCACCATAAGAAATGTCATGTAAGAGTTAAAGCTTTTCCTTTAGATGTAGGAGGAGAACATGTGCCTGGATATCATCTGTTTAAAGCTTGGATTTGAATCTGGAATTTTTACCAAGTAGATGTATGAGCCTCTGTATAACAGCTTCTGACTAAATTTTAAAACACTTTTTTAGAAAATTCAAATTACTCCAAAGGGATGGTTTAAGACTGTGTTTGGAGTCAACAAGTTTCTGAAGATGGGACTGCTTTAGGACTCACATCTGTTTGCTTTGTGTTTTTTAGAAATCTGAAGGTACTACCCCCATTTATTTATTTTTAAATTATTTTGTTTCTTGGACTACCATTCTGATAAATTTAGCTTTCTTCCTGCACTAAGAAGGTAATCAAAATTAGCCTTTTTTTTTTTTTTTTTTCCCTGTATTGTGCTGTATAATAGGTATAAAAGATCAGACTGTTGGATTTTTCAGTGAGAGGATATAAGTAGATAGTGGGGATTTTGTTGTAAGCTGTGAGGCATGTCATAAACCAGTTATAATACATAGTGGTTTCTAACATGAGACATCACAGAAACTCTAGAGAAGAAGAAAACATGTTAAGTATTCTGGAATCTGCAGGGACTGTAAAAACACATAAAGTATGTAAAAATTAGTAACGTTTGAAGTTCTGAGCTAATTTACTTTGTTCTGGTGGATTAAAAGGTCACTAGCAGTGGAGGGATAGAATGAGGAACAGTTAGTAAATAAGCATTATTTGTCAATGCTGTTTGTTGAAATTATAAATCTGTTACAGTTTTTACAAAAAAAAATGTTGAGGACTTGATATAGCTACAATGCTTTTGTTATCCAAGCTCATATTAATTCTACTTACTGCAGTTTACTCATTCAGTTAATTAAAGCCTATTTAGAGCTATAATCACTTCTTCACACATATGTACATTTTTGTGTGAAAGAAAAAGTGAGGTTTTAACCCTTAATAGCAAAAGTCGATTGTTATAGTTATGTAAGAATAGAAATAGCAATGGGTAACACATTAGAAATGCTTCTAGAGAAGGGTCTTCTGTTTCACTTAGAATCATTATTGCAGTTATATGCAACCTGATCTTTCTATAACAAATCATGTAAATACTGCGACGACTGGTGAATGGATAGCAAGAAGCTGTATGCTGACTGTATTTCCTCTCTCTTTAGACATGTTAAGGTTATATTATGCTTACTGCTCTTCTCCATTAAAGAAGTCAGAAACACAGCAGTTCGTGTTCACAGAATATGAGGCTTTTTATAGTATCAATATACCCTTCATGACTCTTCTATAGTAAGCATACTTTTTTGTGTGTAATGCCAGTGTTAATAACTTACCACAATGTATTTTGTACATTAGCTTATTTTTTTTTCCAAATTTGCGAGAATGACACTATACAGGCAGTCTATAACATTGGAGTTCATGAGCTCTTAAACAACTAAGAATAGCTTTGATTTTCCCATAGAAAAGTAAAGGAGTGTCGTGTATTTTTCCTTACCTAAAGTGTTGATGGTGTTTGTCTATTCACAGAAGTCCATTTCTAATGTTGATTTCTATGGCAGACACTTGAAAATTACACATAATTTTTGTGTGTTTTAAATTTCCTTATTTTTGTGACCTTATGATGTGACAATGGAGCAGTGGAATTTTTCAGTAATAGGCATGTGCCGTTGAGCAGTGTAAATGATGCTTCAACACTACAGCAGAATTTAAAATAGGAGCATGGTGTGATGGGAGCGATCCTGCAGTTTCCATGGCAACTGGGGAGTGCCGGGCTGTTTGCACTGTGGAAGGCAGTGGGCAGTGGGCATTTCAATACACGCCAGTATTTATTAAGACTGTTAGGACAGCAATTTCTGTCTACTGCATTGCAATTTATGCCCAATTTAAAGTTCCAGTCTTTTGGAGTGTCAGATGCTTTCAACTCCCATTGCCTCTACTGGAAATGGAGATAATTAGCAATGGTTAACAATGTGTCCTGACACCAGCAACTCCGAGTACATCCATTATTCTGTGAGGATATATGATGCATACAGGGAAGGCAAAGAACACTGGCTGTTCTACTGAGGCTGCAGTGGGTTTCTGTTTTGTTTGTGTTCTGTTTTATTGGTTTTCTTTGTTTGTTTGGTTGATTTAATTTGCTTATTTGGGATTGGGTTTTCTTGTTATTGGTTTTGGTTTTTGTTTTTTTTTTTGGGAGTGGTGGGTTTTGTTCTTGTTTTTGGTGTTGGCTTTGTGCCGTGTTTTTTTTTTGTTTGTTTTGTTGGTTTGAGTTTTTTGAAACAACAAAAGTGTTTTATAAGTAATTTTGAACACTTCTGGAAGAACAACAGTTACAATGTCTGTGTTTAAGTCAACATACCCAGAACTTGTTCTCTGTAGGAGTTTCAATTTAATGAGCTTCAGAAACAATGTAAGACTTCCTTACATGATCAAAAGTTCAGCAGATTTTGTTTAGTTGTTACCAGGGCATGGGTTTTCCTTTTGTGTAGAGCATACTTGCCTTCTGTGGTGAGGAATTATTACTTTATAACCAACTAAGTTTAAGTCTGTCACATACTTAGGAATGTCAAATTCTAAATAAAGATAAACTGGCTTAGAAAAGGGATCTGTAATGAGATACCAGCTACATCATATTCTCTGTTCGTGTATACTTCAAATTTGTGCCTATTAGCTTAATGATCAACAATCATGTTTTCTTCAATTTATCTGATCTGGAAGATAACTGGAGTTATGCCACTGAGTTTTAAAGACCAACTATGTTTTCTGTGCAATGATGTTTCCATAGTTTAGTGTTCTTTAGAGCAGGGTTGACTGGTGTCCTTCCTGGTAGCTTGGAATGCAGGCAGAGAAAATCAAAAAATCTTACTGAAAGTATCTGAGAAGACAGCTCTGTAGGTCTCCCTGAACAGTCTGGAAAGTATGTTGTACTCGGGATCTATTCTTGGGGGTTGTCAAACTCAGTGGTCATTCAAACTTTCTCTTGCTACAACAGGACAAGTTATTTGTGCCATTCCTCTTTCTCTAAAATTCCATTCTTCAACTGCTAATATAAATATTTTTAAAACTATATACTTTAAAATGTTTAATTTTTTTTTTTTTTTGCTTTTCTTTGCTTATAATCATTACAATTTCTCTTCAATTTTCTAAGCAGATTATAATTGGAAGTATGCAGTCTGATAATATGAAACATCTATATTTTGAAATTTAAAGAGATCAAAACAAGACATAAGAAGACTGACCTTTGCTTTGGGGTCAGCGGGCTTGATTCTTCCCCCTTGTGTCAGTCATTTTACACTGACTCTAGAGTAACTTTACTTTTCATTAAAGACTACTCTGCATTTCTAACTTTGGTTGTATGGAGTTGGTAGGATTATTTGCTTTTAACTTCTATTCTTGTGCCATTTTCAGTTACATTTTGAAAATCACTTGTCAGTAAACCTGTCTTGCAAAGGAAGCAGCAATGATCTGATAAAGTCAAAATGCGAAAAAATAGTTTTGGCTTGTTTCTAGAACTTTAATACTAGTGTAAAATGCAGGGGGTTGTGTTTCGTGTGTTTTGTTTTGCATGGTGTGGCTTGGTTTTGGTTTTGGTTTTGTTTGTTTGTTTGTTTGTTTTGTTTTAGGCCCTTGAAGTCTATCAGTTTGAAGAAAATAAGTTGTTAGTTTTGAGAAACCATACCTGCATACTGCTAGGACTGAACATCCTGCAAAGCTGATGATGAACTCATACCCTTTAGCTGTCAGAAAGATGCCTACCACAGCTTCTCCTTCCCGACTTTTATATTTTGTACTAACTGTCCTCTCAGAAATAGCTGCTAACTCTGTTTTTAATTCGGACAACCCAGGAGACTTTCTTGTCTGCATTATTATGCCATACAACTTAATTTATATGTGTCTACTGTTTGTATAAAGCACAGTAATCAGAATTGACAGTGTTTCTTGCTAGCTTTTGAATGATGATTTTAGTGGTTCACATGGCCGTCAGAGGAAAGTACAAAAGCAAAAGTACAAAGGCTTTAGGTTTTGTTCCAATTTTTGTTGTAAGAACACATTACTTGTGTTTCTAGTAAGAAATAATGACAATTGAATATAATGTGGTTTAGTTAAAGAAGTGGGTTTTAATTAGGATTTTTTAAAATTTTTCTACTGGAATGCTCAGGGTCCCTTAATCCAGGTTATTTATCACAGAGCAAGGTAGGTCATCATGAAGTATTGCTGGTTACTGGTTCATGATGTCTCCTTTTGTCCTACTGCTTAACTTTTGTAGTTAAGAACTCCCATGGTACTTAAGAGGTTGCTGCTTATGCATTCAGAAGAAGCATTAAGAATAACTGATATTTTTGAAACTGGGTAAAGAGAGAGCTTATCTTTCTGAAGTTTATAATCATTTGCATTCAGTTTCTATAGCACTGATAATTCTTGCTTTATCTCTACATATATTTGTTGGATGACCTGCTCATATGAGGAAAATGTGATACTGGTCTTTTTTTTTCCACTTTATTAGTGTATGTGTGGAGACATCTACATAATAAAAATTTTAGACACAAAGTTAATTCTATTTAGCATATGACCTTTTAGATACCAGGTTGGCATTTTAAGAATAGGTAAATGTTTTGATAAGCTGTAATATATTATGAATCCTACCAGTGGAAGTGGAGATCTCAAGAGACCTGTTAGCATTTACCAGAAACAACATTGTGACTAGTAGCATTGATAGCAATTTGGGGGTGATTTTTTTTCTTCTCAGGTTCCTTACTTGGAGATACTTCAGTGCACCATCCCTTTTCGAGAGAAATTGAAAGGATGTTCAGAAACTCAAACAGGGTGTGCATACATGTGTGTGTTTGCTGTGTACATACTCCTGAGGGAGAGATTAGTGACTTGTGTTAATCCATCTGAAGTAGTATTTATTAGGGCATTTGGCTACACAGCTGTCATTTAAATTAAAATTTGTCAGGTCTGAAAGTTTGAAATTTATTGCATTACAGCCAAATATAACTTTTGGTAAAGGTGTATGAGAAAACAGAGAAATTACAGTATATTATGTTTACATAATGACTATATGATATGGAATAATGACAGACTTTTCTTTGCAGCAAAGCTAACTGAAATTTCCCCAAATTCTGGATTTGGAAAATTGCTTTTGCCAAACTTTTGCTTTTCAACAAAATCAGCTTTTCAAGCATAAGCGTTTCATGAGTTCCAGTTCTCTGCCAGCTGATTCATAGTTTTCCGTGAGATAAATAATATTGACATCTTTAAAATCTGAAAAAATTAAGGAAATATTCTAGTAAAGCTGTCTTTTTGGAAAATGGTAGGCAGTAACCCTCCTTGGTCTGTGAGGTGATCCAGGATCCTCTTCTATCGTGAGGGGTATCACTCCAGGACAACGGGCCAATTGATCCTTCTCCTCTCACAGGCCTGGAAGGAGTCAAGTCAGTGGTTTCTGGTACTCTCACTGGATTACTGAGGGTCCTCAGCCTGTCACTGCTCATCTGTGCTCCTTTGTGCTTATGGACATTAGCCTTTAATCAAGTAATTTAACAATGCCTTCTGAAGTTAATTAAATAACCACATTGGACCTGAAAAGATTTAATTGTTTATTATAACCAATGTTTTTTAATGTAGAAAGTGTATATACACACTTGAAACAGAAGTATTTTAGGCTTTTGCATTGTTGAGGGTTGCGTTGTGAAGCAAAATGAGTGTCATGGCAAATAGAACCAAAGGCTGAATGCAGGTTCATTAATACAGTTTCATTATTTATTTCCTGCAAGAACTCAAGATGTATATTTATGGTAAACTGTTTGCTATCAAATCTGCTAAAATGAAGCTCACTTCAAATGTATTTGCATCACTGTTTGGATTTGAGACACTTCTTATAAGTGTTTGAGTTTAGGGAGTGGCAAATACTTCAAAAAACAAAACCAGGTCTTTTAAGACCTAGAAGTATTAACATTTCATCTTTTAACATCAATTTTAAGAGCAAAGTGCAAAAGCATCCACCACCACTAGACAAAGAAATCAAGCACTACAATCCAGGACATTGTTTTCACTAACCTGAAGATCTTATCCATTTATTAAACGGTGTGTAAAAGTGCTACTTCACTAAAGACAGTATATGTAATTGCAAGATTATTAATACACATTTTATATGATAACAGAGTACCCAAACTTGCCCATCTTGATAGACTGCAAATTCTTATTGATTCTGTGATAAAGGAACTGCAAGTGTTGAATAACAATAGCAATCATGTACTGAGCACTTTACTCAGTGTGTTATAAGTCATAGACTAATAATCCAGTTTATTTTCCAGTAATTACCTGTGGACTTTTAAATTATTCCCCAGATTTTGATGTTCATTAGTCACTAGAAATGAAAATGACAAGGAAACCAACAGTGCATAATTTGCAACATTTTTAATGTTCATAGATTTCATAGCATGATTAGAATATATAGGTGGTACTGATCTTTCAGATCAATAGAGGCATATATTGAGTACTATAAAAGTTGCCTGCTCAAGGGCAGTGATTTAACACTGTTAGAAATGATGTTGAAACTACTGATTTCTTACATCTTCATTAATGAGCAATGAAAACAGCAGGTTAAAAAAAAATCGTAAGTAGTTATTTTATTAAGCTCCTCTTGGCACAGTTAATTATCAATTTAACACAGTTATCTACTGATATTTAATAATGTTGTTTTAACGTTCCAACTGTCCTTGAACTTCAGTTACTTCAGTTACAGTCATGCCAGTGGTAGTGAAAAAATAAACTACGTATTTATACAAGCTTTGACATAAATCGTTTCCCCCTAAACTGAAATTTTATAGATAAATGTTGGTTCAGTCTTCCTGAGTAAACATATTATGATGTCCTTGGCTTGACATATCAATCTTCAGAAATGTATTAAAATGCAAATTCATGTATTTCAGGCCTTGAGCTGTTTCATTCCATCCCCACCCCCCCCAAAAAAAAAAAAAAAAAAAGTCTGCAAGATATTCACTCAGAAGGAAATCAGTCATCTCTTTTCAACTTGATCTAGCTTGCATATATGATCTATTTATGCATTTAAAATGTAAACCAAAATGAATAAAAATCCTATAGTTCTGCTTAAACAATAATTCAGATGTTTGAGCTAGTCTATCTGGTGCACTCTCTCAGGTTATTCATATTTCTTTTTAAGATATAAGACATTTGTTTTTCTCTTAAGATAAAATGTTGATAAGGATCTTGATGCATTACCTCAAACTTTTAATTGGATTCTAGGTTTTATGACTCAGCTTTCAAGTTGTGTGAGCATTTGTTTATTTTCAGTGACTGATATTTAATGATTTAGATATTCTTCAGTTAAGAATTTTGTTTCCAGATAAGTCAGTATACCTTCTCTGTTTTTTAAAACGTGCCAGCTTCTACTAGAACAGTTGTCGTCTGCATTGTAAAATGAGTGTTCTATGGGAAGCTTTTAAGCAAAACCACTGTAATTTAGTTTGCTTAATGTCAGACATGAGTCCACACTACAACAGAAGTGCTTTAAATGTCAAAACAAATCAATTTTGCAAATGTCAGACTGACATTAATGAAAACTCAGCTTTTTCACTAAGGATACTCTCCTAATTCATAATAAATCCTACAGCATCTTATACCATAGCCATTTATCATTTAGAAGCCTTTGTATTATAATGACAAAAGTTTTGAATCACAGAGCAGTCTAGGTGGGAAGACACCTCAGATCAGCTAGTCTACTCAACACAGGGCCCACTTCCAAGTCTGGTCAGGTTGCTCTGGGCTTGTTTGGTCAAACTTTCACTGTCACCAATGATGAAGGTTCCATAGTCTTCCTGGGCAAGCTGTTTCAGTGCCTAGTAAAAAACAACAACAACAAAAGACAGCAACATCAAAGCAACAGCAACAACGAAACAACCACAATAAAACAACAAAACAAATACACAAACCAAAACCTAAACAACAACAAAAAAAAACACAAAAAAACCCCTACAATACCTCTGAAAAGAGTTTGGTCTGGTCTTGTTTATACCCCACCTTTAGGTAGCAGAAGAGAGCAGTCTGGCCCCTAGATAGCCTTGTTTCTTGAGACACAGCCGAGGTTCCTCAGCCTCTCCTTTTATTTTATGTGCTCCATCTCTCTCACCATTTTAGTTGCTCTCCATTTTATTCTCTCTAGGTTTTTTATCTCTCTCTTGCACTGGAGGACCCCAAAATGTATGTAATGTACATAATATTCCACATGTACCTCCATGTGTTTCAAGTAGAGATGAACCATTGCTCTTGACCACTGACTGTGCAGCCCAACAAGGGGGTAGTCATCATTGCTGCAAGGTTACACTGTAACATGTAATTCATGGTCCAAATAATTTTCTACAGGGTTGCTACTTATCCTGTTGTTTATATTGCTGCATGTTTTGTTTGTCTGGGCTGTTTCTCCCCAGATTGAACACCAAGGTTCTGTACAAGATGTTGTTGAAGACCTTCCTAGATTTAAGGTACACAACATCCAGTGCTCTCCCCTTGCCTGCAGTATTTTTAAAAAAAGAAAGCAGTCAAACTAGTCAAGAGTAATTTGCCTTGGTAAATTCTTGTGGCTGTTCCCAGACATCTTTTGTTCAAGTGATAAAAATGACTTCACATGAATGCCCTTGCTCCATAAGCTTTGCAAGCAGTGAGGTGAGTCTGACAACCTTGTAGTTCCCTGGATTCACCTCCTTTATTTATTTATTTATTTATTAATCCCTGTTATTGTTATGATCTTTTAAGCTGGTAGAGAGTGACCTCACATTAGCTGAAGGGCTCCCTCAGCACCTGTGAATGCAACCCATTTAGTCTCATAGACTTGTACATATTGATTGCTAAATGTCTTTTCCCATACAACCAAAGTACTTCTCCCTCTGGAGCTCAGCTTCCTGGTGTGGAAAACTTGGGGGCTTGAGGAAAACCTCGGCACTGAAAACTGAGGCAAAGAAGGCAGTGAATACCTCAGCCTTTTCCTTGTTGCTACATTCCTTCAGTATCAGGGCCACATTTCTGGGAACTTACTTTTTTTTTAGCATAATATGGGTATAAAATGTACACAAAAGTACTTTATATTACATGGAAAGCTGGATATTTGGCAATTAACAGTTTGACTACTTTAAGCAGGTGAGTCCTGTCACTGAAGTGAAAACTCTAAGTGCCTTGATGAATTGGGAAAGAGAACCAGGGCTATGCAACTCAGTAAACCAAGTGCAGCTAAATATCACAGCTGCTGTTTTAAGCATCTGTGTGTCTCATCCTTTACAAAGCTTATGTTTGAAGAATTTTGAGATAATGAAGACATTTTGGATCACCGATAAAACACAAGTCTGCAAAACAGCTATAATAGAGTCAAGCATACAAGACAAATGAATGTTATACGGTTGGGGCAAGGAATAGCCATGTTACCTATAAATGAAAGAGGATTAATCTTCTCACAAACAAAATAGGAAGTTGTTCTTAGGTACAGTCTATGTGCATTCCCTTTGGGCCCGTTGTCTGATAAAGCATGAAAGGTAATTGCTTAGAGAAATTATTTAGAAAATATTGTCTGGAAATTATTAGGAATGTATTTCCTTCACCTAAACACTTACTAAATTCTAAAAAAAACAACAACAGCAAAATGTCCTGACACATTTAGGTATGCTGTTAGGTGATTACATTTCTTTCCTATATACATTTAAAATGGCTGACACATTTAGGTATGCTGTTAGGTGATTACATTTCTTTCCTATATACATTTAAAATGGCTTACTAGTCGTATAGTTGCCATATAAAAAATAACACTTACTATTAAGGACATTTTGTAGAAGAAGGCCACATGATGGTTTTCTACAAATCATGAGCAACTTTAAGTTCCGTATTCACAGATTGTGTGGCTATGTCTAGACTCTGATACTGGGAAGTACTATCCAATTGTTGAGTTTGACTTTGTTCCAGCATTTTGAGAAAAGAGCCAACAAGTACTCACCTCCTGCTCCATCTTTTACCACCTCTCTTAAGAAAAATGTTGAACATGAAAACTGGAGGGGCATCATGGAAGGTCAGGGCTCCTTAGAGAGTCTTCAGTACAAGTATGTTCTCAAGGACATCTAATTATAAGGCAGCTGTTTTATGTGGTGTCTTCTCTGCTATGTCATGCTTCAAGCAAGTTGCCACTGATATTAAAGAAAATGCAAAAGCTCAATAAATGGAAGTAGTTATATGAGGTTTTTGTTAGGAAGATCAGCTCTTTATTTTCTAATGACTGCATATTTTTCTCAACATTCTTTGCTCTTCATTTTAAAAGTATGTTGAAAAACTGCTCAGTCTTAAAACATGTTCCCATTCCGTCTATTTTGTTTTTCTATGTATGTTTGGATATCCATAGCTTTAGAAAATGCCTTTGATTGTGCAGCCTGTTGTGCTGTTTGCTCAGCTGGTCAGATACAACTTGAGAGGAATTATCCAACATGGAATCAGGATATGCATTTTTAATCAGAAGAAAAGTCAGAATACAATGCAATGTTGTAACTTTTTTTTTTTTTCATCTCAGATGAACAATAATAGATTATTTGTATCAAACCAGTTGTTTACTTCAGGATTGAAACCTATGCATCAGCACTTTGTTTATATTTCGGGTATTTAAATGGCGTACTGTGAAGCCAACAAAGAGTAGAGTTGTGCTTTCAAGATTATTCCTTCTGTAGATTTCAGAATCTGAACCATTTACCTTTACAAGGCTCACTTAGTTTTTAATTCTGCATACAGTGAGATTTATTTTAAGCCAGATTATTTGATGTAGGGCTCAAAGACGACAAAAAAGTAGAACTTCTTTTAAATGTTAAGTTAAAAAAAAATTGTTTGGCTATAATCCTCTTCTGTGAAGGTGACTTAGCCTTTTGTGAATGCTTCAGCAATTGCTGGATGTCTCAGAGGAGTCATTGGTGGAAGTCTTTAGTTCTGATCGAGCAACACATTCTCTCAGGTGAACAGTTGCAAAAGGAGTATTTTGGACTAGTTGGGGACTATTTAATATGCTTATTTAAACGCAATGCAAATTCTAGAAGGTCTTCCTCTCACTAATTTCTTTATGTGCACCTCCCCCCAGCTTCTCTCTTCTCCAGATTTTAGTGAATATTTTTTAAAATGTCTGTGAACCAGGGAAAAAGCATTTGACAATATTTTATGTTTTAATAAGGACATAGTCTGGAGAGTTGGAGAACTTTTCTGAAAATTAGCCATCATTTCTGCAGGACTCATCTTTTCATAGTGTTTATTGCATGAATGGCTATTACATCTCATTAATAGTAAAAGAAAATCCTACCTTGCAAAACAGAGCACTTTACTCAGATATTGTCCAGCTGGTTAAGAATTCCAAGCCATTATGGTTTAACCTTATTTGTTTATATATTTCAAAGCTGATATTTCTTTAAACTTCAGATACACACTGTTGCAGTGTTTAGTCCTGGGGTAACCTCAGCTCATCACTGGAAGTCTTTAAATCCTTGTTTGCCATATCATTTGAACATCTTGCCCTTACATGTGCCATTGCAATGACTTTAGAGGACTTTTAACTGCAGTAGTTTATTCCTAACATTTTATTCTACCACTCCCAACTGAAAATCATATGCATAAACATAGACTACTTGAAATATTACTTCTTATTCTCCCCAACTAATACATTCACTTCCCAATTTATCATGTGTCATATTATTAGATGACAATATAAAATATTTTTCCTTGACCTAGTGATAATGCTTTTGTTCCTATATCTTAAACAATGGTTGGGGGGACAGCTTAAAAATCTACTGAAGTTATTCGTAATGTTTTCACCCAAGAAGTAAGTTCACTCAAAGTGAAGTCTGGCAGTGTAATTTTAAAACTGTGGGAGATAACACTTGCAACTTGTTATAGAGGACATATTTCAGTGTGCTGAGCACAGAACAAGTGTATCACTCACTTTTAGTGCTCATACCACTTCTGGTAAGGCAGCTGGGGCATGGGGCAATGTAATGCATGTGCTGCTCAGAATGGATGTTGCTTCTAGAAATGTATGTAACACATCTCCTAACAGAATTTTGTTTCAGTATGAAATATATAGAGAGAGCTCTTTCGGTTGACTAATTTCTTGCTCGTTCAACAGCTGCACAGTGAGGCAAATTTCATGGGTTCTGCCAGCTTTCTGCAGCCTTTTAATAGATTTTATTTGCGTTCACAAGGCGTGTTTAGATGGAGTTTAAATAAGAATATCTATGCTTTTAAATGTATAATGCATTTAATTTATAGTAATGAGCACACATTTTTAAATGTACATGTGTATTTTAATCAGCAACTGGTAAATAACTTTTTAGCTTTTATTTAATTGCTGGTAAAAAGAACAAATAAAAACAGAAATTACTGGAATATATCCTACAGATAGTTTATAGGACCAGAAAGGAAGTGTGTAGATGTCTTTTTTTTGTTTTGGTTTCTTTTTGATTTTGAGTGTAGAATATTTATCTGTTTTATAAATATGGAACTCCTGACATGTATATTTAAAAATGTTTGCAGTGTTTTGAAAAACAGAGACTGCAGATGGCTGGATTTGTGAGTTTTAAATATTTTGAATTTGAATTATAGTACATATTATGCAAAAGAATTTCAAAACCATTAAGGTTTGCAAAAGACAACTGTCAAACAGAGAGCGAAACCTAATACAGAGAATGTTATTTATTTTCTGTAATATCAGTTAATGATGACTAGGGCCAGAAAGTACAGAACACTGTATGAAGATGTTGGCACTGGGAGCACAGCAGGATGCTTTAGATACAGGAGACTCTTAAGAGCAAGAAAATTTTATTCATGGTTTTGTATGTTGTAAATATTTAGGATTTATTCCAAACCAGCTCAGATCTCTAAATAAAATTCTTACAGTTCAGACTGATCATTGAACATTTCTAGCTGCGTATTTGTTTAGTTTCATTATCTTTCATCTATCAAATATAGAATATGTAGGAAGAAGGTAACTTTCACAGTTGTGATAGAGAGAGAGAATTTGAAAAAAATTTTTCCCTCCTTTCCTCCCAGATTTATCCTGTGTAGGATAGGCCATTTATAATGCTTCTCATCAATGTGCATGAAATAACAAGGTGTTCTTTGTCTGCAAATTAAGCAAGGTAGGCACACAAGAACTGAGTCTTCATTACAGAGTATGGCCTGCTATTTTCTGTACTTATTTGACTATAATATGCTGTCATTTGACAGGGTGCCCTGTTAGTGCTCTTCCACATGCCACACATCTTTTCCTCTATGCTGACCCCAGTCATGTGCTACCTCTCTGAAACTTCACCTTGACATTTGCTAAAATGCTCTTTCAGGTCTCTGTGCAGCTATTCTCTTTTTCCTCATGTAAAAATATTCTTCCATTGCAGCCTGCAGCACCTACTGGTGTATCACAGTATCACAGTATGTTTGGGATTGGAAGGGACCTCAAAAGATCATCTAGTCCAATCCCCCTGCTAGAGCAGGAACGCCTAGGTGAGGTCGCACAGGAACATGTCCAGGCAGGTTTTGAATGTCTCCAGGGAAGGAGACTCCACAACCCCCCTGGGCAGCCTGTTCCAGTGCTCTGTCACCCTCACTGAGAAGAAGTTTTTTCTCAAATTTAAGCGGAACCTCTTGTGTTCCAGCTTGATCCCATTACCCCTTGTCCTATCATTGTTTGCCACCGAGAAGAGCCTGGCTCAATCCTCATGGCACTCACCCTTTATATATTTATAAACATTAATGAGGTCCCCCCTTAGTCTCCTCTTCTCCAAACTAAAGAGACCCAGCTCCCTCAGCCTCTCTTCGTAAGGGAGGTGCTCCACTCCCTTAATCATCTTCGTTACCCTACGCTGGACCCTCTCCAACAGTTCCCTGTCCTTCTTGAACTGAGGGGCCCAGAACTGGACACAATATTCCAGATGTGGTCTCACCAGGGCAGAGTAGAGGGGAAGGAGAACCTCTCTCAACCTACTAGCCACCCCCCTTCTAATACACCCCAGGATGCCATTGGCCTTCCTGGCCGCAAGGGCACAGTGCTGGCTCATGGTCATCCTGTTGTCCACCAGGACCCCCAGGTCCCTTTCCCCTACACTGCTCTCTAATATGCAATTTCCCAACCTATACTGGAACCTGGGGTTGTTCCTGCCCAGATGCAAGACTCTACACTTGCCCTTGTTAAATTTCATCAGGTTATTCCCCGCCCAACTCTCCAGCCTGTCCAGATCCTGATGGGTGGCAGCACAGCCTTCTGGCACGTCAGCCACCCCTCCCATCTTAGTGTCATCAGCAAACTTGCTGACAGTACACTCAATTCCCTTGTCTAAATCGTTAATGAATATATTGAATAATATTGGCCCCAATACTGACCCCTGAGGCACTCCACTAGATACTCCACTGTGTCTGAACTGTTAATCTGCTGTTGCTGTTACAGGATCCACTTTCCAGTATGTATCTGCAAAGGTATTGTGCTTTTAAGGAGGCAGCCTTTTCAGTCTGATCCAGCAGTGGTGTGACTAAGACATTGTGTTCAGGGTTGCAGTTACTTTACAATTTTAACTTCAGTTATGGCACTTATATCTCTGTCCGTGAATTGTGTTACTTGGATTTCTTTGGTACTGCCTCATAATTGTTTTGTTGTCTCTCTGTGCTACAAAACCCATCAGAAAAAATACAGCTCAACAGGCAGTCCTCAGGTTGATACAGGTAACTGGCATGATCAGTTCAACCTCATTTCAGTTCTATATTCTCTTAGGAAAAATGCAGAAAATGAAAGGTGAGTAAGAAGAATTGCTTTATGAGTGATATTCAAACATTTTATGTTCTAATAAGTATAGTCTGGAGAGTTGGAGTTGGAGTTTCTACATTTTATTTCTTTAGTGCTGTCAGTCTCCATATCTGTCTAATTGCAGACATTTTCCATTTGTTTATTCTGGGAGAGACTCATTAGAAAGATGAAGATGAGAACTAAGTTGCTGCACTGCCACATGAGTTATTCTCATGGTAACTTTCTTCTTTCATGCTCTTGAAACAATGTTAGATTACAAAGAAACTGCAAGTGACTGAGGTCTGTACCAGAAAGCAATGCACAAATGAATCATAGAATCACAAAATGGTTAGAGTTGGAAGAAAGCTTTAGAAGTCATCTAGTTCACCCCCCCTGCAATGAGTAGGGACATCTTCAACAAGATCAGGTTGCTCAGAGCCCTGTCCAGCCTGGCTTTGAATGGTTCAATGGATGGGGCAAATACTACCTCTTTGGGCAACCTATTACACTGTTTGTCCAACCTCACTGTAAAAAAACCTTCTTACATATATATAGTTCAAATGTACTTTCTTTTAGTTTAAAACCATTACTGCTTGTACTATCACAAACTGCCCTGCTAAAAAAGTCCAGTGTTTCTTATAAAGCCCCTTAAAGTACTGAAATGATGCAATAAAATTTCCTAGTACCCTTTTATTCTCCAAGCTAAAAAAACCCAACTCTCTCAGCCTGTCTTTGTAGGAGAGGAGTTCCACAGCTCTGACTGGTTTTGTGGTCTTTCTCCGGACCATCTCCAACCGGTCCACGTCTTTCTTCTGTTGAAGGACACCAGAGCTGGACACAGCACTCTCAGTGGGGCCTCACCAGAGTGGAGCAGGGGGACAGAATCACCTCCCTTGACCTGCTGGCCACACTCCTTTTGATGCAGCCCAGGATATGGTTGGCATGCTGGGCTGCAAGTGCCTATTGCCAGCTCATGTTCAATCTTTCATCCACCAGTACCCCCAAGACCTTCTCCACAGGGCTGCTTTCAATCCCTTCATCCCCCAGCCTGTATTGATACCAAGGCTTGCCCTGACCCAGATGCAGGACCTTGCTCTTGGCCTTACTGAACCTCATGATGTTCACATGGACCCGATTTGTGAGTTTGTCCAGATCCCTCTGGATGGTGTCCAGATCCCTCTGGATGGTATCCAATCCCTCAGGCTTGTCAGCTGCACCATTCAGCTTGGTGTCATCTGCAAAGTTGCTGAGGGTACACTTGAGCCTAGATTATTGGACTAGAATGTATAAAAGCTGTCAAATACAATCTTCATGGTAGTGACCCTCCATAAGGAATCACAAATTAACATGATTTGTAACAGTAGTTCAGTTATTTGAAGTCAGGTATTTACTGCTGATATTAAACAATAATAATAATAATAATAAAAGCCACCTTAATTTTAAACCAACTTGTGTCTGGAAAGAAACTGATCCCCACCTTTTGAACAAGATCGCACTCTGGATATAGACAATATGTGGAAAAGAATAATAGGATGTTGGTTTGTGTTATGAAACTCCTAAAAAATAGGAAATCACTTAGGGGAAATACAAACAAATTAATCAAAACCCAAACATTTCAGACTCAGTAGCTGTATTCAAAAATTTTTAGTTGCTGACTGATGTACTCTGCAAGGAGAGAACAATAGTGTAGGAAAAGACATTTTTCTTCAGTATCATTTTTATGAACTATGGTTCTACAAAGGATAGCTCACAAAATGCAGGTTCTGGATTTATATTATGAAAGAAATACAACCACATGTTGAAATATCAATAATTGCTACTAGAAAAGCAGTGCATGATTTACAATTATTCTAACTTGTTTTTGTTGTTGTCATGAAAGTAGAAACTCAGCTGGGGATATTAACCTCACACTTTCCCTTTGTAGTTGAATTTTCTGGTTTTGTCCAGAAGGACAAAGGCAAGGTGAAAGCCAAATGAGTCTGACCAGTAACGTTTATGCAGAAATTTGAGAGGGCATACACAGGAGTAGCTCCATCTAGCTGACCAGAAATGTGAGATAAAAGAGCTAATGCCATGCTAGAGCATGGAGAGCAGAATTCTAGAGATTGTTTTGCTTGTTTTTGTTGTGATATGTCCTGTTGAAAATGCTCATTAAGATGGGTAGGCACTGTTATAAAGTGCTTGTCTAGAAAAGACCAACTAGGGAGATCTCACATGTAGGACTTACTGTGGATGATATGCCAGTCATTTTAAGAGGAGGTAAGCATGGTGAGAGAAATGCCACAAAACTACAAATCGTGTTGTTATAATTGTATGCTATAAATCAGTATAGAGGAAAAGAATTCTTGAGGTGATCTGGAGTTCTTTTAGTTCAGTCGGGGTGTGTACAAGAACAGCTGCAATTACTTAATAGCAATTACCTAATAAATGTGTGCTGAAAAATGAACAATTTATTTTTATTTTTCTACTGAATTTAATTTTAGTATGTATATGCTTGGTAGAACACAACCAAATGTCTCAAATCCTTTTCCTAAAGTAAAGGAGCATTATTGAATAATTCTCATTAGCTAGAAGAAGATGCATCATCAGGTACCTCAAACAGTTTCAAAATATTATTTTGTTGGCATGCCCTCAAATGCCGCTTAATCCACCACATTTTAAAAACACGGTCTTCTACAGGTTCAGAACATGTGAATGCAGAAATGTAAAAAATTGTATTATCTCAGAAGTCTTTGTTTTATTGACAAATGCAGTGTCTGGCCAGATTTTACCCCTGAGTGTCTACATTGGATATACTTACAGAAATTGTACAGCTTGGTTTCTTTTCAAAAAACTTTCCTTATTTTAATCTTTATGCTCAAACCCTCTACTTCTCAACATAGATCAGCAGTTTAAACAGGAAAAAGAAGTTTGCTGGAGAGCTCTGTATCTCATTTTATCATTGTGAGCAGAAGAGACAGGGCATGTACTTAAACAAATATTACATATTCTCATCCTGATTTTCCTGAATAGACCAAGAGCTGTAGCTGTGGACTATGTTTTTGGGGTTTTTTAAAACCTAGATCATATCAGACAAAGAATGTTATTTTTCATGACAGTGGAGTCTTTTCTCTTTTTCCAGATGATAAATGGAAAATTAAAGTTTGATTCCTTTAGTGGTTAGAGATTCAAGAAAATGCATTCTTTATTGTGTCAGCTACATATGTCACGGTCCGTTCGATGATGGATTTATGATGGTTCTTTTACCTTGATCTCAGAGCACAAAATTAAGGTGACCAAAATGCCAAGAGGTTATGAATCAATCAAGCAGTTTTACTTTATTAATTTGCCTGTAAAGCGGCACACGATAGAGAGAGAAAGAGAGAGTAAGAAAGAGAAAGAGGAAAGAAACAGGGAAAAGTAAAGGAAAAGATGAGAAATGAGGTTGCGTTTATCACCAGTTCAGTTCCAGAAACGTCCCTCTGGTCTCCCGGTCCTGTGGAGTCCAGCTGGTCCTCCGTCATGGTTCGGGATCCTCTGGTGGGAAGATCTTCCACAGCATCCATTCTGGAGTCACCTTTTATGCTTCTTCACAACCCCTTGTTCCCATTGTTTTAGGCCAGTCTCGCAACCCAATCTTGTACTGCACAGGCTTGAAAGATTAATACTTTCTTTTGCCAATGCTTACGTGTCCAGAATTCAGGGGTTTTTCTCTGGTCCATTGGGTGACCTCAGGACCCTTGGCGAGCTTCTTGGCACGATCCTTTTCGTTGGCCATTGTTTGAGGGAACAGGTGAGGGACAAGTGTAACTGAGTCTGCAGGTGAGAACACATTCTTCTGGATGCCAGCTATTGTTTCTGGGTCGAAGAGACCCTCATAACAATAGCTTTCAGGAGGCAGGGGCTGGTTTGGCTGGAGAAGCAGGCAAAGTCCGCACAACACCCATTGTTAGCAGGAGCCACCCCGTATCGGAGAAACAGTGCAAAACAATGCTTCTCCTCGGGCCTCTCTCCAAGTCATTGTCCATGGGCTCTTTCAGTCTCAGCTTCAGTTCTCTAAGTTCTTGATGGCGATGTTCAGGTAAATACTACTCCATCTTTGGACCGACTCTCACATACATAGTTAGTGAATTTTTGTGTCACTTGTTCTGTATCTAAGTACAAATACAGGGGAGAAACAACTATATTTGTAGCAGTGAGAAGTCATGGTTGTTTTATTATCCTCTACACTTTCTGTAATGGAAGGTAGGCAATGACACTACAACAGAAAAAGTGCCTGTGTAGATGTATATAGATGGGTTATGTGGTTGGTTTTGTGTATTAGAATACTGGTGGCTGAATGATAGTGAAATGGATTAAATTTATCTTACATTACATTGTCTTCTATTGATTAGTGGTTGATATGCTGCGGAGAGTGAGCTTGGTTAAAGCTCTCAAAAGGGGGTTGCGACGAGGTCCTTTGAGCGCTCGCGACCGGATCAGAGACGGACAGAGACGCGGACTCAGTATGAGGTTACAATCAAAGTCAATTTAGTAAACTACTGGCACGGTTTTTATATTCTCTACAGCAGGCTCAGGCGTAGCAACAGACATATGGTTGTTTAATACAAAGCAATCACGCATCCTACCCCCCAAGGTGATAAGTTATTCGCAGTTGTCCATGCATTGTCCAGTGCTCTGGCGACATTCACTATCTTATCACCTCAGCAGAGATAAGATTTAACCAGCTCAGGTCGCTTCTTTGTTCCTCACTATCTATGAGCTTTGGTCTGCTGCTGAGTTTCGGTGTGTCACGCGCAGGATTGTTCATAAGATATTTTCTTATATAGATGGTGAGCTCTTTCTTTCAAAAAATCCTCTACAATATGCTTTTGAATAACATATACTGCAGTGATCTAACTTTTTGCAAACCACCCCCACAAACTAAACCAAACGAACCTTCAACATATAATAATTTTGTAAAGGAAAAAGCTTTTTTTTTTTTTTTTAAATGCAATAGCTTTGGTTTTATCTCTGTGTGACTATTAATTGTGAAGATGAATTCTGTGATCTGCAAAACTAACAGAACTTCTTTTGGTACAGATTGGTTCCATTTCACTTCTATCATGTGATGCAGAAACTCCAAATTCATCCATGTGTCTCTTGCGATGCTCTCACTGGGGAAAAGACACAACTCTGAGACTTTTTTGGAGCTAAGCATGTACTTCGTGACAGTCTGACTGCCACCTGTGTCTTGACTCATTAGCTAGATACTACTAAGGCATAAGCCAGTTGTGTTTTTCCTACTTTTCCTCAGTAAGGACAAGGAATTCTATCTCTCTTCAATACATGGCTACTATCTGCCCACCTTTAAAGTTGATTGGCAATCACCTGGGAGATCAGAAATTATTGAGCAACTTAACAATGATAACACAATCCTATATATTTCATTTACTTGAGAATCTAGGCTAAGAGCAATAGAACAACACTGCCTTCTTACACCATTGTGCACAAGAAATAACTTTCAGATCTGTTTTTTACCTCTTTAGTTACACTTGTCCTGGTACTGGCAATTGTTTCTTATGCTTGGTTCAGCAATAAACTGTAGCTTTCATTTGTATGCTCTGTGTGAAGCAGTAGTAGTATATTATACTCACACAACTGAAAGTTAATTGATTCTCACAGATTTGCGCCTTACTGATGTTTCTGTTGTGACTTGTTTGTTTTGTTTTGTTTTGTTTTTCCAGAGAAACTTGGTTTTACATCTTTAATCTTACAGTGGTATTTATAGCGCAAGTCTGGCTTGAAGCTGATTAACTTAATTCTTAAAGCTATTAATAACACAAGGGTATGTGGTTTGTCATAATATGTAGTTGATGGCTCTTCAGCATAAAAGGCAAAGACAAGAGACAGGATAAGTTATGAATTAGATACCCTGATACAGAAACCTTGAGGAAGAGGAGATAACAGAGAAAATAACAAAGATCCTTTCTCTTTGGTCACTGATTAATGGGTCACTGAAGGAATCATTTAGAGCTTTGAATAAGTTCCTACAGAGCTTCACAACTGAGAAGAGGAGGAAACAAGATTGTTATTTGGCCTCATGGGAAAGAACAAATTTTTTATGGGATTTTTGAGTGGAGTTTTGGGATATTGTACAGCCTCAAGGGATGTTCTCATTGTGTGAATTAATGTGTAAAACTTATGGGACGCTTAGGAGAAGGGTCAAACCCAGGGAAACATAGGGACTGAGGTGGATTGGAGAGGAGCAAGCATGGGAGAGCAGAGAGCAGGAGGTATAAAAAGTGCCAGCTGCATGTAAGCCACTGGTCGGTATTATTGTGGGGCCCAGTCCTGTGCCTGATTACCATAGTCTGTCCTGCTTTCTTGCTTACTTGTTCCTGCTTATTTTCTGTGTGATGTTCTCTGTTCTCTGTCTGGCAAAGATGTGACCCAGCAGCAAACTTCAAGCTAGGCTAGCTGGTATACTAGGAAGAGGGAAGGGCAGTGTCTTCAAAAACCTAAAATTTGAGCTGGTGACTGGGTAAGGCATGCAGGAGCCAGGCATGTGATTAACTTAGCCCATGCTAATATTCAGTGGATCCATGAATGTCAGCATGTTTGTGAGGTGAAAGTGTGTGTCATGCAAAGTAGGCTTTGTCACAAGTATTCGCATTCATCTTGCATTTAGTCATATTTGGAAGAATTAATTTCTATCCAGATATTTATATTCTTGAATACAAATTATTTCCTTGAGGATTTTGTGTTTGTAAATACCTCATTTGCAAATGTTTGCTGGGTTTTGTAAAAACAAAAGATATGTATGTAGTTGACCAAAACTGATGATAAAATTTTGTCAGCCTTACCAAATGTCAGAGAGAAGACATTTATAATTTATAATGTTTTGTATTTTTAAGTACAAAACATGAATACTTTTATTACTTTTAGATAAATGCAAATTCTGAACATCAACCTGATTATTCTTAATGAACCTTTTAATCAGTTTTACATATATGGTAGCTTTTGTTCTGTCTTACAGGACTAGATTTAAAACTCTGATGGTTCTTTGCAAGGAAATTCTTTTAGAAGTTTCCCAGCAGGTACCTATGGGTTTACTAGGCAGTATAATAACTGACAAATCCCTGGGAACGCTGATACTGAAAATACACTTTCATAGCAGATGTTCATATTGAGTTCTTGGTTTTGTATTTTATTCCTAACTTCACATTTGGTATATAAACTGTAGTATTTGAGACATGAATAGCATTGCATCAGAGGTCATTGGTGTTAGTCCTAAAAATCAGTTCGGAGCAGCTAGGTTTATACAGTGAAAGGCTGAGGTCAACAGGGTCTGCTCTCAGGGGCTGACTGCAGCAGCCTGATGTCACACCACATTGCTGAAAAAGGAGAACCACTGGTCCAGTTCCCTGGGAGAGGTACTTAGACTGAGCTTTCTCCTTGAGAAATGGTAATGAGAAGGGTTAGATGAGAGATAATTGCATATCATGTTCCTAGGGGGAAAAAGAAACCTGTGCAATATAAACAGTAATGGGAATTTTGCTGACAAGATCGATCTTTTATTTCGAAGTGGGTTTTCTTTTCCTTTTCCTTTTCCTTTTCCTTTTCCTTTTCCTTTTCCTTTTCCTTTTCCTTTTCCTTTTCCTTTTCCTTTTCCTTTTCCTTTTCCTTTTCCTTTTCCTTTTCCTTTTCCTTTTCCTTTCCCTTTCCCTTTCCCTTTTCCTTTTCCTTTCTCTTTCTCTTTCTCTTTCTCTTTCTCTTTCTCTTTCTCTTTCTCTTTCTCTTTCTCTTTCTCTTTCTCTTTCTCTTTCTCTTTCTCTTTCTCTTTCTCTTTCTCTTTTTCTTTTTCTTTTTCTTTTTCTTTTTCTTTTTCTTTTTCTTTTTCTTTTCCTTCCTCTTTTTCTTTTCCTTCCTCTTTTTCTTTTCCTTCCTCTTTTTCTCTTTATTTTTCTTCCATTGCTTTTGTTATTAAAGTGCCTAGAACTGCTGTCACATCTGGCAATACTTTCCGTTGCTGAGCAATCAATAATACAATGGTAACACCTGATTTATTTTCTTTTTATGTCACTTTATACTGTTGGTATGAGTGGATCTTTTACAGTTCAGAATTGAAAATTATCTACTTTTCTCATGTGCTGGTTAGTTACAGATGCTTCCAACAACAAGAACCTAGCTGTGTGTGAAACTGTCACATTTAAGGTTTTTTTTTGTAAAGAGGATGGGAAAGAATAAAAAGGGTTGTTAACTCTTCTTTACCCTCCCTCTTACTGCCAGTTAATGCCATTTGCACATGGTCATATAATTCTACAATTAGTAGACCTCGTGTTTGTATGCAGTCCTCAGTATCTTGCTGGCACTGCCTGCACGCTATAGATGTAGCGGCCTTTGTGAATAAATATGGTACCTGGTTGTTTTAAACTAGGAGGGGCTTGTTCATTATCATTCAAGTGAGAAAGACACTCAGACTCCGTAAAGTATTGTTTTAAATGCCATTTATTAGGGATAACACTATAAAGAGAGGATAGTATTGATAATATTACATACATTTAGATGTCGGATACCCCAAGCCGTGTATCATTGATTGCACTTCCCATCAACTTGTAGGATGTCATGTCTGTGGAATGATTATGTTATTTTAGTTGTTCAAGCTCTTATAGGATTTTTTGACAATAAAATGATAGTTTTCATCATTTCTATTGTCAAATGGAAAATGATGTTCACATGAGAACTTATTGCTGCAGTTTTATGTAAAGGACGTGCAGGTGGTATAATCACTGACACCAAGCGGGAGCTGCCTACAGGCTTCTCTGTTACCATCCTGCAGCCGAGGAATATGTATAGCACTGGCCTCAGTACCAAGCTGTGCATGGAGCACAGCGCAAGCCTGGGCTGACTCAAGTCAAATGTTAGATGGATCACCAGCTCCCTGGTGTATGATGGTCTTACGGCCAGGGTCACTATTCTGGTCAAAGAGACGGATGCTCAAGGTGACTGTGGCTTTCCCTCTAATCTAGAAGCAGTTGTCCTGGGAGAGCATGAAGGCACAATTAATGTAATAAATAACAAAAAGAGATTTGTTCACCACCACTCTAACTAAAGCAAGATAATTAAAGCAGATTAATTATAAGATAATCTTGTGATAACAGCAAGCAATGGTACTGTACTGAACGTTATGCCAAACTCTCTGTTTCAGCTACTTCTTAAGAATGGGGAATGGAATCTGAATTGATAATGCACCAGACTTGAGATAGTGGCTGCTGATTTTATATCACAGCTTCAAAAAATACTAACGCTCCTTGATAGGTGAAAGTATTAGTGCTTACAACTCATTGTCATATAGTCAGTACTCCAGCATAATATGTTAAATTATGAACCAGTATGATTTTTCATGAAGTCTGATAGTCATCTGCTGTTTTTTTTCTCATTCCTTAACTTCTCTGGATACCCAGACGCAGTCTGTACTGTGAGCTGGAGGGCACAGCTTGTAAATTATTGCAATTAACAGACTTCCTGCTGACTCAGTTCAAGAAGTCATATAAATATATGAATTCAGTAGGATTCCAAGGTTAAACTTTAATTGTATTAATATTGTACTGGCCATTTCCAGGTAACTTATAAGCAACACTAACTTATAAGCAACATATAAAGAGGATTCTCAACACTGTGAGTACTTTCCGATGGGAAGAAAATTCAACTGCTTAACTATACTTATGCAAAGCTTTAGGGTTATTCAGCATATATAAATGAAAAGAAATGCTGAAGCTGAGATTGAGCCATCATAAGCAAAATATCAATCATAGAATTAAACAGTTATTTTTAAAGAATATGGGTTTTCTTTTTTATTATTTTTTTTGTGTCTATGTGGTTTTTGTTGTTCATTTTTGTTTAGTTTTTACTTGTTGGAAGAGGAGAAAATGATTTTTTTTACAAAGACAGGTTTTAAAATCAGTGACACTACTGTCTTTGTTGAAGGCTGCAAAAGAGAACACGATAACAATGGAGCTTAAATTTCTAGAAGTATTTGGAATTTTCATGTCAGTATTTAGACACTACAGAAAGAAAATATGTTGTGAATTTATGTAAAATGTTACAATGTAGTCCATTTTGAACCTGTAGGTTTTTTAAAGATAATTGATGTTTACAGTTAGTAAACAATTTTTAATGTTTCAGTAGTTAGAAGGGTGTAAATTTCAAAAGCAGAACATCTCTCCATAGTGAATCCAGTATCATAAGACAAAAAAACATGTACAATGTTGCTGGAATTGAACCCAAATGAGATTTTTAGCTTGAACGTGGTAAGTCTGTTTAAGTGTTCATGGTAACAGGAAATAAACCCTTCTTAGGAAAAAAATCTCTAAAATTCAGTGCTGGTGGACTGTAATAAATGCAACCTTGATATCATTACAATGCAGCAGAGGAGAATGTAAGGACTAGGCTAAAAAGCTATTGTTTCTTTACATTCTCAAATTACAGGAGTAACTGAGAAATAGGCTTGCAAGTGTATCTGATACTATACATTTTATAAACCTGTAGGAAGACATTTTTGTAAAATGGTGATTATTGCACTAAGAACTGCAAAACTGTAGTTGCATTGCCACATACTAGGCTCAACAAAACATTGAAAAAAAGCCTATCTAATCTGAAAGAAAAAACAGTCATATGTGATAATTGAATAGTTGAATGCATGGGATTTGGAGTTAGCTCAAATATCACCAACAAACCTCTTAAAGATTTCAGCAGTTTCCTGCGTTATAATACTCTCATAACTCAAGCTGTCTTTATTCTCTTTTCTGTTTTTCAGAGGAAAACAGAGTTCTCAATAACAGGAAAATCCTCAGCCTGGGTGCACTCCCGAAAATGGGATAATCATTATCCTTCTACACATTTTCCTGACTGTTTTCCAGTGAGGATGTTGAGTTTCTTACAGCTTAACCTTCACTGGAATCTTAACATGTTTAAAACTAGTCTGTATCTTCTGTTTAATTTTCTAGTGCAAAGCCAGGGTATTAATGTGAATATGGAGCAAGAATTTCTGAAATTCAGGAATTCTGAAAGTAATTTTAATTTTAGGTATCTGGTATCTTCAAAATAGACCACTATTTCCTAGGTTTCAGTGGGTTTCAGGATCCTAAGGGAACCTTTCTTTCTTCTTTGTTTGATAACAGGGGATGAATGTGTAAATGTTCATGGACAAATGACAGAAAAATGGTTTACTACCCTGAGAACTGGAAAACAGATAGAGAGACTGGGGAACTGGAGGGTATTCAGAAGGTTGACAAGTTTGTCTCACAGTGGTAAAGAAAGGAACATTACTTTTTTGCTAGGTAGTTACTACATGTTGCAGTTCTGCAAACTCTGTGAATATTTTTTTCCAGAACTATGGCAACATAGTTCTTTACATACTTAGGAATAATGGAAGAGTTAAACTGCTGGGAAAGAGTTAGGACAATGTCATTGGAATATAATTTAAAGACAAATAGTCTCATCTGTTACAATTACGTCTAGTTAACAAAGATTACAACATTCTTCGATTTTAAGGAATTGAGCTTAGCCTCACGTATTTCTAGGAATTTTTAAAGTTACTACTGCTAAAAATCTATGTAAGTCAGGAGTAGAGTATGGAGTAGAGTAGAAAGCACAGGAAATGGCTTTGTAAAAATGTCTAAGGTGTTTATCTGCATGTACATCTAGATACTTCTTTACAATGCTAAAGAAAAGTAGAAAATTCTTGTTTGAACTTTACATGTTAAAAGTGAGTGTTAGAATTAAAATAAGTGGAATAGAAGTCTGCTGAGGGAGCAGCTGGGCAAAGTAAAACCAAAAGCACTGTTTGCAAAGCACTGTTGCTTCCACATTAATGAGGTAGTTGGTCATACAGTGTCAAAGTGTCTATATAAAACCTCAGGGGGAGCCTCCAGGCAAACAGAGCTGTTATAAAGACATTTGGTGGCTAAACATTCATCGTTTAATGGAAAAAAGATTCTCAGTAGACGTCCATTTATTTTATTTTACCTTTTCATTTACTTAACAGTATGTCTGTGTAAACTAATTATTAGTCTACAACTACTCAATTATGTGGTAAATAATTGTATTTAGTAACTTCTAAGATGTCAGGAAGAATATTGATTGTTATGTGGGTCAGACCTTTTATACATAAACAGTGAAACACAAAACAAAAAATAAACTTTGATTAAAAAGAGGAAAAATATGGCACTTTCCCCTAAGATTTTTTTGATTTTTATTTTTTTTTTTAATTTTTTGTAGCCAAGAAATGGCATATAGTGCAGAAAGGAGAAAACTATTATGGATCTGAGCCAAAGGCCACTGAGATCAGTAAGAGTACTTCTGTTGACCTCAGCTGGCTTTTTCTGTAGCTCAGTTGAGCTCTAATTCTTTTAAAATTCAGCCTCCTTGCAAGAGCAATCTTAACCTAACTGTTTATTAAACATCTAAATAAAATTGTAATTTAGTTTGTGTGGAAGAACAGCACCAGTCCTGTTTTTAAAGAACAAAGAGTGCTAGACAAATCTGTCTCTCCCAGTCCATGTGAGTGATTTTTTTCCTTTCTGCTGACTCAGTATGTGAGGCAGCTCCTTATCAGCAGTATCAGAAAAAAAAAAATTACACCATTGTTATTCTCTAGTATGCAGCTGAGAGTGTGAGTTATTAAATTGACAAGCTGTAGTAGGAAGATGGTGCAAGAAAATCTCAACATGTCTGTGAAAATTATCTCCCCAGCCTTTTTGCTGTTTTCTGGATGTGAAGTGGATTTCAAACTAAACATATCTTCATTGACCTTAGAAACCACAGGATGAATTTCCAAAATATTTTTTGCCCAGTGTTTAAATTTACTGATACACAATTATGTTCTATTATCTATTTTTTGAAAAATGAAGCTAAGGCCAAAGTTTTACCTGTTTCTGAGGAGGTGAAACTGTTAAAACAACAACAACAAAAAACCCTACAGAGTCTGGAATCACCAAAAAAAAAAAAAAAAAAAAAAAAAGTGTATTAAGGGCTCTTTAGCACATGAAACTTTAAAAGGAGCTTTGATTCAAAGTGTTACGATTCTTGCTACAAAGTTTTGTCTCATCTGGGTGCAGAATTAAGTATGTATATTAAAAAAATAAATAAAAAAGCTAAATCAATAGCTGTACTACCTTATAAACCCATGGTATAGGACACGTTAGGCTGGCTTAACATGAGCATCTGAAAAGCATATACCATTATAACATGCTGCTAAAACACTGCACTAGAGAGCAGTCAGTGCAGAAGAATCTTTCACAATGTCTGTGGCCTCATAGTGATCACTGACTCTCAGCTCAAGTAATTTCGTGCATCCAGGAGTCCTGCTGGAAGTACCCTGAAGTAGGGTGAGTGTAGGTATCAGAATCTGTCAGCTCGTGAGCAGAATGCTGTACCTTCTCTGTGTCAACAGCGCTTGAGATGTTACTTTCCTTTTGATTCTGTGACAGCCTATGATTTTGTGGGACTGCTTCTTGCACAATACAAATAAATTGCTATTGAACAGTGCTTGGTTTCAGTCTGGCTTTTCTTTCATTGAAGTCAATAAGAAATTGTCACTAGTTTTAAACAGAATAAATTTATATCTGTTTCATGTTCAGCTTTCTTGAGCATATACTTCATAGCTGAAGGCTAGGGTGCTTTGTACTAGCTGTATCTAACTGTGCTGTTCTACCATTACCTCTGGATTATTTTACATTTGGCTTCTCAGAGTGATGTTGAATTGCTGTCAAACATAATTTGTCAAAGATACACCCTTGGCACAGTGGATAGTTCTAGTCAAAATACTTTTATATTATCTGAGGAGACTGCAATTACCTGCAAGTCATTTTGCATAAAAGATAAAGGGAAGGTGTCTCCAACATATTTGATGGAGGTTAACAACCCTTTCAGATTTAATCAAATGTTGTGGATGTCTTTCTTGATGCAATTTCCTTTGCTTCTAATCAGAGCAGAAACAGATGTTTAAATGCAGGCAATACAATGAAATTGGCCACAAGTAAAATATACGTGCTGTTGTTCCATGTTTGAAGACTCACACTGTGTATGCTTGGTTGAAGTATATGTATGTGTCTAACCTGTGTGCCAGCTAGAATGAAGCGAATTAAAATTTAAGGTTCCTTGGGGGACTGTAACTGAGTTAAGGCCTTTTCAAGTTGGTGAGAAGAGTGAAATCAGATTAATAGTGACTACAGTTCACTGATACTTTAGGCCAGTCTTTAAAATCTATCCATTTAAAGATGCACCTATTTAGCAATATACAGAGGAAAGATGACCTATTGATTAACCTACCCTTTGAAAGTCATTTTTTTGTTCTACCTCCATACACTCTGTAGCAAATTGTATAAACCACATTTCCAAACTGTAAAATACCATTCTTAGTACTGCCATATTTTACATCACTTTTTCAGGGCTATATTTGTTACTATGAGATGCTCAAGACACAAAGCAGAAGAGGTCATGTAAATAGCTAAAATACATAAGACTAGATTATCCTTATTAAGGAGCAGAAATAAACAAAATAACAAACAGATTTGATCCCAATCAGTCTCTAGTTTATCCTTTAATACAGTGAAGGACTATATTCCTTCAGCTTATTTTGTGGAGCATACTGCTCTTAGGTATTTTGTTTAGCCTGTGGCTATAGTTGGAAAATGTAGCAAAGATATTAATTTTGTCTTCTCCCTACTCTCCTTTCTTCCTGCCTTCCACCACTTACTTCTTCCCATCAGTGAGGCTGCTGTCTTCCCATATTTTAAGCTGGTCAGATGGGAATTAATATTCTCTTTACACATTTGCATGATAAAACAAAGTTTGAAGCAGTCCAGTTGTAGTTTGTGTGTTGAACTCTGTGTGTCAGATTCTTATTAAATAAAAAGGCAATTCAAATATATTACAAATGTAAAGAAAAAGAAGATGCCTGAGGTTATCAACTTTGTGTTCTAGAGACTAAGTCAGACTCTATTCCTCAACCCACAGTAAATGAATAATTCCTACTCATATAGTTATGTGTCATTAATTCTTGTGTCTTCTGGGTGGAGTTAAGCACAACAGTACCTGTTCTGCAAAACTGCTTAACTATCCTACTGGCAACCACTGGTAGCAACACTGTTTCGAACTTGAACATTGATACCAGGAATGGTGTGTGCTGTGAGCTGTGTGCACACAGTTAGCGTGGTTTAAATCAGCTGCAGGATGAGACTTACATGTGTAGTTCTTTATAGAACATATATCAAGGTATAAAAATATAGGTATATAAAAAATAAATGTATTTTCCCTTGTTTCAACACTTCATTTTCCTTAATAGGTTGAGGAGTAGGAATAGGGTAAGGAGTAGGAGTTGGGGGAGCACAGATGACAACTGAATTCTATGAACATCTTTTATTTACAAAGCTGTTGTTACTAGTGGACTAGTTTGACTAGTGTTACTAGTCAAACCATCATTAATAACATAGTCACACAACAGTCACTTAAACTGTTTACTCACTCATTAACTCATGGGGCAATAGTTGGAACATGAACCTCACCTGCATACTCTGAAGTTGGACTCAGGTAGGCTAGGTTAGACCTAGAAGTCACCAGTGTCATAAAATCCTTAAGTTAGTTTGTTATTTCATCAAATGTATATTTAAGCCTGTAATCTTTATATGCATATACAAGCTACCACCCTCTTGAACACAGTCTGATCTGTACAACCTGTTGATGGTACTGAGTGTGCTGTGGCCATTAGGTAATCAGAAGGTTCTCAGTGTCCTCAGATTATTGGTACAGACAGAACAAACAGGACTGGTACACTGCAGATTTATTTATTTATTTATTTACTTACTTACTTACTTACTTACTTGTTTGTTTGTTTGGTTGGTTGGTTTAGTCAGTCAGTCCTTCGTGAAACTTTTACGTGCTACCTTCCCAGAATCTGTTTTTCCTAGGAAGGCTTTTTCATCCAAATATATAGGAATCCATTCATAGGAAATTGACACCAATGAGGCCTTGTGGCATCACCACTTCATCCATCTCTATCAAAGTTCATTTTGTAGTATTATCAGTTTACGTGATCACTGGCACTTCAGTAGGTCTACAATCATTGCATTTGTTTGTAAGCAAAAGCTTCTTATGTGGCTGGCTGTGACCATCATGATTAATAATAAAAAACCCCATACAAATGCAATTAAACATAGAACAAGGTGCAGTAAGAGATGTAGAGTAAAATTTCCCTTTGGGATCCATGCCTTAAAAGTACATTCCTGGTGTCTCCCCATGAAATTGTGATAATATATTTCCATCTCTCTTGTTCTGTTAGCCAATATGTTTTCTTTTCTCTATTAATGTGCATAAGATTATATGTATAATAGATCTCCAGTTCTTTTATACTAGTACATCTTACCCTGGTTTGAGATATCATGATAAAAATAGTTATGTAACAGCACAAGTAAATTGCTCATCATTACTGGCAAACGTAATATACGATAATGATTATCAAAAGATTCTTGTGCAGCTCTCTTTGTCCGATACTGATGACTTGAACTGACTGAAAAGTCTCAGTTAAGCAAACTGCTTTCAGAGAAAGATCTGCTTTAAATGTCTTGAAATACAGAAGTCAACACATTTACAAACAAAAAATAACTCAATCTTTTAAAAAACAACATATTTTCACATAAAACATTATTTTACAAGAATTGCATCACTAGATTCAATAACCGTAACTGCTTTGTATGTTAGAGAATGACCTAGAAATAACATTTTACTTCAGAGGAAACAGTCCTGTGCAGTATCAAAAGAGATAGGCCAATATTCGTCTCCTGTATCCAAAGACCAGCAGTGGCTAATCTTTTTGGTCACTGGTGTCAAAATTGCTTAAGAAATGCTGTGATTTATTTTTTTTTGTGCCATTCCACATCTATTTTTCTCTCAATGCTCATACTACTGTGGAGGGATCACTATGACTGCTGTAGTAATTTATGAGGCATTTAATTCAGAAACTTAAATTATACTATTTTATGCTAAGTCACTCAGGAAATCTGTTAGGCACTTTGAAGAAGTGAGACCCCATTATCTAAGAAGGAACAGTAGACATAGGTCTTCAATTATACAACGCAAATCCATGTGTTTCCAGTCTTCTATCTTCATGTAAAAGAAAGTCTCACTTATGTAGCATCCAGAAGAACTCTGATTCATTGAATGTTTTTTTTTCTTTGTGTTTTGGATAAGGAATGTCTCAGGAAGGGACCAGTTGCAATGATGGTAAGCAGCAGAGCTGAGCAGAATCAGTACTTCCACATGTATAACTAAGAAGTGTGCAAGAAAATCTCTTCAATCTGTTAATTCAACTAAGAACTGAGGGCTGAAATAGTATACCTAATACAAATTTTCTCTTACGTATAGCTGATCTGTACATGTGATATGAGAATATTTTTAAGTCATTGGTCTTTGAAAATTAATTTAAACTACATTCATTCTTTTGTCTTTCATGCTTCTTGTCCACCAATATTCACATGCTTTTGCTTTATTATTTTTTTTTTTTTTTAAATTCAATATGTTAACTTTTTATTAGCAATGCATGTTTTCTAGTATCAATTCAGCTATAGGTTTAATGAGATGTATGAACAGGGGTGATCACAAAGTTCAGTGTGAGTTTGAAATACATCTTGAGAGCAACATGTACTCTAGTGATGAGCAATATGTCTTAAAAAAAAATCTGTGTGCCTACAGTTGATGAGCAGGAAAAGTGTATTTTGTTGAATTGGTTTTTCACTGAAAATTATTCAGCAAGTGTCTAATATTTGCATTAGTCTATCTCTGTTTCTTAAAAAGAAAAACAAAATGCCAAACAAGCCAACAAAACAAAAACAACAAACAAACCACAACAAAAAACCACCTTGCTTTGGATTTGAAGCATTCACAATGTAGAGCTGAGCCAGCTTAATAAATTATTGACTGTTTGCATCCAACTGAAATTTGTTCCTAAAGTATTCTGAAGCTGCAGACACCAGGAAAAACTAAAGAAACAGTATAAGAAACTGAATATATTCTAGGTACATGTTTTAAAGAAAGAAAATCACATTTAATTTTTTTTTAAATTAAATCTTCTGATTCTGGTAAAAAATCCATAATTCAAGGCACCTGTCATTACTCTAAAATGGTTGTATTGAATGACTTTTCCTTGACTTAAATTATATGCCATGTACCTCAACTTTTTTTTAATATTTTTTTTTTCCTGATTTTCTTTTGGTTTTTAAACACAATGAATACAGAAGAATGTTTCAGGCTTTTCCACAAATTAATTTCTCAGTTTTCAATTGGAGTAACCACAACAGGATTGAGATTCTCACAGTGACTGTGGTTCAGAGAGCAGAATACCCATGTGGACTTCTATCCAGAAAAAAGAAATAAACAAACAAAAACAAAATTAAAAAACAAACAAACAAACAAAAAAAACCAAACCACCCCCCCAACCTGGAATTAAAAAGTCAATGTTCACAATAAGTTTTAGTAAAATAATTACTTTCAGAGAGAACGCACTAATAAAAATTTTGTTTACAGCCAATTTTGTAATGGATAAAAGGAAATATTTGTTTCATAATAGATAATTAATTCTTTTCAAGCCTCTTGTATTAACATGAGCTTAATTATACTTCTTTTCTCAATAGGAGTAATAACTATTTTACGAACCAAAGTAGTTTCAACTCCATGCTAGCCAGTTACTCCTTGTTAGTTGTGTTCACTGAATTGAAACTAAAGCAAACTGAACTAAATTTTTCCATCTCTAATTTAGAACCTTTACTTAAAGAAAATAGAATGAAGAGTTACATTTGTACATTACTCTTGAAACTGTGAAGGAAGGTATTTTGTTTTCACTTTTTATTTAATTTTAGGATTTCGAATCTAAGTAAACTACGGAAAACTAATTTATTCCTTCTCTCTGATGATCTTAACCACACCCCATTTAGATGCTGTAACTCGTTCCCTCTGTTTTGGTCCAGTAGGACCCCTTATATAAGGGGTTGTTATTCAAATGTTCAGCCATCTCTCTCTGTGTATGTGGGATTGAACACAATCCATGCAACAAAATGGTAGGATATTTCTTGTAGCATATATTAATGTTTTTGTATCTGCACACACACAAAGTACACTTATACTCTTTCATTATGTTATATATACGTTAGATGTAATGCAAAGCAAAACCAGATTTCATATGAAATCTTTTCATCCGATAACCCTAAAATGACTTGCAGTAAATTGGCTGAAGCATGAGAGTCTGTTATGTGATTTCAGTTCTCTTCAAGGAGATTAAGATGTCTATCTGATTTGTTAGCAGTGAACAGTAACTTTGTTAGTAGTGAACCACTGCTTGGCAAGTGGACAGTGACAGTACTGTTGGTACTGGTAGCCTGTATCTGGCACTTGTTTTGTGTTTCTTGTTTTTCTTTTAAACTTGCTTGTATCACAAAAACAAAACAAAACAAAGCAACAAATTAAGGTTTGCTGGAAAAGGCTTTGTGGCTAGAAAGCTGATTTTTCTCCATCTTCATAATCCCTCTCAGAATGACCTCAAAATAACCAGTAATTAACATAAACACATGAAAATTAATAATTAAACTTGAAAGCTTCCTGTATTAAGAACCACAATCTTTACAGTTCTGGAGACATGTAAACATTGGAAACACACAATTGCTTAATGTGGCTAGTAATGAAAACACAGTGCATGGTCTTGTTTTCTTACAAAGTGCCTGGATGTTGACTTCAGATGTTATTTTGATTTATCATCATCTTCATTATCAAAAGAGGGTTAGGAATTGCTGATAAATGACACAAGGGCAGAACTGCTGCAAGGCTGCATTCACACTTGTCTGCTATCACTTCTAATTTAGTGAGAGAGTGATTAGTACATTTTCAGCGTACATACTGCATTTAGTACACCCACAGGCTGGGTTTGAATATATCTCGTTCCATGAGAAGACAGTTCACTATAATAGAAGTTAGAAAGCAAGACTGCTAGAAAGGCAGTGAGTGATATTTATGTAACTGTATCGATGGAATTTATCGTGACCTGTTTAAGCTGTAATAAGTGAGAAATCATTGTCTTGCAGTTATCTATGTTAAACAATAAGGTCTTATCTTGTGAGAAGTATAGTCCATGTTTTTCTTTCCCTCCTGTCTCAGAAGACACTGTATATCAATTTTGCAGGATTAAAAGGATCAAAGGGAATGACAGATACCTGCATAGGTGCACAACATCTTTTTTCACACATACATTTGTTGAAACTTGTTTATTTTTATGAGCATAAGAAGCAGGTGTTTTCTGTGCCTTTTCAATAAAGGCTTTTATTTCCTTCAGCCTCTCACTGACAGTGCTTTCCTTTTTTTATCCTCACTTAGTGGAGTTTATGCATAGTATATACATTCTTGTGATTATTTATAAAACTGGACTGGTATTTATTTCATGTAGGATCATACAGGAGAGTAAACCCCAACTTCAGAATATTGAAAGCCACCCTGACCGCAAAAGGTATACATACATTTCAACAGTTCTGTCTCTAGACAGGAAAGAGGTGCATGCATAAATTGTTCAACATTGCCATAAACCCTTCTTTATGTCTTAAAGTCAGTGTGAATATTGAAGCTTCACAATGCACCACAGAGGTCACATAATTTGGTTAGTCAGAGAACCCACAGAGAACAGGACAGTACATATAAGGATGTATGTGAAGAGTGGCTTTATGCTGTGTTACGAAGCTAAAGTTAAGACAAGGAAACAGGTATAAGATAAAAAACAGAGTTGTAATCATTGGTATTTCTGGTTTAATAGTTCTGGTTCTTGATTTCAAAATAAAACATAGTTTTCTGTATTTCAACAATAAGGTGTTGTAGGAAAAAAACTGTAGTATCTGCAAAGTCAGCAACTGCAGTGAATGGATACAGGGATAGGTTTTCCATCACAATAATCTATTTTACATCTTTGGTGTACATCTGTCCTAAACTTACTGCTTCATTCTACTTCCCGGTTAAATCAGTAAAAGCTTGTGTTTACTTCAGTGGGAAATGGATCAGGACCACAGTTAATTACTAAGACCACCTGATATACTGTAATTTGTCCTTAATGTGTTAACATAGATATGGAGATATGCACACAAAGCTATTAGTGCTAGTTTTAGTTTAAACGTGCTGTGGTACCTCAGGGGCACTGTACAAATTTGCTAAAGAATCAAGAATTATTTTATTCAGAAGCTGTATCTTGGATTAATGTTTTATGAGAAATTTAACCTTGTTCCCCCTTGTTATGGAACAGCTCTTAAGAGAACATGCAGCACAGCAGAAAAGTAGGGAAATTTTTCTATTTCTCATTCTTTTGAAGAGCTTGAGAACAGTTCAGCACATGGATTACAGCTCTATATCTAGTAACTGGTATGTCCTCATTAAAAATAAAACATTAAAAAAAAAATCTTATTCATGACACGTGAATGAAAATTAATTTTTCTCTTAAAATGGGAGACATGGGGTATTTTTGATGTACACAAAAAAACTCACACCTTGAAATAAAAATTTTGACATTCACTGCTACTAGTAAAACATGCATTTATTATATATCCACATACTAAAGAAATTAGATCTAAATGCTATGCATTTTCAGAATTAGATCTAAATGTTACACATTTTCTCTGTGACTACAGTAGGCTACCAGTTACATGCACACCTTGCATAGACACCATTCGTTTCCACATGTGTCAGTGCCTCTTTCTATAGGCTTTGCCATGCTTTTTGTGTGCAATTTAGTAATGTATTTCGGTTCAAGTAGCTCAGCATGTATTTACATGTCTTCATAACTGGCACTGCAATGTGCTCTGTTTGCACAAGCATGTTCTGTATAATGATAACATATTTTGTATGATTTTGACTTCAGTTATAAGAATCCCGTAAGTTCTGTTTGCTTTACCACATATTGGTTGGAGGTTTTGACTTTGGATATCTAAATTTCAACTCAGTAACTTCTCGTTTGTCAGAATGATCTTTCACTGAAACTCGGACTCTGCCTCATTTGTGTATTAACATGTTCAGAAAGTCTCTGAGTGTGCAGCATTTCTGACATCTCTGTGTCTATATTGTTTCTACAAATCAAGTAGAAAAAATGCGTTACAGTCTTCTAGTTCAGTCACTGTTTAGTAACAAGTGAAATAATTCAAAAAATTTAAAGCAATTTTCCATGAAGAAGACCATTCTTAAATGGAAGACATTACTGACTTTTCAGCTTATTTTGCTGCAGGCATCAGTCTTCCGTGTGCTTTAGAGTGTCCTGGAGAAACAGAGAACAGAATGTGTTCCTTTTATTTTCACTGGTGGTTTATTCTGAATAGAAATAGCAACATTTGTTGAAGATAAGTGAAGAGAAGCTAAACAGCTGAGCTAAGAAGGCCTGAATTGTGGGGTAGGAACTGTACGTAATGTTAAAAATTTTAATTTGAGAATGCAGGAATCAGAGCATTTATCATTTTATAGCACATCTGAGCAATGTAATAGAAGAGATCTTCAACACACAAACACAACTGAAGTGATCAATAGTGGGAATTAACAACAAGTGTTTTATGGGAGTTTGAAATGTTGCTTCACTTTCTGGAAGTGAAATGAAATTGATCTTCTTCTGCCTTTTACTTCACCTTGCCTACTTTTAAATTTCTTGTAAGTGGTTCACAGCAAGGGAGAATTGTCTCTAAGCTAACCTGTCCTCCCAATCATTTTATTATCTTAGTTATTTTGGTGCTTCAGCTGCTTGTAAAGACTATATTTTCTTTGCTACTCTCTGTTGTCTTCCTAATTCATCCAGAGATTTCCATGATACTTCTTTCTGGTCCCAACACATTATACAATCTCATGGTTCCATTTTTTATGTGTTCACTATGCCTGCAATTAGATGTGCCCTTCTTGATGTGCCTGAGATTAGATTTGCCCATCTTGTTTCAAATCTCTACAAGAATTATCACATCACAATTAGCCACATACTGCATATATATATATATATACATATATATATAAAATAAATAGAAAAGGATAGTGATTAAGACTAATTCATGCCATCATGAAGAAGCATAGTTAAAGACTTTACAGTGCAAATGCCCTGTAATATTTACAACTTCACACTTCAGACTATGAACTGTTCAGCTGGTCTCAATGCAAAGAGCAGCTCATGAAATAGTTTTTCAGAAAGACATAAGGTGTGCCGGGCAGGTCTACTCAGCTCAAAGGCAGACCAAGAAAGGAGCTGCAGGAAAAGAAAGGGGACTGTTCACACAGTTCATTGGTGCTATAGTTTTTTATTATTTGTTGTGTCATAAACCGAGGTGCTTTTTAGATTTTTATGGAAAAATTTAGTAGTACACTTCTGATAGTATATGGGCCTGATGGGAGGCTGGATGCAGAAGAGCTGCCGGTTTTCAGTGCAGCAGTTAAGAATTGTAATTGACAGAATTGCCTTTTGGTTCTGCAAACTCGGTGAATAGAGTCTTGGGAATGTCTCTGAGATTTGTGGCAATTGGTATAGTTATATGAGAATAGCTGTCTACTGGATATACCTGCAATTTGCTGCAGAAATAGTTTCTCATTATCTTCATTGTGGATTTCGTGCCATGTCAATTGTAGGTGACAAAATCACAGATTGCCAAGATGAATTGCTGGTATCTCATGGACTCAGATTTTGTTGATGGGGGAATATTTTTGTATGTGAGAGCGTGAGGGATCACTGTGAAATGTAGACTCTTTTCATAGACTTGCTTATCACATCATCTGTAATTGGAGTAGTATATCCAGTTCTCTTTGCATAGTGAAAACTCCTCACTTAATAAGATCATCCAAAATTAGCTGGGTGGGTGTACATGTGAATGTGTGTGCAAAAGAGAGAGAGAAAAAGAGAGAGAAAAAGAGAGAGAGAGAAAGATGGAGAGAAAGAGAGAAAGAGAAAAAAAAAGAAAGGGAGAAAGAGAGAAAGAGACAGAAAAAGAGAAGGAGAAGGAGAAGGAGAAGGAGAAGGAGAAGGAGAAGGAGAAGGAGAAGGAGAAGGAGAAGGAGAAGGAGAAGGAGAAGGAGAAGGAGAAAGGGAAAGAGAGAGAGAGAGAAAGAGAGAGAGAGAAAGAGAGAAAAAGAAAGAGATGGATGCTTTAGCATATTTATACAAGACCAAGTCTTATGTAAATTTTAGGTTTATTATTATAATAGGTTTATTTTATTTGGCTTAAACTTTTTTTTTTTTTTTTTTTTTTAATAATGAGTCATCAACAGTATGTGAGGTCAAGCAAATTTCAGAGATTACTGATGCTGGCAAAAACTGAAAGGTCTCCAGTAAGTCCTTGAAATGCTTTACTTGAAGTTGTTGGTTGATGTTTCTCAAAACTCTGTAGGTATTACTATATTATTAAATTTAAATGTTATACTAAAAGTTTTTATAAGAATTAGGACTTCAGTGCTCAAGTTTAAAGTTTGTAAACTTCTTTGTGGTAATGTAATGCCAATATAATTGTGGCAGTTGCACATCCCCTTGATATCTGGAGCCTTCAATAGGGCACCTGATGGCTCCTTAAACATCTATTGTGCCCCACTGTGCCTGTCCCAACTTACACATGTAGGATGCGCCAAAATGCTCATAGTCACATCCTCCCCTACCTTAGAGCAGGATGATTTCACCTCCACTCAGCTTATGGGGGGGCGGGGGGGCGGGGCTGGGGAGGCCAGGCAGGAGAGGTGGGATCCTCAGTTGATTGACAGGGTCCTCAACAAAGGAGATGCCCAAAGAAGCTGAGAAGCTTCTGGACTATGTTGTAATGCCCACAGCCAGATCTGACCAGGCTATAAAATGGAGTCCCCTGTTTCTTGGAGCAGTGGGTCTGTGAACTGGAGCCCCCCCCTTAGATTGGGACACCGTCTAAGGAGACTTCCCAGGATTGAGAGCACCTCAGCTCCTCATTTGTGTGAGTGATTATTTACTGGATATATCCTTGAATAAGTCCTTACCCAACCCAGGCAAGTGTGAGCCCTCACCTCACCCAGGCAAGTGATTATTTCTTGTGGGTACCCTGGAGTGAGAGGCCTCTGGTTTTGTTTCTTGTGAGTGTATGAGTGCATGTTATGGATACTCATTATTCTTATGTCATCATATCTGAATAATCTCCTCAACTAAGATCTGAACCTGTATTTTATGTTGTTGGAGAGTTACATAATTGTTTAAACCTTGTTTCCAGTTGGTCTATTTGCTACGCTTTTCCAGCCAGAATAAAGTCTGTTTTGGAACTTGTCTACCTAAAATTGACTTGGGTGCCTCTGTGACAATAATGCGGTCTCTTATAGGCTTCTTTCAAATTATGTTATGACTAGAAATAGAATCATAGTATTGTTTTTGTTGGAAAAGACCAAAGTCCAACTGTTAACCTAACACTACCAAGTCCACGAGTAAACCATGACCCTAAACGCCACATCCACACGTCTTATAAACACCTCCAGGAATTGTTACTCAACCACTTCCTGGGACAGCCTGTTCCAATGCCTGATAACCCTTTCAGTGAATAAGTTTTTCCTAATCACAGAATCGACTGGGTTGGAAAAGACCTCAGAGATCATCAAGTTGTCCCATCTAAACCACCCCTGGTACAACTTGAGGCCATTTCCTCTCATCCTGTCACTAGTTACTAGGGAGACGAGACCAACACCCTCCATGCCACAGCCTCCTTTCAAGTGGTTGTAGAGAGCAATATTGTATCTCCTCAGCCTTCTTTTCTCCAGGCTAAACAAGCCCAGATCCCTCAGCTGCTCCTCATAGGATCTACTCTCTAGACCCTTCACAAGCTTTGTTGCCTGCTTTGAACATGATTTGGCATAACTACAATTATCTTTTCCTCTAGATAGTTCATCTTCTTGTTTCACTAAATTAATGCATTTTCTTTATTTTTCTTCTATAAATGTTCAAAATATAACTAAAATTTTAGTTAAAATTAGTTTTTATGACAACTAATTTTCTATTTTATTCATGATCGGGGATAACTATTCTCTCTTCTGTACTCATGTTTCACCTAAGCCTTAAAGTATTTTTTTTAAAATCAAGTCAAGTTTTAGAGTATTAAGTCAAGAAAGTGACCTGACAGTTCAATTCATCATTCTTTGATTCCTCAGGGGAAAATTGGGCCAATCTTGCTCATTATGAATCTTCATAATTTTCACTGTTACGTTCAACACTGAACTGTTATTCTGATGCTATTATTGCACTCTGCATTTAATCCAGTGATGATGTCATAGGACACTCCTATCTCTAAGCTCTCGTGGTGATTTATTCCTTCTTTCTCTTTCTCTCTCACCAGTCTTAGCTTTCTTAAGACTGATCAGTGAACTAAATTGAGATTGACTGATGGGCTTTAAGACAAACTTTTTTTTTTCTTAGATGATTTGGGATGTTAAAGTTACCATATTAATTTTAGACTAAGTTTTGCCTAAAATCTGCCTAGTCTAGTTTATCATGTTTACCACACCTACTTAAAATAGCTTAAATGAGGGAGCACTATAAGGGCAGAAAAGCTCAGACTGACACAAGAGGGAAAAGCAGCTGTGCTGATTAGTATCAGTTTAAACTGATTGGATGCTTATGATGAAATATATTGCAATGAATTAATTTCAGGATATTACATATCTTCAAGTAGTAGCTGTCATATCAAAGAATACCAAAACTGTCACATTAAGGTGTTATCTGCTCCCTGGAATAAAATGCAGTAAAACAGAGGAAAAATACCATCATATATTTTATTAAATTGATTAGTAATATATAATAATAAATCACACTTCAGGAGTTGATTATGATTTTCCTGTCCAATTAAAAGTTTAAAATCTTTGTTCTGAAGATACTTTAACCTAGACACTAGTACCAATATTCAGTAGCTTACTATAAGGTGAAATGATGGCTACTTGAAAGAGAAAAGTAGAATATGCACCTACATAATAAGAAGTTGCAGTGAGGACAGACCTTTTAGTATCTGGTTTAGAAATAAACACATCATCTGAACTTAAATTTTATTTGATCTCACATTAGTCTGACAGCTGAAGAGACCACAGCCAGTAAATAAAAAGGTTTGTCTCAGAACAGTTTAATAAGAACGTCAGTATATATTGTCAGCTGAGCTGTGTGAAACATCCCAGACAAGAAAGAATGCGAAAAGGTTATTTTGAGGAGGGAGAGAAGCCAACAGGGTGTTGGGTGATGGGTGAGAATTTCACATATTATAAATAAATTATTTATTAAAAACATAGGGACTTTAGCTGTTGTAATATTTCCTTCATTAAAGAACGCTAATTATTTTGTAAATGGCTTATTGACAGGAATTTCTGGAAAAGAAAACTAATAAATATACTGGATGTGCCTACAGTGTTGGTTTAATTCAGTCAAAGTGAAATTGTTTATTCTGGGAAGCAATGGCTTACCTGTGAGTATCCTCACATCTGGGAAGTTTTCTGATGCGAATTCAATTTAGTTGGCTGACTGTCTCAGGCCTGAACCTCTCACTAGCAGGATTTGTTGGGAATGTCACATTTGAAAGATAATTTCCTCAGGTAAACGAACACTTTGTAGGGAATAAACTGAAGGGATGGAAGTGTTTCCTGTTATGATATAGTACATAGGTAATGAAGCCAGCATGTGCATTAAAACCTATCACCTGTGTGTGAGTAGGTCAATAAATTGGTTTTGCTTTACTTTTCCTTTTTTGCTTTGAAACTAGGAATGTATACTTAATATATTGTATATATTTGTTACTGAGACACAGGTATTCAAGATACCCTGTATTTAAGAGTTCATGCTGGTACAGAGAGGAAAATAAACAGCTTAATTTCAGGAGGACTGTTAGCAGATCACAAGCCTTCTTGATCAGCAGCTTAGAGCACTAGCAACAAATGGCCAGAAAGGCCATTGAGACTGTTCATCCTGAGGGCCATAATGGAAAGCAGGAGCCAAGACATTCTGAAAGGAATACTGTGTGGTGACACAGACTTTGGTGTCAGTCAGCATTCTCCCTAGGCTTTAAAATAAAACTTGCCACAAAGATTAGACCAGGTGAAGACCCCTGGGGACCTTCTGTGTGCTGCTGAAGCTGCTGCTTCAGCAGTTGTGAAGCAGCTGTAGTTCTATATAAGGAAAGGGCACCCAGTAGATATGCATGCTTACAGTGCAAGTATGATCTTCCAGATGGCTCTTCAGTTGTTAAGGAAGATTCATTTGCATTTTTCTCTGTGAAGAAGGTATAACACATATTTTCTGAAGTATTGTAGAATAAATTGTGTTTAAATTGATGCCATATTAACATCTATTTTGCCTAGTTTTAAGTGGACCTGAATGATGGCAGTCCCCACTGAAGTCAACTTGAGTTTCCAACATCAAGATAGTACCAATACTGAGGGAGAACCTTCTTGTCTTATTTTCTAATGATTGTTATATTTACATTTTAATACTTTTGTTTATAATTCTCTCTATGTTGATGGATTTGTCTGCTTTCTACACAAAGGGACTGATTTATATGTGCGTAGCAGCGAATTGTTCATTTGTAAAATAGGACAAAAAGCAGTCATTGGAATCTTACTAATTAGAGAAATAAATGTACTAACTATAAGGGAAATTGCACATTAAAAGAAAACTTAAAAATCCCATTTAGAAATATACTTGACATGAAACTCCTGAAGATAATTGTCATAACCAGGATGGTAATGAATGAGTATAAGCAAGACCTTGCATTACTGTAAGTGAAGGTTAAATGAAAATCTGTATTATTAAATGGTTATTTGATAAAATTTACATAGCTGTGTGTTTGTGATTTTTTCTTAAAGTGTTTATTTTTTTGAAAGTATACACTGTTTTATCATATACTTTTATGAAGACAGCATTAGCTAACAAAAGAAACAGTTGCTTTTGTTTCCTTTTACACTTGAGTCTTTGAAGGCAGAATGGGACTCTGAGCATGAGCTGATTTCCTTTCCCCTTATCAACACCAGTTAACAGCTACTGCATTGCTTTAATTTGTGAAAAACAAGATAACTAGATCACTTTGTGGGATGGCAGACAGGAGGTGAGTTGGGAAACAATAGTGATGTTTCTTCCCTTTACCTCATGTGTAATTTTAGTAAAGGATCATTCAGTTTGTTTTCTGCACTGTGAGTTGCTAATCAATAACATTTAAAATGTCATTTTAGTTTACTGAGTCTTGATATCTAATCAATACTACTTTTTATTTATCTAATCAAGTTTGCATACTGTAACTTGAATAATATATAGATTGGCATTTGAAGAGTGAATACTTCTCCATTTTCTTCTTCGAACATTACACATGTGTGTATGTGAATGGTATAGACAGTAGGATTGTCATCTTTCAGCTACATTCACTGCCAAAAATAGTATTGCAAATACTGTTTTATCTAAAAAGGGCTAGATTGCCTAAGGTTATTGGACTCTTTTTTTCAGTTATTAATATTTTATTGAATAATAATAAAATGTTAATATACTTTATAATTAAATGTTTTTAATATTGTAATAGTAACAGGGGAAAAGCATTTTTTTTTTCCTTTTTTTTTTTTTCCTGGTATAAAAAACTTTGCATACTGTACAATGTGATCCCTGCAGCTACACCTTTCTGGTTTAGCATGTTCATATCACTGAAATCAGTGCTAAGGATCTCATTGAACTGAAACAAAGCAGGCCTTACAGAGGAACTCAGTTTTCAACCAAATCTGCCAAAATGAAATTTTTTCATTTTTTCGTCTGAGCCATTACACTATTTTAGCATTTCTTCATGTTTGTTTTTATCACAGTATCACAGTATGTTTGGGATTGGAAGGGACCTCAAAAGATCATCTAGTTCAATCCCCCTGCCAGAGCAGGAACAACTAGATGAGCTCACACAGGAACATGTACAGGTGGGTTTCGAATGTCTTCAGGAAAGGAGACTCCACAACCCCCCTGGGCAGCCTGTTCCAGTGCTCCGTCACCCTCGCTGAGAAGAAGTTTTTTCTCAAATTTAAGTGGAACCTCTTGTGTTCCAGCTTGATCCCATTGCCCCTTGTCCTGTCATTGCCACCGAGAAGAGCCTGGCTCCAACCTCATGGCACTCACCTTTTATATACTTACAGACATTAATAAGGTCCCCCCTTAGTCTCCTCTTCTCCTTCAGCCTTTCTTCATAAGGGAGATGCTCAACTCCCTCCATCACCTTTGTTGCCCTGCGCTGGACTGTCTCCAGCAGTTCCCTGTCCTTCTTGAACTGAGGGGCCCAGAGCTGGACACAATACTCCAGATGGGGTCTCACCAGGGCGGAGTAGAGGGAAAGGAAAACCTCTCTCGATCTACTAACCCACCCCCCTTCTAATACACCCCAGGATGCCATTGGCCTTCCTGGCCACAAGGACACAGTGCTGGCTCATGGTAATCCTGTTGTCCACCAGCACCCCCAGGTCCCTTTCCCCTACACTGCTCTCTAATAGGTCATTCCCCAGCCTATACTGGAACCTGGGGTTGTTCCTGCCCAGATGCAGGACTCTACACTTTCCCTTGTTAAATTTCATCAGGTTATTCCCCGCCCAACTCTCCAGCCTGTCCAGATCCTGATGGATGGCAGCACAGCCTTCTGGCATGTCAGCCACTCCTCCCAGCTTAGTGTCATCAGCAAACTTGCTGACAGTACACTCAATTCCCTCGTCTAAATCGTTAATGAATATATTGAATAATATTGGCCCCAGTACTGACCCTTGAGGCACCCCGCTAGGTACTGGCTTCCAACTAGACTCTACACCGTTGACTACCACTCTCTGGCTTCTCTCCTTAAGGCAGTTTGCAATCCACCTCACTACTCTATTTTCCAGACCACATCTCCTCAACTTAGCAACTAGGATGCTATGGGAGACTGTGTCAAACGCTTTGCTGAAGTCAAGGTAGACCACATCCACCACTCTGCCATCATCCATCCACCTTGTCACATTCTCATAAAAGGCAATGAGCTTGGTCAAGCATGACTTCCCCTTGGTAAAGCCATGCTGACTGCCCCTAATAACCTTCTTATCTGTAGTATGACTTGAGATGGCACCAAGGACAAGCCGTTCCTTTACTTTTCCAAGGGCGGAGGTGAGGCTGACCAGTCTAAAATTACCCGGGTCCTCCTTCTTGCCCTTTTTGAAGACTGGAGCCATTCTAGTGACTTGCTTTATACAATATTTTAATTAATATTAATATTAATATTAATTAATTTAATTGATATTAATTAATATTAATATTTTAATGAATATCTACTATTTTAATGAATTAATGACAATACTGTTTGACATAGAACAAACTTGACATTTTCCTAAAAATTAATCTGTTTTTCTTGACATTGAGCTCGGATATATGTTGGTAAATTCATTTAAAATGTCTTTGAACAATCCGTAATTGCTCAGTCATCAAACACTGTACTGTATGTTACAATATGGATGGCAAAGAGCTGGTCTTCTTTCAAATCATAGGCACAAAACTATTTTTCTTACATGGTAAATCAAAGAAAATATACGTTTTCCAACAGGAGGAACTCTACAAGCTTTAACAATCTTTAGCAATTTAGGTTACTGTAGTTTGTAACCTATTTGGGTGAATTACATAAGAAATTTATTCATGAGGGACTCAAACCACTCGCCTACTCAGATTAATCTCTTAATTTCTTTCAGTCTTTTGGCATTAACATTAATGTAAGCATTTTGTGTGCAAGGGGTATTCAGTCAGACTCTCCTCACTTCAGTTTCCTCTTTGCAAAATGAGTGCAATGCATAGTTTCTCTGCATCAGGAAGAACTTGTGGAAACTTACCAGACTATGACATCCCTAGAAAATACAATCTTTGAATTCATGAGTAAATAGGTTTTTTTAGGTGTCTGTGTATTTTAAACCACAATGAAGTGATAGATGCTGGTTTTTTCAGCTCCACATTTCAGCTTCAGTTATTTGCTTGTTTCCAGCGAACCAAAATGTTTTGCTATTTTTGGTAAGTTCCACTCTAAGTGTCCTCCAACCTGAATCTATTTTCATTATTATATTCTCTGGAAGAGAACAGTCTGTGGATGAGACAAGAAAGTTTACCATGATCACTGATCTTCACAAATAATAAATAGGTCATAAATAATAAACAGACTTTTTTTTGCTATTCCAGTCATAATGGAAATTATTTTTAATGAAGGATAAAGATGGCAGGTAGCAAAATTGGCATGTTAATTGAAACACTGCCAGAAAACAGGCAATTTTAGTAACTCAAAATAAATATGTCTATCACATTTATCAAAGTAGGGACTGGCCTTGTTCAGTGGCATATGGTTTTCATAGTGTTTTAATAATTAACATATTTCTGACACAGTTGCACCAGGAAAGTGCCTGGGAATGGCTGAGAGATAATGTGGGCCAGAGACTGTTCCCAGCTGCCAGTCTGATCCGGCTCCCTCTAACTTTGTGGGATAGGGGAAGAGTTCAGCTTTATGGGTATGTACTAGGGTTGTTTCGCAGACCCTTGTCCATTTTGTGTACTGCAATAAAATCTTAGTGCCTCTCAAAAACCATGGCATTATTTTGCTAAAAATAAGATGCTATCATCCTTTCATCAGATGTGAATCAAAACAGCTTGCAAGCATATGGGAATAAACTGGGGCTTTTGTGTGTGTGTTGTTATTTTATGTTATTTTGTTTTATTAATTGTGGTAGGAAAGAACTGCTTGAACTTGATTTTGTTGATTATAAAAGGTTGATCTGTTGGTTGGGGGTTGCTGGTCCATTTGGATTCTCTGGTCTTCTTTTGCTGGCTGTGCTGGCTAAAGCCAGGGCACACCTAAGCTCAGCTATGAGCTTCCTGAGAAGGTGATGTTTCATTAGTGGAGGAAAAAGTTGAGTTTCTTTTGCTTTATACTACGAGCAAGCAACATGGCACAGCTTGTGTCTGTACAACTATTGTCTTTCCCCTCTGAGGACAGGGTGGTGGTTTATCCACCTGCCTAAGGGAAAAAAACACTGCTGAGTTTTCTCAAGTGAACTGTGCATAGTCAGGGCCAAGGAGGGTTCTAGTGAGCATGAATCAAAATTATGCTGAGTGGTGTGTCATTGTGTAACATTGCCCAGCCCTCTGTACTGCCTCTGTTCAGTTCACTGTTACAGACATAACCAGATACTGAATTTAAAAATTAGAATTTCCTGATAACTAGATCAACTCAATTTCTATATTTTTGCATAGAAATATACAATGTTCAATCTACAGAGAGAGAAGGAGAAACAGAAAGAGAAAAACAATTCTCTGTCTCCCTTCTGCAGTAAGATGGCAACACAGGTAGGAGTTGGTATTAATGATCAGTTTCTATAAACTAGCAGCACAAGGAGCAATTTCTCATATGCTCATATTTATTCAGTCCATCAAACATTAATTTTGCTGTACAATAAAAAAATATTTTTGGAGAACAGTGTTTGTTTTTTGTTTGTTTGTCTGTTGTTTTTTTGTGTGTTTGTTTTTTTTTTTTTTGTTACGCTAACCCTTATCACACCTTCAGTTCTTCCTCCTCTTTTGTTTAAACTCAGATTCCAGAGATTCCTTTCTTTTGCCATCAAGAGCTTTGCATAGGGAAAAAAGTTCTAGGATTCATAGTAAGAGACAAAAGCAATAGAATTCCTGGATTTTTCAGAACCTTTGGGGTGGTGGGTTTTGTTTTTGTTTGTTTGTGGGTTTCTTTGTTTGTTTGTATAGAAATCTTTTTGATAACTTCTAAAAAATAAAAGATTGTGTGTTTGTATGTCAAAATATGTAGATTCAGATAATGTAAAACATAAAGAGAATGTATTTTGTAACTTAAATCATGTGGATTTCTTGGCTACTAAAAGTCTTCATATTACAGTTTTAGTGACTATGACCAAGAACTGTAAAAAAACACATGGTGTTATATCATGGTGTTATATTTTTAAGAACACACTTCTGTTCTATGCTCGTGGTACTTCCTGATACTGCTTTCTGATACAAGTTTGAATCTGAGAGATTTTTAAAAACAATCAGGTTGATAGGTAAATATTCATTGTATCCAACATTTGCCTCATTTGTCCTTGAGAATGTGCTGCAGGTGTTTATTGCTGTTCCTTTCTAGTTGAGATGAATATTGATTTTAGATATAAAATTAAGTACAATTTTCTGCAGCATGTGGCTGAATAATCTGGTAATGAAAATTAATCATGAGCTTACTTTGCTGTTATTAATAACTGTCAGTTTCAGCAGGAATATTTCACTGCTATTGAAATAAAAGCACCAAGATTGACCAAATATTTGTCTGTTCCAAGTACCTACAAAAGACACTTAACAAAACAGTGATGTCACACTCACATAGCATCCCTTTTGAAATTTTTTTTTCAAGTTCATTTTGTGTTTTAAGGACACATGAAATGAAATTAATAACATTGACAGATCTCCCCAAGAAAATGTACTTTTCATGTTACCCGTCTAGGTAGCTGTGTAGTGTGTATCATAGTGGATTAAGTGTCACAATTCTGGAGACACTTCATTGTTGGACATTAAAACAAAAACAAAAAACAAAAACAAAAACAAAAACAACCCACCACAGCTTCTGGTATACATATATAGCATGAAATATGAGTAACCTCTTGGGGATATATGGCAAAAATGGAGACAGAAATGGAGACAGGATTTGTATAGGGGTAGTAAGCCAGTTATTGTTTTTTTTTGTTTGTTCTCATGCAAGAATTTCAAGCTGAAGATAAAACAATGACAGGAATTAGAAAGACTGTAGTAGACAGCAGTCTAATACCTTTTTCAAGGTTGTATAGTTCTCTAGGTATGATGTTCCAGCCCTCTGACAGTAACTCCTAAATATGTCATTTGCACTTTTCATTAAAACTGTTCTGAATTTTGAGTCAAGGTTAATGAAAATTACAAATCCCAATAGAAGACCTTGAGATGCTCTAGTAGGAACTTTTCTCTTACCTTAATTTTCACCACTAACCCACTTTCTCTTATTTTACTTGTTCCTTAGTAATTTTAAGGTTCTTGCACTAATTCATCTATTGTCCTACTTAATTAACAGTTTCTCATGCCATATTGTATTATCCGAATCACCGAAATCTAGATAGATGAGAACAATTATATTTTTCCCCCTTCAAAAAATCCAATTGCCTGTCACGGAGGCACCCCGAGGTTAGTTTAAGGGACAACAGGGTCCAAAACAACTTTTATTAAATCACTGAGAAACAGAGGTTTAGCACTCCAAAAGTGACTTGAATACAGGTTCAGATATCAGTTGAGGAAAATTATTAAGGGGCAGCAACTAATACAACAGAAGGTCCACAGTGTCCATGCACGTGGCTTCACCAAAACAATGCTGGAGCCACCCCTGAGTCCGGGAAGAATACACACTTGCCTGAACATGGTGTGGGATTGTTTTAAAGGGATACACGTACTCGTATTGGGTACGGAAAGTGTGCACTCGCGATTCTGTGAGGGTAAATTTATAATACACTCACAATCCTACAAGATAAAATATTCTGTGCACATTTACACGTGTATTTATACTTGCCGTGCACATTTGCACGCATACTTTCCATGCTCAATACGAGCACGTGTATAAATTATCTCCTCTCATAATCGTGAGTGTCTTCTCCCGTGCTTCCACATAAGCACATGTAATATTCCGTGCATATTTGCACGTGTATTTCTCCTTGCAGGATTGTGAGTGTATTATAAATTTACCCTCGCAGAATCGCGAGTGTACACTTTCTGTACCTAATACGAGTATATGTATCCCTTTAAAATAATCCCACATCGTGTTCAGGCAAGTGTGTACTCTTCCCAGACTCAGGGATGGCTCCAGCATTGTTTTGGTGAAGCCATGTGCATGGACATTGTGGACTTCTTGATTTATTAGTTCCTGCCCCTTAATAATTTTCCTCAACTGATATCTGAATCTGTATTCAAGTCACTTTTGGAGTGCTAAACCTCTGTTTCTCAGTGATTTAATAAAAGTTGTTTTGGACCCTGTTGTCCCTTAAACTAACCTCATGGTGCCTCTGTGACATTGCCTTATCAAATAAAGCTATCAGAATAAAATAACAAGATTTAGTGTTGATGTATTAGTTTACTATTTATTTCAGAATTCTGGAATGGAAGCAGTAGAGTCTTCATAATTTTAGTATTTTTTTCACCTTTAAAATGGTAGTTCTTGCTAATTCCTCTTACTCAGGTTTGTTAGCTTAATTGATTGCATTCAAACAAACAAGGTGCAATTTAGTTTTGTGAATGCATAGATGACTCTGCTGTCATTATTGATAAACCTCAAGGGGTTTTTTTTAAATCTTTGTGGATGATAAACATCTTTTTTTATTTTAGTTGCAAAATTTATCTCTGGTTTTGATTATGATTATATTAGACCTATGGCATCTGATGGCAGAAATGTATTTCTTCAGGTTAATTCGATAGTTAAGCTTTAATTCATTTAGTGTCTTTTTCCATAAGTACATAGTTGTTGCTTGAGACAAGGATGTTCAACTTAGAAACTGGGTCTATGTTCTTGGCAATGTTGGGCCCTTTAAACTCTCATGACAACTGTGGAAGTATTTTCCAGTATTGGGTCTTCTTTAGTGCCCTCATCAAAACCATGTATGAAATAATTTCCTGCAATTTCAGTGACTTCCAGGTAAATAAAATTTTAGATGACAATTTCAGAGACAAAGTGGCTTTGTCTTGTTGCCGTTTATGCAGTAACATACTTTAGGAAATCTCATTTTCTGGGAAAGGTTAATATTAATTTAATAGAAACATTTCAAATCCGTGTGTTGATCTTCAGTGTAACCATGAATGCCTACAGTTGAGTCTAAAGCTATCCAAGGGAACAAGATGGCACAACTCAGTTGTGCCAGCCTCCAGAGCAGGGTTGCATTGCCCCCTGCACCATGCAGGAGGGAGGCATGGCGAGAGTACGCATTGATCCAATTAGAAAGTTTGCTGGGGAGATCTTCAACAATTCAGCTGCCAGTAAAATATCCTTTTATTGTTGTTGTTGTTTTTCTTTTCTTCCTTCCTCTCTTTTTTTCTTTTTTTTTTTTCCTTCTGAAATTATTTTGTCTCACTTTGACTCTTCTGTCCATATGACCTGTTTTTATTTTTATTATCTATATAACCGTATGATGTTCTTACTTTATAATAATTTTTCACCTCTGTACTTCCTTTCTTCAAGGTATTTATCATTCAACAACTATGCTGTAGTAACATTACTATTTCACCATTCTTTTAATTCTTATTCTTGCTCTTTTTATTTTTTTTCCCCCTTGTGTGTGTCCTGCACTAGTATTTCAAGCCCATACGTTATATTGTCTAAACTGCTGGTATCAACAACCCGTTAGTTATTTCTCTTGACAATATTTTTTTCTTAGAAAGATGCACCTCAACACTTTCCCTGAGTGTACCAGTGATCTAAACCCTTCTTTCATTATTAACACTTTCTTCCTCGTGCTGGCAATTAATTAATTTCTAGATCTGTTACTTTTCTCATTAAGTTTGTTAAACTGCCTTTTTTTCTTCTATTTACTAAAATTAGATATTTAGATCAATGCAGATTCTGACAAAATTTGTATCTTTGTTTGTTGATTCAATGTTCTTTCTACTCATACTCTTGTCCCAGCACCAAGGTTCTGTCACCCAGTGCCCAATTAAGTCAATTTTTAGAATACAGAGATGAGATATTGTTTATGACAGAGTTGAGCAAGTCTAGATAGTGGAATAAAGCCAGCACACCAGAAAAATAAAACTAACAGCCATTATATACAAAATCTTATCACTACATTCACATCCACGGGACAGTCCTAAAGAGACAATTGGTTACACATTTGCATATTTGTTGTATAATAATTTTAACATATAATGACCAATGTTTAGCTAAAGGACATTTTATCCAACAGTTTTGAGATACATGTTAAAACAAGACCTAACTAATTGTCCAGGCCCCACAGTGTCTGCACTGCTAGGACAGTAATGTTTGTAGTTTCGGATTAAATGTTTTCCAAGCCACTCTTAACCTTTGTTAGAGGAGCAGACTGACCCAGAACTGAGAGGATTTATGTATCTTTATGTTAGCAGTTGCTGACAGGATTCATTCTTTTCAGTGATAATGACTACAATATCTGTCTCAATCTTCAGTGTAATCTGTGTCTGGAAAAATCCTTTTTTGGTGATTGCTTTCTGCTTGTTGACAAATTTTGGGTATTCTTTCTTAATTATATTTTTCTCCTTTATTTATTATATTGCGTGCATAATTTTTCTAGAAAGTACTAGAATTCTACCAAAGTTCATGTTTTATTTATTTTAGCTACTTCTTTAAATAAGTGTATTGCTCTTTGATTTTTGCATTTTGTTAGGAACAGAGGAGGAATTTTTTCTGCTCTTTTAAGCATCCATTTTCTTGTGATTCAGAACTGATTGTATCATTTGTTTTAACTGAATAATACTAACATATGTATGTGAATATATATTATTTAGGTAAATAGAGATTGCTGTGCTAAGACTGTTTAGAACACGGTTCATTTAAAATTTTTAAAACAAAACTTTACCAAATTCATTCAACAATGACACTTTGTGCCCTCTTTGTGCCAGGGGTTAGTTCTTATGTATTATTAATCATTAACACTACATGCACAAAATAGTCTTTAGAAGTCATAACGTAAATAAACTGTGAGGATAGAATATCACAGAGCTAATGGCTACAGAGCTTGATGGTGTTAGTCAAGGTGACCAGACCTGAGAGGTTTTGGATAAGTCTTAACTCAAGCCAGCTTCTCATCCATCTACTCTTTCCTTCCTCTTTATGTCTGATGTTTTCATGTTACTTGTCCTGTCCTCCCTCCAAAGGAGATCTCAGCTGCTCCTTTTGCTGCTTATCTTGGTTTCGGTTTTGCCAGTCATTCCTCACAGGTGTTTGGCAGGATGTCTTGCCTATTTGCACTCTTGTGCTTACCTGTTCCTTAGTTCTTTTGCAAATTCTGTCGCTTGTCTGGCTCGCATCCTTCCTTGGTCACATTAGTTACTTATGCAAAATGCTTGTACATTTTGTGATATCACAGTGTTACAAAATATTGATACAGTTGTTGGTTTTGTCATTTTACTGTGCTTATGCTACAGTTTAAGGAACTCTTTTATTATTTTTTCCCTGTTTAATACACTTATAATTTATAGAAGTCTTAGACCTATTATTTTAATATATTATATTAGTTTTGCACATTCCTAGTAAAGCATATGCCTTTCTGTTGTGTAGATCTACTGTGTAGATTGTCCCATTGCTACCTTTTAAACAGGACTTGTTTTCACTGGACCTACTGTGAATCTGAGGACATCTCCCTTCTGAGTGTGTGTAAATGATCATATAGGTTGGCGGTTTTTTACAGATTCTTGGATATCATCATTGTCCTGCATTAGATTATTTTTTCCCACCTTTTGGGGACAACTCTGTCCTTTATTCTGCTCAGTTCTCAGATATGCATCCAAAATGCTGTCACAATAAGATGGATGTAAACATATCTGGTATTTAGGCTTGATCACATTCAATTCAATTCCTGAATAATTTTCATCAGGCATCCACTGAAGGACAATGCACGTATTGGAGAGGTAGGCAGCTTCTGCTTCAACTTTTCTCAGTTCTTAGGGCCACATTTTCTCTCTCTCAGTAATCTTTCTCTGTTCTTCTAAGTCTTTTAAGACAAAAAAAAAATCTCCAGATATTCCAGAAAGCTTCCTGAGTACTCTTGTTTTGTCCTGTTCTGGTTGTTGAGCTGTCTCACGCTCTCCACTGCACCATTTCTGCACAATTTAAGATGTCAAGCAGACAATATTGGCCACATAAAAGAACTATCTTGAAGGAGAGTTAAAAGGAAATGAATGTAGAAATCTGTTACAGAGAGTTTTTCTGTAGTAAACCTTTGACACTGAAGGTATGAAAGATGGCAGTAGGTGCTTTGTACAAATTGTAAATGCTAGAAAGGTACTGAGCATTCCTTCATATGTCCCACAGATAGAGGAGCTTATGTTGTGAACTATTCAGTTCTCAGTTATGAAAGAAAGACCTCTAAATGAGATTTGAGTTCTAATGTTGGTTTAATAGATGACTCACTTTTGAGACAGTATAAACAAAAGCCCTGATATAAAGCATTAGTGGATGTAGCTGACAATAACTTTTTTTTTTGGTCCTTGCTGATGTTTTCATAGTTTCACATGTGATGTAGAATTGAGATCAGAAGCATTTGAAATATTTTGTGCTCTTACTCACAAGGTGACTTCTCTGCTTTCTAGACAAATATCCTAATGTGGACCCATATTTAAACATTAAACTTCTGAATCATCTGTTGCTGAAACTAAGTTCACCCCATAGCAAATGCTGAGCATGGTAGCAGTCCCTCCTATGGTAGGCAATCACATGCTTCAGTGTAGGCATGTGCTCACTTGCTTTAGTGCATATGGAAGTGTTTGTTCAAAATCACAGTGGCAGTCACATCAATGCATGTGATCTAAATTCATGAGTCCTGACTTCTGCCTGTGCTTGTTTACCACTAGACTTTGTTCAACACATGCAGAATAAAAAGTCTCCACATGGAAGTCACTGTCAGTTTTCCCATCCATTTCATGGAATCGAGAATTCAGCCATTATGCTTCATAAAACAAGAAAAGGGAATATATTTACGGTTTTATTATTATCCCTAATAAGGAAATAAAGACAAAGAATAGAAAATATGTGGTCTGGTTTACATGTATGTTTTATTTGTATTAATATAAAAGAAGTTTGTAGGTCATGTAGTCCAACCTTTTTCTTAGAACACTTCATTAAGAGTGGATGGCTGAGAGCTTTGTCTTTCAAGACTTGGGTCTTGAAATCTTCTAGGGATGGAGACTGCACAGCCTCTAGGGAGAGATTATAGCCTGTTAATAGCAATGGCAGCACTGCATTACAGGACAGATGGTTAGAGGTTAAACTCATTAAAGAAGAATAAAGTTTACTGGCAGAAATGTGTAATTGTTACTTGCTACCACAAGTAGTATAATTTGCTTCCAGCCTCTGCTTGCTAGCAATTTTAGAATACATCACATTGCATTGCTTGATGGGTAAGTTTGCAAGATGCTGAGAGTTGCTTTGCTTGTGAGAGGTAAGATTTGAGGTATTTTTTCTTAGGGAGTCTGATAGGTTTTTTGCAGAACAAAAAAATCTATTGTGTGTCTTGTACCATTAGTCTCAGTTACCTCATGAATTATGTTAAACAATCCTGGAATCTGAGTTCTCTGTAATCAAGCTGTTTTCTTCAGAATTAGGTACTCCCTTTAAGATTAAGAATTCCAGGAGCAAAAATGTCTTCAAATATGTATTACTTCAAAGCAAATAAAGAGGAAACAGCTACAGAGCCTGATTGCATACATTCTCTTTGACTGTTGGTTGTTTTGTGTATTTTATTGAATTCTGATATATCTAAGATAATTTTCTTGTGTGCTGTACTGTCTAGCAGGCATGTGTAGCTCACCTTCAAGTTGGAGATCTGTATTCTCTGCTAGGGAGGGAGATTGGATCTGCAGAGCTGGCTGTAGGGCTGAGTATAATATTCAGTTGAATGATCAAGAGGAGATTAATCTGGGAAAGCAAGTGTTCCACCTTCTAGAGCCATCCACTGAAGAGGACAGATTATCTTCTAGTAATTTCATTTCACTATTCTTAGCATACTTGGGACTGATCTCAACTGATGCATGCTGATGAAATGTTTTAATGTTTTAGCTGCCTGTACACACATCTAGTTTGAAAACATCACACCATAATTGAGAAGAATTTAGCAGCCATAACATCATAGTACATGCCTTGTGATATTTATCCATGTCCAGAAGACTGATTCAGAAGGTCTACTGTAGAATTTAGTTTTGTATCTTACTGTCCTGTTTAGATATCATTAGATAGCTATACTCAGGCAGTCTCACCCAAAACAATTCCTGGCCCCGAATGGAAGATGGTGGCTGACCACTGATGTCCATCTGCCCTTTCTACCAAACCTCATGTGCTGACATGATACTTGTCAGAATTTATTGTCCATGTTGGGCTTATTTTTGTGCCATTGAGCTGAACACTTGCAAGCCCAAGCTCTTACAGATCCAAACCAGTCTAATATAAGGTAATTAATTAAACATCTCATTGAGAAGAAAAGTTAGATCTTGGATTTCTGGTAAGTAGTGTATAGGAGTAAGAAAAACTCCTGGGCACATTTGGGATCTTAAGAAAATATGCCAACAGAAATAAATAATAATTTAAAAATACAGTGGCTTAATGTATTGTTTTGTGTTCCACTAAATACAAATCCTGTATCTTAGAGAAAACAATCTCTGAAAACAGAAGCAGAAAAGGTGACAAAATAAATTAACAATTACAGCAGCAATTGAGGATTGGTACGGCAATAATAATAATAGACTTCTACGTATCTCAGTGCATAACCAGAACCGTAATATTAGAAAGAAACACATCAGGTTTGTGCATACAAAGAACAATACTGCTGTCATTTCTACTGGAAGTATAATTCACAAAGCTATCAATGACAGTCTCTCTAACACTAACCAGAGACCAATTATCCCAGTGGGATACTGAAGGGAAATCTACCCTCTTGCTCTGTTACTGCAGAAGAATCGTTAAAGATGAGATCAGGGGGAGTGTCCCAGGAAAAGTTAGAAAAGGTGAAACCAGAGAATTTAGCAATGAAAAAGTTTCCTGATTCTGAATAATCATGTAAAACCAGAACAGAATGTATAAGACTGTGAACCTTCTAATGTTTTTAAAGGGTAGGCTCAACAAAATTTCTGTTGTATGGAAGAGTGTTACAGGCAAATAGGGAGCAGAAAAAATTAAAAAATTGTGGAAATGTTTCTGCAACTCCTGCTGAGACCTTGACCCACACATTTGTTCAAGGACTTTGGGGGTATATTTGTGGACTCTCTTGTCAAAAGCAAGAAGGCTTCTTGAGTTGGGAGATGATAACTTGTGGGATAAAAAACTACAACAAAAACAAAACCCTGAGTGTGGAATGGAGCTCAAGGCTTGCTTGTGGTTTTCATTGTCTTGATCATGAATGATTCATGAGTAGTTTAAAGTGAAGAGTGTGTTTAAGAACGCTAACAAAGCTTCTGTATAAATGAAGTTCAAATATAACTATATTTTATGGGTGGCATTTACAGTACACTAAATGATGTTCTTTCTCACATGCTTTTTTTAACTTGCTAGTTTTCCATATAGGGCATACTCTTCCAGTATCATAGACCTATAGCCACTAAAGCTGATCAAGTAAAAAGAAAAAAATAGTTCTGTATTTGTGCATTTGTTTGGGTTTTTTGAGTATTTTTCATGTGTTCTGGACAGTTACTTTCAGAATAAATACTTTCTTATTTCTCTATGGCAGTAATTCACCATTATTCTAAAATCCTGAAGTTAGCATGAGATATTCAATAACAAATTACTCCAAATCTATTTAAAGCCTTGAAAATACCATTGCTCTATATTTAATTATTCCAGTTAGAGTTCCAGTTTTAAACAGCTGCTTAAAAATTATAAAATCATATATTACTGTAGTACTGACTTTGTAGATTTTCCAGGATAAACATCTTAATGTCTTCATATCCCACTGCAGGGGCCAGACCAATGTTTCTGCTATTGTCTGTTTACTGAAGTATCGTGCAAAGTAAAAATTTATTACCTGAACATATTCAAAAGTTTGTTGTTCTGTTTCAGTGAAAGCTACTGAATTGTCAGGATTCTGATATCTTCAGTGGAGACTTCCAAGACTGACAGAAAATATATTTCTAACCTCTTGATTAGTCATCAACTAGTAAGTAGACTCTCATATTTTCATAGTTATCATTCACCTCCAATGAAGTGTTTAGACTGACTAAGATAAATAACAATTTTCAAAATTACATCACCGTTATTTTTGCTTTTTCTTCTATAGAAGCATTTTTTCTCTAATGACTGATGGTCCTTTAAAGACTATAACACATTCAAGTCAGTGTTTATATTTTCTTCAGCAAAAAAAAGAACATTTTCAGCATCTATCAGAGTGCTATTCAGTGACCTGTATTCACCCAGAGTGTGAAGTATAAGTAGGAATAAGAATTCAGTGGATGGTCTGTAACAAATATATTGCTCCATTAGCTTCATAGAGGTGGTGAAGAATGGTATTTGGCAATCAGTTACTAGAGCTGGTAAATCCAGTTAAATGGTATCTGAACAACTAGGTTCTGTTATTATCCACCTGTTTGATTTTCAAATTGTCTCATTTTTCTTACTATTTCTCATACTTTGTTCTTCATAACAATATTGTCTTTAGTTTTTTACATTACTTCAGGAAAATTGTAAGCCACTCATCTAAAGGAAATGCTTTTGTAGTCTTACTATGCCCATTGTATGGCATAATAATTTTTTCAGTCTTATTCTTTTGCTTTTTCCTAAACCTAAAGAAGAAAACTTGGCTCATATTTCCTTTAAGCAAGAAGTTTAAGATTTGGAGTAGGGAAATCACAGGAAGAAATAAACTGCAAAACTGCAAAATGAGGGGAAGCTGGCTGTAATATTTGAATGGTACTTACAAATTCTGCTCAGAAAACAAACTTAACCTTTTAAAAATGATGCAGTGGAGACTGAAGAACTGATACAAGGTCGAAGTCTCTTCTCATCAAAACATAGTGAGCTTGTTGGTTTTTTTCTTTCCCACAAGATATATAAATGTTATTTTAATTTTCAATTAAAAAAGCAACCAAACAAATAAAAAACACTAGTTATTTGACAATAACTTCAGTCTGAGATGCAATATTTGATCTGGTCTCAAAAATATGAATATGAGGAGAAACTTCTTTACTTTGAGAGTGACAGGTCACTGGAACAGGCTGCCCAGAGAGGTTGTGGAGTCTCCTTCTCTGGAGACATTCAAGATCCACCTGGATGCATTCCTGTGCAGACTACTTTATGTGAACCTGTTTCAGCTGGTGGGTTGGACTAGGTGATCTCCAGAGGTCCCTTCCAACCCTAACCATTCTGTATGAATCTGTTTAGAAAATATTTTAATGTTCTTAAACAATCACAGTCTACAAAACCTAACAAAGGGGGGATGGGAGGGGTGGTATTATTTATTTGGTAAAATATAAATAATAGCTTTTGTGGTGGAAAAATTTCTTATGAGCCAGTCCAATAATATAATCTAAATTCATCACCTAACAGTATCAAAAATAAAGATACATTTCTCTTTAGGGAACAAGCACCAATATTATTTATTTTTTAATTTCATGGTTCAACTTGATCATGTTATTTGTTACTGATTAACTTACAAAATAACAGTGAGAATTATGCTCTCATTTTTAATGCTGTTTTAATAATTTAAACCTAACAAAAACTGAACTGATTGAATTGTTAGGAAGGATGGTGAAATTCTAATATTTAATTCAGTGAGCTCTCATAGAAAAAGGTAATATCTAACCTAAATTTGGAAAGCAAAATTAGTCTTAAAATCAATGAAAATAAACCATGAATCAAATACTAAAAATCAAAGAAAGAAAAAGATATCTTTTTTCCTCAGATGAGCTACCTAATCTAGTGTGAGAGTAACTGTAGAAATTAGGGATATTTGGGATGTGTATCTCTCTAAGTCTTTAAATGCAGTTTGAATGTACATGTATTTATAAGTTAAAATATTTTTCTAGTTTCATAACAAGTTAATGACATTTACAAGTGTAGAAATTACTACATGAGAGTGCACACACTGTCATTCAAAAGGTAGGGTGAAATAATTACATGTGCTTTGTCTTCAAACATATACAAGAAGACAACATTCAGTCATACACCTGCTCATAGCCTGAGAAAGTTAAGAGAAATCATATGAGTGGTTTTTTTGTTGGTGTTACATCTAAGTAACCACGGATTGTATTATGTCAGGTATGTATTACTGAGTTAGAGGAGAAGGATATTTTAAACATAGGAACGATATAATTATTTTTTCAATCTCATTGAATGTTGTCATTCTTTTCAACACTGAACTGTTGAATAATTTTGGTTTGCTTCTCTATTATCTTTCATCAAAATAACATAAAAGTGAAAAAGCTCTCGTAGGGAACAAAGCCAGGTTTTAATCTGGCATCTTAAAAAGCAAGAGTGATTGATGTTGGTGAGCCACAGCTAAAGACTTTGCTGTTTGAGTGGTGTGACACTGTATGTGATACCATTGAGGAGGTGAAAGTGTAACATGGAGAGGTGTAATAAAGCCGTTAATTTATAAAGGACCCATTAGATGACATACTCAAAATTCATGATCTTTTTGAGGACTGTTACAATGATGCATATTTTCAAAGCCTTTGAAGGGCTTTAGCTGTGCAGCTCTCTTTCATGTCAGCAGGAGACATGCTTTGCTGTTGTAAGATTTAGCTGCCTTTCACATATTGGTTTACTGAGCAAATCAGACTTTTATCACTTTTCTTATGGCATGCTATGCATTCTGAAAGTATGTTTAAGCATGTAGTAATGAAGCAAATTGTAACTAATTAGTTTAAGTTTTCATATGTCTTAGCAGTTTTATTTATGTAATGTCATTCCCTGAGCATTCACCAACAGCTTTTTGGTATCTCATTTTGTCATCTACTATTTTATCCTTGGTTTGTATTTCCTTTTGTGTTTGTTTTGTTTGGTTTGGTTTTTGTTGTTTATTGTTTTGGTTGGGATTTTGTTTGTTTTTGTTGTAGGTTTTGGTTTTCTTTTGTTTTGTTTTTTCTTAGAAGAAACGAAGAAAAATTGCCTTGGATTTACTTTGGATTACTAGTTATGAAGGAAACAAAACTACTTACATCTGAGTTGGGTTCATATTCCTATTGATGTTACTAGTTTTAGGACTGAATTCTATGGACCTTGTACTGTCCAGTGAACTGAGAGTGGGTTGTACATGCTCAGTAAATACCTATCACATGTGCTTTCAGAAGAGAAAAAAAAAAAATCTCACAAATATTTGCTGTTTTAATAGAAGCACTCTTGCATATTAGACTATACTGACAAAAAGTAACAAGTTGTACTAACATGTAACAGAACAAACCATCAGCTGTACTACAGCAGGATTTGAAGCTCCAGAGCTTGAAGGAAAAGTAGCTGTTGGTCAGAATTCAGTCATTTTAGTTTGAAGGCAAACTGGACCATGGAATAAATGAAGACACATTTCTATAATGTTTGTTTCTAACAACATCAGAAGAGTTGTTATGGTTGTAAGAAATGTTATATCACCCTTGTTTGAAGGACCTCCACTGACCAGGAAGGATGGGTTGGTCCAGAAACAGTTTTATTAGCTTTATGGTATAGGAAGACTTCCCTGTGGCATGGAATTACCATCTTTCGATTCAGGACAGTTCAAGGTTCTCTAGGATGTAGCAGTGTAGCCCAGCAGTGCTGCTGCATCCCAAGGAAAACTCTAAAACTCAAGATACATTTAAGAAATGCACGGGCAAATTGTGAATAGGTGGAAGCACTTGTAACATAGGTTTTCAATTAAATTTGTCACAGGAGTGTAATAGAGAGCTAGATTAGAAAATAACAGTTTGTGAAAACAAATGAGGTGAAGAGGCATATGTTTAGAAGTTAATATCTTTAAGAATGTAGAAGCTTCACAGAAACATGGTGTCCTAAGACTTAATTGACTAATTTATGATTAAAGGTAGGAAAGCATCAGTGTACACCATTTAAATGTAACAGTGTTAGAAGACAACAAATTTCTACTCAGACTGGAAAGCTAGTTACCTTTAAAGTGACAAAAGCAGAGGAGATTTTATGTTTTCTTTCTCAAGATACAGTGCAAAATCCAGGCACATTCTAAAAGTGATAAATTTAATTTACAAAATCTAGCTAGGGGAAATGTATTTCCACTTTGAAGATATACACCTCTTTTTTTGTCCATTAAAATAATACGTAGTATTAACAGATTACAGTTTTTGATCAGCATTTGGACCTAATGCTCTGCTTTCTTGAATATCGTCTCTTCCATAGAAGTGGTAGACAGATTATTTTAGGCTTGAGGTCTATTGAGTTTTACCACTGTCCTGGTTTTGTTAAAAGCAAATTTCTCTTTTAGTGAATTTGCCTGTCAGCTAAAGCCTTCATATTAACTGCATTTTCCTGGAGAACCAGACACATGTTTTGGTAAACCTAGCAATGGAATGCAAATTTATTGATAAGCATGGATGGACATCTCGCGAGAGGGGCGATGAGAAACAAGTGACCAAGAAACTGACCAACTGTGTATAACATTCCATTCACATGAATACTTCATATAAAAGTGGGAGATCACGAGGATCTCGTCCCTTTTCCCTTTTTCCTTATGGCTGACATTAGGAGAGGACCTTGCTAGTCATCCCTGCAAACTGAGTCCTAGTGACAGACTGAATCCAGCTCCGATTGGCTGCAGAGTCCAATCCAGGACTTTGGTTGCCGGCTCTGCAGTTGCTGAGACTTTCAAGATTGGTTTTGTATATTTTGTATTATTTTCTCTATTCTTATTAGTAGCATTAGTAAAACATCTTGAATTTTTTCCAACTCTCTTCTCTCTGTCCTGCTTTCCCGCCCGATCACCTGTCCTGAGTGGGAAGGGGGGGAGAGGGAGGGGAAAAAGGGGGAAGTGAGGGGGAGAGGGGGTTAACAATACATCTGCCAGGGTTTTATTGTCACCCTGCAATTTTAACCCTCGACAACCACTTCTTAAGAGAATTATACTGAGAAATAATTGAATACAGTTTTGGATTTTTCTCCATAACCGTTTATAAAAAGACTGAAAAATATGTTCATTTCTGTCATTTATTAAACTATACATATGAAAAAATGGACAGTGAAATTTTTTCTTTCACCAATTGCAAACAACTGAAAAATGAAAATGACATCGAATTTCCCAGTCATAAGGTGCACTATTCAGGTATTGCAAACTTTAGATTTGATCACTAAGGATGAGCTGTATAGATTCAGGTTTGGATTGTTTGTTTTTTTTTTTTTTTTTTTTTTTCATTAAGCAGAAAAAAGCAAAGCTTTGTATTTAGGAAGACACTTTCATGCTTGGAGTTTAACTTTTCCTGTAGAAATCTAATGTGAAAGGACTGTTTGTTAAATTACAATTATAAATACTACAGTATGCTTTTACTGTTTTCATATCATTCCTTTTTCCTTTGGAATGACTTGTGTGTTCAGAATTATATATCTTGATTGAGGTTATACAATTCTAAGTAGATGTAAAATGTAAGTTATTTGAGGCAGACATGCTATGAGAATTGGAGAAGATTTTGATTGCAATATGAAGACAACTGTGTGGGTGATTAATATTCAGGGAGACCAATGAAAATTTCATTCAACTAATTTAGGTATCAGAGCATCTCGTTTTCTTTTGCATTCCCAGTGTAAATGCTGTTTTCATCTCTGTGGTGGCTCACATCAGCTAATTCCTGCACAACTACAGTCTCTGACAGTGGGAAAATCGTTGTCTTTGCTCTTACAAGTACTCTTTGAAGCCTACAGAGCAACATTGGCACAGACTATTAGTAATAATTGAAATTACTTTTCTGTAAGTAACTTATCTCATCCTAACACACCTTATATTTTTGTCTGCTGTAATTTTCTTTCTTGAAGCCCTTTCTGAATTACAAAGAAAGCTCAGTGAATAAGTATAGAGTGCAGGATTTGTTAAAAGCTGTTAGAACACTGTGCAGAGGATGAGCCAGGAAAAACACGCAGAATTTGTATTGATTTGTAATGTGTTTTGGGAGTGGGAGAATGATGCATTTCAGAAGAAGTTCGCCTTTGATTATTTAAAATATTCCTTCTGTTTTTACTGACAAAAAGTCTGTCTAGAGCTATGTATTCCTACAGGACTGTGAAGAATCTTTTATATTTTTAAACAATTGTTAGAAATGCATTACCAGGAATCTGTGTGCTTATTAAAGGACGATAGCTATAGCATTTTTCAGTAAGAGGACAGCAGGAAGATTTTTTTTTTTTCCTGTAAGATTAAAAAATGAATGCTTCTGTTAGAATGCAAATTCAGTAGAAGAGGAATGTTAAGGTTTTTTCTGCACTTTTTGTGGTGCCTGATGTGGCAGGGTTTTTTTTGTGTGTGTGTATATGCGTGTACAAAGCTCAGGTCTGCTTGAAAACTGGTCAAGAGAAGTCTATCCTTTTTGTATACCCCAGAATTTCATATAAGCACTGTACAAATTTCAACAACCAAAAAAATTACAGAAGTTGGAAAAATAGAGCAGCGAAGTAGGTTTATCAGGTACAAAATTTGTCACTGTAGTTTCTAAGAAATGTCTGTCCTTTTTCATCCCACTTTCAGTCAATAGCCTGGGAAATATGTTTTCTGAAAAATGCACAGGAAGATGAAATTCTTTTTATTACCGCAGAGTATAAGTCAGCATATTTTTCATTACATCATTGTTCTTTCATGTTCTCTCTGGCCCTGTGAATCCTTATGTTCTTGACAGAATTTAACAGAATTTTAGGCAAAGAGGGGACACAATTTTTCCTCCTGGCACAAGGTACAACTGCTGATGCATGGCTGGGTCTCTTGGAACATCAGAATTTGTCAGGTGAAAAGAATGGAAGTAAGCCAGATTCCTCTCATTTTAACTGACTGCTCAAATAATTGACCTACTACTGAAGGGGAAGAATCCCATTATGACCATCATATCTTGAAAATATAAGCGCTAGCTTCTGCTTTTTTTCTATGCAACTTGGTCTGATGGATGTGCTTAGTTAATTTATTAAACTGTGCTCTCATTATTTTTTTAATATTTTCTGAGTGTTTTTGTCAGAGTTGTGTAGAAAGAGTGAGAGAGCAGAACTTTTCTGGATCTTTTTGTAATGTTTATTGCTTTTAAAGGAATACATAGCACTAGGAATCATTGTAAAACACTGTAACTTCCTAAGGCTGTCCATGCCATTTTTGCACAACCAGATGATGAGGACAGCGCAGACTAATGGGAGACATCTCACTACTTACAGATTTTGTTCATTGTTCATTATGTGCAGACTTTATGACTAACTAATTATTTTTAAACAATTCAGTATCCCTTCATGGATTCCTGAATAGTATCTAGTTACAATAATTGCTGAAAATATTTTTGAGAGATTGTTTCAGAATACTTTCTGTGATATGTACCTAACCTTGTCTAAACCTTGTGAAGAGAAAATAATGTTTAGTCGTATGCATGCACTCATTGAAGATGTTATTCTTTCATAAAGTAAGTTGGCACCATGCAGTGTTTAAATGCTGGTTGCAGATTTGAAGAAATAACCTGCCTATTCTCCATGGACAGTAATTACAACATGTGCCTAGTGTACTTTTCTGACTTTGAATATGTAGTGCTCTGCTTCTCAAAAACTGAGTTTTTGGTTACGGGACAGAGAGAACAAAGGGACAGCAGTACCAGGATTATTTCATTATGTTGATATGTTTATTTGTTACAGATGTATACCACATGCAAAATAATTTTATACAGGATGAGATTTACTAAGAGAGAGGCTCAACCCACTTTACATGTACAAGCCATTGTGTGTGAAGATCTCCTAACCAGAGTCCTCTTGGACAACTCATTGGATATCTGCTTTTCTTCAGAGTCCAGATTCTTTTTTTTTGTTCCTGCAGAGATTGCCCTTGGAAGGCGACACAGAGCTTTAAGTCTGTGACCTAATTTCAAATATAGTATATTTTCATTAGTCCTCTATACTTAGTTTCTCCCAAATGCATGTTAGAATTACCTTTGTTCCCCGTTCTTAGTAGTGTGCTTTAAAAGATACTCCATGGTAATATGTTGAACCTAAGCAGCAGGAATTGAGATAGCCACAAATGTGAGTACTTGTCTCTTTGACATTGTTTATCATGTATTTTTTAAAAAAGATTGCCATTTAAAGTCAGTGGTACTTTTAGTTTTTCTCTGTAAGCCATGTAAGGCAAGCAGCCCACCCTGCTTACATGTCCTTGCTCTGTATAAAAGGCTTCTGAATGCTTCTTTTTTTTTTGCTACTAACCAAAATGCGAACAGAAATTTTCAAGACTGGGATCTGTACTATCTTACTCTTGTTTGGACATTTATGCCAAAGCAAGCTAGAGTAAAGATGTATTAAATCAGAATGATAGCCTTTGGTTTTCCATTTGTATGGATGTAGTCCACTTAATAAAGTTCTGTGTGTAGTCATTTGACAAATACTGATATGCTCCAGCACTGACAAGCTCCTGTTTTGACTCCTAGGAGCAGAAAGTGATTTATATAAGCTGTCAGTATTAACATTATCCTCAGTGGTTTGAGAATTAAGTTGCTTGTCTTTTGAGCATAAAATGCAACAAAGTAGGGACTATATTCAATGGCAGCATGAGTTTTTAGGTGATGAAAACAGTGTGTCAGCAGATAATGGTTGGAGAGCAGATTCCCCCAAAAGCATTTTAGTGTATTTATTCATGCTTATTCCTAGTCAGCATTATGCCCTTATAATTTTCTCTCAGTTATGTATTCATTTATTATCAAGAGGTAGTTTAACCTATCTTTATATATTTTCCAAAAAGAGAAGACTCCTTTTTTTCCCATTCATACGTTACTCATGGTTACACTAATTCAGTTCATTGCCTGTTTTTATGCGGAAGATGACAAGCAGAAGCTGTGGAAGTATTTCAGGACTTCTGTCACCATCGTACTCTTACAGAATCAAGATATCCAGAGCAATGTAAATTTTATATATAAGGAATAAAGGTACATTGCTCACCCTGCGTATTTACTGAAACTATAACTTGCCTCCATGTAACTTCAGTGGTGAATTCAGATCTGTTCATTCATGGACATTGTAACCAAAATCTTCACAAGATTCCTGTTTATTTTTTTTTCCTCAGTTTTATTTACTCAGTTTATTTTGAGATCCTGCTTTTCTGAAATGTTTAGGAGTCTGTTTTGTTATCCCAGGTTGATTACACATGTATCTGCATGAAGGAATTCACAATAGCAAATTAATTTACGAAAACACTGATACTCAGGTATTTTGTCTGGAGAATATCCCTCATCTGCTGTTTTCTGTTGTAGGATTTTACTTGCAGCAAGTGCCCTGTCATATTGATACTTCCTTATTTATGTCTCTTCTCACCAAACGTGGTTATTGTTATTCCCTACAGTGCTCACTACAACAAAACTTACTGGTATTAGGACTTCTGTTTCTCATTACATGCTTTTCTACTTCTCAGATATTGCTTTCTGAAACATAGTTTACGGGAGTGCTAACTGAGGTATTTGTGCCAGTGGTTTATAAAGAGCAAAAAAAAGGGGATTCTGGTAGAAGGGGAAAGCTTTGGCTTATTGTTCCTGTTGCTTGCCATGAATACTCTAAGGAAAATTTCCAGTCAACTTGTTAATGGGAACAGTGCCCACGTAGCAGATGGCTATGAGTGTAAGCGTACAGAAGGCCATGTCCATGCATTAAATGTGTTTACTGAAGGCAGACTTGCCAGGCTAAATTTCATGTATCTGCAACTTCTGTACCAATGACTGAAAGGATATACTACTATTAGTCGTCTTGTAAAGAAGTCTAACTTTGAGGAATAATAACATTTTTCTTATCTGGCTAAAGACTCTCACATTAAGATAAAACTTTTTTTTTTTTTTTTTTTTTTTTTAATTGCATACTGAATTAACAAGGATTTGTAAAAATTATGTTAAAAATCATCATGTGGCAATTTTAAATAAGACCAAAATGAAGAAAATGAATTATCATCCAACAGAAGAAGAATTATTGCAAAAAATTAACATAGCTGTTTGTGCTCAAATCATCACAGAGTTAATAAATGGAAGTGAGATTCACTAGTTGCCCAGATTTTTTTTTTTTTTTTTTTTTGGTGTTAAAAACTGTTTTATAATCAGATCCTTTAATACTTATCTTTATTGTTAGATTATTGCACAGGAACTTCTTTATGTGGATACATTTGCAGAACGTCACCATTGTTTTGCTTCATTAGAGTGAGTCTGTTCTTCTGTTGTTTCTTACGGGAGAGACTTTTATCCTCATTCATTTTGCAATACTGTCGTGTCTGTTGGTAAATCAGCAAACAGTTCCAGGACAATGTGTTCTAGATACTCGATCTTGAATCACATTTTTCTTATCAGCTACACATGAACGTATAACCTGAAATAAATACAGATATTAAACCTACTTAGCAATCCTGGTCAAGTGAAATAATCAGTAAGTGGTCTTAAAAACCTTAAGTAAAAGAAAAATGATGAAAACTGACTGCAGTGTTTGAATGAGTACAGAATACTATTTTTTTTAATATGACTAGAACTAGTGTCCATGTACTTTAAACTATATTAAAAGTATCTCTTGGATGATTAACTGAAATTTATTATCAGATTATTACTGAAGTAAAAGTTACACTATTTGAAAAACAGCTTTCTTGAAAACATTTTTAAAAATTTGTTGCCATTAACATCAGTATAATAGAAAGAAATAATACTTTACAACATATTTGCTAGCCAGCTCTTCCATATTTAGAATTTATTCAATTTTTTTAATATAAATTTTATATTTAAATATATTTATTATTTTTATTCAAAATATTAAATATTGAGGGAAGTAAACCTCTGTTTGGTGGATTGAAGTCTGGAGAAAAAAAACTGAAAACATGGTTCTCATTTGTTCCTTCAGAGAGAGGAGGCTGTGTCAGCTATTTTCTTATATATTCAATATTATCAAAATTCAATCTTCTTTATGCTGGTGAGAATGCCATCTTTTGGCAGAATGGAAATCTCCGCACTTCTTCAGGTCTTGTATTCTTTACAAAACATTCAAGTAGTAATATTGAAACTCCAAAAAGACTTGATCCCTGCCAGGAGATGACTTTATTGTATAAGTGAAGGTAAACTGTGGGAGACATTTTTTTAAAAACTCATTCAAACCAGAGAATAGTTTCATTTTTTATTACAGAAACATCTACAAATATTCCACTGGGAAGAACATTTGATTAAAAATGTTATGTTTTTTAGGTCTGTTACAGAGATTCAGCAGAGTCTGACCAATTTCAGAAGGCAGGTCCCTAGGCATGAGGCAGCAGTCTGAATAAAGAGGGTAAAATCTTGTACCTTAGTAAGTTAGAGTAACTTATGGAATGAATTATTTTCTTTAAGACAGGGTTTCCATAACTTTATTTGAACTTCAGTATTGAAAAACGTGCTTATAATTTGAATTTTGCAGAATAGTGTATGGTGTCTCAAGAGGCAGGAAGCATGACATTTCAGGTACACAGCAATTCAGTTTTAGGTAGGATATAGAACTAAGGATTTCTGACTTAATTTTCATTTTTTTTTCCTTCTCCTGCTTGCAGCATATGTACATTGTGAACTGATCCCTTCCTTCTCTCTCTTACAGAAAATGCTTGTTCTGAAAGGGTCTTGCAAATCACTCTGTGTTCAGTTCCACCATAGCAAGGAATATGTTCAGCATTTTTATATTTTATGGTTTTGAAACTAACAGAAACAATAGCAACATTTTCTCCCCTCATTTTTTAATATATTCATCATTAACATCTGGTTACATTATGCACAGTGTAGTCTGGACTATAACGGAATTATTTAGCTTCAAGTAAAACTATATCAGTTTAGCAAGCTATATATATATATATATATATATATAAATAAATTAGCCCTATCTGCCTGTTTACATTGTTATATTTACTCACAAATCTTTACCTAAGCAGTGAAGTAAAATATCTCTATTTAAGATGTTAACAGCAGTCAATATAAATTTAATAACATGAACAATGCTTAGTACAACTATTATAGCCTAAAGTAATTTGAACAATTGAATACTACTTTGTCTAGAGAAAACCAAAGGAAAGCAGAGTGAAAACTCCAAATGTTATGTTGATAAATGTTTTGTAAAACTTGCTGATTCCATTGCATGTGTGTGGATAAGGCATCTAGACACTGACATTCTCTTAATGTTATTTAGAGCTGCAGCAAAAAGCAAATGATAAGTGCACTCAAGTGCACAGAATGTTAAGAAGGCAAGTTAAAAAGAGATCTGCTTAGTCAGAGGAGAAATAGCCATTAGGGTGTTCACAGAGGAAGAACCCCAGAGAGCAGATGAAGGCAGTTGTAGAAATGACAAAGTAATTCTTTCCATTGAAGATGCTGACAGTTTAGTTCAAGGGATCCCAGTATCGGTCTACTCATTTTTCAGATTTTCTTCTTTGACTTCTGCTGTGATTTAGAAAGGTTTATAAGAAGATATTTAGTTGGGAGAATATGCTGGAGTGACTTTGTAGATATGATTAAAACCTCACAACAAACAAACAAACAAAACCCAACAACAAAAACCAACAAAACACACACAAAGAAAACTAAAAAAGAACAAACCCAAACCACAATTATAAACTGGAGGGGGTGGTGTAAGTGTGGGAATTCAAATCAGACAGAAACCTAGAAAATCTGCTAAAATAACACACTTAAACTAGACCATGACACTTCGATTAAATGCTAGTAAAATATATAAAATATATGGAAAAGGAAGACATTTGTATACTATGCCCAGTGATAAACAATGGGTATTACATTGATTTGCCTGAAGAAAACCACGCTGACACCAAGCTGGCACCAAGCTGAGTGGTGGGGTTGACATGTCTGAGGGATGGTATTCCATCCAGAGGGACCAAGAAAAACTTGAAAAATGGGCCCGCTTGAACATCAACAATGTTCAACAAGGCCAAGTGAAAGGTCCTGTATCTGAGCTGGGGCAACCCGGGTATCAATACAGCCTGGGGGATTAAGCGATTGAGAGCAGCCCTGCAGAGAAGGACTTAGGGGTACTGGTGGATGAAAACTGGGACATGACCCAGCAGTGTGCACTCACAGCTCACAAGGCCAGCTGTATCCTGGGCTGCATCAGAAGTGTGGCCATCAGGTTGAGGCAGGTGATCCTGCCCCTCTACTCTACTCTGGTGAGACCTGTTGAAGCAAGTACAGAGAAGGGCCACAAAAATTATCAGAAGGGCTGGAGCCCCTCTCCTGTGAGGAAAAGCAGAGAGTTGGGGTTGTTCAGCCTGGAGAAGGCTCCAGGGAGACCTTATTGCAGCCTTTAAGTACCTAAAGTACATAAAGGGAGCTTATAAGAAAAATGAAGACAGACTTTTCTGTAGCCCCTGTAGCGACAAAACAAGGTGCAATGGTTTTAAACTAAAAGAGGAAGAAATTTTTTATAGTGGGGATGGTGAGACACAGGAACAGGTTGCCCAGGGAGTTGATAGATGACCCATTACTGGAGACATTCAAGGCCAGCCTGGGCTGGGCTCTGAGCAACCTGATCTGGTTGAAGTTGTCCCTGCTTATTAAAGTGGGGGTTGGACTACGTAGCCTTTAAAGGTTTATTCCAATCCAAACCATTCAATGATTCTATTCTATGATAAAAATAATCTCTCATACTCCATCAGCTTCTTCAACCACTTCACTTTAATCATCATGTTGCTTAAAAATTCAGCTTTATTTAATCCATCATTTCAACTGCTGTGATGTGTCACACTGATAAAACGAATACATCATCCTGTAGTATATTCTGGCTACTGTTTTGACTCGTAAGACGTACATCAGGCTGAGTTTGGGAAAATAAAGATAAGAAATCCTTTCAGTGCAGTTCTCTTCTAAATACTTATATGTGTTTAAAGTAAACTTAACTTCATTTTGGTGACTTGTTCTGTGTACATATGCAAAATCTAACATAGCAATTGAACTACCAATATTTAAATTAGTGCACCAACAAAAATTCTCCCAGACATTCCTTTCAGAGGTACTTTAAAACTATTATGTCCTTTATCTCATATTGGATTTATTTTCAAAAATATGTGTTTATATACTGTTAAATAAGTATTTTTCACCAAGTTCACAACTTGTAGGAAACAAAACATACATAGGCATACTGCATTTCATGTTTTGAGAAAGGTCCATGTAGCTTGTAATGAAAACAAACACTTAAGGCTAAAGCTTTCACTTCTGTTTTCTTCTGTAGACTAATGACAGTGTCATGGGAAACAACCTGGCCTTGCTGCTGCATTACTTTTCCAGGGTTGCTTGTGTGACCATGCGTGTGATACTGCCTTGTAGCTGTTGCAAAGAAAGAGTGAAGTTATTGGCCAGTGAATGAACAGTTCTTCCAATACTGTGTAATAATAACATTTTTGAAGTGAGTCAAAATCCCAGCCTATCTCCTTATGTGTTTTCTGTAAATTGGAATTTTTGTTATTGTTGGCATCTCAGAGTTTTCCTACATCAGTCTTTTCAACACTGGCAAAATCCCATTTCTGTCTGTTTTCAGCCACAGTAACAAATGCCATAAACTTTGTTGAAAAAGAAATTGCATTTCCTAAGATTTCTCTCAATGCTTCACTACATTGCACGTTATAATAGCAAACAGAGAATCATCATCCACACTGCAGGGACCAGGCAACTTGGCAGCAGGAGCAGGCTATAATTTACTGTAAGGCAGGGAACAAAATCACCTAACTGTTGCCAGGCTTATATCACAAGAATAGCAAGAAGAGAAGAACATAGTAGGGTTGTTTTTATTTTTGTGTAATTTGTGTATGATGTGGTAAAAAGTAAGATGTAAGAACATATTGGTAGTGTTAATGGTTGCACTTGGTGATCTTGAAGGTCTTTTCCAACTTATATGATTCTATAATTCTAATAGATTGCTACTAATATAAATAATCTTGTACTAGAGTTAATAAAATCGGTAAAGGCCTGATGTTAAGCTCTGGATTTCCCAGTTTACGCAGATGGTTGGATCTCAGTTTTCTATTTGATATACACCTAGAGAACAAGACTGGTCAGTAAAAGCATTCTCATCCAAGCTAGTGGAGGAAGAGTTATCTCTACTTTCCATGTAGCTGTGCTGTAACACAGTGCTGTAACAGTTTCCTGTATGTTTTATTTGTTTGGTTTTTATTACTATTTTTTTTTAATATATCTTTACTGCTGAAACATCAGTGTCTATGCGTATGCAGACAGTCTTGATTAATTAGCCCAGTAATTTCTAAACTGCAGATGTCAGGACTTTGCCCTTGAGGAATTAGCAGCAAGTCCTCTCTCTCCAGAAGTGACTTAGATCATGCTCAGTCTGATTAAGCTTAAAGTTTAGATACTGCATTATAAGGTTTCTGTGATATAAATAATCACAGAATCACAGAATGTTAGGGATTGGAAGGGACCTCAACAGATCATCTAGTCCAATCCCCCTGTCAGAGCAGGAACACCTAGATAGGGTTACACAGGAAGGCATCCAGGTGGCTTTTGAAATAATGAGGAACACTTCCTGATTTTGTTTACTACCGTCACCTAGAAGAGTCAGGCCTAACCTAGCCAAAAGCCTTAAAAAGGCAAACAGTAACAGCTGGCAAATCCAAAGAAGAAATTAGGGGAATTTGGATTTGAGCCTGTAAAAGAGGAAGGGCACGAGGGAAAAAGGGAGGGAGGCCTCTGTCTTGGTTTCAGTTGGGATAGAGTTAGTTTTCTTTCTTGTACCTTGTATAGTGCTGTGGTTTGGATTTCATATAAGAAGAATATTGAAAATAGACTGATGTTTTGATTGATGTTAGGTAGCCAAAGCCTTTTAAGTTTCCCATACTCTGCCAGGTGCCCAAGAAGTTGGGAAGGAGCAAAGCCAGGACAGCCAGCCCAAGATGGCCAAAGGAATAGTCCTTACCACATGATACCATGCTCAGTGTATAAAGTGGAGCTGGCTGAGGGGTAAATACTCCTGCTTGGACCCGTTATTGGTGTTGCAGGTGGTGTATTTCATTCATTTGCTTCTCTCTGCTGTGTCTTCAATTTGATTCCATTTTTAGAATAACAAGGGAAACAAAACCTATGTATTTTAAAGTGAAGTTTAATAAGTTTTTCAAAGAGAATACGTGGTATAATGCTAAAACAAATAAAGGTGAAGGCTGGGAGACCAAAAAGTTCTTTCCAATCTTAGATGTTTCTTCAGTTCCACCATAGAACTCCACTGGTTCCCACAGCCTCCTTTCCAACATTAAAGTGGCAGACATGTAGGTGTGCTATTTTCACTCTCCTTGTTTTGAGAATTTAAACACACCCACCTCAGAATATACACTTGTGAAACTCCTGTGAGTTAATCAGTGGTATTTATAATCTACGCTGATAATGAATCTTTTACAGATAGACAATTACTCAAATTAATGACAAGTTTAATGTCAACAGCTGTGCAATGGCTGTATTCTTCATGGAGCTCTGCTGTGTCAGAAAGTATCTCTGTAAATTTCAGTAGAACTTAAATAGAGCCCTTCTATACCTGGGCCATGCAGTGTAGGTAGTGACATTTCCCAACGTGTCAGTTTTTAGGTCTTTATCTAGAAAGGTGCACAGAAAGAGTTCCTTTTTTTTTTTTGCACACTAAAGAGAATCAGAGAGGGAGCACAATGATATTCAATGGTATTCAATAACGAATTATATCAGCAACATAGTTCTGTCTTTTTTTTTTTTTTCTTCCCATGGAATTGCTTTCAAATCTTGCATATGAAATACTACTTTTTCTTTGTGAAAGAATTTGGATTGTCTGCATAAGATGCTTTTAAGTGTTGTCCAAAAGAAAATGACCTTTGGGTCCTATATGTCCGTCAGGATGATTTCTGGCAATCTTTTATTTCTCCTTTGGGATTTCTTACTGAGTAGACGAAGTCCACCATGAATACATCTTCATCTGAGTGTTTATGCATAGTAGTGTTGGAAGTAATAAGCACTTGGTTTTGTCTAACATATGAGTCAGTAAATACATAAACAGGTATTATAAACAGATTTATGACTGTACATTTCAGAGTACCACAGTGCTTGATATGCAGTGCAGTCAAATTTATCTGAATGTGACAGACAGTAGCGAATGTGTCTGTAATTCCAAGGTCACTTTTGATGTAATTAATATGTTGGGAGTTCTTTTGTACCACAGTTTCAAATAACTTTGGTCCTCTAATCAGGATTATTGGATAAGGAATGGTTGTCCTTGAAATATGTAAATTAATTTGTGGATACAAACGTACAGATATTAAGCGTAGGTTGATGTCATCTTACCATTGTTAATATTTTAGTGGATAGCATTTCTCTTGGAAACATATTGACTCTTTAGCAAGTAACAAAATTTCAGACTGTTTATTCACATTACTAGTGTTAGTGAAGCCTTCTTTGATGGAATCAATGGAAAAAGTCTCACTTTTATAGTGGATTAAATATTTCAGTCTACAAAACTGCCAGTTCACAAGGTAACTATGTTTTATCTCACCTTTACTGTTCTTCATCCTACAGCTTTGCCAAGAATACTTGAGCTACACTTCATTTTTTTTTATAGTGCTTTGTGTCAAGGAAATATGCCAAGACTATAAAAGCTACAGTAGCAGACCAATGCTTCTTTTTTTCTTTTTAAATAGGAGTGATAACCCTAGATAATCCTCCACAAATATTCATCTACATATCTACCTTTTTTAAAATGTAAAAGGATTAAGATAACTTTTTTCCTCAGTCATACCTCACTTCTAGAAATAGAAGAAGTGATTTATACTGCTTCTGATCAGAAAGCATGCTTTGTTCTGTTGCATCTGTGGGGCTAAGGCATTGGAAAAGATACCTTTAATAAGCATGCAATTTTTTAGGATTCCATTTAAGCAAACATTAAACTTAAATAGCAACTGTGACTATATAAAAAATGAAAAAAAACAAGGGAAGATCCATCCTGGGACAGTGTTTAGAGTGTTTGCTATGTTCTGCACAGTTCTATTAATCACAGAAGAAAAGCCTGATGTCAGCTTCTAAATTTTACTCAGTGCTGTTGTTTGTGATGACTCTTCACCTGTTCACATGCAAGGTGAACCATTACAAGCTATTTTAGTTATGGATTCTTACAATTTAATGTGTGGGTATGATGGGGCAGTCTGAGCTTTGTTTGGGAATTTTACCAGAAAGAAATCTTACAGAAGGAACGATTAATTCTCTTCTATTTAAATGTTAAGTATACTTTGGATTGTGTATAGATAATTAGATTTCCAGATTGTAGAACACAGATAAGGAAGCACTTGTGAATACCGTAAGCATAGATTATCATCTGGTCTGGGCATCGTGCTTGGATCTCCTGGGGAAAATTCCCTAAGGTTTGGTAAATTGTAAATTAATTTAACTTCTGGTGGCTTCTTTATTTTTGGAGCAAATAATTTAAGGAAATCTAAGCAGATATATTATGATATAATTATTTTTGTATTCACTGGAGGTTTTGTCTGAACACAAGGAAAAACTTCCTTACCACGAATGTGACTGAGCAATGGCCAGGTTGCTCAGAGAGGTTGTAGACCTTCTGCCCTTGGAGATGTTCAAAAGCTGACTAGACATGGTGCTGAGCAGGTGAGGCAGCTTGAGCAGGATGTTGGACCACATGACCTACTTTCCCTCAAACTCCAATTATTCTGTGAGTCAATGATTTTTGGAACTGTTTAAAAATGGAATTATTTTTAATATTTGGATTACTTTGATTACTTTGATTCTCTACACTATCAAAAAGTTTATATAACTAAGTTATATTAGCAATAGATATTTGGCTAGAAATCAGTAGAATTAACAAAGTATGTATGGTGCCAGGATTTGAATTGTCTAAGAGCAAAATGTTTTCTCAGGAATTTTTTACCATGTATTGTCTTGTTACCTTTATCTTAAATAGTAAGCAGTCTTCTTAGTGGAGAATGTCCTTTTTCAGCAGCCTGTTTGTTTGCAAACCTCACAGCTTCAGCACAACTTTTTGAAGTAATTCTCTCCACTCTTAAGCTGTAATACCAGATGGGTTTTATTAGGGGCATTTTTAGTCACTGTTGTTTCCACGGGCACAGGAATAGTAGATGTGAATAGGACTAGAACTCCTGGTTATGAGGATGTGCTGAAATATCAGTAACAACTTATCTCTATCTATGGCAGGCAGTTTAGGTTACAAGAAACTAAAGAAACTTTCATTTTAATACACTGCCTCACCTCAGTTTATCTATGCGGCATACTCAGCAGTAGTCATTCTCATTTTGATTGAAAAGATTTCTTGAATTTTGAACACAATGTTAACAGGAGCTAGAAGGTCAAATAATTCTTGATTAAGTTGAAAGACCCAACAGTGAATAGTTGTAATGTGTATCACAAATCATGATTTTACAGACAGATTTGTATTTAACTTAATTATAACAAATGAGGCATTTAACATACAAAACACTATCGATTCTGCTATGGGTGACTACAGCAGTAGTGTCTAGTGCTTCCTGCCTTGTCAGACTATCACCCAGCCAGTTCTCTGCAGTAAAACTTACTTGGCAGTAGAAGCAATCACATAGTTAGAAAAGTTGAATATTAGGATACATAGTCATTAATTTGGACTGCTTATCATCACGACATTCATTGTCCTGACAATGGCTGTGACCATGAAGTGGTTGATTTGACAAAGGCAGAAGATTTAGTCATTGTACAAAACAGATATTAGCATTTTTACCTAGCAGCCAAAGACTGAGCATCTATCTATGGCATGGATCAGATTAAAAGAGAATTAAATTTTGAGAAAAATTTTGTTTAGAAAAATTGCAACATCTTACTCGGGTCTCTTTCTAATTTTTCTTCTGCCAGCTCCCCTGACTCATTTGCCTCTTCTTCCTTATTTTATTATTAAACTTTGTTTTTGTCACTTATATTTATTTATAATTAAGATTCTTCACAGTTGGTTTCTTAGGTATGTTTCAATTATCTTGTATATGAATTATTTCCATGTTTTCATGATTTTATATTTATAATGTGTAGCTAAAGTTATCAGCTTTCATAAATGGCTGCTGATATAGGAAAGAGCAAGCAATTTAATCACCTGAAAATTTTCAAGATAAGTCTGAATGTTGGAATAAAATATAGTAAATACCAGTTGTGTAAGCAAAGATAAATGTAGACAATATGGTACCAAACTTAGAAGAAACAAAGTAGACCAGATAGGAAACACATAATTTACTAGTATCATTAAACTGTGGTCAAATCAATCCCAGTAGACTAGATAATCACATTTTAAGGGCTTGATTGCATATGTTTTTGCTGCTTAAATATCTCTGATTAACTCCATGTATAATGCTCTTATCCCAAACAAATGGTATCTTTTTCATTTAATCTTAGTTTATTTTCATGGCACTGGACATCCTGCCTTTGTGGCATCAGCATACAGAATGATCCAGAGAGAGCTAACAAATTATATTGTAAGCAGAGAAGAATTCAAAGAGTTAGCTGTCTGTTGATTTTAGTCATTCATCTAGCTAAGTGAAATCTGTAAGTTGGAACAGGTGTTATATATTAATAGTTTATCTGAGTTAATTACTTAGTTTTGAAGGCAGTCACAACTTTAAATAGAATATATTTGGAATTGCAGTTATGTAACAAATATTCTGGTGGGTTTTTTTTTTGTTTGTTTGTTTGTTTTTTGTATTATAGACTTCTCTAAGACTTTCTGGAACGTTTTCTTACCATATACATGACAACTGCAGCACATAATCTGAATTAAGACTGTTGTACTACGTTTATCTTAGGGTATAAAAATGCAGAATATTCTTGTGTATGAACACTTGTGTTGCAGTAATTAAGCCAAAGCAAATATATGCATACATATGTACAAATTAAAAAAAAAAAAGCAAACAAAAATTTGTTTAATAAGTTGATATTAGATGTCTTTTTGCCCTTGAGATGGAAGACATTGAGAACATCACTTTCTTATCTGCCTTCTATACACCACTCACTACTTAATCAGTCTTATTTTTATTTACCTCTTTCCAAAGGTGGTGTTTGTTTTTCTGTTATGTTTTTGTTTGTGTTTGTTTGTTTGTTTTTTATTTCAGGGTTGGTTTGTTTGTTTTCTTTTTTAAATGTCCATTTTCCATTAGTATCGGTTACAAAACAATCAAGACATTAAGTACTCGCAAACTCATTGAAGTCAGTATCCTTAGGTCATGTTCCAAATTTTTTGTTTCCGGCACTCCAGTTATATGAAGTAGTCCTTCATTTCATCTTTTTTAAAGCTTTTATTAAATGTCATTAAAATTTAATACACGTATGAGTTTTGAAAAAGAACTAAATATAATTCAGCACGTCAGTTAAACCTTGTGTACACAATACACCAAATAAAACTATTTAATTATAAGATTGTTTATTGTGGAATTAAGTTTCCTAAATTTATGTCAGCTGATTCTTTTTTAAGAAGTCTGATAAATAAATTCAGGGAAGGATTGTCTCCCTGATATTTGTTTTGTAGGTCTTTTTTTTTTTTCTTAATATTTTTTTCTTCCCTCAATGAGGAATCCTGTTTGGTACAGCTATTTCAAAATCTCTAAGATTTCAGTGGGGTCTATCAGTCTGTGAGATGCAGAGCATGAATTTCTACTAACCTTTTTCTACTTGCATGTAATTGATACCCATATATCAAGTTCTGGTGATGCCAAGTTTCTGTTATGGGAACAATCTAAAAACCTGAAGTGGAAGTTTTCTAGATAAAATGTTCAGAAGCACATTTCAGGATTTGTTACTTTTAAATGTTTTGACTAAAAACCTCTTGACTAATTATGCACTGTGTAATGATCTGATATTATTTTAACAAATGTGGAAGTAACATACATGGAAAAATGAAATTGAATGATACCCAAAATGTAAAGAGAAATAAAAGCTTTAATTATTACACCAGTTTAACGAACAGTGCATGCAGTGCTAACTATAGTTTTGAAAGCCTCCTACTGGTTATTGTCACTGGATGAGGCAGAAGAGAGAATTCTCACATTGTGATGAACCATCAGTTTATGAAGTGTCAATAATGCAGATAAAGATTGTTTATAAGGCAATGAATCCAAATCCCTTCCCGCTTCATTAGATATGAACTTAATATTCAGATTCTCCAACATGACACACAGGTGATGATGTATGAACTTCCTTTTCTATGCATTCACATTTTATTTATCGTAGTCAGACAGTCTATGAAGTGTAGAGCTAAACAGATAAGTAAGCATTATGAACAACAAACTCTCAAATACATGTTCTGTATATGTTCATACATGTTTTCCTCAGCAACAACCTAAACTGTATGTACATATAGAATTCCCTCTAAGATTCTGAGGAACCTGGTAAGATTGCTTTTCTGTAATTCTGTTTGTTTTGTCATCTAACTTGTGCACTGGATTTGTTACGTTGTGTATTTTTTTCAGGAAAGTGAGTTAATTATAACTTAGTGTGACTCCTAGGTATTTTCTGGATTTTACTCTCAACAATTTTTCTTAGCTTTGATATTTTTACCTAGTGGTTCTGAAATTCATAAGTGATTTTTTTTTTTCCCTGAGGTAGACAGACCAGTCATTGATTCTTTTTGGCACTAAAGATTGCTTATAGATAAAAAGTTCTGCACAATGACACAGAATCAAGCAGCTTGCAGTCATGGATAAACACATTTATTTGTTTGTTTTTTTGCAGCACTCTTAAGAACTTCTACATCTCTAGATGTGACTATAATAAGTCTGACCTCAAGATTAATTCCACATCTACAAATAAATCAAAGTTGCACAGTGACAGAGTATTTGTGTTTGCCTGGATGGTATGGGGGGTCTGTGTTTGTTTGTTTTTAAACCTATGTTTAATAATAGTGGATTTGAACCTCCTGAGAGGTAGTGTTGTGATCTTTACTTTCTTTTCTTCTTATTGGGAAACCTAGGGACAATGAGTGGGCTCAGAGTATAAAGGTGATAGAGAAGTGTTTTGTGAGTGTTGTCAACTTGGTAATATGTTGTTTGGCTTTGGTTGTTTTTTTTTTTGTTGGTTTGTTTGGTTTGTTTTCTTTTTGTTTTGCTTTGTTTTGGTTTTTGTTTGTTTGTTGTTTTGTTTGTTTGTTTGTTTGTTTTGTGTTTTGTTTTTGTTTTTGTTTTCTGAAAATGAGGAACAATTAACAGTTTCCAGTCTTTCCCTTGTAAAATATGTGTTCTCATTCTTTATTTTTCACACAAGAAAAGCCTTTTCTTCCCAGGCTCTGTTACTTTCAAAATTTTGAAAGTAATTTATTTTCAAGTCCAGCAGTACAGAAACAGGCGATGTCTTGGAAATGTGTTGATTATGGAGGTTAGCATTGCAACATCATCTCTGCTATCTGGCCTATGTCTGTTGATAACCCAAAGCATTGTAGGCTTCTCTGAGACAACCATCCATAGAAGGGCTTTACCTGGGATTCAGGAGTTTCAAACTTGAAATATGAGAATGACTGGGAGCCTCTCTGTTCAATGTCTGTATCAACTGTGGTACCATTCATTATTTTCTTCACTTCCTCTATAATGGAAAGATTAAGTGGTAACATTCCTAATTAGATGCAAGAGAATTCTGGACACCAATTTCTTTTAAACTTCAATATAGCAGTAATATTTTACAACTGTTTGAAAATAAAGCATGAGGGTGATTAAAATTATTGTCCCTGCTTCTTCAGCTTCATCATCTACTATAAAAGCTGTGTGTGATTCTTTTTAGCATGATGACATGCTTTCTTTTACCCTTCCTTTGACAGTGAAATAAAGGTTAATGATGTTGACATTTTAAGTATCATATTTGGCATGTGAATTAGTGTCCATTAACAGGGATGAATCTTATTTCTTGAATTATTCACTTCTTTACTCTACAAACCTGGGAAAATTACTGTGTGAATAAACTAAACATGTTTAGGTTTTCTGTGTTTCTTTATAATCCTGGTTTTTACATATTTCATGTATATCAGACAAGAAAAATTACATCTGACTATTTCAAATGGCTGCCCTCATATTTACTTCCCAAAAAATGTTTTTTCATGTATGCAATGGTTCATAAACTTAACAAAATCATTGGTATAAAATTTAGCATTCTGGCTTCGTAGGCATAATTTTGTAATTCTTATTTTATTTTCTTTCTGAACTCTCTAGTTGAGTCTCGTTTTACCTAAACTCTCTAAAAATACTTATGTGATTGAAACAGCACTACTATTCTTGTACCTTCCTGCAAGAACCTGAAAATCCCAGTGTTACAGGCAAAACCTGCAAGTAACGTGAAGCCCATATTTAGGGCCATGTAGTCGGGGAATTCTTGCGTTAATAAATATTCTTGTGGTAATTATGTCATGAGACCAGAGAAGTGAGGCTGTGCAGCAGGAATGTTATAATTTCTGGTTAGTCTGATGCTATATTGGTTTGTCACTCGAGTAATCTGCCCCACAATGAGCCAGCACAGAGCTGCTGCCTTGCCCAGCACACGCACTGCTGGTCTCCTCAGGGGAGCTGTGCCTGGCAGGGAAAAGGGGATCTGAAAGGAACCAATGGACCAGGTGTGGGAGCACCAGGAGGACAGCTGGGAAGGCAAGTGGACTGTGGAGATCTGCAACACAAACTTTTGTAGAACATTAAGCTTTATTAATTCATAAAATAACCTCTGTTTTCTTCTGAAGTACTTTGTGAGATAATATTCAGTGTTAATTAAAACCTTAGGTGTCTGACTTAGTTTGAAATGGTTGTTATGAAGTCTGAGAAGTCTTATAAGGAGCAAAAGCTATCTATTGAAGAGAGATAGGGCTTGAGTAGATTAAAATATTAGCTAAGTTAGTTTTGTTTATCCCTCTTGCATGAACTGTATCTAACAAAAATGCACACTTTCCTTTATTTTAAAATAACTAAATTTCATAAATATTTTATAGTAAAAATGCTTTGATTTCTATTCAGATTTTCAGAATAAATATATTTATCTAGCAAACGTACATTTGCCTATGAAAACCAGCAAAATGTTCTCTGTGGTGAATAAAGTTTCTGCATGTAAATGACTGTCAATTTCCAATTAAAATTTATGCTTATCTCCGCAAAGCAGACCATGAAAATCAGTGTTGTTTTACACAAATACATGTACTAATATGTTTCATAACTTTCTTTGGCTCATCATTTACTAAAATTTAAAAACTCTGTGACCATTCATTACAACATTTAAAGTTTCATGGAAAAAAGGGTATAAAAAAAAAGCAGGGAACAGCAGTAAAATGTTTTCATCTCTTCCAGTGCAATATTAGGAAATAAGAAGGAAAAACACTTGTGTGTATAGAAGAGAGTTATTTTAAATATTATGAATGCAAAAGTATTTGTAAATTTGAGATCCATTTTATTTCATCAAATTGGTATGTTACATCCCAGTTTCTCTGTACAAACTCTTTTTACAGACTCTTCAACTTTAAAGTCTTGGTCACAAAAAAAAAAAAATGAAGTACGTATTATAGTAGTCATCTTTATGAAAGTTTAAGGTGTGCAGCTCAGAAAATGCTTATTTGGAGAAAAGTATAAAGAAAAACTTTAATTACCATTTCTTAATGTATCAACTGCGACAGAGGAAGAACCAAAGTAATAGTGTTTAATCATCATCTTATGCTCATGAAAACCTGAACAGAGAAATTTTGTGCCAATAACTACCAGAAAATGGCAAATGTTACATAATGCCTTGATACACAGTGAAAGCAAAGGTGAATAAGGAGTTTTAGAAAGTTGTCTCTTAATGTTCCTGAAGTGTGTGATTTCAACTTCTGATCTCTGTTCTTCCAGGGAGACCTTCTCATGCATTGGCATATGGGATAACATATGTGAGGAACAGGTAATATATTAGCAAAGAACTGGCATTGCATGCTCCTAGAAACTCCCTTCTAGCTATGCTGGTGCAGATGGGAGGTGTGTGTATCTGTACATGTATTGCAAAAGAAAGAGAAGGGGTACTGGCAAGTAGTATCCTCTCAGCCACAGCTCAATGCTGTATTCTTTTCCTGCCAGATAGGAGTGGTTTGTGGAGATGCATCAAAAGGTCCACCTGCATATGTCTTGATGGGAGGCACAGAAAAGGACAGACACCTTTATAATGAAAAATTGACTCTTTCTGGGGAACAACTTCTCTACGTCTCTGCAGATGAGAAAAGTGCATATGATTTTCAAGAAAGCATGAAGGAAATAATTTTTCCTGGTCACACACAGTGGAATAGTATCTCAGAGGTATCGTTTGTGCCACAGTAATGCAGGTACTAATTCTCAAATTTTTATGTTTGACAGTCATCCTTAGCAGACTTTTACTCTACACTACAACAGAATTTTAAGTAGAACATGTAAATAAGATGAAGTAGGAATCATTTTGTTGTTGAGATGACTGGTCAGAGCTGCAACACCATGCAGCCAGGATGCACTCTTATGTTGGACTGAGGTCTAACACTGTATGAATGGAGCTGATGTTTTGCTGTCACAGCTACATGTCAGCCTTGCAGTGTTCCCTTCCATCATCTCTGATCAGTGACAACACATTTATGGTTATGACTTCTGTTTTTTAACTTCCTCTACCATTTAGTTGTTCTTCTACACTGTCCAGACTCTGTAATAATACATTTGCACAATATTGTTCAGCTCTGTGTGTGATATAGCTTAAGCACCATGACAATTTGTTTTCACCTGAAATGAGATGGAAACAAACAGGTTGCCAACTGCAGCTTTTCTATACCTACTTTAACTTTTTTTTCTAAATATGATTATATACTCCACTTCCAATTTACAACAGACTTCAAATTTGTCATATTTTAATGAAAAAAATCATAACAATACCATAGACATGGTTCATCTTATTAGTCCAGGAAATCAGAGTTGTAGCCATATCTATGATTATATCAGATTTGTTAAAGTCTGTCATTAGATTAAAGAGATTAAACAACAGTGTGTATACTTATGCATGTAGGCACAGCCGATAGTAGAAAATTTGCTTTTCTGATAGAAGAAGAGTGGGAAAAAAAATTCTGACATCCATTTGTCTGATACTTACTAGATACATCCAGTGAAGCACCAGGAAATAGGCATCACTGCATAGGACTATTTGTTATGTTGCTGTATTTCCTATAGGATAAGTTACAGTAACATAGGAAGTTCAGTGTATACTAGATATTTCACATACTAACAATCAATCATGAGCTTGAAAAGTGAGAATTAATGTTTGTGAATAAATGATTATACTTTCTACATGCAACCATAATGAATTCAACAGAAAAGATAATAAATAGAGCATGCGTAGTCTTTTCACAATATCATTGTATTATTGAAAATTTTAGTAGCTGTATGGATGTACATGTGCCAAAATTAATTATTCTATGTATATTTCAAATGCACAGAATCTTCTATGTAAGTAGCAAAATCAGACTTCATATGCAAGATTGTAATCTCACTTAATAGCTTTATAACAAGAAAATTAACACTTTTACCTGTTTTTATACACATTGTTATCAGAATATATGCATACAGTTCTGTCATTTAGGGTGCAGGTAACAGGAAGCAGAAGAAAATATAAAACAAAAACCATAAAAATACTTAGAATTTCAGTTCCTTAGAATCAGAGATGAGTCAATTTTCTTCCCTCATATATAATGTGTATCTTATGCAAGAGCTCATGTCAGAAATGAGGGAGGTTTCACTGCAGTATTCTAACCACATATCATCAGTCAGCTGTATGTGACTGTATGAACAGACTGACTTTGTTTTTTCAAAAAGGGGAGAGCATGGGCACCAATTTCATTTGGTCAAAATTCTGGTGTTTGGGTTGTAGCTGGTAGAAGAGAACACAATAGAATAGCCCAAGGAGGTGTAAATGTATTATTATTATTATTATTATTTTTTTAAACTGTGTCAGTATAAATGATATGAATCTAAAGGGGGTTTTGTTTGGCTTGTGGGTTGTTTTTAGGGATGATATAAAACCAAAAATAACTTATAGGTTTCATATCAGGCTCAGTGGACTCTTAAATGTTATATTCCCATTGTCCTTGATAGTGCTTAAAATTTTTCTAGTAAAGGATACTGTGTTGTTTCAAGGCCATTACGGTGTGTGCAGAATCACTAACAGTGCTAGAATGTTATTATTTCAAATTTTAATAACTCGGTAGTACTATATGATTTGGTATTAATTTTTCCTCAAACATTTCCTCAAATATTCTTCTTCAATAGTACTGCAAGCCAGTCAGCCTTACATCAATTCCTGGAAAGATGATGGAACAGTTCAATTTGGATGTCATGTCCAAGCATGTAGAGGAAAACAAGGTTATAAGGAGTAGTCAACATGGATTCATTAAGGGGAAATCATGTTTGATCAACCTGATAGCCTTCTCTAATGGTATGACTGGCTGGGTAAATGAGGGGAGAGCAGTGCATGTTGTCTACCTTGATTTCAGCAAGGCTTTCGATACTGTCTCTTACAACATCCTCATAGGTAAGCTCAGGAAGTGCTGGATGAGTGAACAGTGAGGTGGATCAAGAACTGGCTGGATGCCAGAGCTCAGAGGGTTGTGATCAATGGTGCAGAGTCTGGTTGGAGGCCTGTAGTTAGTGGGATTGCCCACAGGTCTGTCCTGTGTCCAGTCCTGTTCATCCCATTCATCAATGACCTGGATGAAGAGACTGAGTACAGACCCAGCAAGTTTGCTGAATATACAAAACTGGGAGCAGTGGTTGACACAGCAGAAGACTGTGCTGTCATTCAACAAGACCTGGACAGGCTGGAGGACTTGGCAGAGAAGAACCTGATGGAATTTAATAAGGGCAAGTGTAGGGTCCTACACATACTGAGGAACAACCACATAAACCTGTAGAGGTTAGGGACTGACCTGCTGCAAAGCAGCATTATGGAAAGGGACCTGAGAGTTCTGGTTGATGACAGGTTGACAATGAGTCAGCAATGTGCCCTTCTGTCCAAGAAGGCCAATGTTATCCTGGGGTGCATTAGGAAAATTGTAACCAACAGGTCGAGGGAGGTTATCCTCCACCTGTACACTACTCTGGTGAGGCTGCATCTGGAATCCTGTGTCCAGTTCTGGGCTCCCCAGTTTAAGAAAGACAAGGAATTACTGGAAAGAGTACAGCAGAGAGCTACAAAAATGAGTAGGGGTCTTGAGCATCTTTCTTATGAAGAAAGACTGAGAGACCTTGGTCTGTTCAGCCTGGAGAAGGCTGAGCATCTTTCTTATGAAGAAAAACTGAGAGAGCTCGGTCTGTTCAGCCTGGAGAAGGCCGAGAGGCATTCTCACCAAGGCTTATAAATCTCTCAAGGGTGGGTGTCAAGAGGATGGGACCAGACTCTTTCCAGTGGTGACCTATGATAGGATGAGGGGCAGTGAGCACAGACTGAAGGACAGGAGATTCCATCTAAACATGAGGAGAAACTTCTTTACTTTGAGGGTGCCAGAGCACTGGAATAGGCTGCCCAGAGAGGCTGAGGAGTCTCCTTTTCTGGAAAGAAAATCTTGCCTGGACACATTTGTGTGTTATTTGCTCTAGGTGTACCTGCTTTAGCAGGTGGGTTGGACTAGGTGATCTCCAGAGGTTCCTTCCAACCCCAACCATTCTGTGATCATTTTGTTTGAAGTTTTACTGCTAGTTGAAGGGTTTTATACAGTCTTTCTGCACTTCTCTGCTATCAGTGCTTGTCCTAGTTACCCTGGGTAACTAAGTTAGTGTTGTCGGCAGACTTCCTCACATTGCTGTGCATTTTCTTTTCTGGCTTGTTTATTAATTTATGGAATTTGATGATATCATTTATATTTTCAGTATGATACATTGTGGAAAAGTTTCCTGAAACAACTTTATTAAAGAACAAACACTAAGTTCTCTTTTTAAGGTAAAATAAATCCAGAACAGACATTGCATTCCCAAATTCACTACTAAAATGATACACAATTAGTGCCAATAACATACTTCAAAACACAAGTCCTTCCACAATGAAAAAAAAAATTTTCTTCCTGTTTTTCTTTGTCAAATGTGTACTACAAGGAATTTAAACACTATAGTACCAAATACTTAAAATCCAATGTATTGTGTATGTAAAAAAGTTAAGATTTAAGAATTGCTTTTGTTATCACAAGTTTTGCTATTCCTTTTCTCAACCATGGAAGAATGTTTAAACCTCCTGTGTTTTGTGATTCTGGTTATGTACTATGCAATATGCAACATGTAATTACTTTTCTGTTGTCAGCGACTGATTTTATAATATGCGATACTATTTCTTTGCTACATAATTTGTCTTCAGTTAGCATTTTTTTCTTCACATTCAAGTTGAAACTATCACTCTGGGGAAAAAAATTAAAATAAAATATTATTTTTCTAGGGGAAATACTTAATATTTTACCAGTGTGCATGAAATTTCCTTTGTTGGTTTTAAAATTGAATTAAAAAGTGATTGATCATACATCAATACTTACTATTTGGAAATACGATCGTCAGATATGTAACTTGTCTAGAATGTCTTTGTTTTCTCATGAACATGTAATTAATATGAAATGGTGGATAAATTTTACTGGTTCTTGGTTTCCAGAGGAAAAGAAATAATTTTTGGCCTTGTTCTGTACTATCTGCAGAGTGTCAGTGAACATATTAATAGTTGACATATAGATGTTCATGTTCATATGTACTTAATTTTAAAACATTTGCTTTGATTTTTCAGAGCTACGTGTATGTTTGTGTGGCTTTTTATCATCCCAAGGTGTTACATAAAACTACAAGCCAGTTTTTGTCATGAAATCATTTGGATATCATTTTTCTGTTTGTTTCAATGCAAATACACAGAATCACAGAACCACAGAATGTTAGGGATTGGAAGGGACCTTGAAAGATCATCTAGTCCAATCCCGCTGCCAGAGCAGGACCACCTAGATGAAGTTACCCAGGAAGGTGTCCAGGCAGGTCTTGAATGCCTCCAGAGTAGGAGACTCCACAACCTTCATGGACAGCCTGTTCCAGTGTTCTGTCACCCCCACTGAGAAGAAGTTTCTTCTCAAATTTAAGTGGAACCTCTTCTGTTCCAGTTTGTACCCATTACCCTTTGTCCTGTCATTGGTTGTCACAGAGAAGAGCCTGGCTCCATCCTTGTGATGGAGGATCTGCACATCTCTGGCATTTCAGTCAACTTTCAAGATCTAAGCAGGAGTCATTCAGCTAGACATTTTCAAAAATTCAGAACCTAGGGTCACCTCATTTGTATTTAAAATAAAAGTTCTGGGTTTCTAGCTGCTCAAAAGTACGAACTAATACTAGCTAGGAAAAAACACAAAACACAGTTCAAGAAAAATAATGCGTTATTGTTTAAAATATCATATTTAAAATTGAGTCTTTTGACTGGCCCTGTAATTTTTGCATGTTTGTAGTTGTCAGTATTTAATGCTGAACTGAATTATGACTGTGATTAAACAACAACAAACAATAGTAGCAGGTTCTTTGCAGGGCATATGATTTTTTTGTTATAAAATAAAGATAGTTTCAAGAAATCAAAGGACCTGCAGAGGAACTGTAAATGGATCATGTATGTCTTGCAAGAGTAACTTCTAAAAATGCTTTGAATCCTTTCTGAAATGCATGTTTCTTATTAATCAGCCAGGTTCAATGAAGTTTGTTGGTGTAAAGTTTTCTTAAATTCAATTCCTTGATATTTATTTGAAAAAATTCTGTACAACACAATTAATGGCAGATAACTGTTTCAAAAGCTGTCAGAAGTAAGGTTTCCTATGTTGTTATTTCCCAGACAAGTGTTAAAATAATAACAATGAACAAACTATAATGATGTCCTAGATAAAACACAATTCTGAATACCTTTTAACTGCCGACAAATGAATCGTCTCCAGTCAGTTTGTAAGTCTAGTTTCACTTCAAGTCAAGATAAATACAGGCTACTGCTAACTGGGAGTGTTCCCTACTCTCAGGTGTTTTTTCTACCTCCTTCCTGACCAGCACTGTACAGCTGAATGATGGAACTGCCATTCCTGGATGCTGATCTTTTAATTTGGTTTGGCTGTGGTCGAGAAAGGAGACAGAATGGAGACTCATTCAACAACATCCTGCACTTGGCTCAGAGTAATTGTGCTGTTCACAGTAGATGTGGTTTCCTAAATCAACCTGTGAACAGACAGGTGACAGTAAGTGTATTCTGCTGTCTGGACCTTCTGTAATTATTTTTCACTGAGATTTCCGAGATAAAATTGCCAAGTATACTATTAGCTCCGGTATATCTAATAAGTAAAAAGAAGTGTGTATGGTGGAAAGGCTGTGTGTTTGAGATCTTCAGATTTTCATTATGCACTACAATTTTTTAAGATACCAGATCCTTTCAAGTATGTTTTCATTGTTGCTGTTTATCTCATTAATGTTTTCAGAATTTGTAGGTGTACAGAAGCTTGCTTTTTTTTTTTTTTTTTTTTTCTTCTGATGTCACAGTGTTCTCCACATTGGGGACACAACTGAAAAAACAGACATCTTGCTGGACCAGTGGATACAGGGAATTAGTCAGATTCCCTCTAAGGGTCTCACACCCAACTGGCAGTTTTAAAAGAAAAAAAAAAAAAAAAAAAAACCACACACGCACACAAAAACCCTTCGTACAGGAAAGAGAGAAGAAAAAGGCAGTTTTTTTGATGAAGTGGGAAATTTTCCTAATGTGGCTGGAAAGGCACTGCTCTTTGACGTAAGTAGAACAGTTAAATATTCCTGCTGTTACTAATAGGGCAGAACTTCGCATTATTTGTTCCCCAGAAAAATAAAAGACTGATTGTGAAACTGTTCATTCATGTCCCTGTGGTATTCATTATATTAGCAGTCAGGAACGACCAACCCTCAGTAGGCAATCAAGTTTTCTTTTGTGTTGAAGAAAATATTAGTAGATAACATTGCAATAAACCCCAGGTTTTACTGCTGTCAGTTTAATATCCTCAAATATGAATCAGAGTCTGATTTCAGAAACATTTTCATTAAGACCACTAATACAGTAATAAAATCCACTTGTCTATTGGTTAAAGAATTATGTAGGTTAGTGATGTCAGGTCTAAAACTGTGTTTTGGTCTTGGCTACTTAAATTCAGCCCCCCAAACTGTAATAATTTATTACACATACAAATTCAGGTATAGCCTATATATATTACTCAAAAGTTAATGTATGTAAAAAAAAAAAAAAAAAAAAAAAAAAAAAGTTTAGGTGCTCTGGACATTCTATGAAATTGATAATTTATTTTTAGTTTATTGTTATTTTTTTTTAGTTAAATACCAACATCATTAACCCCATACATGGTTTCCCTAGTATCGTAATTTCCTTTAGGCAACTTTAATGCATTCCAGATTATTTTCTTCTGTTTAGTTTCTACCTCTTCATAACCTTTTTTTAATGCTTTTTAATGTATTTGTCTTCAATGCCTAAGGAATCATCAAACTGCTGCCCCTGACAATTAACAAATTATTTCAGCTAACTACCATAATTTGGATAGAATCATTGAATTGTTGATGTGGAAAAGACCTCTGGCATTACCTCATCCATCTTCCTCCCTTATAGCAGATTCAGCTACAGCAGGTCGTTAAGGACTCTGTCCTATTGGGTTTTGAATACCTCTTGTGTTTAAGTCTGTATTCATTGTCACCTGGCCTGTCAGAGGGCCCCACCGAGAACAGTCTGGTCACATCATTTTTGCTCAAACTATATCAGGTATTTGTTGCTATTATACATCTTTTTATCATACACACAAACACACACACACACACACACACATATATATATATATACACTTTAGAAAAACAAACAAACAACCAAAACTGGGATTATTTGTGATTATTAGTTTGTGTTTCAAAATGTTATCTTCTGTATAACGAAATCAAATTATCAAGTCAGCAAACTTACTACCATTTAGACAGAGCATTAGCTGCTGAACAACCAACCTGAAAGAATGAATGTAGACCAGACAAATTAGAAGAATCAAAGTAAATTATTAAACACACAAATTACTAGTTATTTTGAGTTAATGGATAAACACATTAACTGGAAGTAATTTTTCTTGATACTTTTCTTCAGAGCTCTTTTGATTCACTTGACAAAGAATGAAAATTATTGAAGAAATAGGAGGTGGCCATTTTTCTCATTTCTAAGAACTATAAAATACTGTGGTCCCAATAGCTACTTGAAATTTGGAAGCAGAAATTCAGAAAGTAAGAAGCCTCTGTTCAGGAACACAGTAAGAGTTGTGAACAAAAGCATTCTGAAGTTCTAATGTTACTGTGTAAAGCATTGCAGTGTGGTTGAATTCTGAGCAAGCTCCAGAATGAAAATGATTACACAAAGAGCTTTGGAAAACAAAATTAAATTATGGCAATCAGCATATTTTCAGATGTCAAAAAATTAAAACCAAAATACCTTCTCTTCTTCTAAAAGTAAAGAAGACATTAAAGACAATCAGACATTTCATACTTTTCTTCTAAGGACATATACGAATGAGGATTATTTATAATCTTCAATAAGGGTTTCTGAAGATAGTTTTAAATAACAGTATATCATGTAATAACTTTGATAAATGCTCTATTTGCTTCACAACAGATAGCAAATAGATGGATTTTCAATTGTTCTCAGTATCTTAACACTCACTTGGAGGCTTCAGTGTAAGCGACAGCTGAATAAAAAAATAAAACTAATCAAAATATTTTTTAATCAGTATTTAAGCATAGTAACAAATACTGATAAGAATAGATTAGTAAAACAGGCATGATTTATAAGAAGTGTAAAACCTTCCTTGTACAACTTTTCCATGCACACAATCTCTATATAACTAACTGCATAATGCACACTTTTTGGAGTGCCTGAGGAAGATAACTATCAAAGTAAGGAGTGTGTAGTGCTGATTAGATTGGGTTTTGTTGTTATGTTAGAATATATATTGTTATAGAAAAAGACCGTTGAATTGATGCTTTGGTCTGGTAATAGGAAATGTAACTTTTAGTGAGGCTGTAATACTTTTGTCATTTCTTTGCATAGTAACAGAGATAACGTGTAGGTTATTTTGTTTTGGTTTTCACAAAATAGAAATTCCACCTTTTTGTTTGTTGGTTGGTTTCGTTTTTTGGTGTTTTGTTTTTGTTTTGGTGTGGTTTTTTTGTTTGTTTGGTTGTTGTTGTTGTTGTTGTTGTTGTTGTTGTTGTTTTCAGAGTGTGAATGGAACTAAGTACTTTCACAATCACGGGGAAACCAGTTTACAAAGTTCTCGGCTATTGTCACAGTATTTTAGCATGATCAACCCAACCACAGAACAGTTACTAGAGCAATGCAAAGCAATTATCACTTTACTATGCCTGGTGTCAGGCACCTGGATTTAAGAAATTGTTTTGTTTTGAATTAGGAGTTTCTTTGTTCTTATTTATTCTGACATAACTTTGTTATTTTGACAAGTAACAAGTCTTAATTACAATGGGCAAGCTAAATTTCATTTTCTGGCAATATTGATATTAACCTTGTATCTCATGAACTCCTACAGATCACACAGAATCATGTATGTTCCTATTTTATTTATTTTTTTATGGCTAGTTTTCTCCAAGTACCCTAGCTTTACAGAACTAGTAACCACAAGATTGTAGTATGTTAGTCTTCATGGACAATACTAGGCTTTGATGCATTAATTTTGGTCTTTAGAAATAATTAGACTGCTTAGTGGGCCACTTCTTTCTAGTGTCTTTGTGAATACCCACAACACTAATGGCTCACCTGCAGGAGAAAGTCAATGACATATTTTCTGAGTCTGTTATTGTCTTTTATATTGTAACTGCCCAAATTAGCATAGAAGAACTACTCCATTGTAATAGATTTTTTTGAGGTGCAAATAGTTTGCTTAAGATTAAAAATTAATTTAATGCTTCTTAATTTGTATTTTTAAGAAATATTTGTTTGACATTTTTCTTCAAATAATGATTCCAGTCAGATCACAGATTATCGTAAGTGCTGTCATGATCCTCATTATTGTCTACATTATAATAATAAAACTCTTGGCCAGTTCAGTTTCTTGGTCTAAATTAATTTCCAATACATTGACTGAGTTGAAATAATATTGCCATTTTATGTTGCATGGAGTAAAATAATTAGCTCTGATTAAGGATCTGTGTAGTAACTTTAGCCTCTTTTTTTTTTTTTTTTTTGAAGGTGAAAGAATTTTGCATAAAGATTTTAAGTGTCTCCTGGGGTCTGCTTTCAAACATAAATCTGAAAATATTTAAGAAAATCTCAAACCAAAATCAATTAAATGAAGATGTGAAAGCAGAGATGAAGTGTACTGTCATTCCAGGTATAATCTCTCTGGTCTCCAGTGAGTCACTAATGACTGATTCAGCCCTTCCTTTCTAGATTGAGATAATACTGTTTAAACTCATAAACCTCTTAATTTCCTTGCTACTTAGTTTCTTCACATCCTTAGTATAATTTAAAAATTATACTATGAGAAAAGGACAAAATGAGTGCTATCTTCACCTCACCTGGGGTAGATAAATGTCAAAATTTAGGCCTTGAAACAGCACAAACTGCAAATAGAAACAACATAACATTCTGTATGATTGACTCACAGGGAGACACTGATCCATTATGAAAGCAGTTGAAACAGCAGGCTTGTGTAGTGTGTTGCTGTGAGCTCATATGTGATGCTGAAGTACTTTATCCTCTTCTCCCTGAAGTGTCTCCGCCTATCTAGCACAATGACATGAAGCACACCCTTATTTGAGGTCTTGCGACAGAGACAGGGCAGTGATACAGGGTTTTAAGCAAGAGACAGTCACTAGCTACTGAGCTCTGCCTTTGCTTCTTTATTAACTCAAGTGCCAGGTACAGTTCTGAGAGAGTGGCAAGCTGCAGTCAAAGGCCATAAATGTCGATCTGGAAGAACTGCACAGCAATGTGCTGATTAGTCACTTATTCACTGATGATAACTTGGAGGAATGTCTGAATTTGATGAATAGAAAAAGTCACAGTACTGGTTATGCTATTAACAACTATGGTTTCATTACTGATTCCTGATCAGTGAACACTACTGGTAGAATGATGCAGAGCTACATACCTATATACAAAACCTTTCTTCATCTAAGCATCTTGGGAATTTTCTATGGTAATAGTGGTGCTTTTGAAGATAAAATTCCTGTTATTTCAACACTGTTTTCAGGCTTCTGCTATAAAAACAACTGGATGTGAAGAGGACAGAGAGAAATAATATATTAACTTTCACTTCATGTTTGTTATCTTTTATACTTCCGTGTTTTAGTCCATTGCATAGTATAATAATGTACATTGAAAGTGTGATGTTAATGCTGATTTGAATCACCTTCTGTACTAGGTGTGTGTAAATTTCCTTGAGAAAAAAGTAGCTTCTATGACTTAAGAACTAGGCTTTATTTATTTGTTAAAATAAATATGCCAAGAATGTTCTACTAAATGCATTTTTATTTTAATATTTAGTTACTTTTAGATTAGCCTTTCTTCTCAACTTTTATTGTGCCGCTGAGTTTTGCATTGACAATTCATAATTGGATTGTGGGAATTTCAGGGAATGGGAAAATTAATGTTTGGCAGATATAGAGTTTGAGTAATCAGTGAAGTTTGGAAAAAAACATAGTTCTACAGTAAGTGGCAAATGAGTATACTTATTCTCAAATCAGCACCAGGTGATATATTCAATAACTGAAATAACTTAAATTAACATAAAGGAAATATTAGGATACATGGGACAGACCACTGGTGATATTCTAGATCATCTGCAGAATGAGATAACCGGTTCTCTGGGTTATGTTTCCATTTTCTAAAATATCTTTTAAGAACTGAAGGTTGGGGGGTTCTTTTCTCTTTTTATTTCTTTTTTTTTTTTCCCCTCCCCACCCTTCCTCCCTTTTTCCTTCCCCCTTTCTCTTTCCTCTCTTCTTTTCTAACATGACTTCAACTGTCTACATGAACCAGGGAGGACACAGAGTTGTTAGGAGCTTGGTGCTGCTGTAAGACTGAAAATGCCCACAAACTTTACTTTGTTGAGTGGAAAGCAAGTTTTCTTTCCAAAATGTTCATAGATGTGCATGTACCTCCCTTCCTGAGCCGAAAAGCTCGAGGGCACAGAGATGAGACCTTGCTGCTCTTTTTCTTTCACCTAGAAGGTCACTGGTTGTATTTTAAAAGTGCTGTTGCTATCAGGCACTGTTCTTCTGAACTTGGTTAGGGATGTGCTTCTCCATTTACGTTGTTTTCCTGGTCTTCTTCTATTCACTTAAGACTGAGGCATTTATCAGATATGAAGCTTTACAAAACTATAAAATATGAAGAGAGCAAATATGCCTTTCTTTTACAAATGTCTTAAATGCTTAATATTAAATAATTAAAATTCTAATGGTATAATTTCTGAATAACTCTAAATCACCTATTTTAAACAGACTTCATTTGGAAAATCAATTTGGTACTCATTTTATAAATTTTGTTTGAACTATGGGTGAAATTCATTTAGAAATGACTCAGAAGTGACTTCTCCCCGCTTTATGCTTCCATCAGAAATGGCTATTAAATGGTGCCACAAGGACCCTGGTTGAATTTCCTGTCTCTGCCTCTTTTAGGTACACATTACAGTCCTTTAACAATTTTGTCCCATGATTCCTGTTTGATTTATTAGCATTTACATTCGCATATAGCCACTAGACCTTATTACCATAGCAGTTGCTGCAGCACAAATTACAGTGGTAGAACTACCATTCCTACAAAAACTCCCTTTTTCACAGCTCCAGCACAATCACACTTAACTCTCTGGATAATGCTTTGTATCAGCCTGGAACTGTGTTCAGAGGCAGTGTTTTTCAGAGATGTCTCCCAGTTTTCTGAATGTTTTTCATGATACAACGTCTCACATTTTTGTACTGAGATGTAAACTGTGTGCTTGTATCCCACAGGCCACGTGGTTTAGAACATCTTGCTACTGTCATCAGTCTCTACTGTTTGCCAATTACAATTGTTTACCAGTGTGGTAGGTTGACCTTGACCACCTGCCAGGCACCCACCCAGCTGCTCTTTCAGTCTGATTCCTCAACAGGACAAGGGAAGAAAAGAAGATGGAAAAGTCTGGGAGTTGAGAAAAAGCCAGAGAGATCCAATTACCATAACGGGCAAAGCATACTTGAATTGAGGGAAAAATAATTTTATTTTGGATGTTGCAGGGTTGGTAGTATGGAAATGCAGTTCAGAGAAGACTGCCATTAGCTTCAAAAAATCTGTGCTTTTAAAATCAAAACATGTTTAAAGCTACTGTTATCCGGGACATCTACTTTACTGCAGCATGCTGTGATGAACCAAACATACACATTTACAGAGTAATTAAACATATAATTCCATTTTTTCTCAGGACAGGAAGGAACCAATCACGACTATCACCTCCTAGGAATGATTAAAGTCACTCTTTTTTCTTTATGTTGAAAAAAACAAATGAGTATTTACTTTCATCCCAGTAGCAACATGAAAAATTTATTGAAGATATTTTGTTAAAATTTGTAGCAACTAAAGGAAAGCATATTTTGAGAGTTTTAAATGTTGTAAGCTAACACCACAAAAATAAAGATAAAATATGGGTAGTGGTAGCATGTAATACGCTGCTTTATTTAAGTGATTTATTAGGTCTGTCATCACGTAAAATATGGCACATTTTGGCCAAAACTGTTTCATAGTTCATTTTCTGAATAACTTGAAGTACTTGAGAGAATATATTTAGAAGATTATTCCAACATCGAATATAAATAAAGGAAGCAAAACTTGGGAAATCATCAGGAAGGGTACAGGAGTTGCTTGGGATCAAGACAACATTTTGTATCTCTTTCAGATTTTGGTACTTTGACATCATAACTATGGTGCACAGTTCTGGTCTGAGTCTGTAGAATAATGTGGTGGCATTAGAACACTAAAATGCTCAAGGGAGAGCCCATTCCAGGGCAGGGAGAATATGAGAGAGGGAAAGAGGAGCAAAGAGACTGCTATGTATTGACCATATGCACCATATACAAACTCTCCCCTGCGCCACTCACATGGGGTAGGTGAGTCAAGAGTGAAGGGATGAAGTTGCCTTTGGGAGAGGGAAGAGGAAAAGTGGTGTTTTAATGTTTGATTTTTGCTTCTCACTACCCACGTCTCTTTTAATTGATAATAAATTAATTTTCCCCAAGTCAAGTGTTTTTTGCCCATTATGGTAACCGATTCTGATCTCTAATGATCAATTCTCTAATGAGCAGACACAAGATAGTCTGAAACTCACATCTTTTTCTCTTTTGAGTTACAGAACAATACAGATAAGCGTGCAAACAGGTCTCTCTGTCTTTATCTCAAACCACAAGCTTTCTGATCCTATTTTCTCATGCTGTTCTGCTGAGGACAGGGAGTCTGTGAGTGGCTGGGTGGGAGTTCGGCCTTTATCCAATGTTAACCCGCCACAACTGGAAACACAGTCCTAAGCTAACACTGAGCTACAGGAGCCAAAGATTAAGACCATCAAGAAACCTAGAAAATGGCTTTGGACAGTAGGTCAAATTGTTTTGTTTTCCCTTTGGATAGTTTGGTGTATTTTTGTCCATTTTCTCACCTGAAAGAAAGATGAACGTGTCTCTTACTTTCTGGAGAAGAGGAAAATGTGATGAGAATAGGAGAAATACGCTACAGTCCATCCTCTCTTTAAACATCAAAACTGCAATATTAGAATCATCAAGGTGGATAGGTTGATGCAGAATTTATTTTCATGGTTAATTCCACACCAACCATAAACATTCATGTATAACTGATATCATTCACCATTCATGTTTAATAATGTATATTTATGGTTACACATGAGAATAATTTGTTTTTCTGTTTGTACAGTGAAATTTGGAAACCGTAGTGTTTACTTTGTATAATAAACACATTAAAAACCATTATAAAAATTATATTTTGATAGTCCAGAGACTTATAATCTTCTTTAAGTCACCTGCTCAAAGTGAAACATCATTATTTGCTACATTTTTCTCAGTATTGGTCATTCATGATTTTTCTAATAACCATGGAGCTTGTGGAACTTTATGGAACAATGAAAAAGTGTGCTCTTGAGGGTATCTCAGATATAAGTAATGAAATGGCTTACCCTATCATTTTTCTTCCTCCACTAACTCTAATAAATGTCAAATTCCAATAATTTTTATGTATCTTTCTTCTTTTCATACTTCATCAGTAATATCATTTGAGGGTGGAAACAGATTTGATCTACAAACATCCACCGTGCAAGAGGATGAAGCTAAGGGCTCTTCAGTTATTGTAGAGCTTTTTTAATTATCTATACAAGGCTTGTTGGGAGCTGTTCAAGTTACACATTCAGAATGTGACTATGTTTAGCTGAGCATAGCTAACAAAAGATAAGGTTGAGCTCTGTGGTGTATGAGAAGCTTAACACACTCAAGAGGCTTAATAGTTTCTAGTTCATAGTTGGCCTTTAAGATTTATTACTACCGTGATGTTTAAGTAGCAAGCACTAGTGAACATTCAGAATCAAATAAGAGTAATAAAGGAAATAATTACCAAAATTAATGAAGTGCTTAGAGTAAAATATAACTTCACGTGGACATTTAATTCAGGAGGAAAAAGTTAATCTTCTTCTTTTAATGTTTTGCTAAGTAAAATAATTACACTGTTGTATCACAAATATGCTAAATTCATCATTTTGTATTTCCAGCATGTTTTGTCCCTGTTGAAAACAGTAATTATTTTCAGTGAAAGAGATGCTGCAATTCAGCTCATTTTCTGAGAAGAACATAAACAGGTCAGGTTGTCTATTCAATAACATAAAACAATTTTAATTAACACATTTTGAAAATTAGCAAAAATAATACAGAGGTGCCATTCAGAGGTAGTCAGTTTACATGCATAATATGAGTCAAGTATTGTAGTAGAAAAATAATGAAAAGAACATAGCTCTAATAATAGAAAATATCTGCTATATAGTTGAGGTGTCCATTAGAATTCTAATATGCTTTGTTTAATTGAATCATTTTTTAATTCATTTACAAGGTTAAACATATGACACAGAAGCACAGATCATATTATTGTTAGTCTACATGTTTTACTTACGGCTTCCCATTTAGATGATGATTGCGGATTGTTTAGGACTTTTATTCATCTTAAAAAAATTCTTGACAGATGGCTCAGACTTATGAGAAGGCTATAAAGATTACAAGAAAATGCTACCATCTTCCAGGTTTTTTTAACAAGTTACTTTTACATAGAGGATGTATAAATACTAAGTGTTTTTGCCATTGATGTACGTGCTGTTTTCCATCATCTACAGATGATGGGAAAAATTTTGCATACAGTGTGATGTCAGTTTCATCAGTTTGAAACAAATTTTCTGGCATCACGTGATGAGCAGTCAGACGTAGCACCATCCCTTCTGAGCTGTAGTTCTGACCTTGTTTTCCAAAAGTACTTCATCCCACTGTTTCTGGACCCGTTTGTCTCTTTAACTACCAGCCCATGTTACATCTCAAAGGCTCTTGGGACTTGAATTGTACCCTGGACTACACCTACCTCCACAAAATTTCCATTGCTTCTGGAAGGCTGACTCTTCTTTCTTTCAGTAATTAATCAGTAGCTGATTTTGGTTTGTTTGTTTGTTTGTTTGCTTGTTTTTCTTTTTTCTTTCTTTTTTGTTTGTTTGTTTCTCTGTGAAAATTAGTTCGTGATTATTCCTGAAGTACAGTTTTCTTCACAGTGTTTGATTTTGTTTTCATTTGGATGAGTATAGCACTTTATCCACTGCAGCTTTCTCTTTCAGTGAATCTTTTCATATTATTTTCTAAAGCTTCTATTGAATTCAGACTCTGTTTCTGTAGACAGTAGCCCTGCTGGATTAGTTAGTCCATTTATGTATGAAAGTCTCAAAGAGAAGTATCAAAACGATATTACTTTGTTGAATTTAAGCTCATATTTCAGCCTATTATAGTCACATAGCCAAATCTTCTGTGTTATAGTAGTAAATAATCTAATATTTCTGCACAGCCTATGAAGTAGGTTTGACCCATAATGCTCCATTGTTCAAAAAATAATTACAAATAAAATGTATATTTACTTAAGAATAATATAACTGAAGTGTAATCAACAAATTTGCTGAGTGTGTAGAAAATGCTGCTGTGGAGAAGACAGAAGTTGATCTCTGTCTAGGGGTGTGGATGTTGTGGTTTAACTCCAGCCAGCAACCAAGCACCGCGCGACTGCTAGCTCATACCTGTCCCCCAGTGGGACAGGGGAAAGAATAGAAAAAAAAACCTCATGGGTTAAGATATAGATGGTTTAATAGAAGAACAAAGGAAATAATAATAATAATAATAATAATAATAATAGAAAACAAGTAATGTACATTGCAATTTCTCACCACCCACTGACTGCTGCCTAGCCCATCCTCGAGCAGTGATTGCCACCCCCTACCTAGCTCCCCAGGTTTGTATACTGAGCATGATGTCATATGGTATGGAATATTCCCTTTGCTACTCTGGGTCAGGTGTCTTGGCTGTGTCTCTCTCCAACATCTTGTGCATCTCCAGCCTCCTGTCTGAAAAGTCCTTGACTTGGTATAAATGTTGCTTAGCAACAACCAAACATCAGCGTATTACCAACATTCTTCTTATACAAAATCCAAAACACAGCACTATACCAGCTACTAGGAGGAAAATTAACTCTGTCTCAACCAAAACCCAGACAGCAGATTATCTACATAATAACTTGCTATTCTGTACTTGTTGATCATAATTTGGCACTATCAGGTAAAACCTACAAGAAAGGTGCAGTAGATTTCTTATCTATTTTTTTTCCTGTGACTGAAGTTAGCATACTATTTTTAGATTTTATTTTAATTTTTATTTTTAATTTACCATTCTTGCTAAGCATATGCAATCTTTTGGTTGCTCTTACTCAGTGGTGCACTTTGGCTTGAGTCTGAACTTTGCACAGCATTGAATAGCTTTTCTAAGGTGACATGAGCTTCAGTAGCATGAACATCAATAAATACTGTGAAGTGCATAGGTGATTCCCTTTCCAGATGTTCTGAAATAAAAGTTATTAATACTTTCACTGAACTTAAAAGACTTAGATTTTATTTTTAAAGTGCAGCTGCTTCTATTTAACTTATGTATGTGTTACTTGTTTAGGGTGTTTTTGTTTTAATAAATATAGCAGTTAAATAAACATAAAATAATATTTACATTAATCGCACTTGTACTAATGTGGTCATGCATGTGGACTGAATGTGGCACCTAAGTCACATCAAAGATTCTGGCCATTATGGTCAAAATAAAAATGTTCTGGAGTAAATAAATCAAGACACAAAGTAGCTGTAAATATTAGGCTGGTGCACAGTTTTGGACCATGAATTTTAAATCATTATAACTAGGCTCAAACGTATCTTTACTAATCAAAATATAAACCATTATAATCAACAATTTTTTGCCAATGACAAATAAGTTTGTTTATTCCTGTGGTGTAAAAATCCACGCTTTGTGATTCAACGAACTCTTAAAAAGCATTTTCTGCATCCTGCTGGTTGTGGAAGCCAAACATTGTTGAGATGCTTCAAGAAATGGTAGTTGACAAGAGGTCAGGTTAATATGGCAGATGAGGCAAAACATCGTAGCTCAATTAGTTCAACTTTTGGAGTGTCAGTTGTGTGATGTGCGGTTGGGTGTTGTCATGGAGAAGAGTTGGGCCATCTCTGTTGACCAATACCAGCTGCAGTTTTTGGTGCATCTCATTATTTGCTGAGCACACTTCTCAGATGGAATGGTTTTGCTGGGATTCAGAAAGCTGTAGTGGATCAGATCTGCAGCAAACCACCAAACAGTGACCGTAGCTTTTTTTTGGTGCAAGTTTGGCTTTGGGAAGGGCTTTGGAAGTCCTTCTCAGTCCAGCCACTAAGCTGGTCATTGCTAGTTGTTGTATAAAGTCCACTATTTGTCACATGTCACAATCCGATTGAGAAATGGTTCATCATTGTTGCACAGAATAAGAGACAACACTTCAAAATGTCATTTTTTTTTTTCAGTCAGCTCATGAAGCAGCCACTTGTCCAGCTTTTCCACCTTTCCAATTTGCTTCAAATGCTGAATGACCATAGAATGGTTGATGTTGAGTTCTTCACCAATTTCTTATGAAGTTGTAAGAGGATCAGCCTCAATGATTGCTCTCAATTGGCCATTGTCATATTATGATGGCCGGCCACTATGCTCCTCGTCTTCAAGGCTCTCATCTCCTTTGTGAAGCTTCTTGAACCCCCACCGCACCGTACATTCACTAGCAGTTCCTGGGCCAAATGCACTGTTGATGTTGCAAGTTGTCTTCACTGCTTTATGACCCATTTTGAATTCAAGTGAGAAAATAATTTGAATTTGCTTTTTGTCTAACATCTAAACAGCAAGGAATAAGGCAGTAGCAAAAAAATCATGAAGGGAGAAAAACATTAAAAAGATGTATAACATAACCACATTTATTTAAGAATGTACTTCAATATCAAATGACAAATTTCAACAACACAAAAACTGCAATTCCTTTTGCACCAACATAATAATAATGAAAAGTTGATAACAATGGACTTCAGTTCAATTGTCAGCAAACACATATTAAATATTTAAATGAGGCAAGTTGCTAAGTCACTCACATATCATCAAAGCACATAAAACACTCTCAAATTATATTACTATGGATTTTCCTTAACAAACTTACGAGCTGTACTAAAAGAATGAAAGTCATGGTTATTATGTGCTACAGAAAGGAAGAACCAAGGGCTAACATCACAGATATACCTGATGCACTAAGATCTTGCACTGTCAGAGATTCGCTAAATACAAAGGAAGGAAAAAATCATTCACACATCTCTATCAATTATTGCAATTGAAAGATAAATTTATTTCTAACCTCCAGTTGTCAAATCTGATATTTATTTTAATTTTAGGAGAAAAGAAATGCAGCAATCAAACATTATTTGTTTGGTTGCTTGAAGTACCTTTAGGAGATTTGATGGTGAGCGAAATTCATATCAGATTAAAAACAAAACAGAAACAAGAACCAATCAAACAACAACAACAACAACAACAACAACAACAAAAAACCAACAGTGGAAGCCATGCATCCCTGTGTAATACAAATATAGGTTGTTCTATTCAGCATTGAATTCAGCAGTTGAAGAATATAGCAGAGTATTTCCCCCTTAAGTTTTTAGTAAGTGGATAGTACAATTTAACCTCAATTAATGCAGTTAAATATTAAGTAGCTTAGAAGAAATTGTACAATGCTCATCTTTTTCTTTTCACTCTACTAATCAGACAAAAGATAAGCTGAAACTCATATCTGTGCATATTTTGGCATATAGGAGAAGACAGATAAGTGTGTAAATAGATATTGGGTAGGTTTCTGGCTTTTGGCAGGGCATGGGGAATGTTTGAAGTTGGTTTGTTTTTTCTTTTACCATGATGGTGAGAACTCCTACTTAAAGTGGCTTTTCCCAACAATTGTAAAAGTACTTTACATTAAATTGTAGCTTTATTGAAAGCTGTGCCAGGATTTCTTTGCACCTTTTTGCATGACAGCATCATTACAGTCACAGTGTGATGCAATTTTTCCTAGAATAGATATTGCTTTAATCAAATGTCATTCCTTTTTAGAGACTTGAAAGTTGTGTATTTTGGAGGGAATGATTTAAATTGTTACTGGTTAAAACACTCTTGCAGTTGTTACAGCATACAAACTGATTACTGACCAAGAATGTGTGGCCTTTATTTGTTTGCGTGTTTGGGGTTTTTTTGTTTGTTGTTTTTTTGTTTGTTTGTTTGTTTGTTTTTTGTTTGTTTGTTTGTTTGTTTGTTTTGTTTTGTTTTGTTTTGTAGTGGCAAATTGTATTTGTAAATGTGATAAGCATTGATTCTAAGTAATATGTGATTGTATTCTTAAAGGTAATAAGACAGACACCATATGCAACACAGGTAAGAGAGTATTATTTGACTCTTCTTATTTCTGGTAATATTTCACTTGCAGTAATATGTGGACACTAAGAATTACTCATGCTAATAGCAGGTCACAGGCCTTTATGTTAAGTCTCCAAGGTCTCCAGAGTAGGACTGGCAGGTATGCTTTGCCTGGATTTGTTTTAAGCTTGCCTGAAGCTTGTTTTAACTATGTTAGCAATTGTCTAACTGTTACCTAATCTGTTCAGCTTTAGTTTAGCATTATGTAGTCATGTGATACAATATCTACTGTTAAAAATTCAGTTGAATTTCTGTAGTTAACAAACAATAGTATCAAGTCTTTATTCCATGCAGAATGTCCTTTCTATGACTTGCAAATAAAAATGCAGGATAAAGGAGTACAAGCATATGATGCTATCAGGAGCCCTTAGGTAAATATATAGGGTAATACCAGAGTTCCCAGGGCTATGGAGAGTTTGCCAGTGGGCCATTACTCATCATTGAAGGAATGTAACCCTGACAAAACTGGTTTTGGGAATCAGGGAGGGAATATAGAACAAGTAATGAGTGTATGTAAAAGGTGCTTTATAGTGTACATTCGGATGTAATACAGAATTGTGGATCAGTGAAGAAATCAAAGTGTATAGCATATTAGAAGTCATAAAAAAAATTATCCCAAGAGGGTTCTAGAGTGATGAGGGAGAAGCCATTCACCCATTCACTTAATCATAAGAGTGCTAGAGGAAGGATGAACTTAATATCAGAGAATAACGAATAAAATGCAAGGAAATGTCTGTATATTAAGTTTAATGGTGTTATTATTTGGGGGACTTTTTATGTAACACAAGTATTTTCTTCATAATAATTAAATCTGGGCTAGTAACAGTTAGCTAATCATACTAAGATTTCAGTTTATCTACTATTAAATTCATAGAGTGATAGAATAGTTTAGGTTGGAAGACAGCTTCAAAGGTCACCTAGTCCAACCCCCCTGCAATAAGCAGGGACATCTTCAACTAGATCAGGTTGCTCAGAGCCCTGTCCAGCCCAGCCTTGAATGTCTGCATGGATGGGACATCTACCACCTCTCTGAGCAACGGGTCAGTATTTGCCTCCTTCATTGTAAAAAAATTCTTTCTTACATCTAACCTGAATCTCCACTCCTTTAGTTTAAAATCATACTGCATAAGTTGGAGTACAACAAATTGGTGGAGAATTCAGGTAACTTAGGCTATAAAATTTATATGAAACAGCAATATACTTCAGACAGTTGAAAGCACATTGGAGGGTATACAGATAAACACAGTGAGATTGATGTTTACAAACCATCAGCTGCTAACAAAAAGCAGAGGGAATAGCAGGTTTTTTGTCTAAAGCAAAAAAACTTCAGAGTTGGACATCATAAGCATGTTTTTTACATGTAGGTGTGGAATTAATATTTCTGTTGTTGTTGTGACTGGCTGCCTGTATGTGCACTCATAGTCACAGAATGTTGGTGCATAGCAACCCACTGTGAAATGCCGGCACAGACAAAATAATGATCAGTTGTTCTCCATGTCTACTGGTAACAGAACAAGAAACAATGAACTCAAATTTTAAGGGAAAAAAATTAATTGGGCATTGGGGAATACTTTCTAAGCATGATAATACTGAACATTCATTCACATTACATAGAAACTGTCTGGAATCCTCTTTGCTGGAGATTAAAGTCTACCAAGTGTGCTCACTTGTCCTCCTTTGTCTCACCTGGCAAACATGTCGACTTCTTAAATTCACTTCCAGCTCTGTATTTTTTAGATTTAATGAATGCATCTCCTTTCTCGTTGTTTCACTGAATTTTATAATTTATTACAAGTGCTGTTAGGGTTATATGGACATTTTCTTTTCAAATAGCATTTTAAATGCATTTTTTTTTTCCCCTCAAGATTTTACTTTTACAGATGCTATATTTTTTTTCACATAGTCAGAGAGATGTAGAATTCTTCAAGTCAGATCTGTATTTAGGTAACCAATTAATTTTTTTTTCTTCATATTATTTGATGATAGACTTCTGATGTCAGAGTCTCAGATTTCATACAGTTACCTTGTCTTTTTCAGGTCTTTAAAACTTCAAAAACTAAATTATATCCTTATCTTACAAACTTGTCTCAAAATAAGGCAACCTGAAACTACAGGTAACATTGCCTTGAGACATACACTTTTCAAAGCAATCCAGTGTTCCAAGTTGAACTCTACTTAGATGAGGAAAAGGGCAGGAAAAGTTTCTTAATCTTATTTCTGCTGTCTGTAATGTTGATTCTAAGTCACAAATTAAGTCACCTTGCTTAAATAGTTCATTAATTCAGAGTTTTCAAAAGGTCTTTCAGTTTGCTCCCTAAGCTGGCAGTCTGTTCAATGATTTTCTGTTGGTGCTTAAGCTTTTCCAGGCATCCGTGCAGTTGATTACATGACTGCATAATTTGTCACAGTATTTAGCACCTATCAGGTGACAAACTGCAGAGCCATGTGAGAAACTGGTAATTATGCATTATACCACTGTCAATTTCATTCTACCCATTAATAGGTCTCCCCAGAACTTTTGTGGCTTTCTTATTATATTTTTACCATTTCTACAACTGCCAGAGTTTTTTTGGTTGTTTCTGTTGACAAAATTAAATAGACCTTTATTTAATATAGCTATTTTTTGTTTAATGTCTATTGGCCTGAAAAGTACAGAAAAAAATTATTAGTAGCATGCAGTAGATCTCTCTGAATGACACAATAAAATTACAGTAGTAATAGTCACATGGACAGAATTAAGATATCGTGATGCCTTAAAATATTTCTTTTTTGCATAAAAAAGCTTAGTGACTCACCACCCTGATTCATACTATCAGAAATGTTTGTACAGTTACCAGATAGAGGTAATAGAGAAATATACTTACCATAAGAAGAATGGGTTAGTTCAACTGTGTGAAAAATAAGTGGTGAAATATGTCAGTGTCTTCCTCTTTTAATACATACTACAGGGTGTTTCAAAAAGATGGATGCCACTGGAAATCATTATATCTCTGCAATCATGAACTGCCCATGAATGAAACTCTGACCACTTGAAAGGGCAATTTTTGTGTAATTCTAACATGTTGCCATTGTGAAATATACTGCTTTGAAATTGTGTGTGCCTTTTTGGTACACCGTGTACTTGTGTATCAGTGAAATCAAGTTTATAGATTGCTTCTATTTTTGCTGTAAATGACAGTTATGAATAATTAAAGCTTATAAGAATAAATTTATGAGCTAGAAGTTGTCATTCATTCTTTTAGAAAAAGTTGAAATTTTTTTTTCATAGCTACAGTGACAGACACACTTACATAAATGTTGCATCAAGAGCTTGCATCAACAGCCAGAAGGTTGCTTTTTAGTCTTGTTCATGTTACTTTTTCAAAAAATCTACACAGAAACATCAAAATTCATGTCACATTCTGTGCTTTTTTATAGAGATTTTTCTGGGACAAGGAGCCCTGTTGTGCAGTATGAAAAAAATACTTGCCTTTTATTCCTTAAAAGGTCTCTCTTTTAATTATTTATCTAACCCTTTGTTTCCCCTCATAAATATTAATGTTATTCCTGATAGTGAAACCACTGGAGAAATGCTGTGGTGTAGTCAAGGTTCTTTGATACTGTCAAATCTCCTATGTGTATTTCTTAAATAGCCAAAAACCTTCCTATGTGATATGGGTAGGCAGAGATTTTATTAAAAGTAAAAGTTGATCATGCCTAGCACCAAGGTCCAACTGTGGTAAACACTAAGAATTTCTTTCTACAAGAGTGATCACCAAGTTTAAGTGAAAAAATGAGTTAGTACAAAATGAGAAAGGTATATATATGTATATATATATTATACAAAAACATGTTAAAATTATGTATTACTTTTTATGCTTCTTGCTGAATAAATTACAATGTGATTGTTTCTTCAGGAATCCTTTAAAATGCTAATCAGAGGTAAGACTGAGGTAAGATCGAGGTAAGATCGATTGATCTTTGTCACATATTAAAAATGGACCTGACCCATAAAACCCCACACTTTGTAAAAAACCAAACAAAACCACAATCTGTCCCCCCCTCCCCAACTGACTCACAACAGTATTTAAAAAAATTCTCTTTTTAAACATGAAGATAAGATTTAGTCATCATTCAGTATATTTGTTGTGTGTTATTAGCCAACAATACCAATGTGTTGCAGGGACATGGTGTGTGAAAAACAGGTAGATGGAGTAGAAAAATTTCAAATCTACCCAATCTAGGTAAAATATGAATTATGCACATTCCAGAATTGCACATTCCAGAATTACACAGATTCACTGTAATTTTGTTAAGGGGGGCTGCTTTATATTGTTTCTTTTTTGTTGTTGTTGTTGTTGATTTTTTTTATTCAAAATTTCTCCATCTAAAGAATTCCAACAAGAAAAATTTAAAAATTAAAATAAAACATGCTTTGAGTACATCTCCATTTTTAGGGATTCTTTCTTCCTTTACCATACCATTTAGTTTAGCATTCTTCTGTGATTATTGCTTTTAGTCCATTCCTAGATTTATGCCCATTATTTATGCCAGGCATGAATCTTTCAATATGATTCTGAAATGTCAGGCATATTTTAAAATAAAAATGTTTGGTCTAAATTTATATACATGCATTCATTAGTAGTGAGTATGTAAAGGTCGCAGGTGTAAAACAAACAAATAAAAAATTACTACTTTGTTTTTAAAACAAAGATTAATGATAGTTCTATCTCATCAGTAGATGTAGTCTCATCCATATCAATTGACCTTTTTGTGAGTATTATGATTGTTGTGTAATCATAAGAAAAAACTAACTGTAAATGATGCTGTTTACATAGTGAATAAGAAGCAGTGCCAAAAGTGTCTTTAGAGTCTCTCCTCTAGTTAAATCTCTCCATCATGAAGATGATACCTTGCAGATAGTGCAGGTAGTCAGTCAAGACATGAATTATGTTGTGTTATTCTATTATCCATTGCTTCAGATTATAGAATTTCTGTGCACTACAGCTTTTTGTTTGTTTGTTTGTTCACTGTTTCATGGATATGCATAAGCTTGCAATTATTTACTAAAAAGGTAATTTATTATGATGATGAAATAATTACATACTTTCAAGCTTCATGCACTCAACAGTGGTGAATATTGTATTTCCTTTTATTCAAGTCAAGTAGTTATTTGTTTTCAGTTATTTAAAACTCATGTCTTTTGTATTATTTTACAATGATTTGTGACTCTAAGTAGTAAAAACATTTGCAGTTGACTTATATGCATGGAATTTATTTTGTTCTAATTTTACAGTTCAGGCTTTTCGCTAGCAGATGGCTATACTTTATTATTGGTAAGAACTACTTCAGTTTTTCCAAATATTTTTTTGGCTGGATTTTCTTTTGGCAGAATTGAGGGCAAATTAGATCTTGGTCTTATTTTAAATATCTCCAAAAACTGTCATGTGCAGATTCAGTGCCTCTTTTTCTGGGTGGCTATTCATTAGGGGATGTCTGGTTTTTTTTTTTTTCTGATCTTGAGTCCATTTTTTAAATGAAATATTTATAAAGTTGTTCTGGATTCTCCTGTAACAGTCCTGTCTGTTACTTTCTCTGAGTGGCAACACTGTATGTCTGCTGGCTTCAGTGTTATGCGATGATTTCTTCACTTCTTTACTTCCAAGCACTTGCAAGACTGTGGCATGAAAACAAGACAAAATGTCTCCCCAATGAAACCCATTGTGTGCCCTTCAGCATACATTGCAAAAGATAGCAACTGCAAAAGTGCTGGTTTTTGGGTTGTCTTTTGCTATGTTGACTATTTTAGTGCTTTGTGCTCCAGATATTTGGTTAGTCTTTTCATAAATTAAGAAGCTATCAGCATTTTGTGGGCTTCTCTGTTAATGGTGTGATCAGTGCTAAAAAGGAATGACTAACATACCTGTTCCTTGTTTATATATATATATATATATTATGTATTTTAATAGAGCAATAACTTGATTTTTTTCTTAACCCAGTGTTATACCAAAGCTTATTCATACCTTTGCTCACATTTGAGAAAAATCAGCAAAATTCATGCATATTTTAGCATGTAATTACTTTTGGAAGCAGGTTAGTTTATCTTGTTTTGCTTTGTTTGAAAAGATTTATTGAGCTCTAATTCTAGTGTAAGGTATTTTAATGCTGTCTCACCAAAAAAATAATAATACTTTTGCTATTCAGCAAGATCTGTAAAGTACAAGGATAAAAAGCAAAACTGACTGAAGACAACACTTTACTTTGATCCATCAAGTTGTATTTGTTTACTTCCATCTTCCAATTTAAGAGGTACTGTTTTTTAACTCAGTGGTTTGACTGTTGACTGGGAAACTTCCAAGAGAATCCAAATGGATACATATTCCTACAAATTACCTATTATCTCTGTAGAATTTTTACTCTTTCTCTGTACTTGTGGCTGTGCCAAGCTTTAATACAATACTCCATTACTGTCTAATAATCCCCACTGGATAGTCCGTAGTCAAGTCCAAATATGGTTTTATGTGACAATTATTAAGTTAATTTACAGATTGAAATAAATATACACCGTCATTAAACATTTTACTTTCAGGTTGGACTTGAATTTATGTTTTTTTCATTTATCCAGCAACTACATTAATGACGAAAAATAATTTTAAGATCTTATAAGATATTTGTGTTCAACTACGAAAAATCTGAAAGAAATTTAAGCCCTCTTCTAGAAAATTAATATTGCAAATAGCAGATATTCAATATGATGACATTTTCATTTATATGTAATAGATTTTAGTGTGTTTCTGTGACAAAAATTCAAAGACTATGGCAAGAAAATATCCATTTTGAACTATTCAGAAAGACTTCTTTCATCTGTTGAAAATTTTAAAAATTTCCCTAAATGTGAATGCAAACAAAAATTACAGATGTAACTGGAAGCAATAACAGGAAGTCTCAGTGGGCAGTTTGGCATATCTCCTGTTTCAAGTCATATATAGCCAGGATTTACACAAAGTTGACTTATTTTCTAACTAAAAGGAAATCCTAGAGATTGTGTCTCCAGCAGTGCACTTGATACAATGCACCCGGCACTGTTTCAGGCTGAGCTGGAAGTCAAAAAAAAGGGTTTATACTCACTTTCTCTCCCCAGAAGAGAAAGGGAAAGAAGAAAAGGGAGAGTGATTTATAGGTTGGAAAATTAAAACAGCTTTAATAAAACAATAGCAGTGAATACTGATGATGATAATAGAAATAATGAAAAATATACAAAACAAATATTTAGCTTCCCAAATGATGGTCGCAGAATTGCATGCCGTGGAAGTTTGTACCACTGATGTTGTAAAGTGGGCACCGGGAAGTTCCAGACTGGACTTGGCAACAGATGGGAACCAGATTCAGGAATGCCCAGGTCAGGATTAGGGTTGAAGGCAAAAGAATGGATGACTCCTCCTCGGACACTGTCTGTGAAAGAAGAGACAGTGATCCCCATGATCGCTTTAGACTGAGTATGACATGTATGGGATGGAATACAATGTTGGTCAATTTTGGGTCGGTTATTCTGTCCACTCTTCCCCAGAGGTATGACCCTTTAACACGCTATCTCTTGTGGAACATAAGAGACTTAGCAGTCACTTTTGTTCCTACAAGGATAAGTATAAACATGGGACTTCTTACATACCAATGCTACTGTTAACTTGGTAACAACTATAAACACCAAGTGTTACCAATTCTAAAAGCAGACATTGTCTGAAAAACATGTAGTGAACTTCAGAAAGTGCAGTTACTTGGAAGAAACCTAAGTGAGAGTGAAAATAACTGAAAGGAGAATTGATTCTGTTCTAGTCCAAACCAGGACAGCATAATAGGAAAAAAATAGTGACACCAATTTAGAAGTAGCTAAAGCTGAGGCAATGTGTTATGTTTAAAGATGAAATATTTGTCTGTAGAGAAGTTAATACTGTTGTTCTTTATTTAGGACTTCATTAATATTTTCTTTAATTACTTTGTCTCCAAAACAAGAAGTGTGAACACGAATGCTGACATGAAATTTTGAAACATTTTGACTAGAAATCTGGCTTAAGATATCATTTGAAAAGTATGAACTTGAGGGTTGAAGCAATTGAAGTGTAATGAAATACAGAAAAAAAAAAAAAAAAAAAAAAAGAAGTAAATCCTGCTTTTGGAAATTAGAAACTATCACATCTTTTTTAAAAGGGAGTTTTATCAGCAGATATAGGTGGATAAAGACAATGCTTACCTCTCTGTCCAAGTAACGTGTTACTGACCCTATATTCAGAAGAGCTGAAGTTGTGAAGTTGATAATCAGATAAGGAGGATGTCTTCCTTTCCAGTTGAGACTTAAATTACCCAGCCTAGAAAAATTACAACAAAAGGGCGAAATAATTACTCTCCTTTCATATCATGAGTGTAAGAGAAGAAATACAGTAAGCAAATATCCTGAATTTGACAGGAATAAGCTAAAGTTTAAAATTAAGATAAAGGTTCTAAAGCAACTTAAATATGAAAATAAAGACTAAAAAGTCAAGCAGTTTGAAAACATAGGTTTTTAATCAATGGAACAGACTATGCTTCATGACCAGAGAGGTTCCTTTTCCTGCGATGCTGCTAAGCAAGTCCTGCTCTTCGTGTCCTCTGGCTTAATGAGTCAGTGTGATTTTATCTTATTTTATTCATAAAAGTTTCTTAATAAATTTCTTTCAACATATCCAGGAAAGTACTATCTCAGTTAAGTATCATTTTAGTAGAAATGGACATCTGTCATCATAGACTAAAAGAATTTATATTTGTCATTATGGATGCAGAATATCATACTGGCTGAAATTTAAATATTTGCATACTATAAATCTCTCTACAAGGTGAAGTTATGTGCAATTTCCAGTGTGACAGATCCACTACATTGGGTCTACTGTGCTTAGTATGTTTAACATCTAAATGTATAGAAACAGTAAATATGGCCTTGAATATAGATTGAGTACTGGTGCAGGTATAGCAATAACCCAACTCAAAGAACTCCAAAAGAGAAGAAGTTTTTCAGTGTCTCTGTGACCACTTTGTAATCTGAATATTACAGAGGTGGGTAGAGTTTTATTGTCAGGAGGCAGCTCTGAGGATTACCTTTTTTTCCAAAGTTACCTATACATATGGACAGAAATGCTCCAGCCACTTCTGCTAACTTTTGTGTCTTGTTTGAGTTGGTCACTGTCATGGAGGCACTCCAAAAAGTTAGTTTAGATAGATGATAAGCTCTAAACAGACTTTATTCTAACCAGAACTGTTAGGTAGAAAACCAACTAGAAATGGGGTTTATCCAAAATAATTCAGCACTCCAACAACATTATAATACACAGGTTCAGATACCAATTAGGAGTTCAACTGCTACACAACCAACTCAACCTCAAGGGATCAGATCCAAAAACCTTAGACTGATGATTCAAAATGTGCATCTTCCCCCTCTGTGTCAATGTGAACACTCTTGATGGTACCTAGATCACTTGCAAGGTTGGCAAGGTGTCTCAGTCCTGAAAGAATGTTCCTTAGAAGGCCAGTCTAAGGACGAAAGTCTTTGACTGTATACCCACTGCTCCAAAGAAGACTAGATCAACGGAGGTCTCTGGCATGCTCATCTAAGCTGTGATCATTTATGGTAGTGGTCCAGAAACTTCTCTCAACCAAGGCATTCCATCATTTACAGACCCTGTTTGTTTTCCAAGGGGTGTATGCATGACTGTAAGTGTTCCATCACCCTAGAATTTTCTGTTGCTTTTGGCAGGGTGGAGAATGCATTTTCCACAGTCACCCAAACTGTTATTTTGAAAATGTATTTCATTCCTACATTCATCTTAAGGCTTACTGACACATTGAAAAATAAGTTCTTGATGGATAGTTGTAAGAATACTATATATATGAATAGCTAAGAAGGTAAATAGATGTTGAACTTGCTTTTCTTTAGTATTTTAAAAATACTTTAATAACTTTGGATGTAAATGTTATTGATATCAAGAGAAGATGGAAGGCTTGTTGAAAGGAAAGTATCAATAGGAAATAGCTAGAGAAAAGAAAAATGCCGTTGGAAGCTGAAGTGCTGGGTTGCTAACCTGAGAACCAAAAGTCAATTGGACAGCTTGAAGCATAAACAAAATCTAGTGTTTATTCTGGTAACAACACCACTCTTATGCAAATAAATTGTTATTTAGTTCTTATTTAGTGGGGCTATTGTACTCTGATAAATAACCCAGGGACACAGAAAGCTTATGTCCAGTTCCTCAAGTTTTCAGCTCACTGACAATTACTGCTTTGGTCTGTTACTAGAATTTTAATTTCAAAAGCAAAATGTTATTTAGAGGGATTTATTCTGTGAGGAGCAGCTGGGGTGCCCCATGCTGGACACAGTCGTTCCAGCAGCTCTACCAGCCTCAGTGCAGGGCACAGCTGAGCCCCTCAGCCACGGGCAGGCACTTTGGGGAAGGCCTGGGAAGAAAGGGCAAAATGCTGCCCAGCAGTCAGGGCTGAGGGAAACCATGTGAGAAACAGCCCTGCCAGCCCCAAGTGGAGAGCAGGAGGAGGGGAGGAGCTGCTCCTGGCGCCCCCATAGAGATTCCCCTGTGGCCCTGGGAAGAGACCCCACTGGGGCAGGTGTTTCCCTGCAGCCCCTGGGAAGGGCCCAGGCTGGAGCAAGGAAAAGTGTGAGGAGGAAGGAGTGTCAGAGGGGAGCCGGTGTGGGCTGACCACAACTTCCAGTTCCTCATCCCTGTGTATCACTCAGGGGGAGGAGGTAGAGGAGTGAAGGTGAGCAAGGGTAAAAAAAAGGGGAGTGTTGGATGATGCGTTAGCTTTTGTCTTTGTTTCTCACCATCCCACTCCATTTTAACCGGCAGTAAGTCAAAATATCTTTCCCCAAGTCGAGTCTGTTTGTCACAGTAACTGGTAAACAGTTTCATCTTATTTTCTTTCCCTGTCCTGTTTAGAAGAGGGAGTGATAGAGTAACTGAGTGGGGGTCTAGTGGCTAGCAGAAATCAATATGTCACAGGTCATCAAGGTAGAATATAATCTCATTGAATTTTCCAGTTTTGGCGGTGCATTGAAATATAATTAAACTCGGTAGTATATATTCCATAAAGCTAAATATGCAAGAGAAAGAGAAATTATAGGCATTGTGATATATTTACTGACCATCAAGGTCAGAGTTTGGTTTTCTTTGGTTATTAAATATCTGAAGGATGCACAATTTCTTCCCACTCACTGTTCTCTCTTTCACTGAAAGCTCAGCCATTTAAATCCTTACCAGTACTAATGATGGCAGAATAGAATAACTCTTCCTCTGTTTACAGGGCAACTGCCTAGGAGTAGCACATCAAGTCAAAAGCCAATTATTCTAAAGGAAATATAGTGAAAAATCCATTGAGAACCACTGGGAAGTCTGCTGAGTGAAGCAGTGCTCTTCCGATGGACAGCTGCCATTTTGTGGGCTCTGCAGGCTTTCCTAATTTACCTGGATGTTTTATGCAGCCTTTCACTTGAGAGAGTAGACAGGAATCTACTATTAGAAATGGCTTTTATGCATAACAAAGCACCATTCACGTAAGAAGCAACAAGTATTTATTTTATAACATAATATGACCTAAAATATGGCTAAACTAATACTTCTTGAGTATAAATTAATTGAGTCTAACTAAGGACAGAAGCAAGTCCTCAAGTTGATGTGTTTATCACTGATGACAACTGAAAATAGAGATACCACTCCCTACTTTACTTGAGCAGAAGGAATACAGTACTAATAGTGACTTTCTTTGTGGTTTTATACTTTGTTGAAAATACTTCAGTTTAAGGCTGAAAGAGGTTTGTAAACAAGATGTCCACATTGACTGAGATGTATGATAACCTACCACTACTTTACATGACATTTAATTAATATTTTAACATGCAAATTCCTTTTTTTTTTTCTGTTGATTTAAATGTTAATGTGAATAGTATAAGTATCTTTACTATTACCAGGTAATCTGATCTCATTACTTAATCATCTGTTATAGAACATTAGTTTTCTTAATGAGACAAATGTTATAAATTTTGAGTCCCTTTGCATACAAAGGAAGTCCTAGCAGACTCACCTGTACACACACTAAGTACTAATGTCAAATATAACTGTATTAGTATCAATATAATGCAATAAAACTGTCTTTGAAACATTTTTTCACATTATAATGAATGTAAATATATTAAAAAGGGGCACCTTTTTTCTTTTTGTGTTCATGTTTATTCAGATTTTAGCAAGCAGCATAGAATAATCTGTTGCCATAATTTCAGCCCTGAAAGAGTTACATTTTGTTTAGTTGTCTTGTTGTGAGGAGTAAGGATATTCTGAAAGAAACTGTTACAATTCTAACTCACACAGAAGAATACAAAATCAATAGCAAGAAAATCTGGACATAATGTGATTAAACTACCTGGTTTGTTGGCCCTTGGAAAGGAAGAAATAATCTGTATTAGACAAGACTGACAGCAGAAAAGGAGTTGTGAATATCAGATATAGCTGGGAAATGATCTGGAACTCTTTAAATACTGACAATAACATGGGAGAGTTAGGAAAAGGAAAAAATAAGAACTGGTTAACTAGAATTTTGTTTAGTGGGAACATCAGTTTGAGATTTCTTATATTAGAAAATAGAAAGGTTGAAGTGCTGAGTGATTTTTTTAAATTTTCTTTTTTTAATGAATGAAGAACACATTGTGACATTTTCCTTTCATCCCAGCCCTAAAATCTGCTGAGAAAATACTTTTATCCATGTTACCTGAGACAGTCATTAATCTCTTCAGTTCTGTTAGATGTCCTTTATTTTCTAAGGTGATCTTTATTTAATTCATCAATTACACTAATAAGGGAAAGTTGTATTGGTTAGTCATAGCTTTGAGGAGTGATTGTGAGCACTGTAATTGTTGACTGAGACAGGTTTTCTGCAAATGGTTACATTCAAAGTGACTTATTTTGAAGAAAACATGTCATTCACAAAGTAGAAAGGAAAAAAAAAGAAAAAAAAATAGAATGTTCTCATTCAGCATTTCAAAACCAAACAATTTTTACTTCTGAAATAAATTTGTGACAGTGACTTTCATGTTTTACTTGTTGTATTGTTTCATTTTTTCTCTGAGTACCACTTTTTACACTTTTTACCTTGAAAGGACAGGACATGCCAGGAAAACAACTTCTGGCAGAATAATACATATGTAACCAACCAATACTTTCTTATGTAAAGACACCAAGCTCAGTGAGTAGTGTGTGCGTGAGATGAATTTAAAATGTGGATAGCAAGTCAACTCTTCTTACCAGACTGGAAGATTCTAGGTGAAGGTCTTATCAGAGCTCTTTGCAAACTTTTTTTCAGGCTCAGCAGCATATCAATGAAGATGCTATGCTGTATCACTGTTCCATGATCTGAATGTTTTCCAGGCACTGAGGGTAATGTAGGAGGGGGTTAAAACCATGCAACAGAATTGAGAAGTGAGCTTCATTTGAGCTTGAGATAGGGACTTGGTGAAAGTATCAAAGAAAGAGTGAGGTGAAGGACTCTCTCCAGTATTGGTGGAGATTGATGTATACCCTTAAACTGGGCACATTGCTTGTAAACTGAAAAAGCTAGCTTATAATGCAAAGAACTAGGAATAATGGAGGAGGCTACTGTAATATTTTATCTATTCTGAAGGACTTTTGAGTAAATGAATGTGAGCTACTTTGCTGTTTCCCAAGAATCACTTGCAAATGTTTAGATCACCTTGTGTCCTAGACCTCAAAATACTGCTTAAAAAGTAGCTGTAAAACCAAAGGTTCCTTTCTGTCATCAGTAACTTCGAAAAGTGTTTTCAAACCTTTAATGAAAAGAAAAATTCATTTGAAGTGTGTTCTCAGTATATTTATTCCATCAAGAAGAACAGTAATTGGGATTGCTTTTTATAATCAAGCTTTTTATTTTATACTGCATGCTTTGCACAGCTAAGTATTTGTGTGATGGAATACTGGCATACAATATGCTTTATATTGTCCTACCACAGAAAAGATGTTCAGCACTGTGATTCTAAACTAAAGTTGAGTCCGAAGCTTACTCAATTTTGGTTTGTTAAGTTGCATATCCAGATGAATCATTCCTTCCTCAACTTTCTTTCCATCTGGCTTCCCTCTCTTCCCTCTACTTTTATCTCCTAAAATGTAATTATAAGAAATTTCTTTTTTTTTTTTTTTTTTTTAATTAGTAGGAAAAAGATTTTGCATGGATCAGTTAAGAAAACAATAGCTTCTGTAAGGCTTTTTCTGTGCTTTTTCTTGAAGAAGTCTGCATTGTGTACTCTAAGATGGGATTAGGTAATCAAAATAATTCTGGTATCTCTTTTAAGATGGAAAATGGTGAAAGCTGTAATTGTAAGAAATGTGAAAATACAAAAAATAAGGTATCATCTGCAGATACAAAAAAAACATGCAATAGGGTGATCCACAGTGACTGAAACAGATTGTTTGATTAAGGTGCAAAACAACTAGGTTTTCTTCTGACGTTCACCTATAAAAAAATACCTTCTGGTGGTGGTGGTGGATGTGAGAGGAGCTGCTTCATGTCATAAGAGCAACAAGTTAGTTCCTCTTTCAGTTATAAAAATTATAATAGATTTGGTTGAAAAAGAGTGCACTTTTCTTTCACATTGCTGGCACTTCCACCAAAAGAATAAAAATATTAGAGACTATTTTGTGTTGGAATACGGCTGAAGAATTTCCAGACAACAGTGAAAGCATGGACAATGTTTGAAAATATGAGAAAGATTTAAGATCAAAGTATCAAGCTGATATATTTGACTTTGTGAGAAATTGTTCTATAGATAAATTGCTGAAGAATTTTAATGAAGTGAGTTAGCTGCTCAATTTCTGTACTGCACAGTACAATGAACTACAATAGAGATAACTCATAATTTGATCTAGAAGGTTCTGTAACTAAAATTTTCAATCATTTTTCCTCACCTGCCAAAACAGTCTCAGAATTGCAGGAAATATTTCACGGAATCATAGAATGTTAGGGATTAGAAGGGACCTCAAAAGATCATCTAGTCCAATCCCCCTGCCAGGCCAGGAACACCTAGATAAGGCTACACAGGAAGGGGTCCAGGTGGGTTTTGAATGTCTCCAGAGAAGGAGACTCCACAGCCCCCCTGGGCAGCTTGTTCCAGTGTTCTGTTACCCTCACTGAGAAGTTTCATCTCACATGTAAGTGGGACTTCTTATGTTCCAGTTTGAATGCATTAGCACTTGTCTTACCATTGGTTGTCACTGAGAAGAGCCTGGCTCCATCCTCATGACACTCACCCTTTATATATTTATAAACATTGATAAGGACACCCCTCAGTCTCCTCCAAGCTGAAGAGACCTAGCTCCCTCAGCCTTTCCTCATAAGGGAGATGCTCCACTCCCTTAATCGTCTTTGTTGCTCTGCACTGGATGTGATGTGGTCTCACCAGGGCAGAGTAGAGGGGAAGAAGAATCTCTCTTGACCTACTAACCAACCCCCTTCTAATACACCACAGCATGACATTGACCTTCTTGGCCACAGGGGCACAGTGGCTCAAGGTCATCCTGCTATCCATCAGGACCCCCAGGTCCCTGTCCCTTACGCTGCTCTCTAGCAGGTCGTTGTCCAACTTATACCAGAACTTTTTTTTTTTTTTTTTTCTGCCCAGATTCAAGACTCTACACTTTCCGGTGGTATATTCCATTAAATTTTTCCGCACCCAACTCTCCATCCTGTCCAGGTCTCACTGGATGGCAGCACAGACTTCTGGCATGTCAGCCACTCCTCCTAGTTTGGTGTCATCAGCAAACCTGCTGATAGTACACTCTATTCCCTCATCCAAGTCATTGATGAATATATTGAATAATACTGGTCCCAGTACTGACCCTTGAGGGACTCCATTAGATACAGGCCTCCAACTAGACTCTGCCCTATTGACCACGACTCTCTGGCTTCTTTCCTTCAGACAGTTCCCAGTCCACCTCACTACCCAGTTGTCCAGACCACACTTCCTCAGTTTAGCTGTAAGGATGCTGTGGGAGACTGTGTCAAATGCCTTACTGAAGTCAAGGTAGACCACTTCCACCGTTCTGCCAACATCTATCCACCTCATTATGTCTTCATAAAAGGCTATGAGGTTGTTCAAGCACAACTTTCCCTTGGTGAAGCCATGCTGACTACCCCTAATCATGCTCTTATCCTTGATATGCCTTGACATGTCGCCAAGGATAAGTTGTTCCATCACTTTCCCAGGGATGGAGGTGAGACTGACTGGTCTATAGTTACCCAGGTCCTCCTTCTTGCCCTTTTTGAAGACTGGAGTGACATTTGCTTTCCTCCAGTTCTCAGGCACCTCTCCCATTTCCCAAGACGTGGCAAAGATGATGGAGAGTGGCCTAGCAAGGACCTCAGCCAGCTCCCTCAGCACCCATGGGTGCATCCCATCTGGACCCACGGATTTATGGATGTCCAGATTGCTTAATTTCTCCCTAACCCAGTCGTCACCAACTGAGGCAAACTCCTCCATTGTCCTGACTTCCTCTGGGGCCTCAGGGGTACGGGACTCCTCAGGACAGTCTCCAGCAGTGTAGACAGAGACAAAGGCAGCATTCAGTAACTCTGCCTTCTTTGTATCTTCTGCCACCAGGACACCCACCTCATTCATCAGCGAGCTTACATTGCCTCTCGTGTTAGTTTTATCTGCCATGTATTTGAAAAAGCTCTTTCTTCTGTCCTTTCATTTTGTTAGCATTAAGTATCAAGAAATAATGAGGCATGTCCCCAGAAGATGATTATACTTCACAGTTGAAGGATCTTAAAATATATTCCACATATTAGAAGTTATATTTGTTCATTAAAAGGCACTTGCCCAGATACTGTTTTGGAAATTGAATAATTGCCTCCTTAATTTTTTATGGTGAGTTTTAAAATTTGCAAAAATTTTCCTTTGTAGTTATTTTTGAGATGTTAAATACCATGAGTTTCAGTAAAGGTGGTAGCCATGTTTTGGTGTATTACCAAAAACACCCCTAAAAAACCTTCTTGTTCACACTTTTCAGATAGGGTACTTTCTGAGAAATATATCACATTTCAAGTGAATGAAAATATTTCTTTTGACAGCATGTGAAATTGTCCATGGGAGTCACTGTCACAGGTAAAAAAATCCTGATAAATTTCTAAATAGATGAGTTATTTATAAGAGAACATGTACATGAGTTAAAACAAAAAAAGCTCGTCCAGTATTTCTGTAGAGTGAGAAATTAGTGGATCACTGGTACTTGGAAGAGATTTCAGCTCTAGAACTACATGTGGTTGATGGATAAATTACAAGCTGCTCCCAATCATTACCTTCTGAAACCATCCTGTATTACTAATTTTCACAGTACTATATGTATTATTGGTCTTTCCTATATGGCTTGTCTCACCTCCCAGCTTTTATGGAAATTATGGAAATAAGTGTTAGTACTAATGTTATTCCTGAGTGAACTAGATAGTGTATTACATGAAATAGGTTGTTGCTCTGTTGGTTTCTTAATAGATTGAAGTTCTTACAAACAAAATAAAAAATGCCCCCTAAAACAGGCCCTGAACATCTGACAGTAGTTATTCCTTACTATACTCTTACACCGGTGCAAAGGATGTTCATAGTTTTAAGAGAATTACCATTTTTTCCCTCTCTAGCTGACAATTTGATGGTCATAACAAAAACCTAAGAATGAGATTTCAACACAATATTTTTAAAGATGAAAAATAATAGGACGAATACTGGAAGATATCTTTTCCATTTTAAGAACACCGCATTGTATTATCAGTCTTTGTTCTTGTTTTGTAGTTTGTCATGTACCTAAATTCAAAAAGATCCAGTGTTTACATAGTGCCACATGGTTGTAAATTGCCTAAATGGATGACTTTGTGAATATTGAAATTTAGTGAACTTCACATTTACACTTGATTAAAAGCTCAACAGATAAATTTACCAAATATATCTCTGTAATTAATTAGTTTTGGAAATGTTTGCTTCTTGCCTATCATTAATTTATCTAACTGATTAATTAGTTTAATGGTAGAGGTTGCACTGAAAGGGACATAGTGTAATATACATAATTTTACACTTTCTAACCTCTGAGGCAACTCTCTTTCTTTGTGGCTCTAGTGACCAGAACAGAGTCTGTGGTTTAACTGCTTCTTGCTTTGAAAAAAACAAACCATAGCATACTCAGTAAATGCAGACTATGACCCTTCTTCTCCATTAATAGCCACCTGACAAATGAGCACCTGACCCATGGGACAGTAAGACCTATGGATCACTGTGCTTTCATATATTGCATTTGCATGACCTCCTGCAACATGTAAGAAGTCAGAGTATAAGTGTACAATTGAGAAATAGTCCTTTTTATGGAACTACTTTCAGTCCACAGCTCGCTTCATCAACATGCCAACAGCTCCAGTGCAGCACTGGGGTCACCTGCCTGACCCTCACCCCATCACGGTGGTTCACAGGCTGCAGTCAGTTCAGCCAGCACAATCCAACAGGCCAGATCGTGGGACAGGAGAGTGCAGCAGCGCAAATATGTAAAGTGTAGCGTAGGGACTATCTGGTACAGATGAGTATGAAAGGCTTGATTGTAGTTCCCTTTACAGCATGGAACAGAATTTTCGAATTTCCTCTGAAGAGTCATAACAGGAAGAGTATGAGAGACGCTGTCAGTTTCTGGATGAAAATATAGTGTGTTTCAATATATATCACTATTTCAGTTGAAATACTGTGAAGAATCTCATTATTCCCAGTTTCACCACTCTGTTTGATGTTACTTCATATATAGCTTCATGTTTTTGTCTCTTGTTCGTCTCCTTCACTAAGTAATAGAGTGGTAGACAAATAAGAAATTACTTTTTAAAAAAATGGAAGAAAGGTAACTTTGGGGGGTCTATCTTTGATGTTCAATATATACCTGTCTTCCAGCAGAGCAGCTCTATCAACAGCTCAGTTTCCACTGCTGTGAGATTTGTCTTCTCCAAAGTGGTAGATGTGCTGGTCTTATTGTGTCTCGATGAACTTGTCCATTTGCTCTTTCTCTCCTTCATCAGCACTGTACTGACCAACTGTCTGCAGTTGGATCTGGTTTTGTTTACTTCCTCAGTTAGCACTTCTTACTTTACAAAAGATTGCTTTGTCTCTGTGGACTGTGAACTGCTTGAACCAGGCATACATGCATGCCATTTGCCCATGGAGGCATTCATATGTTGATCATTGGTTAAATAAACAAGGAAGCCCCTACTCCTATGTGTACCTGCATTTCTTTTGCTCGGTCCTTAAATATACTGTCTGTGTTCAGAAAATCTGCTTATCCTCCCCTTTGTAGCCTGAGAGAAGTAGTGTAGCATTTTTGCATTTCTTCAAGTAAAATTTTGAAGTAGGCATTTTTTTTTTAATTATCTACAAGAATGGTTGCATTTGTGTGAGCAAACATTGTGTGAGTATAGAACCGGCTTTTGTGACAAAAATGTCCATGTAACATTAGGGGCTGTCCTTTGGAAGTGTTACCTTTGCTATTTTATCATATATCTCTCACAGTGGGCTTATATTCTGAGTTAATTTTCAAAATATAAGTTGAATAATGCATGTGTGTCACAAGATAGCAGTGCAATATTATTCCAGCATCTTCTTTGCATAACTGCATTTTATTAAATTTAACATAAAACAAACCAAAACGAAACAAAAACCAAACTATTCATCCATGCTTTCGTTCCATAAAAGTAACACCAGGAGACTTGATTTCATTAGACTTCAAAGGATTTTAATCAGAGCCTCAAATAATCATAACTTAAAAGATGGAAGTAAGCCTTTAAAACCATTTTGTGATGTTAGTGTTTAAATAAAATTATTAAAATATTTTGTTGATCATCTTCTATAGAAATAGAGCAGTATATTTAGAGTGAATGTGTCAAGCCTTGATAAAATGAGCATGAAGCTTTCAATAGACAACAAGAACAATTCCTTTTTTAATTAGAGGGTTGACATTGATTATATTGTTGTGATTGATTATTGACATTTTACTTCCTCCTGAACATATAAAAATAACAAGTTTAAAAGGAAAACTTCTCAACTGATTGAGAGAAGAACCAGTGGAATATCACCTTCAAACATGTACTGAAGCATAAAGTCAGTTGATTTCAGCTTCAGCTAAAATCAGGAGCTAACTCTAGGCTTGATACAAATTCTTGTGAAGACATCATGATGAAACTGAATTCATGGACAGAATTGTAATTTAACTTATCTATGTGCAGGCTCATTATTCTTTCCTATATATCAATTTAAAGAAAATGTAATATAGTAATATTTATCACCTTGCTCCTAAACACTTACCACTTTTGAGAGAACTATTAGAAACCAGTAGTAAGTACATTAGTATCTTTTAACCACCAAGGCATTTTACTTTTTACTCCATTGTACATGTTACGTTTAATTAAATATATAATAATATATTCTGAAGGAGCAATGAGTGCTTGGGAGTAACAAGAGCAGGGCTGCTCCAGAAGGGAAGACAAGCTGGGCACAAAAGGCACTCGCAAACACTGGCAAGGCCATCATGGACAGTGTGCAGTCCTGCAGCACCCAAGCAGGGCTGGGCTGGAGATGGTGACAGGACTGTCAGCAGTCCCAGACAGGAAAGGTGATGACCCATGGCCAGGATCTGGTCTGGAACAGCAGGAGACAAGGCCAGAGGCAGGACTGGAGACAAAGCTGTCCTCAGTAGAGGCCCAGGGTCTTCACAAGAAATCCAGTCTGTGAGCCAGAACCACAAGAGACAGGAGCAGGACTAGGGACTCCTATAGCTGGGGCAGGCACTGACAGTCCCAAAGGCTAAAATGGGGTCCCGGGCTTTGGGCAGGGTGAGGGAGGCTCAGTGGAAAGGGCAGGGTCTGTCAGGGCCTGCGGTGCCCTTGGAGCCATGGCAGTAACGCTGAATTTCTCTGTCAGCTCCGTTATTGTATGTGAGGTTAAGTAGAAGTTTTATAAAAGTGCATTAAGCACTTTTCTTTTATGAAAAAATACTGGACATAACAGGTCCACTTAATCATTTCTATGACAAACTATTGAAGAAACAGAATAGCTTAACTAGGGTTTCATCTGTGTATACTGTTACATGTGTTATTTTTTAAAGAATATTTCTATCATCTTTTGTAGTGGGGAATAAGTAGCCTCAAGTTCAGCCAGATATTTTTCCATGGTCTCTAAGATTTAAAAATGGCATTTTATAACAGTAATAGCTGCTACAATGTTTGTTTCTAGATTAGTATTTCTGCAATATACATATTGCTGTTTCAATTCAGTGAACTGTTAACGTCAGTAATTGGATACTCGGTTAATTTTTTTTGTTATTGTTTTTTTTCAGATAGGCACTCAAATATTTGGAATTAATACTTGTATACAAGTGTTTAACACAAGAAGTCTTGTTACAATTTTCTCTTAAAAACAAAAAAAAACTTTTGTAGTTGTTTTTGTTTGGGTTTTTTTTTAGGTAATTTTTTCTTTTTTTCTTTATTCCCTTTCCCCCCTTGTATTCAGTGGGAAAACTGGGAGGCAAAAGGCTGATTACAAGAATGAAAAAGGAGAGAGATGAACTTTGGTCTTGAAGGAAAGATGTTTTTTTTAGCATGTAGTTGGAAAGTCTCCCACCACTGAAACAGTCAGTAATCAAGGCAAGAACCTGAAATACTGTTTCAAGTTTTCTACTCTGAGTTAGAGAGAAGGAGGATTCAAAACTGGGGGATTTTTTCAGCATTTCATTTTTCATGTTCTTATTTTCACACTGTGTGCCCTTTCCATTAAACTGCTGGGGGTTTTTCTGTATTTTTAAATTTTTATGGCACTTATAATAACTACACTAATGAAAAATGAGGAAAAATAAGTAATTAATGTTCCATTGATTAAATTCCCATAGGTGGGGAAATGCCCATTTCAATTGGCGTACCAGAACAGGTAGACAGCTGTTTGAAATCAATCTCTTGTAAGACAATTTACTGTCTAAACCCTTGGTAGTTTCTGGAGCTGTTTTATTTTTGTGCTCATTAAAAATGCAAAGTTCAGAATTGCATTTTTTTCTTCACTGTGTGTTTTCTTCTCCTTTTTGAAACAAAATTCTTGGAGCCACTTCAGGTGCTGACCAACAGGTTTCTTAGTCCTAACATATGCTAGTTGATTCCTGTTGTCATGAACTGCTTTATACTGAACCTTAAACAAAACAAACAAAAAAAAACCTCACCAGTTATGTGCCTACTTATAGTTGTCTTCCTGTTCTAGCAAAACTACTGTTTCTACTTAATTCAATTACACTACAAAATAACTTCTATGTCCAAAATTATTATTTTAATGACTAGGAAGCCTTCCTCCTCAATACTGTTACCTTCTCTTACTTCTCTTTGAAAGTGATTCTTCTCTGACTTGGTCAATATATCTGACAAAGGCTGTGAAATCAAGACCAGTTCAGGAGTAATCACTGCTTACCTGTGGTGTTGCTATTCATTAGATACTTTGCTGTACTTACCCATCTACACATTTGTAATTACTGAATTTTTTCTTAGTCCTCAGAGAAAAACAGCTGAAAAGAATATCAAATTAGCTACTTTACTAATCATGACAGCAAATTGTCAATGGGGCCACTGTGAATTAAAAGTAAATGGTAATAAACATCTCATTCTGAGTTGTTAAATATTTCCATTTTTTTCATGATGACACATCAACAATGAGGACAATAAATACCTTTGAATTGAGCTAATCTGTTAAAAGAGTAAATGGGATCTGTTCTTCATAAACTCTCTAGGAAAATTTATAATCCAGAAGCCTTATTTTGCAGCTTTCCTTTTTTGAAAAATATTTAAGTTCTTTTTAGCTTCATATTTAATAAGTTACATCATTTTGTCTGTCCTCCAGTGCAGCAAGAAAACAAACATACAAAGAAAACTAAAATCAGCTTTGAGCATGGTGGCCAATGAAAAGATAATGGCTTATGCTGTCAGCAGCATGTGTTTGGATTGCTTGGTTCTTCATTGTGAGGAGTTCGGGGTGGTTTTGGTTGGCTCTCTTAAAGAAAAGTACTCCCTCTTAAGAGTGAACCAATTGAGTTAATATAGCACCTGCTGGCAAGTTAAGAACAGGTAACAGCTATACAGGCAGAGCACAGTTAACTAGATAAAGTGAAATAAGGCTTTGTGTTGAGATGTTTTTGTTTGTTTAGAATTCTGTGCATGCCTGGTTTTGTTTCAGTTTCTAGGTGGCTTATTTTATACAGCAGAATTTCTGCCTGAGGAATCAAAGATCATAGAGTAATGAAACTTATAGATCATTTGTGATAGGAAGAAAAATCACTGAGTTCAGAGTCTCAAATTGCCTCGTTTTCCAAGCTGTGACTGAAAAACAACCAGCATTTTTAACCTTTATCAGCAAAATGAAGAGATTAAAATCAGCCTCTGACAATACTGAGGAAAGTCAACTCAGTATTTTAGCTCTCCAGTTCCTATAGAGTATTTCAACTCACTGTTGCGGCAAAATTCCAGTATTTCTGGAAAATTTAAAATAGTTTGGTTATTGCTGCTTTTAAGCTGTTTAATTTAAGTTTTATATTTTAATTTGTGCTTTCTGAAATGTATGATAAGAGTGGAGTTACTAAAACTGTCTCCCAGCTAATCAACAATTTTATGCCATTACTGTCTTGCTATCCTGCTCACCTCAGCTGTTCCTTTTTTAATTCTTGTTATTCAGAGTATCCTTAAAGTGCTCTTTTCTTATGTGTTCACTCAAGCCAGCAGTATCTTTCATCTCTAAATGAAATTTACTGTCACAACAGAGGCTCAGGAGGAATCCTTTTCCAGTTAAAATCATCATTGTCAATATGTGGAACTAGCAGGGCACACAGAAGGGGTCTCTGCATGGAGTGGTACAGGTTACATGATATGCTGTAGTAGTAGGCAGGATTACATCTAGAAAGGGGAGTATTGTGGAATTCAGGGTTTCATTAAATTAACACTATCCTATCAAGATAGTATTATGTTCTAATAGGTTGGTATTGACACAATTTGTTACTTATTTAGACTCTCAAGTCCACAAAGGTATTCTTCCAAAGTAGCACAAATGTCTAAATTTCTAGAAAAATCCACATTTATTGCAGATTGAAGATACTTTTACTTCCCATAGTGCATTTCATTTTGGAATAAAAAGTTGTGTAATCTCTCAAAGTTAATGAAGTACCCTTACAGTGCTAATAGATACTGGTGAAGAAAGATATTTATTTATTGGATTTGATTTGCTGGCTTTTTGCTAGCATCTTCTATGTTTTCACAAAGGAAAAGTGAGAAACAGAAGTCAACTTATTTGACATAAATGATGCTTTTTATCCATGTTTTTTAAAAGGATTTATGCTTTTCAGGAAACACTGAAACAATGACACTGGAGACTGCTCTTTCAGATGAATTTTCTGTTCTGTTTTACAGTTTCCCTTTTTTAATGAGTGAAATGTAAGGAAACACAAAAGAGGATCTTCAGTTGTTTTCTTTTGTTTGTTTTTTCTCCCCTTACCCCATCTCTTATTTGAAGTTTTAACATTGAGAGTCATTAAAGAACTCTAAGCACAACTTCTGGCATGGGTCGCAGTTTAGAGATAAGTATTTGGCATCCCAATGTCAGTTTTAGATGGACAATAAGTTCCAAAACAGACTTTATTTTTGCTAGAAAAGTGTAGCTAATAAACTGACTAGGAACAGGGTTTATACAATTATTTAGCACTCCAACAGCATAAAATACAGGTTTGGATATCAGTTGAGGAAATTGTTGGGGAGCAATAACATAAGAATAATGGGGATCCACAACATGCACTTATACACTCACAAGAAACAAAACCAGAGGTCTCTCACTCCAGGGTACCCACAAGAAATAATCACTCACCTGGATTAGGTGAGGACTCACACTTGCCTGGCTTAGACAAGGACTCACACTTGCCTGGGTTAGGCAAGGAGACATTCAAGGATATATCCAGTAAATAACCACTCACCCAGATGAAGAGGTGAGGCCCTCTCAATCCTGGGAAGTCTCATTAGACGCTGTCCCAGGCTAAGGGGAGGGCTCCAGTTCACAGACCCGCTGCTCCAAGAAGACCACTCAAAGGGGGCCTTCGGCAGGGAGCCCATTTTATAGTCTGGTCACATCTTGCTGTGGGTATACGACATAGTCCAGAAGCTTCTCAGCTTCTCTGGACACCTTCTTTGATGAGGATTCTGTCAATTGACCAAGGGTCCCAGCCCTCCTGACTGTCCCCTCCTCCGCCCCTCCCTGAGCTAGGTAGAGGTGAAGTCACCCTGCCCCATGCTAGGGGAGGTTGTGACTATGAGCACCTTGTCACCACCCTAGATGTGTAAATTAGGACAGGCACAGTGAGGCACAAAAGGTGCTAAGGAGACATTAGCTGCTCTATTGGAGGCTCTAGATCTCAGGGGGATGTGCAACTGCCACAGTATTGTTATAAATGATAGGGACTACACGTGTGAATGTGTCAACAGGCTTATAATAAAATGGCACTTCTATTATAGACTGCTGACTCTTGTGCATGATCTTTGCCTAACGAAAACCTCTTAGTCAGAACTAATTAATTGCATTTGATCATATTGTCTCCTGGCCCTCTCTGATGATAAAATCCCTCAGTCTTCAGTTTGAACTGTGGAGGTTTAGTGCTTTGTGGCAGTGACTGCCTAATTTGTGGAGATGATATTTCTGTGATCACAGGCACAATATTTTGAAAGTTGCTTGCTAAAGACCCATGTGGAGATGAATCTTAGTTATGATCTTTGTATGATTTAGGTGGCACTTCTTGTTTCTTTCTTGAGGAAACAAGAAGAATGTGTGGTGGTGATGTGGTAATTTATTTGTAGATATTCATTAAATTTGCAAATTAGCACACTACTGCTAGGGAGCTGGTGATGGCAACAGCTTTAATTCTTTCTTTGTAATCAGGTTTATACAAGTAAATTAGATTTTTGCTTCCACTTTCCTGAGTCATAAGTGCAGCTGAAATAACTTTTCTTTTAGAAAATGTTCTTTCTCCAACAGGAGGTTTAGCCTTGCCAATTCTGTGGGGTTTTAGTCTACACAAGTAGGCTAGTGGCAGTGTTCTGTATAAGTTGCATGTTGTTTGGCAGCATTAAAGAAGCTTTGGTATTTGCATGTTAAAATAGGAGATTTTTAGATACAGATGCTCAACACTGGTATACTTTCACATTATTGAGAAGGGAGGGGTTTTAATTGTTAATTAAACTTTTGTCCTTAAAAAAAGATGACAGTAATTTAGCCAGTTTTTCCCTCTATCTACTCAATCATTAACATGACATGGTAACTGTAGTGTACCTAAAGTAAAAGTCCCATCAATTAAACAGCAATGTGAGAATGATTCATCTGAGCAAACAATATGTTCATGGTGCTAATACATTGTTCTCTGTGTTTCATACTGTTAATTACATTAATTACCAAAGATCAGTTTGCAGTTGAAATCCTGATTGTCAAATCTAATTTGATTTTAACTGCTAACAGCTCTGACAGCATAGTCTGAAAACTGCAAATACTTTTGGTACTTTCTGCCTATAATGGAACATTTTAGCAGGATCATTCAAGGTCTGATGTGAAATATACAGATTACATATTTCAGTAAAAATATCAACTATTCTGTGTTGATCGTAAAATCTGTGGATTTCTTCTGGAAACTTTGGCTACTTTAGTAATGAGGACACTTACTAATCACAGAGCATCCGAGACAATTTTTATGGACTAATAATCAGTTTTATAAATATATGCATAGTGACTAACTTTTTAACATCGCTGTAAAACACTGAAAACTTTTTCAGGAGAAAAAAACTAACAAACAAAACCAAAACAAAAAACCCACCACATATTCATTGATTGAATCATAGCCTGATTCCTTGTCAATGTGTCCCTTTTTGCAACATCTCTCTTATACTAGGTGGAGCTGGCTTCCTTCTCTGCTGTAGGATAAGACCTTGGCAGCTTGGAGAAAAACAGATCTCTCCCCGCTAGGGTTCCTATTGTGTGAATAATCTTTACAAAAATGTAAGTGGCTCCATATGTGACTCGATTTCCTTGGTTAAGCATGATTAATGCTTAGTTAATGATAAGAATGCACAGACAGGAAAGATCTACAGGAATCATATTGTCTATCTTCCAGAAGTTAAAAAAGAACAAATATACCTGTAGTGTTCCTAAACAGTCATCAAACTGTAAAATACAGGAAAGATCATGACTGAGAAGGAAAATCACTCAGAAGGAAGTTCAGCTTAATGTATGAATTTATTTTTTGTTCATTTTCCAGTGTAAAAATTCCATTTGATCCATTACCTGTGTTTAACTTTTACAAAACCAAAGCAGTAAAATAGATTTACACGAGACTGAACTTAAATTTGGTCTGAATAATGAATTATTTAGATTATTAAACTTGTTCATTCTGTCACAGAGGATGGTAATACATAGCTATGGTGTCGGTGATTAAGTCACAGGCTTCTAGGTGTCCAAAGGGAGCAGCTGTTCTGAAACTTGAAAGTAACATTTTTTTTTTTTCCTAAGAGAAAAGGATTTTGCTGGATAACGTCTGTAAGAGAGCAATATGACATGAACATAGAAGGATTAAGATATAAGACCTGCCAGCCACTGTCAAAGTAATATTATATATAGGCAACTACAGTAGCTTTAGCAGTGACAAGTAGCTAATGTAATGATTATGGAAGAATATAAGAGCATAGACAAAGGGATCTGCCTCAGACATTGTCAAAACTTCTCTACTCCTGAAATTGTTTGGTTTCTATGAAAAATGTCCGTTATATTAGTAGTCACTGACAGTGTTGCCCTCATGAAGTTGATCTAATTTATGCTTTTGGCCTCCAAAATGTATTGCGGCAGTGAAACTTGTAATAGCTATAATCTGTGCCTGCTGGAGTAACTTCATTGTTTCAGTGATTTCAGTTGCTGCTTCATAAAACTAGGATAAACCCAGTAGGACACTGATTTATTCTTCTGAGATTGTAGAATCCATTTTATAATTCCAGGGGTTTATATATATGGTTTAGCATATATAACAGCACAATTATTTAGTATGATCTATAACTTAATAAAACAGAGGCATAAATAAATAATTTTCTGAAGTTGAAAAGAATTTTTAAAGGTGAGTGGATAGCTTTACAACAAGCATTATAGTTAGGACCTTAGATTCTCATAAAATGCAGTTTCTAGTTCTTGACATAAATGTGTATTGTATGAGCACCTTACAAAATTTGTATGTACTTTCTTTTGCTTTTAGATAAATATTTCTAATGAGTGAACATTTGATAAGTATAACACAAGGGAGGAAGAGTTTTGCAGAACTCCCACACAGTGTATTTGGAAAGATGTTACCGAATGAAAATAAATCTACTGTAAAGGAGATCTTGCATCTCAAAATGAGCTTTGGCAAAGAGGGAAGCAAGGAACCCAGATGAAAGTGAATCCATCTGTTTTCTTTCATTCAGGGTTTAAATTGAAGAGAAAAAGCAAGAGGTTTTCCTTTGTTTGTTTTTAATCTTGTACAATTGTATCACCTCAGCTATGAATAGTCGTGTTTTCCTTTTGTATGTTGTATCCTTGTTATTGCGCAGAGTAAATTAACCCAGAATATGTGAATTCATCTCTGAGGTTCTGGCACATGAATTTTAGGTTAAACTATCTCTGCTGCTGATGTGGTTAGCTTTATTCCACAGTGAGTTTCAAAGGAGAGCAGGGTGCCTACCATACTTCTTGAAGTGTCTGCTATCAGTGTTACCAGCAGAAATGCAGTTCAGAATATCCAATGTGGTATCTGAGATCTGCACAAAGAATATTTTCATAAAAGACCAATATGTGTGTGCAACATCCCCCTGTGAATTTCAAGCAAAGCATATAAAATTTTCTCAGCTTTAGTACCTAGCCTTTCTGTTATAATTTGTGGGTTTTCTCCCAGACATCTTTCTTGAATACTAAAACATAATAGTTGGATAAAAAGGAGTTTTGAGAGCTTCTTGTAAAGTGCCTAGAGACACACAAAGAAAGCATAAAAATTCATCTATTCATTTAAGGGAGGCATTTAATGAAAGAATATTTAGGACTTCTAGCTCATGCCTGAGTTAATCTACTCTCTGAATGTTTCATAGATCAAGGCTGGGTTTTGCGGTCCTGAAATGTATCTTCATAATTTTTTTTTTTTTTTCCAGTTAGATTGTGATTCTAGGTAGAGAATGTGACAAAAGCAGAAAGTCATTGGAATAATTATTGATTTGCTTGCTTTGAGGACTCACTATTGTACTATTAAATGTAAAACTTCTTAGATGAATAAGTATTTAAAATAAAGACAAAAGATTAATGTTACCACAGTATGTTTTAGGGTTTTTCCAGTCAAGACAGGACCTTTTTAAACTAATATTCAACTTCAAATAACTGTCAAAATGTGTTGAAAATATTCTGTCAAATATAGCAGATAATTGCCAGGTCAATGGAGGAGTTTGCTTTAGTTGATGAGGACTGGGTTAGGGAGCAATTAAATAGTCTGGACATCCATAAATCCATGGGTCCAGATGCGATGCATCCGCGGGTGCTGAGAGAGCTGGCTGAAGTCATTGCTGGACCACTCTCCAACATCTTTGCCAAGTCTTGGGAAACAGGGGAGGTGCCCAAGGATTGGAGGAAAGCAAATGTCACTCCAGTCTTCAAAAAGGGCAAGAAGGAGGACCCGGGTAATTATAGACCGGTCAGCCTCACCTCTGTCCCTGGGAAAGTAATGGAACAGCTTATCCTTGGTGCCATCTCAAGGCATATCAAGGATAAGAGGGTTATTAGGGGCAGTCAGCATGGCTTTACCAAGGGTAGGTCATGCTTGACCAACCTCATAGCCTTTTATGAGAATGTAACAAGGTGGATGGATGATGGCAGAGCGGTGGATGTGGTCTACCTTGACTTCACTAAAGCCTTTGACACAGTCTCCCACAGCATCCTCACAGCTAAGTTGAGGAGGTGTGGTCTAGACAATAGAGTAGTGAGGGGGGTTGCAAACTGGCTTAAGGAGAGAAGCCAGAGAGTGGCAATCAATGGTGCGGAGTCTAGCTGGAGGCCAGTATCTAGTGGAGAGCCTCAGGGGTCAGTACTGGGGCCAATATTATTCAATATATTCGTTAACGATTTGGACGAGGGAATAGAGTGTACTATCAGCAAGTTTGCTGATGACACTAAGCTGGGAGGAGTGGCTGACATGCCAGAAGGCTGTGCTGCCATCCAGTGGGACCTGGGCAGGCTGGAGAGTTGGGCGGGGAATAACCTAATGAAATTTAACAAGGGAAAGTATAGAGTCCTGCATCTGGGCAGGAACTACCCCAGGTTCCAGTATAGGTTGGGATATTACATATTAGAGAGCAGTGTAGGGGAAAGGGACCTGGGGGTCCTGGTGGACAACAGAATGACCATGAGCCAGCACCGTGCCCTTGTGGCCAGGAAGGCCAATGGCATCCTGGGGTGTATTAGAAGGGGGGTGGTTAGTAGATCGAGAGAGGTCCTCCTTTCCCTCTACTCCACCCTGGTGAGACCACATCTGGAATATTGTGTCCAGTTCTGGGCCCCTCAGTTCAAGAAGGACAGGGAACTGCTGGAGAGGGTCCAGCGTAGGGCAACGAAGATGATTAATGGAGTGGAGCGCCTCCCTTATGAAGAAAGGCTGAGGGAGCTGTGTCGCTTTACTTTGGAGGAGACTAAGGGGGGACCTCATTAATGTTTATAAATACATAAAGGGTGAGTGCCACGAGGATGGAGCCAGGCTCTTCTTGGTGGCAAGCAATGATAGGACAAGGGGTAATGGGATCCAGATGGAACACAAGAGGTTCAACTTAAATTTGAGAAAAAACTTCTTCTCAGTGAGGGTGACAGAGCACTGGAACAGGCTGCCCAGGGAGGTTGTGGAGTCTCCTTCTCTGGAGACATTCAAAACCCACCTGGACATGTTCCTGTGTGACCTCACTTAGGTGTTTCTGCTCTAGCAGGGGGATTGGACTAGATGATATTTTGAAGTCCCTTCCAATCCCAAACATACTGTGATACTGTGATACTGTGATAATTACTGTCATAGAAAAATAGTTGATAAGTAGGAAGATGAAGATATTTTGTCCACCTGTCGTGAGGTTCTTTGTCTTCCTGTCAATTTAGAATGAAAACCATCTTGGCACTGGTTCAAAAGAAAGATTAAGATCAGTGAAATATAAATATGAGTTATGATTTCACATAATATGTACTGGCAGTACATATTTGATTGGAATTCCTATTGAACATGAGTGTGTAGGAAAAAGGTACTCCTTCCAAACACAACAGCATAACCAAGCTGTCCTTCACCTTCCATTTTATTAAAACATCATACATGTGTCATCAAATGGCTGGAGTGCCAATTGTGTGGATGACATTTTCGTCAATTATGTTTGAATTTTCTTTCTTTCTTTTACTTTTCACTCCTGCAGTTATATTTCAGTATGGAAAGGGGTTGTTGATTGAACACTCTTCTATAAAAATAATAATTCAATACTAAATTATCCTAAAGTCAAGACACTAAAGTAAAGAACTTTTGTCTGAACTAACTCCTATCAGAGAGGACCTATTCACTGCAGCAGAGAAAATGTGTTAAGCACTATTGTTTCCATTGCAGAAAAAAAAAAAAAAAAAAAAAATCATGACTATTTCAATGGAACCACAAAGGAAGAAGAATGAGAATACTGTTAGCCATAAAAGTGTCCTATTGCTGATGACATTCAGGTTGGATAAGATAGCTTAAAGATGAATTTGCAAAACTGCAAGCTTTCTTTTCTAGCTGCCTCCATTAGTATGTTCCCATATTTTCCTGAGAGATCTGAACAAGGAATTAAAACTAAAATTGTTATGGCATGCTATATTGAGTTTGGCTAGAATAAAGTTAATTTTCTTCATAATATCTGATATGGAGCTGTGTTTTGGATTTGTGCTGTTTTTCATGGGCTGTTTTTCCTCATTTCAGACTACACCAGGCTAGAATCCATCTGCCACCCTGGAAATTAATAGCAATCATTAAACAAAACAGTGATGTTTTAGTTACTGCTGAGCAGTGCTTGCACAGAGCCAAGGCCTTTTTTGTTTCTCACCCCACCCCACCAGCGAATAGGCTGGGGGTGCACAAGAAGTTAGGAGGGAACACAGCTGGAACAGCTGACCCCAACTGACCAAAGGGATATTCCATACTATACGATGTCATGCTCAGCATATAAAGCTGAAAGACGAAGAAGTAAGGGGGGGATGCTCAAAGTTATGGCATTTGTCTTTCCAAGTAAGTGTTGTGCTGATGGAGTTCCCCTTTCCTGGAGATGGCTGAACACCTCCCTGCTGATGGGGAGTAGTCTATAATTTCCTTGTTTTGCTTTTCTTATGTGCATGGTTTTTGCTTTACCTGTTAAACTGTCTTATTCTCAAACCACAAGGTTTCTCAGTTTTACCCTTCTGATTCTCTCCTCCCTCCCATGGGGGCAGGGAAGTGGAGGGAAGTGAGCAAGGAGCTGTGTGGTGCTCAGTTGCTGGCTGAAAATAACATTTCTAAATAAAGTTTGCATTTTGTTTTCTAAAAGCCACATTTCATTGTAGAAGTAACGGTTGTGTAACAAAATTAAAAGCAAAGGTGCAAGTAGTAAAGTACTCATTTTAAGCGGTATCTGTGGATAATTTAGTGGAAACATTATAACATTATTTTTATTAATAAATATATTGTTGCTTTACACTAGAAATTGTGAATTTCTGTGCCTGAAGCAGATTATCTTTCCTTACTGTGAGAATTACTGTCATCATTTATTTGTAATAAAAATATTAATACATTAAAAAGTCAAGATAAACTGCCATCTGGTCCAATAAGTAATGCAAACTCATTTTCTACAATATATACTTCAAATATGGAAACAAAAGACAATTTGTCTGGATTTGGGCATGTTTAATTTAGCTATATACATGGCAAACACAAACTAAAAAAGGCAGAAGAAAAATTTTAGAAACCAACTATTTAAAGCTGTGAAAGGAACAGCTCAGGAAGGAAAGAAAGACCTTAATGAAAGGAAGAAATCATATACTATTTAAAAGGAGAAATATATTTCTATTTGGACGGGGGTGGAAATCGAAACTGCAACCCAAAGTGCTTTTAAATCTCCTGCCTTTATGTGCATATAATAAACTGTCCAGTTCAACAGATGTGAAAGAGTTGCAGTTTCTCAGGGCCACAGTTTCTCAGGTACATTTCTTTAGTTGCAAATTTATTGCAGGTTCTAATGATAGACGAATCTCAAAGGAAAAAAAAAAAGAAGCACACAGATTATGAGGCACCAGTTTTGAAGGTGTTTGGATTTATGCAGTTTCATTCAGCAGGGTATACAAGCAGAACACCAGTTGGTTGTTGGTTTTTTTTTTCCTTTTTTCTTTTAATCCATCATAGGAAACCAGGAATTTTCATTCTGCAACGAAAAAGTCTGATCTTCTGAGTCAGAGGCACCCAAATAAAATTCCTTATCATGTTTCAATTTCAATGAACTATAATGTTGGTCTATCACAAAGAACAGGTTTCAAATTCCAAATTCTATTTGAAGAACATAACTTGTAATACTGCTTTGCAAACCTAAAGCACGGTGTAGGCTTGGCATGATGATTTTCTGTTTCTTAATTATTTTTCCCATTTAACTGTAAATGTGTTTTAGAGGAATATAGATAAACACCTGCTTAACATCCAGGCTTCTCTCCACAGAGGTGTGGAGTGAGGCTGGATAACCTGCATCCCAGTAAGGCCTTGCAATAATTGCTATTAATGAAGGATTAATTAGTGACATGACACATCCTTTGGCTTCAACCACTTTTGTTTAAGGTGTCAGAGGGGGTACCGTCCTGTAAATTGAATAGCTCAGTTTTCACATTAATAACCTTCACTTTGCAGCACCGAGTTAATCTCTTGTGTTTTAGTAAAGGGTAACTATTTCTAAAAGTTAATCACATCTTCAGACTGTGAAATTTCATCAACTTTTTTTCCCTTGACACTGAAATTTGCATGGAATATTCATGAGCACATGAGTATTTTCATAATTTTGTTTGAGCAGTACATTTAGTTTTCTTCTATTAGACACTACTGAATTGGTTTTGGTTTTGTTTATTGAATTAGAGGGAAGATATAAGAATCTTCCCCAGTGAAAAATGCTGGCAATTACTGAGATAAATTACCTTTTTTATAGTATTCTGATGGTTTCTGAAAGAAAAAGTGGTTTTATACTTATGTGCAATTGTGAGCTAAACTAAGCAAGGTGTACTAGACACCAAATAAAAAGTTTGACCTCAGTGGACACTGATATTGGTCTTTTTAGTAAGAACAACAGACTAAATGAAACTTGATTCTGTACATAGCTACTATACTTTTAGTGTTCGAACTGTGGTCACATCATCCTTTTAATCTTAAACATGACTGAAATTCGGTATACTTTTGACTAATTTCCATGAGGAAAATAGCTTACTTAAAATGTCTGTTGGAACTCAACATGAAGTGTTGCTTCCACAAAGTTTCTGCAAATGCTGAAGAGCAGCCTTGTTCAAAGGGTGTGAGCTGTAATATTTGGCAAAGACCAACATGGGGGAACTCTAGAGTCAAACAGTTTCTGAAGGAAGCCTGACTGTCCTCAGAAGCACCCTGGCCACCTCACTGAGAATTTCTTGCTTTGGTCAGGCACCAGTTGTTGGCTGCACATGTCATTACGATTTCTGAATTCAACAGTGTTTGGATTTCCCTACCCAGTTTTCAAGCTTCTGCCATTAACTTATTATCAATATCCTTCCTCTGCATAAGTCAAAAGTTCCTGGCAGTTTTGAAACCAAACCCCAGCTTTCCCAACCTACCCATGTAAACACATACTTATTCCCTAAGCAGCTGGAGCAGCTTTAGAATGAATATATGAGTGGCTGTATGAGAAGACAGTTATTAATGATCAACATTTTAAAAGTATTTAAATTAATTAGCTTATCAGAAAGAAAGAGTGTTCATTAGAATAGCATTGATTTAGGAAAGTAATGTAAGACAAAAAGAGGACTTATCAGATATAGATAAAATATTTCACTATTGCCATGTTATTACTTAATTATTTTTTTTAATCTCTGAAAGAAGACACTGAAGTGTGAAGTGAAAATGATAAATCTAAAATTGCTATGAATTTGTTGCATGCAAGTTACACATTAGCTTGCTTAAATTCCTATCAATTTTTGAGAGAAAAAATCTTTCTGAGCTATAGTCTAACTTTTAGAATAATAAGCAATGTAAATTAACCTGTTAATGAAAACTCATGTGACAGCAAGAGTAGGTGGTGCAACACCTTGTCCCCCTCATCCTACATAGAGTGCATCAAAGAAAATAGAGCGGGGGAGTTTCTTGCTTTGGAATTGCCCTGTAGTGACTTCAAGCTTCTGGGAGAATTCTGCATTAGCTTTCAGCTTTCTAGATGGAGTTATGGATGTCTATTAAAGCTGCTGTTGGTATCAATGATGGTAAAAATATACTGATTCCCAGTGTCATTCAATAGGTGTAACAAATTGTCATATGCCAAAAGACAGTTATATGAATGCGGTTTTGTTTTTTTTTTAAATACCTGATTTTTATAATGAGAGAAAAAATAATTACATTCAAATTGGTACACCAAACTGGGAGGACCGGCTGACATGCCAGAAGGCTGTGCAGCCATCCAGCGAGACCTGGACAGGCTGGAGAGTGGGGCAGGGAAAAATTTAATGAAATATAACAAGCACAAGTGTGGAATCTTGCATCTGGGCAGGAACAACCCCATGTTCCTGTATAAGTTGGACACTGACCTGTTGGAGAGCAGTGTAGGGGAAAGGGACCTGGAGGTCCTGGTGGACAGCAGGATGACCACGAGCCAGCACTGTGTCCCTGTGGCCAAGAAGGCCAATGGCACCCTGGGGTGTATTAGAAGGTGGGAGGTTAATAGGTCAAGAGAGATTCTCCTTCCCCTCTACTCTGCCCTGGTGAGCCCGCATCTGGAATATTGTGTCCAGTTCTGGGCCCCTCAGTTCAAGAAGAACAGGGAACTGCTGGAGACAGTCCAGCGCAGAGCCACAAAGATGGTTAAGGTAGTGGAGCATCTCCCTTATGAAGAAAGGCTGAGGGAGCTGGGTCTCTTTAGACTGGAGGAGACTGAGGGGTGGCCTCATTAATTTTTATAAATATGTAAAGGGTGAATGTCACCGCCAGGCTCTTCTCAGTGACAACCAATGATAGGACAAGTTTCTTCTCATTAAATATGAGAAGAAACTTCTTCTCAGTGAGGGTGACAGAGCAGTGGAACAGGCTGCTCAGGGAGATTGTGGAGTCTCCTTCTCTGGAGACATTCAAAACCTGCCTGGACACCTTCTTGTATAACCTCATCTAGGTGTTCCTGCTCCAGTGAAGGGACTAGACTAGATGATCTTTTGAGGTCCCTTCCAATCCCTAACATTCTGTGCTTCTGTGTAACAGTGTCCAGCACGTGTTATTTCTTCCAACCTTGAGATTTTGGCTGGAAGCATAAGCACCTTTTAGGTAAGTAGAGGACACACAAAAGAAAACTTTAAATAGAAAATTGCAACAGTGTCCAGCACATGTTATTTCTTCCAACCTTGAGATTTTGGCTGGAAGCATAAGCACCTTTTAGGTAAGTAGAGGACACACAAAAGAAAACTTTAAATAGAATATTGCAACAGATACCTGTTAAAACATAGAAGTACTAGATCAAAATTTGCTTTGAGGTTATATACATATATATTTAATAAACTTATCTTAGGCATTAACATTTCAGTAATCTATTTTAGTTGTTCAATAGCCAGTATTTGTCACATGAGACTGTGAAGAATTTTTACACTTCTGAATCTTATGCCTAACGGACTCTGGAGGAATAATACTCAGCTGTGTATAGAAACTAATTTTGTCTGTAGTTAAGCAGCTGAAGAGCTGAAAATTGCCAACAAAACCTGTTAATTGGAAATTCAGAATAGGCATCCTTATCAAAACTTGGCTTCACTGTTTTTTTTCCCTTTTTCTGAAAACTGGGAATAAGAAGTGGAAGAAATGGTTTATTACTTATTTTCAACAAGTGTTCTTCAGTGATAGGTCACAAAATTTGAGTTATCAAAACTGTCCAAAACAACAACAATAAACACAATGGAAATATGGAAATTTTGGGATTTTTTTTTTTTTTTTTTTTTTGAGTAATATTCCAGGTCAACACTTTTGGGGGAGAAGGGGGGAGTTTACTGGTACCCACAAAAAATAATGACAGTCCATTAATTTTTTTTTTTTTAATAAATTTGGGGTTTTCAATGGTGTTTTCTAGTTAAGAATGTGTCTTAAAAAAAAGTCTTGCCCTTCAGACTGCTTTTCTACAGAATAATGATCCAGGGAAAGCAACCTGTCAGCTCTGGACTGAGTCAACCTTACATACAATATCATCAGATGAATCATAGGTATTGCTGAGAATGTCTTGCATATCATTTTCAAAGGCCATAATGTTACTCGAGTTCCAGTCCTTCACAAATTCCAGACATTAATATCTTTAGACAACAAAACAAAATCTTCAGTAATTCTTAATAGTTATGTTCCTTGTTTTACTTATTTTTCAATTTGTCACTGAAATTCACTTTCTTTTTGTTTTTGTTTTTGTTTTGCTTGTTTGTTTGTTTGTTTTTTCCAACACTACTATGTTTGCCTCTCCATGCTTAATGGTTATGCAGAAAAAGATTAGTTGCTTGGTACTACTGGAGTTAAGACTGCTGGCAAAAGTATCTACCTTCCATCTAACTTCTGTATTGTGCATTTATCTGAGTATAAGCTACCCGAAGAATCCATTTTTAGGCCCAAATATCAAAGCATTTTTTCATGAGTTGTTTTTTTATTTATTTTAAGCTTATGAGATAATGGCATACAAAATATTCTTCCCAACAGAAAAGACAATTATCAGCACTGACTGATTAAGAAGTAACTGAAGACAGTTCTACAACTGAGGGATGTGAGGGATGGTGCAATGTTGACACTTAACAAGTTAATATTGGTGTGTTTGGAAATAGAAGAGAAAATTTGTGTAACTGATAAAGTCAAGCAAATCAAGATTGGCAAACTGTAATTATTTATGATGCCATTAAAATACTACTTAGGGTGTTTTGTTTTGTTTTGTTTTGTTTTGTTTTTTGTTTTGTTTTCAGTGAATTGACTAATCAGTCAGGCAGGGAAACAGCTTTGAGTATGTTTTGGAAGAACTGTGAAGTGAAAGAAGAAAATAAGCCAATATTTTACCTTTCGTCTAATGAGAAGAAATTAGAAAGATTTTAGAGATCAAATTTCCTTTTACAGGAAGTGAGCGGGAAACAGAAAATGCAGAACTACCTTATTTTTTCAGGGTAGGGCTGCTGTCATCACATAGAAACAAAATCTAATAGATCTTAGTGGCTTCCAAAACAAGCTGGTTATTTAGTGGTTGTGAAGAACAGTTTTTAGTTTTTGTTATTTGTTATTAGTAAGATAAACTCTTTAAGGAAATAGACCAGATAATTTTGTGCAACTTTTAAAACAATTGACTGTGATGTTCTTCGCATACAATCTACAATTGAAGTTGATAATTAAGTAGAATTTATTTTACTACTGTAAAATAAAGTATTTTTGTTTATCTCAAAAGTAGTATGTTTTATTTAAAAAGAGAAGGAAAAGGTGTGGAGATTTTAAAAAATTTTTTAGCGTATTGAAAATTTTGTTTTGCATTTATACATATTTAATTCTTGTGTGCTTTTCATTAATCAAGATTTTTTCCTACTAGGTTTTTATTTTAATTCAGCTCAGTCAACTCCTCAGTTTCACTTTTATTGTTCTAAGTAAGGTTGTGATGATAGTTATCTTCTCCCTATTGCACAGGATTAACATACTTTTCTTTGATAATTTTTAGTGAAAACCTTCACTTATCAATTCAATTTTTGTATTTAGTCCATCTTTCTCCACACTGCTAAAGAAGAAAATAAATATAAAAAGTGATATAGATATTCTTTAAGAATATAGACAAAGTAAAGTTGTTGTTTGTAAAGACTGTGCACTTGATATGGACTTAAATGAAGACAATAATTTGGAAAATATTCAAGTGAAAGAACCATTCCATTCACTCTCTTTCCTTTTTGGTTTCTAATAAATGTATCTTTCTTGCTTTGTAGGTTGAAATATAAAATGAGAATGCTGTTCCATGACATTCATTTTCTGTTATTTGGTAGAACTCACTTTTCTTATGAAAGAATGAAATTCTGTTAAAGTTGGTGATGGGGATAATGAAATTTCAAACTGATGACTTTAGAGATAACAGGAATAATCATGATGAGTTCCAAATTAGAGAAGTAGATTTATTTATTTGTTTGTTTTAAGCTTTGAGGTTCATTACATTTTCTTTGAGACATGCTTTGATTTGTACTTTTTCATTTCTATTGATTTATTACCTCTGTGCCATTTCATAAAAATAATGCTGGCTGATTAAAGTTCAAGTGACAGATGATTTAGTGGATTTTTCAAGGTAATGCTATAGTTCTGGAAAAAAATTGGACTCACTATTACATTTATTCCTTATATATTTCACAGTTATGACCATAAAGTCATATGGATGCAATCACAGACATTGAATTTGCATTCTGTGTTCAAGTGTGCTAAAATTATATTGACACATCATATAGCTTATTTAAGCAAAAGATCTACACATATGGCAAATGTAGTGGGAAGAACAATTTTGTAGCTAGTTCTCATGCACAGTGCTGTACTGAGCCATGACAATCAGCACTGTCTTGGCAGAGCAGCAGAACAGAATCTACATAGCTTTTATAGTCCATCAGTGCATATTGTCCTACAATTTAATTTATTATGACTTCTTTAATACTTCTACTTACAATGAATTCTTAATCTGTATTTTCATTACATGCTTTGGCTACTCTTGCCCTGTTTTCTTTTTTAAATGTGATTTAATGACACTGCCTGCTTCTATCTGCCAGTCCTTCCTTCCTGAATTTTGAATTGCTTTGCCAGTTTCGATGGAAGATGAAAGGAAGAAATCTCATAGGTCATTAAGTTTGTATGTTATTTGTGTAAATACTGGTTAAGGAGTTGAATGGGAGAGCAGCATTAGTGTTCCTTTGAGGGGAGGACAGATAGGACAGGACTTGAGGATCACACATGCTGTTCGTAGCAGCTAATCAGCCAGTCATTGTATTTGTGCTATCATTTCAGTGTACAAAAAGCTGCAGGCACAACATGTGCAATCTTTTGTTTAGTAGAGGTGTGATAGGGATGCTGCAGAGCTGATGTCATTGTTGTAAAAATAGGAACAAACACAAATCTGCAGGAAGAATAATTGACATGTTTGGTTTTTTTTGTGGAACAACTTGCTCATACTGTGTTCTTAGTGGTAACTGGTAACGTACAGGTATCGAAAGGCCTACTGTTCTGTCATTGGGCACACCAAGTAATTTTTGAAGAAAATAAGCCTGTAGAATCGGTTTGCCTTAGCAGATTTGTATGCCCATCTAAAAATAATGGACTGATTAGTTACCTATTTTTCTGAAAGACTTGTTCAATATGTATCCAAGATATTTAGAATGAGATATGTTTTACATTATATTAATTATACTTCGAATATCACAAAAAAAGTAAGTGACAGAACATAATGCTGAAGAGATACAGATTGGAAGGGGGGTTAAACGCTGTTTAAAACCTCTAGAAATTTGTGTCATTTAGAAGCAGGGCAATGCATGTGATATTGGTGGAGTAATTTGTCCGTGCCTGGTTTGCCTTCCAAGATTGACTTCAGTTGCAATAAAGCACATGTGAGAGAATATGTCTCAGCTATTCTATTCTGCAAACTTTTAATCTTTTTCAAGACAATATAGAGTACCAGAACTGTAGGTGTAACATTGCTCTGAAGTTCTTAGGAAGCCAAGCTAGAACTTTAGCTTCGCATGCTAGAAAGGTCTCCAGGGTCTAGCATGATTACCACAATATTTACCTAAAAATAATTTTTAGTGGTGAGACTGCTCATAGCTTTCTAATTGATGGAAAGTAGTAAGCAACTTGTCTGACCTGTTACAGATGTCTATGTTAGGATGAGTTGCACGGATGTCTCTTTCACTCCAATGACCCTAAAGAGAGTCTAAGTGATTAGCTGATGAAGACATTTTAAAGGTCTAAATTTCAGCGGGTTAATCCACCTGCAATCTTTTAAGATACTTCATGGAGATTGAAAGTGTGTGTATAAAAATAACCCTTATCAGGTCTATTTTCAAAACCTTTTGTATGTGCTAATGCTAATAATGGTAAAAGTAGATTCAGATACTTAACATGATTATAATAAAAAAGTGTCTTACTGAGATGAACACACTACAAAATGTAGGAGTTGCAATTACATGGAAACAGTTTATTATAGGAATTGATAAATTCACTTTAATTTATTTTTTCTTAAGAATTGTACAGAACTTTTCTGTTGCTTCAGTACTAATGCAACTTTGAGATAACTTAGCTGTCACTGCCTGTAACTAGTCTTTATGGTGCTGAGTATGTGAAGTGCAGAGTTAACCCACAAACAGAAGGTACTGTAATGTGGCCTGGGAGATCTGCATCCTTAGCAAAACCAGAATGAATCTAGAGTTTCATCTTACTTTTTAAAAAGGCACACAAAATTTTACTGAGATTTCATATATTTTGTTTACATTTCCTGTTTGCAATTTTACTTTTTGTCCCCTTTCAGGCTCTTAGAGGAAAAGAGGGGTTTCTAATATTTTACTGCTTTTCATATGTTGTTCGCTATCTTTTCAGTCCTTAAGATGAAAAGCATCCCCTTTCCCCTGCAGGTCAAAAGTACTCTGTATTGCCCTGACAAATTCTTGCTCCATTATGAAAAATGAAAGAACAAAACAGTAGCAACCTCTCAGCCTATAATTTCTATATTCTTCCATGGAAAATGAAGAAGTACTTCAGCAAGAAAGTTGTGCTTAATATCTAACCTAATTTCTGTTTCTGTCAGCTGGTGGTATTCCAGGAGCACAGGTGGAAAAAGATAGGAACTATCCCAAGCAGCAGTCTCTTACAACAACTCAGACTACTAATTGAAAGAGAACACCAAATATGTTATCTCTCAACAGTTATCATCCCATCAGAATTATTTGGAATTTTTGTGAGTGGAAGTTGTGTGCTCTTATTTCAGAGGAGATAGGACCAACTTCCAGGGCACACAAAGGTTTTATGGAGTCTGTGTAAAAGTGGAATTTCAGATGTCAGCAATGGCAGATAAATTTGGAACTAGTAAGAGAATGTGTAAGTTACTTAACTAACCTAACTATTGATTTAAATATGTTTCAATCCATTGCTTTTTAAAATGGGTGTCTGTCCAGTGCAGCAGGTGATGGCAATGTTGGCTTTTTTTGCCATGCTTTTTCCTGATTTTTTTTTTTACTTTTTATTTTATATAAGATTATTATTAGTAAAATTGGCTGCTTGACCTATTTTACCTACCTAAATGAATAAACTAATTTTTGTTACACTAAAAGCACAACAGTTTCATTCAAAATTATCAAGAAGTTGTCTATGTAAGTGTGGGAATACACGGTACAAAATACGTGTGGATGCTTTCCCATAGGTAAGTTTGTTTGGCTTACTTATGTTCATAATGTGATTGCACATGGGCAGCGGAAAGAAATTTTTAAAATGGAAAAAAATCTCTCTGCTAGAGGACAGTCACTGGCTGTATTCTTTGCCTCTCTTTTATGTGTATTTCGTCCTTCACAAAACAGACTTAACAGTCTGGCTGATGTGCTAATTCATTACTTTACTGTAATATTGTGTATCCCTCTGGAGTGATCATGTAATCGTCTCACAACAGAACAATCCAGGTAGCTGCAATCATCACAATTACAGTACTTAATGAGTACTGAAGGCTTGATGTTTTACTTCTTCCTCACATTGTGCAGTTCTTGCACTTTTTCAAAATGCGTGTGAAACGTCACAGTAATTGAGAAGTGTCAGTAACTAGCTGGGTGAAAAACAAGTTCTTTATGTTTTGAAGTTTCCCGAGTGCTGGTGCAGCACTTCGAAAAATTCCTTAACAACTGAGTAACAGTTCTTAAACTAGTGATTTGGGAGTCCCCTGCTAGCATGCTAATGATGAAGACAGCAGCTTTAAATCAGCTGTTTTAGTTTAAGTACTTCTTGAATGTACATAAAGCCTTACTTTATTGGGGATTAGTCTAACTACCTGCAGCCCAAACAGCAGTAAGTTTGGCACTTAAACAAAGGCAAACTACTAAGAAAAAGCAAAAAATTATCTTCTGTATGCACTCTTAGAAAGTTCTTAGCTCTTTGGGTAGAAGAGTGGTACAGCTTGCCAGTCCTCAGAGAGACCTGCTTTAACAGTTGTTGGAAGTGCCTCACAAAAATACCATAATAAAGGCTTTTGTAAGACAGACAAGGCAACACCAGCGCCATTTCATAGTTTCATTATATTCCCCTAATCTGTTTAGCAGATACACTGGCTTTTCTCTGATGGTGACCTTAGAATAAAACAAGGACAGTACTATCAGTGTAGAGTCCACCTCCTGCCTATGTTGATTTCATACAAATTTTACTTAAATAATGTTAAATGGACTGTTTGTATGCATAGCTGTATTAATTCAACTCCCATGTGTTAGACTGCTGAGAAAACCATTTGATAAATACTTCAACACTTATTGTTGTTGGTCCATCCCTACAAGCAGGTTGGGAAAAAATACCAGGAGCCACAGTATGGATGAACAAGTACTTCCTTGGCAAACTCAAATAAAAAAAAGAAGCATACAGAAGGTGGAAGCAGGGACAGGTGAACTGTGAGGAACAATGGGAAGTGTGAAGTCTGCACCTGGGGAGGAACAAACCCAGGCACCAGTATATGATGGGAGCTGAACAGCTAGAAAGCAGCTTGGCAGAAAAGGACCTGCAGGTCCTGGTGGACACCATGTGAAACACAGAGAAGTCTGGTGGTGTCCTGGGCTGCATTAGGAGTATTGTTACTGCTAAATTGTGCACCCTGCACAACAGATTTGGGCAACCCAAGTTAACAGATCAATATAAAGAAGTATGTGTATGGATACAGACCAATTTAAAGCCAACAGATAAAATGATGCAGGACTAACAGCTAAAGCTTATCTAGGAGAAAGGAACACACAGAAAAGTCCACTGGTCACAGAAGCAGAGTGAATTCATCTGACATGGAATAATGGAGTGTTTCTCCAGGAGTGAAAATAGAACTATCTTTAATTTTTTTTCTTAAAAACAAAAACAACAAGTAAAGTTTTTTGTTGTTTCTTTGTTGTTTTTATTTATTTGTTATTATTTAAATAACTTCCTTTCAATATTTTAGGTATATGGGCACATTATTATTACTTTTGGTATAGAACTAGTAGCCTCCAAAAATTTAAATATTGCTTCTCATCTTCCTTAGTCTCTTCTAAAATGTCCATAGTGGTACTGAGAATGCTTCATTGAAAATTACTGTGATTTTCTTGAAAAGTAAGGCAGAATGAACATAGACTTTGTGTCTGCAGACTCTGGTGCATACTGTCCCAAACTGAAAAGATAAAAACGAGGCTAGAAGATGTAGAGTCTGAGTTTCTTCTCCTTTCCCTTGGTCAGGTGAAGAAATAACAAAGTATACATCTGTCCTATAATATTAGGAGAAAATGGAAAAAACTTTCTTCCCAGAAGTCTGTTTTCTTTAGTAAGTGCTGTGTTACATGTTTATTGAAGGAGATACTTGCAAACTTCAGAAATCCCAAACCACATATTTTAGATCTTCTGAATAGTGTGTACTTCCTTTGCTGTAAAGAAGAGAGAGAAATTTCCAAACAAAACAAGTAAAGCAAGTTGTCACGGAGGAAGCCCAAAGTCGGTTTTAGGCGGCAAAACAAGTTCCAAAACAGACTGTATTCTGGCCGGAAAAGTACAGCCAATGAACCAACCAAAGCAGGGTTTAGACAATTAGTTAGCACTCCGATAACATAAGATAAAGGTTCAGATATCAGTTGAGAAGATTATTGGGGTGCAGCAAATTACAATAATGAGGATCCACAACATGCATGCACACACTCACAAGAAACAAAAACAGAGCCCTCTGCCCCGGATACCTATAGGAAATAAACACTGGCCTGGTTTGGCAAGGACTACACTTGCCTGATCAACAAGGACTTAAATTAGCACTCATCCAAACAAGGAGGTGATGTGCTCCCAGTCCTGGGAAGTTTCCTTAGATGGCGTTTCCGCCTAAGGGGATGCCTCTGGCACAGACGGGCTGCTCCAAGAAGACCACACAAAGGGAAACTTTGGCAGGAACCCAGTTTTATAGTGTGATCAGATCTGGCTGTGGACATTCCAGAAGCTTCTTGGCCTCTCTGAGCCCCTCCTCCACTGCTAATGACCATGTCCAATTGACTCCGGGTCCCACAAAAGAGCCATTAACTGCCCCATTGAAGGAGAGGGGGATGTACAATTGCCACAGCAGTTCTCAGAGGGGAGAAATGCAACTGCCATAGCAGTTCTCAGAGCGAAGGGGAATGCAACTGCCACACAATTGAAATTTTTCATTCTTAGAGGAATTATGTCTGTCTTTCACCTTTCTTCGAAGCAGGACCAGCACTTCCCAATACAGGTGGGATGGCATGCTCAATATATAATAAAAAAAATCTCGCTGATTCTGTTTCACTTTCTTTAATTTTTAGGCATTATATGATGTCCCTAATGGAACACTGTACCAGTTTAGGCTTGCAGTTTCTTGAATAGGAAGCAGTTGACAGCAATACTGTATTGTTCTCTAGCTACAAATCTTTTCTGTGTTTGTGCTCTTATCTAAAAAAAAAAAAAAGAAAAACAAAAGTGTTTGAATATATCAGATTGAAGGAGAAGACTCTTTTATTCTTTTTAATAAAGTTTATTAAACATTCATATTTGACTTAGTAGACATCACAGAATCACACAGAATCACAGAATCGACTGGGTTGGAAAAGACCTCAGAGATCATCGAGTCCAACCCTTGGTCCAACTCTAGTCCGTTTACTAGATCATGGCACTAAGTGCCATGTCCAATCTCAGTTTAAAAACCTCTAGGGACGGCGAGTCCACTACCTCCCTGGGCAGGCCATTCCAATGCCTGATCACTCTCTCTGTAAAGAATTTCTTTCTAATATCCAGCCTAAATTTCCCCTGGCAGAGTTTAAGCCCATGCCCCCTTGTCCTATTGCTAACTGCCTGGGAGAAGAGACCAATCCCCACCTGGCTATAACTTCCCTTCAGGTAGTTATAGAGAGTGATGAGGTCACCTCTAAGCCTCCTCTTCTCTAGACTAAACAACCCCAGCTCCCTCAGCCTCTCCTCATACGTCTTATGTTCATCCTTCATTCGTAACATATTTCTGATTGTGGTATGCTGAAACTCCAAGTAGTTGTTTGGTATTCACCTTATGCAGGCCATGGCAATTGTCTGACCCACTCACGAGCCAAAGAAAGAGAATAAAAGGCGAGGAAAAAATGCTGCTATTCATATCTGATAGGTTAGAAAACTGCCTAATCTGCTTAAACTGCTCATGATCGTACAGCGGTAAGTGATTTATCAGACTATTAACTGGTTAGTTCTCTCACCTCAAGATTGTGTTCCAGTTGACAGACAAGTCTTTTTATTTCTCCTTTACATTTTTACTTACTGTTTTTTTTTGGAATTTAAAGAACATTGTAACTAAAATTTGGCTAAGGAAAACAAAGTGTTTCTCTGATGTTCTGTTGTATCCCCATCTCTTCCTTTTTGCTCCTAATCTGGACTAGTTGGCTGCTCTGCTCTCCAGATATACAGACAACTGCAGTCAGTACTGTACACTCAACAAAGCCTTCAGTCCTTTCAAGTCCTTTCCTCTCCCTCAAGTCACCAATTGTTTTCAACATAGAGTCAATTTGTGAGAAAAAGAAAATTGTTTTGTAACCTCACTGAACAGACTGAGACCTGATTATATTTTATGAAGAAAAGATTGTATTCCAGAATGCAATTTAGAATATGCTGTGGGACCTTCTGTGAGCTCAGAAATGATCTTCTAAGTGGTGGTTTAAAAATATTGGTTTCTTCGTTTACCTTGGGGTGTCTCTTTTTTTGTGAAGAACATCATCAGACTTCAGGCAGTCTGAAGGAAAGCAGAGCCTTTACTTCTATAAATCCGAAGGGAGCTATTTGCTATCACTTGATTGTTTGACAGAGAAATAAGCTCAATCAGTTTTTGCTTTCACTATCATTCTCTGAAGAAGATTTATTATATTGCTGTAGTGAATCTAAAGCTGTTCCTCTGCTTTTGTTTTGTCTTGTTTCTGCTTAATACAGCTGTATTCCTCTGTCTTACATATTTGCTTTGTAGTAAGTCTGGTTTTCTCTTCGTGTTAAACATTTAGTTTTGTCCTTTTGGTAATATAAATTAAAATGTCACTGTGGCCATAAGTCTGAGACAGTTGTCTGAATTGAGAGTAAGTCGTGGTTATACTCACCTGGAGTTTTAACAACAGACTATGTTTGTGTCAGAAAACACAATTTTGCTAAAGCAAGTCACACTGAATTTGATCAAATTTTGGTTCGGGAAGATGTGCAATATTCTGATAATATTGAGTGTTCTTACTTTTTTTCTGACTGTTACTAAGCATGTAAGTAGTGTAAAAATACACAGTAGTTATCTGTATGTGTGTGCTTATATCTGTACCATACACAAGGTGTAAACTAAGATGAAGCATTCCAATAAACTTCCCATTTATTCAGAAGTTTGCATTACTATTAGTTTGACTATCCCCTCCCACTGACAGTATTTTTTATTCGGAACTCCTACTTTAGTCAATTAGATAAGAGTAAGTAATAGAAACAAAATTCTATTTCAAATATTAAAACATATCATTTTTCTCCTTTCCATTTTTTATGATTTTTTTTTTTTAAATGAATTGAGATCAGTGGTTGAGTTGAGCTGCATGCATAAGAACACTTAACACTTTCCACTTACCATGATTTGGAAACAAAATCACTAGAAACCATTTGGGTTTTTTTGCATTGAAAGGTTAATTGATAAGAACCAGCTATGATCTATTTGAGCCAGAGATTTAGCTAACTAATTTATTATGGCTTCCTTGTAAATTTGATGTAATGCTTTAGTAAGTGAAGGGTCACTTTTTCCAATCAAATTCTAACATGGTCTCTAAATGCTGTTTTCTACTGTACATACATAAGTACTATTGCAAATGATCTTCAAATTGTTCTAGTAAATTGTGTCACTGTTACAGACGCTGGAACACTGTAGTCTGTGCCCACATTATGCTTCCAGTTTTTCACTTCCATGGGATGTTTGGATAGATCATTAGGAATAGTTTTGATAGGATGGACTTAAATGGTCATAGATATTATTTTAAGCAAAGCATTTTAGTGAAAATGGGATTTAACATACTTCATTCTGGTCATGAAATCATAAACAATTTACATGATTAATATAGTAAGATACAGATGTCTGAAACTAAGACAAGATTTTAAATTCACTGTTAAGAATGCATCTTCAAATAGGAAAATGCTGTTAAGCACTCAAAAGTGTATATTTCTAGGACTTCTGTGAAGTTTGCCCACTTGTCTTGAGAAAAAACAGTATAACAATCACGTTTAATAATGATTTTTTCAAAGGTTTATTTGTGTTTTCTTCCTTCAGCCTCCAATTCTTTCTCTTTACATAGCTCTCAATATGAATTTGAGCCCGCATATGGGAACAAAACAGAAAGATCAATACAGGAGTAGCAGCAGAGACAGAAGTGTGGCCCAAATCTGCAGCAGAATTCTGGATGTGGTTTATTCTTGTCAGTGAATAACTGCATTGAACTGTACTTGGGAAACATTATTTGGTGATATACTGGTTCCTAATATTTCAGATCTTATTTTAATCCAGTATGAAGAAAAAAAAAAAAATCAGAAACTGGAAGAAAGTAAGGCTATGTGTCTGGCAACAAAAGAACTGGGTTCTAATGGATCTAATTCAGGTAAAAAGCACAACCTAGAAAAAATGTAGCACTTCCTTAACCAATTTCTAGGAAACAAGAGTGATGCCTTAACTATGTGAGCCTGTAGGGTATAAATAATGGTTTTTTAATACTTTCATAGATTTGATTGCTACTCAAAATAGTTTTACCCTCTTGTCCACTTGATTTCCAGATTGCTTTTCTCTTGAACTGTTGTATACATGGTTTTCAAGAACCTCTTGTACTCCTTTGAATCATGTATACACTTCAGTGACATGGTGGCATTTACGTACTGCAACATTATGGTCCTGATCTCATATACTTAGAGCTTAATTGGTGAAGTGGTATAATTAATTTTCATATTTTCTGAGTATTTCTATGGATCTTTAAAGAAACAGGTATATGAGAAAAAACTTCTAGGAATGCTTGTTCAGAAGTTAGTGGAAGTACTAGATTTGGTGAAACAGGAGTATTTCTTTGCTTGATTTCCTCTTCATAGTGAAGAAAAATAATCTAAATATTTAAGGATTCATTAACAGGTACAGGTAAAAATCCTGGATGCTGCATTAACTTTCAGTCAAGAAATAGGATTAATGGCAGTTCTCCATCCTAGAGACTTGCATGCCTGTATGGATACTAATGCCTTATAAAGATCGAATGATAGGCAAGTGAGATTGGGCCCATATAGTAGATGTCCCTGATTACATCATCTAAAATAAGAGGGGAAAGAAAAAAAAACGCATCACATGTTATTTAACTTGCAGGCCTTTTGCTCAGGAAAGATAGGTGTCAAGTAAGGATACATTTTACAGTTGTGGAACTAGAACCAAAAGAAATAATTGTGAGTGTGTTCCTAGGTCAAAAGTGGTGATTATGCCACTGCATTCAGCATTGTTGTGGACTCACCTTGAATAGTGTGTGCAGTTCTGGGCCCCCCTATTTAAGAAGGATGTTCAGGTTCTTGAACGTGTCCTGAGGTGAGCAATACAGCTGGTGAAGGGACTGGAAGGAATATCCTATGAGAAGCAGCTAAGGAATTTGTTTAATTTGGAGAAAAGGAGGCTGAGGGGCAACTGTATGGCTCTTTACAGTTTCCTGAGAAGAGGATGTGAAGAGGGAGGTGCAGATATTCCTGGTATCTACTGATAGGATGTGTGGGGATGGTTCAAAGTTGTATCAAGGGAGGTTTAGATTGGACGTTAGGAAGCATTTCTGTACCAAGAGGCTGGTCAAACACTGAAACAGGCTTCCTAGAGAGGCAGTTGATGCTCCAAGCCTGTCTGTGTTAAAGAGGTGTTTGGACAATGCCCTTAATGACATGCTTCAACTTTTGGCCAGTCCTGAATTGCTCAGGCAGTTGGACTAGATGATTGTTGTATGTCCCTTCCAACTCAACTCTTCTTCTCTTCTCTTCTCTTCTCTTCTCTTCTCTTCTCTTCTCTTCTCTTCTCTTCTCTTCTCTTCTCTTCTCTTCTCTTCTCTTCTCTTCTCTTCTCTTCTCTTCTCTTCTCTTCTCTTCTCTTCTCTTCTCTTCTCTCTCTTCTCTTCTCTTCTTTCTTCTCTCCTCTTCCTCTCCTCTTCCTCTCCTCTTCCTCTCCTCTTCCTCTCCTCTTCCTCTCCTCTTCCTTTCCTCTTCCTCTCCTCTTCCTCTCCCCTCCCCTCCCCTCCTCTCTTGCAGTCTTGCAGTCGCTTTCCGAGTGTTGGGTTGCATACAGATGGAGAAGTATTGAATTCACCAGGCTTAATCAGATGCCCAGATTTGAGGACGAAGACGAAAATGTGGTGAGGTAGCCAGGTCCCCGCAGCAAGCTTTGTAAAATATGAACAGGCAACTCCAGAAGTAGAATGAACTTGAAAATAAAAACATTCCAGAAAAGAAGGGATCAAATATTTGTGTCATTTGAAGAACTTGCTGAGCATATGTGATGAGAGAATATAAGCTTTGTGCATAGGGTCCTGATACATATGGGACTAGAAGAAACCTCAAGGTGTCCTCTAGTCCATCTCCTGTCTCCTCTCCTCTCCTCTCCTCTCCTCTCCTCTCCTCTCCTCTCCTCTCCTCTCCTCTCCTCTCCTCTCCTCTCCTCTCCTCTCCTCTCCTCTCCTCTCCTCTCCTCTCCTCTCCCATGGTTACCACATGGCTTTGATCACCATGAGTTTGGGGGGATTTTCATTTTGTTTTATTATTTTTTCTTCTCTTTAATGACAGCAAACTCCTTTGTTTTTACAATGCATTGGGTTTTTTTCTTTGTTATATAGGTGATTAAGTGATGCTAATGCCACCTATATAAACACAGATTCTCTGTGTTGATGCTTAAGTTCTTTTTCCTGTCAGGTGGTTGAAAATCAACAGAATTGTTTAGTTTCTTGTCTTCAGAAATGGAAATATTTCCAATTGTAGCTTGAATTGCCTGAGACCAAGTAATTGATTTTAGATTATAAGTAAGCCATAGATGAAGACTTCACCTGTAACCTGAAAACTTAAGTCATTGTCATTGTTGTTTGCAAGTTGGGTTGGTTTTTTTGTTGTTGTTTTTCTGTAGGTAAAGATATACCAAGGTGTTTAAAAGGTTAAAAAAAAATTCTCCCTGGGAAAACAAAGAGAAAAATCCATGTTTTAAACCTGTCTTCACCAGCTGTTAGCTTGGGAAAATCATTCTGAGCTGGGTACTGTGACACAAACACAAATAGTAGCTACTAGTCCACATTCACATTGTTTTAAGCAAAGTGAGCTTTAATGAAAAAGTGGCTGACATTAGTAACTAGTGACACCAGTAATTGCTCACAATATCAAAATAATTAAAAAAATTAGTTAGCTGTACTCCCATAGTCTGGTTAACTTTGTTATGCTCTTTTTTATTTTTTTTTTCCCCCACAATAAATAAATTTATTATTAATTTAATCATGCTAGTGTTTCTAAACTTAGGAGCCAAAACTTGGCATTTCACATAACATGAGGCAGTGGAAAACCTATAATGAAAGAATTTTCTTTTTTTACTATTTTTCCTGCAACCTGCAAATGATGATTTCCGAGAATACACCACAATGACAAGAGTTGAATGTATATGTGTCCATACTTGATACACAGCATAACTGACTCCACTCTGTGTTTCATGAATAAACCATTTTGTTGTTGGTTTTGTTTGTTTGTTTTTTAATATTTTTTCTTAGTATGCATTTTTTGGCAGTGATTTCCCTTGAAGAAACTAGGGCTCTAGATGCCACTAAAATTCAAGTTCTCTGAATATTAGGGTGCAAATGGATCAGTAATTCTTTACAACCTTCCACACAGTTGTGTACTACAGGAATAAATTGACTGGAGAAAGCAGACCTAAGACTGTCAGTTTGCAATGGCAAAGCCTTTCTGATAGTAAATGTGGACTTTCAAATGTCTAGAAGGATTAGACTAAACCAATGGGTTTCTTTTAATCTGATATAATTAAGAATTAATATTTTCTACATTTCTTAAATTGTTTGGCAAATATATAGTACTCAAATTGTGGATCTTAAAGCACAGTAGAGAAGAAAACAACAGATTTGTGAAGAAATACATGAACAATGAAGATACCAAATCAATAGGAGCCTTAAAAAATTCAAAACAAATAGACAAATAACAAAATCCAACAAACCAACCAAAATCACAAGAAAAATAAATATATTAAAAAAAAAATAGCAGAAAGAACTGGGCACTTTCTCAAGTCTGAGCAAACACCATAAAATCAATAGATCTGATTAAATACTCCACTTAATCTAGCAATATAAAGGTGTTGTGATTTGTGTGAGATACTACAAACAACTTTAAAATGTGTGTTCTTCGTCTGTGAAACTATGCATTTGAAGACTTGTACTTGCTTAACGTATCTGAATAAGAAAAATAAAGTTTTCAGTATGAGAGGATCTGTTTTGTTAACACTTTTCACCTAAATATTGATTAAAAGATATGTCATTCAAGTGAAAGTTGTTTTTACCACTGTCACTCCATTATATAAAACTAATTCTAAAACTCCATTACATAAAACTAATACCAGAGGCAATGTAGGCCCACTGATGAATGGGGTGGGTGTCCTGGTGGCAGAAGATACAGAGAAGGCAGAATTACTGAATGCCTTCTTTGTCTCTGTCTACTCTGCTGGAGACTGTCCTGGGGAGCCCTGTACCCCTGAGACCTCGGATGAAGCCAGGTCAATGGAGGAGTTTGCTTTAGTCAATGAGGATTCGGTTAGGGAGCAATTAAATAGTCTGGACATCCATAAATCCATGGGTCCAGATGGGATGCATCCGCGGGTGCTGAGGGAGCTGGCTGAAGTCATTGCTAGACCGCTCTCCATCATCTTTGCCAAGTCTTAGGAAACAGGAGAGGTACCCGAGGATTGGAGGAAAGCAAATGTCACTCCAGTCTTCAAAAAGGGCAAGAAGGAGGACCCGGGTAATTATAAACCAGTCAGCCTCACCTCTTTCCCTGGGAAAGTAATAGAACAGCTTATCCTTGGTGCCATCTCAAGGCGTATCAAGGATAAGAGGGTTATTAGGGGCAGTCAGCATGGCTTTACCAAGTGTAGGTCATGCTTGACCAACCTCATAGCCTTTTATGAGAATGTAAAAAGGTGGATGGATGATGGCAGAGCGGTGGATGTGGTCTACCTTGACTTCAGTAAAGCCTTTGACACAGTCTCCCACAGCATCCTCACAGCTAAGTTGAGGAGGTGTGGTCTAGACAATAGAGTAGTGAGGTGGGTTGCAAACTGGCTTAAGGAGAGAAGCCAGAGAGTGGTACTCAATGGTGCGGAGTCTAGTTGGAGGCCAGTATCTAGTGGAGTGCCTCAGGGGTCAGTACTGGGGCCAATGTTATTCAATATATTCATTAACGATTTGGACGAGGGAATAGAGTGTACTATCAGCAAGTTTGCTGATGACACTAAGCTGGGAGGAGTGGCTGACACACCAGAAGGCTGTGCTGCCATCCAGTGGGATCTGGACAGGCTGGAGAGTTGTGCGGGGAACAACCTAATGAAATTTAACAAGGGAAAGTGTAGAGTCCTGCATCTGGGCAGGAACAACCCCAGGTTCCAGTATAGGTTGAGAAATTACATATTAGAGAGCAGTGTAGGGGAAAGGGACCTGGGGTCCTGGTGGACAACAGGATGGCCATGAGCCAGCACTGTGCCCTTGTGGCCAGGAAGGCAAATGGCATCCTGGGGTGTATTAGAAGGGAGGTGGCTAGTAGATCGAGAGAGATCCTCCTTCCCCTCTACTCCGCCCTGGTGAGACCACATCTGGAATATTATTGTCCAGTTCTGGGCCCCTCAGTTCAAGGAGGACAGGGAACTGCTGGAGACGGTCCAGCGCAGGGCAACGAAGATGATTAATGGAGTGGAGCACCTCCCTTATGAAGAAAGGCTGAGGGAGCTGGGTCTCTTTAGTTTGGAGAAGAGGAGACTGAGGGGTGACCTTATTAATGTTTATAAATACATAAAGGGTGAGTGCCATGAGGACGGAGCCAGGCTCTTCTTGGTGGCAAACAATGATAGGACAAGGGGTAATGGGATCAAGCTGGAACACAAGAGGTTCCACTTAAATTTGAGAAGGAGCTCCAATGAACCCTTTTCAGTTGTTTTTAATTTCTGTTCTGGCTTTGTCTGCCTTTTATACTTTCGTTTGAATACCATCTTCATTAGTTTTTTCCACACTGTATTATGGTTTCATATGACATAATAATCTTCTAGAGCTGAGTTCACTTATTTTTGTTATCCTTGCATACTCTTCAAGCAAGCTGTGTTCTCCGTTGTTTTCTTTTAGAATAATTTGATTTTATTGGTCCAGATATACAAAATAATTTGAAGTAAGGAATAACTCATAGGATGATTAAGATCAGAGTATTTTAAAGTGAAGCTGAGAAGTTCAGTAGTAATGAAGATAAGAACATAAAAGGCAATTTATTTCTACAGATACCTGTGAGTTTTTTAAGTTAATAATAAAGTTGTCTCTTATTAATAAGACAAATCTTTATTGTGATAGTATTGATTTTTTTCCCAAGGATCTGATAACCCATGTTTCTTTCTAACTAGTATATAAAAAAATGCTTAAAATTGATAAGCATTCCCTGAGAAAACTTACAACATTCTAACAATTATAGTGACTGAAGTAGTTTGATTTCTTTTTGTAGCATGCAGTAGTTCTTCACTGCTTGTTCACTCCATGTGCACTTCTAAAAATGTGTAATGAGTCTTAAAATACACGTAGGGTCTATGCCTCCTAATTTTGTATGGTTATAAAAATAAAACCAGAAAATAATAAACTGGTTTTTTTTAAGTTCACCTTGATAAATCAAATATTATAGTGACATACAAGAGTGGGAGGTATGAAAATTCAATAGACACTATTGATGCATTTTACCTATCTTATTAATATTGTTTTTTTTCTGTAGAATCTAAATGACTACAATTTTTAGGCTCTTGAAAGTCATAGTAAATTATATCGGCCATTTAATTTAGGAATTTGTGAAATCATAGTTACACACACGTCTGTTGAAAATCTGTTAAGGATTGCCTGATAGGAACATTTTTAGATAGTGTCCTATTTATGAGCTTCCTTACTGATTGCGTTGTAAGTGAATGCCTCCCTGCACAGATGACATTCAGTTTTCTAATTCCCTTTTAATAAGGCAATCCTTTCCAAAGATTTATTTGCTTAAGATAATGAGGTAGGATTACAGAGGAATTAACTGCAATGCTATTAAGTTTGATTTTTTGTTTTGGTTTGGTTTGTTTTGGTTTTGGTTTTTGGTTTTGTTTTTGCTTTTCCCTGGGTCTAGCTTTATGCTTTCAGTTTGAAACTAAGCTGTGATTTATTTTTCCTAGGCTACACAACAAATTCAGGACCAGAAGACAAAAAGGCAGCTGAAGTTGTAATTCTTCAGAAGAATTAAGACACGAATGTCTTTGAGGTATGTTTGTTTTGGAAATGCTGTTAATGATTTATTCATCTTGCTGTTATGTATAAGAGTAGTGGTGAGTGCTCTTGAACAAGTGATTTTTCACATCTTCAGATGTAGCTTGATTTGAAAGGAAACTCCAAAATATACTTTTTTCCTGTCTTTTTTTTATAATCATGGGGAATTAGTTATAAAGCTGCTTCTCTTTTATCTGGCATCATCTTTCTGTCTAGAAATTTAGATACAGCCAGATGTAAAGTTTAAAAAAAAATAGAGGTTTTGTGTTCTTTCCAACTTCACAGTTACAGCTTTCTTCACGTGCCACAACTACTGTGAAAAATTTTAAAATAAGAATGTTCTGTAAAAAGCTGTAAACACTTTCCATGTTGTATGCAATACAGATTACTATGTCTTAAATAGGTATAAGAAACTTTTCTATCAGCTAGATGTAAAGAAAAGCATGATATAGAAATAAATTACAAATAACTCAATAGTGGAGACAATAGAAAGTCATTGTTTGGTAGACTGAACAATGGAGGCTATGCTAAGAAATTCATCCTTGACTTTCCACTGGTTTAAAAACACCCTACTTAACACTTTCTCTGTTCTAAAAATTGTTTGAACTCAATAAGTTGGATTACAATTTTGTGAATATACCAGCAAACTTCTGGGATACTAAGTAAATGGAGTTGAGGTTAATTTCATTTTAGTTATAGTTATCATTCAGCATGTTCAGGAGATTCAGCAGAGCAAATTATCTTTTTCATACAGTCAAAAATTCTGGGTGTCAGAAAGCATTATTTCTATTATACTTTGGAAATATTTGGGTTTAGGTTTACTTTTCTGGAACTCCTTTGAACCCTAGTTTTCTCTATCCTTCAATGTGCTGAGTTTAAAATAACAAGGTTTGTTTTTTTCTTTGTTCTTTTCTTAGAGGAGGCATTTTCTCAGAACAGTAATTTATGTTTGGCTTGATAGAAAGACCACATAGAAGTTTTGGCTAGTGACACAGCCATCTCATAGCTTGTTAAGCCTACAGTATGATACTCATATTTTGTCTTCTGCTTTAAGAAAAAACAAAACAAAACAAAGTACACTGTTAGTTTCCCTGTCCCTCAAAGGCTATGTTTATTTCAGCTTTCTTTAAGAACTACCTACCTGCCCAAGTCCTTTGACCTCTAGGAATATTTCCTTTTTCTTTACTTTAGATGTTTAATAACAGGTTTGAAGCCTTTGGGTTTGAGAAGATAAGTTCTGTAAATTATTTCTGTATAATATTCTTCACAATGAATACATTCAGGGCACTGGTTTTGCCTCCTAGCTTTTATAACTGCAAATACCTCTCTTTTAATGTCAATCTTGTTTCCTTGAAGAAGCAGTATTTGATGTATTGTAATAAACAACAAGAGAGATATCAGCAAATATATTTTCATGTTTAACTTATTATTCTCTTACCTGACAGCATACCTAAATTTTATATTGGAAAAAAGAATTTAAAGCTATTGTTGAACTTTTGATGAGACTCTACTTATGTGCCAGTGACATCTGAGAACAATGTTTTTTGATAAATGAAAAATCTCCATTGCCTTTTCATGACTCCCACTGAGATACATATTTGTTCTTCAGGGCACAATTTGTCTGGCAGATTGTATTTGATTTGTAGTCTAAGGATAGAAGCTCATAGTATCAGTGTTTAATACAAGTAGCTTTTAGAAGTATGGTAAGACAATATTTTTATATTCAGCCATTAGAAAAAAAATGTTTAAAGAAAATGAATTTAATTTCACTGGGTCTGCTGAAGCAAGATATTACCAAGTGAAGCATTTAGTAATATATAATCAGTATGCTCTGGCTTCATACGCATTTGGGAAGTTGATATATTTTTGCTTATCTTGATCCATCAACATTCACATGCAGTTTTTGTTATTATATAATTTTTTAAGCCTTTTAAAATCTTCACTTCCTCTCAGTTGTGGAGATATACCTGTAAAGCAGCAGGCAAAATGTAATACATTATAAGGAAAAACAGAAGGAGGAAAATGTCTGTCATTTCTTAATTAATCAGACAGATTTAATCTTGCTCAGTTTAGTACTTCTGTACTTTCATAGAGTTATGTGATGGCCAGGTTATCATGCGATTTCAAATGGATTTTGAGTGAATTGTTTAATATGCAGTTCAACATTTCTGACACTTTACAGAATGGTGTTATGGTCAGGTTACCCAAGTGACTTCAAATTACTCAATAATGGTAGTTTCCAAGGTAAACACACTCCTTTGTGGCAGAGTGCTCTGACTTTCCCACATGAGAGCCATTATATTATTAAATAATTAGGGTAAGGAAAAGAGAATTTTTGTAGCTATTAATTTGTAGCTGATAATTTTGGAATAGTTTGCCTGACTGATTTAATAAATCTTGATGAAATAAATAAATGCAAACCTGCAAACGTATTTTAACCATTTTCGTTCCTTATTAACCTGCAGTATATGTTACTGTTGGCTTGCAGAGGCTCTGTACCAGATTATGAGTGAAACTTTTGTATGCAGCTTATGTATCTATGTTAGTTTACTCCATGTGTAATACTCCAACTTATACTTGTCTGTTCCAGGCACTCAGAGAACGTAAGGTGTGCTCCGAAATGCGTTACTCAGACATTCTCTGAAACCTTAAGCTATTCTTTGTGTGATGATTTTTGATATCCTGACAACTGTTAGAGTAGAAGTTGTGGAGAATAGGAAAAAAAAAAAAAAAAGAAAGAAAGAAAAAGGCAAACTCAGTGATTTTGGTCCTGTGCATATATACTCTTTATACATGGTTATACACCCATAAAGCATGTGCACAATTTTGCTATAGTAACAAATGTATAATGCATTCTTTTGATGTATCTACCTTATGAAAATTAATACATAAAAATAGTTTATGCATGGGGTACCTTATATTTTGATAAACTTCTGTATGTCTGCATGAAAAACCTGACTTTCTAAATGCAAATGGAAGTTTCAGAGCTTCCTTATCACATGCACATATTTGTGATGAGGCTGAAGAAACTTTCGCACTTCTTGCAAGATTGAAATGCAGAAGTGAGATTCATTGTTGCTGGATGCTGGCCTCACTTTTCAAGATATAAACTGGGAAATGAGTTGTCTAACCAAATGGACTCTTAGACAACATTGGATTTTATCCTCCCTTAGTACTACAAGAATAATGTGTATTTTACTCTCCTGAAAATTCAGAAACACTGCAGAATGTTTTGAGTGTTTTGTCAAATCAAGTTGAAAAACATTTTAAAGTAGGAAGTTGATTGAAGCTTACAAAAAAAGCCAAATTAACTTTTGAATGTATGAAAATCAGAATTTTTGAACTTTTCAAGATTTTCTACTCTGAAAGTAATTTTAAAAACTGAAATAATATATAAAAAGGATTTCACAAATTCACATTACTGGCTTCAAAATCAGTATAAACAGATAAACATTTTGTTCAGCTTTAAGAGGATTGAATTACATTTGAGCTAACAATGTGAAAGGTAGAACCAGTCAATCAAAAATCTGTCACTTTGTATGTCTTCAAAAAAGAAAAAAATACTTTGGGACCATTTCAGATCAATTATGAGGGTCAGAAACTTTTAATAGTTTAATAGCATAACAACTTTGATACAAAACCATTCTTGGAAGTCATTTAAACAGTAGATATTCAACCATGTAATTGATCTTGTTTAACAATACAAAATCTAGGTATTTTGTATGTCTCTTGCTAAATCAATCCTGACCTCATGTAGACTATGTTCTCCTTTTTGCGGTCATAAAGAAATGCATATTTATAAGGTTGCTTTCCTACGTTAATTCAGTGGCATGTACATTCTGCTCTAGGAATAAGGCAGTGGAACTACAGCTGAGGATTCCACTTGAGATGTACCAGCATAAGGATTCAGGACAAAGGGGAAAAATAAATTGTATTTATCACTTCTGTTGAAGGAAGCGACTTAATATTCCTAATCAAAATGGCCAAGCTGCCTACCTGCCTGTGCTTGCTGTGGCAGTAGGGCACAGGGTGACCACAGGTTGGTGGGGCCATCCCCTCACCTTCCCAGTCAGAACAGTCCCACAGCACTGGAGCTGAGGCAGGTCCCAAGGGCAGGGGGAGGTGAACCAGGGCCCTGGTACTTGCGGATGGTTCATGGCTGCGATGTGGGCTCTGCTGCAGAATCCATTCCCTTTGAATCAGCTTCAGAGCAAAAGGTGGGTTTGTTTTTTTGCATGTAAAGCATGCATTAGATGTGATCTAATCAGCAGGGGGTCAGTCATTATATATTCATGAGTTTGATTATAACGGGCTAGTTCCGGCACCTGCTAACTTGCTATTTGTATTTGCATGGTCTTTGGTTTTGTTTATAAGAATTTATTTTAAATTTAAGAGATTGAAAAAAACACTGAAATTCAGACTTCTATTGCCAGTTTTCCCTGGATATATATAAAAGAAAATGGTTATTGTTTTTACCCTCTTCAGTAAAATTCCAGGAAGTGAACAAAAATACATTTTTGTTTTGTTTTTTTTTTCTTTCAGAACACATGAGAGCACAGCTTAACACATTTCACTAACAGCACTTGAAAACCAGAACTTAACAAATGCACAAGTGTCATGTTTTACCCAGAATTTTATTATTTCTGTGTTCTGTTAATTCTGTGGGCGTTTAGCTATATGAATTATTTTTCCCAAAAAATACTTGAATATACTTGTGTTATTTTTGATTCCCTCTTCTTCCAGTTATGGATTTTTACACAAAATCTTTATGAAACAGCTAAACAGTGCAGTATCATTCTTTTGAAATATGGATTAAGAAAGAACATCTCTTCAGCAGGAAAGAGTAATTAGCATTTCTGTTTCTTATGGTGAAACGAGTTTAGTTTTAAAAGACAGTTAAGTAAAAAAAAAAAAAAAAAAATTACTTGAATTAACCTGTAAGGTTTTATTTCTTCCAAATGCTCTAAAATTACAGTGTCCAGATCTAGCCAACACTCAGTGGAATTTTTTCTGCTTATTTTAACGGATCAGTTTTAAAATGCTGTAGCTGATCTGTCTCTGCTCTTCAGATAATGTTTCAGCCATCTACAGACAGAACACAATTAACTTGAGAGGAAAAGGGGAAAACCAGGAAGGAAATATGCGCAATACACAGATCATCTCTCTATGTTCTGTATTCTGTGTCAATTTTAATGGGTTTGTAATTAGGCCACAGGACTGATTGATATCAGCACTTAGCTTCCTGGGTGACATCACCCTCTCCTTCATTCCCTAGTACGGATTAAAATGTTGACACATGGAAAATACTACTTCCTGGACAGAGGAAAGTAACTAATTAAAGTAGGCTTGACACTGACTTCATTATTTTCCAATATAACAAGGTAATGGAGACTAACAGGAAGGAAGAGCACAGGGAGCATGTGACAAGGGCACAGACACGCTGCCCCTGTGTGTGAAAGAGTTTGGTTTAAAGAAACAATGACAGGACTAGGCTGGGACAGGAACAATCATTGGTAAAATGACAGTGCATTTCATATTCTCAGGCAGAAAAAAAAGAGGCAAAATACTGGCAAAAAGCTTCGAGATGAAGCAAGAAGACAACTATCGTAAGGCATGGCCAACTGCACAGAGATCTTGGCATGAAAGTAGAGCAATGAATGCCTGAAGAGCATGCTATTCAAAGAGAGATTATCAGAAGAAAAGAAAAAAAATGAGAAGGGTGCCTTATACTTATTTCTGTACATAGAAAGCTCATAAATGCAGCAAGGGACACAGCTTAGAATGGTGTTTCTTTATTCAAAAATAGCTGCCACATTTCAGACTGAATATACCAGGTTATTTCAGTGTAAAAACGTGCAACCAAACACTAACATTTTACTCATATTTATAAAATACATTACAGTTGAGTGCAGCTGAAAGAGCTTGATGCCATGGTTAGTACTTTTTATTATTTTGTTGTCAGGTAGTCTACCCTTTTTTACATACTTTCTTTTGCTTTTTGGAGAGACTATTTACCCAATACTGATTTTAATTTTAAGATGGAATACTTAAAAAAGTTATGTCTGAGGTTTTTATAATTTTATAATTTTTTGTTGTTAAAAGAATGAAAATCTGAGAAAGTGTATTTTTATGATCTTGCACTTCAAGATATATTTGTGGTTGAGAGAGATTGCTGGCTGGTATAAGATGACCTTTCTTTAAGAGAAGACTACAAGGAACCAGATCAAATGTGGGTGTAAGAACTCAGACCTGATCATAGGAGCAGGCTGCAGCAGCATAACAAATGTCTGGCTATGAGAACAGAAGAGAAGAACTTTGTCAAGTTTTGTGGTGGATGATACTGGTGCAAGAGTCGAGCCTCAGGTATTTCTGTTACAATTCTGTGTTGGAACTTAGTTCACATGTGCTATATGTAAAACCTTTGCCACCTTTTGATATTCTGTACTACAGGTGGAGAGAATCATCATACCTACATCTGCAATAAATAACAGTTGACTATTGCATACTTGCTTTCAAATAATTTGGAAATGTGGTGGAAAAAACATTTTGACGCTTTTTCATACAGGGTTTCATCCTATGTATATGTTTGCCATTTGTAATTTCTGAGCTTCCTGAAATGCACTGATACTTTGTTTTAACAGCTGCGTTAGTTTTCAAGTTATTTCTGCTGAGAGATCTTAGTGTCAGGTTTGCTGTAGGAAATAGTAGGAATGTCCTATGAAATCCTGCCAAAATGAAAATCAAATACACAGGTTTGACTTAGAAGCACTAAGAATAGGCTTAATCCAAATCTGCCAGCTCTAATCCAAAGTGATACACAAATTGTAATGAACAAAATGAGTAGCTTACTAGCACCTGATCTGACAGGGGAAGAAGCAGAAATTAGATAAAATGCATATCTCAAAAATTTAAAACAAGTGGCTGCATCAATTTGATTATTAACGTAGTAGTCATCAGAATATTTTTTCCTAAGTCTCTCCTTTTTTGTTCACTTTCAAAATAAGTTTGAATTCTCCATTCGGCAGTGGCTCAATAAAAGATCTGAATGTATCAAATCTCATGAGTTACAATTTTCCTCAAGTGGAGAGAGAGAAAGTAGAAATTAAGTAAAACATCCATACTTAAAAAAATAGTCTCTTCTAAAATTGCATGTGCATATGTTTGTCTAGAAATAATTTGTATTATTATTAAAACAAAACAAAACAAAACAAAACAAAACAAAACAAAGTAGTGGATACTAACAACCCTTGACAAATCATCTTATTGGTCATTGGCCAGAGGTTTTATCTTGCTTCCAGATTTAAAATTGTAAGCATAAATTGAGTTGTGAGTGAAAAAACAGCTGCTGTCCAGAATTTCCAGATGTACAGTAGTTTGAATTGATAGAACAGAGAAAAGCTTCAAACTTCTAACAGTCTAATGAGATGAATATAAATATTGGGATATTTTGGTCCTGTTTTTAAAGAGATCTTCATTACCCTCTTCCTGAACTCCAGGTTTCTCATCAGCCCCTCTTCCTTCACCCTCAGAGATCTCAGTGATACTCTGTTCTTACTTATTTCTACTAACATTTCTTCACACTGTCCTTCTTGCTGACTTTGGCCAATATCAGTGCTGCTCTCTAAGGTGCAAGATTTTTAATTCCTTAGCAGCTTTTAGCTTTTCTGGGCTCATGCTGACTGAACAGCACACTTCAGAATGGTTTGGACTATTTCTTCATATTGAATTTTCATTTTTTCATTTTGTTTGGTTTTCATGTAAGGGTAGATTCTGAAGTAAATCACATGATCCCACAAGCTGTACTTCCATTAAGGTCCTGTACCACCTATATCTTAATTCTTCTCTCCTTGTTGCAAACAAGATTTTTAAGTTGAAAAAAAAAGTGCATGCCAAAACATTGACTGAATACTTCAATACATTTTTTTAACTGAATGAAACTAGTGATCTATTAATGAATAGTTTGTTTTACAGTTTTTGTATTGTTACAGTGAGTAGCATCTTATTTTCATTCATGTCAGACTTTTTCAGAGTATGTAGGTAATTTCAGTTCTTCGTGTTTTGGTTCCTAAAATTCCTCAAGGACTCTGAATTGGGAGATGGTGTGTTCAGCCCTGTAATATTCTATGTGGAGCCAATGAAACCGTTCTCGGTATTTGGAAGGTAGAAGTCAGGGACTCAATTACATAAATTCTTGCTCCTCTTCTTAGTCCCGTTGAATTCAGCTGGACCTCATGTTTCAAGCAGAGCAAGTGGATATACAAAAGGAATTATTTTCGAAAGTGGACTCATATATCATCCAAATTCGAAAAAAAATGTATTATGCATAAAGGATTTAATACTCTGTTCTGACATTGATAGACATGTGACATCTATATTAAACAGATATCTGCAGCTGATATGATCCTGGTGTGTCAATTTGAGTTGCTAAATTACATAATAAATAATTATTCTTGGGATCTTTTCTAATGCGATGCATTGTTTATTTTTACTCTGGATGTTTAGACTGAACTAAAAACAAACAAAGAAACAAACAAACAACTTACCAATGGGTAAAGCACATGTGCTTTACACATCGTCCAAGATGATTTATATATATACAATTGTGACTCTGCTTTGGGGGAAAGGTTGAGTGACCATAGTTTTGGAGAGACTAGCCAGTCTTAATTTTCAAAGATAATAAGGGATTTGGTTTATAAAGCAAAAGGCACAGATATTAGCAACACATTACTAAAGGCTTTAAGAACAGACATGCTGGATTTAATTAAGAAACAGAAGGTCAGTGATGCAGACAAGGGTAGAATGTAAACATCCCCAAGCAAGCACCCACTCAAGGCTTTACATGCATCTAATTTTGCTATAAAAATGTACCTACACTGCTTCTGTATTCAAGCTAGCTTTTGGTTTTTAACAATAATTGACAGCTGATAATTGACAGCTGACTGAACATTTCAGCTAAAGCATTTGAAGGAAAAAAAAAACCGACCTATCCATCTCAGAAATATTTCAGTAATGTATTTATTGCTGTTTCCAAGTAACATTCAAATAACATTTTTCAAGCAATGTTCTTGCGAGCAAGGGATTGTTGAGAAAGGGGTTCATTTACATTTCCATTTGTGTGTGTTTGTTTATTTTTGTCCTTAGTTTGAGAACTTGCAGCTTGTCAGTATTCCAGGCACAATGCAAGTCCTTCCTAGTCCCCACTCTTCCCACTCTGCAAATTGCAGAATGGTCTTTGGTTTAGAAGGAACAGAGTTTGGAGGAAACATTGTGATATATTTGTTTATATTAAAGTAGTTGTTTATGGAATGTTATTGATAACTTCTAATTGAGAAAAACAACAGGTTTATTTTACTGAAAAATTTTGTTAGTATTTATGTATTTTAGGATTTTTTTTCTATATAAGGTCATTGATTTTGGAATTTAACAGAAACTATGCTGTTCCATTCAACTAGATTTGTGTTTTTCTTTCTGTAAAATGCCGGGAGTGTCTGTTTTCAATTTCATCCTAGCTCATCTGAGGTACTTTGGATTGGTAAAGTTTTGGTGTTTTACAATGTTTATTTCAAAGTCAAGAAAAAAAGGAAAATATACTTGTAAAAACCTCTGAAAGTTAAAACAGTTTAGTGAAATCACTTCTTAAAAACTCTGTATTACACTGTTATTGGAGACCTTTCTGATTAATGAATAATGTCCAGGTTTCCATTTTCATGGTATATTTTGGAACAAGGTAACATTATCCTTTCAACAAGGTCTTCGTCAAGTGATCTGAAAATTCTGCAACATGATACTTTCTAATTGCCTATATATTTTAAATTTTGATTGTTTACATGGCAAATGATCTACCTCTCAGAGAAGCGCAAGTACTAATTTGGTCACAGTTGCATAGTCTTGCAAATCCTAACAGTGTTTCATTGTGTTTCTTATTAATAAAGTGACTTTAGAAATTCCAGACAAAGGTTGAGGCTTTGAACACTTATTATTCATCTCTGACATCTATGGTCATTTACACTCAATTTCATTTAGTAAGTGTTCTCATAATTAAGTGCAGATACATGTAATTTTGTGCTAGAAAGAGAAATTCATTAAGATTCCTGATTAGGAAAAAGCATTAACAGAACTGACAAGGTTATAGAAGTTTAGTTTCTGCTTAAAGAAAATTAAGCATAAACCACATTAATGTAACATGAAGGAGAATGCTTGAACTGTAACTGAGGGAAAATTTCAAAATTAATTTTCATCCTTTTTGTATACCAAAAGCAAAAGTAAACATATATTTATTAAATCAATATAGTTGATAAAGTTCATACAGATTTTATTACTTTTGTAATGTGGTGTTGTTGTATTAGACATAAAGTCTAATATTATTACAAATACTGATGAAACTACCATGGACTTTAGATTACTTCAGATTTTATTTTTAAAATGAAAATTCCTAAAGTGAACTGAATTCAAAGACATTTGTTTATTATCTCTAGAAAAATGGTAGCCTTTGTCTGTTTCTGGTGCCCTAATCGGTATTTCATCTAAATAATCACTTTCCAGAAATTAGAAAAAACAAAGGGCCAGCAAGTTTTACCTTTGACTTCAGTGGAGCCAAAAGTTCACCGTCAATTTTAGTAATATATGGATAGTATAATGATCTGATGATTAGGAAACATAGAGCCTCTGTTTACTCTCTTGGATTAAAAATGCCCATATTTGCTTTGGGTTTGATTCTGTAACTTTAAATATACACTTAGAGCATTGCTTTCTGAGAGCAATGTGCTTTTCACATAACCCTTGAAAATATTTTCTTATCATTCCCATAGCATCTATTTGATGATCACATTCAAACATATTTTGACAAGCAATTAGTTCTTCAAAGTATCTGATGCTTCCCCTGTAAGGTGAAAAAAGATGTTGAAAATCTGTAATAGGATTCTGCTTGAACTGCTGTATACTTACTCTGTTCAATGATGTTGGTTTAAATCTAGCACACTTTTTTATGCTGTCCTTACATATTGATTTCATTAACCATTTTTATTGGTTGTTTTTACATTAGTTCAGTTTATAAGCTTTTCTTTAACACAAAATTGCTGCCAAGTATATGTGATACTAATAGTTGAAGACTTAGAGCTCTGCTGAATTGTCTCAAATGCCCCATTCTGCAGTACTGAGCCTGTGCCCATATTGATATACATATACATATACATAGGTGCCTTTTGCCCTTTGGCTACTATGATGCAGATTTGGAAGGAGATAGGTGAGGGAATAGTGCAGTGGAAGTTGGACTAGGTGGACCTCTGGAGGCTCTTTCCAGTCTAAATGGTTCTGTGATTCTGTGGAGGTTGATCTCTGCACTGTAACTTTTCTAGGGTGTGAACAGTCTCAATTACATGACGCTAGAGCATGTGATCAGCAGTGGAGAATCCTGTTCTGCCTCTGCTGTGCTCTGGGGTGTGTTCAGCTCTGATTGTAATAGCACTGAAAAAACCTTGTCTAACTTTCAAACAGAGAATTAGACAAGACCACTGCTGTCTCTAAGATACATTTCCTCAGAACAAACTTCCACGTTTCATTTCTGTAGTTTGTTGTTTTGGTTTATGTTTTTAATTGCCAGATAATGGAAAATCTTCCAAATCAAGGACAGGAGATTTTTCTCCTTCATATTCCAAAATTTTCTGTGTTGTTTGGACTGTAATGCACCTTCCAATTTAGATTTATGAATCTCATTAGTATGCTCCTCATAGTATTTTTCAGATCAGTAATGGGGAATTTAATTAAAATGTGAACTAACACTCATCCCAGTAGCATTCACCAGACACCTCCTTTTGACATGATACCTTCCTGTTTTTCACTGAGTCATGTTGTAAATTCTAACCAGTTTTCAAAGCAGTGGTGTGCAGAGGTGGAATATCACTTTATTAGAAACAAGTTATTGAATTATTTAAAAAATAAATAAATAAAGATATCTTCACTGAATGAAAATGAACAGAATTATATTCTGCTTCTCTTGTGCAATAGCCTTGTTAATAAGCTACCAAAACCTATTACATCATAACTCGGGTTCAGAACAATGACATTCTGATTTTTTTATATTAAGGATATAAGAAAGATTAAAGGCAAATATTAACCTACAAGCTCTTGTCATATTTTTGAAGGAATTATGTCATCAACGTCTAATTACAGCTTTTCACTCCAAGGAATATTATATGGTATCAGTGCCGGGATAATGTGCATTGAAGAAGCCAGAAAACATTTTTCCACTGGTTTGACCAGCTCTTCTAATAATTAAACTGGCTACTGTTCACACATTGCTTCAGGCGTTCTCACTATGCAAGGAATTCCCTTCTTTTTTTTTTTTTTTTTTTTTTTTCACAACTGCTAGGGCACAAATCCCCTAACTAATCACAATAAAACATAAAGAGGATAAGGAGGAAAGAAAGTGTAAAAGAAAATGTAGAGCAGGATCAACTAGGGAAGGTTGCCCAGGACCGCATCTACCCAGGTTCTGAATATCTCCAAGGATGTAAATATTTCCTCAACCTGTTACAGTGTTCAATCACCCCTACAGTGAAACATTTGTTTTTCTTAGGTTTAAATGTAAGGTCTTGTATTTCAATTCGTACCCACTGCATATTGGCTTGTCACTTGGTGCTGTAGAGAAGAGCCAGGGTCTGTCTTCTTTATTGTCCTCCCTATCAGCTATCTAGGTGCATTGAGGGGTGTCATTCAGAGCATTCTCAGTTCTTCACCTCCACTCAGGGGAAGGAGGGAGTGAAATGACAAAGGGTCTGTGTGTGACCATGCCCCTGTTGGAGCAGCAGTTCTAAGACACAGTGGGTAGCTCAAATGGTGATAATGCCTGTTCTTTGGAAATTTAATTGATCCTGAAGTACCGATACAAATATTTCATGAAATATTCAGAACCATAGTGCATAAAACTGACCAGAGTGTGCTTACCCTTTAATTACTATACCTGACTATATATAATTAATCATGAGGTATTTTTATCATTGCTGTACATCAGAACATGCCTGATAAGTTTATTCTGCAGGAGCTGTGTTGATCAGGTATAGTGGATTTTCTTCTCTGTTACATGCTGGTAGACCTCAGGGAATTTTGAAATGGACTTTCAGTGATTCTAATGAATGGATGGACTTGTGGTACCACATCTCACTAGAGCTGTACCTACTATGTGTTTCCAGTGCCAGCAGTCCCTTGAAGGACTGATATAAATTAGGGTGAATTTAGGCAGCTACATTTGGATAATGAATTATTAACAAGCAGTCATTTGTAGCACTGGAATGGTAAGGTTGGCATTAACTACTGAGGCACCCTGCAGAAACAGGAGATACAAAGCTGAATATCAAGACATACCCAAAAAAGGCCTGATATAGTATGTTTAAGGGAAATAGTTGAAGCCCATCTATTTGGCAAGTAGAACAAGTGGATGGGCAGTCTGTTTTATCATGCTTCTGAAATTCTTTAAGTATGTTTTCAGAACTTGAATTTTATGGTATATCAGAGGCCTGCTGTATTAACAGTATCCCCAAAAATAATAATAATAAAAACTTCCTATGCAAAGATGATAAAGTGGCAGAAGCACTCTTTTAGGAGCAAGATGTATGTGGAACATTTACAAGTATATGAATGATAATATTTCATGAATGCTGTTTAAGAGATGCACTTGAACATCAGCTACAACACCAGCTCTCCTTTAATGAATAAAATGGTATAATGTATAATAGAAGAGTAATAGAAATGCATCGGTGTGAAGAATATCTAGCTCTTTACATCTCTTATCTCATTTCAGTTTTCTTCACCTACTATTTCCAGCTGCAGTCTATATTTTGGAGTTGCTAGTCCCTTTCATCTAATACAAAAGTTGAGTCACTTTACTTCTTCTTTTCTAACACTTTAAGGTTTTGAGATTCATCTTTCTGTCTTTCTGTTAAACAAAACATTTTTAGAAGATAGTCTTCTGGCATAATTCTTCATGAAATGTGCTGTGATGTGTGATGAGGCTAGAATTAAATCTGGATTCTCGACTTGTGGAAATGCAAATTTCCTGAGATTATCAAAGTTTAACCAGCTTCACAGCTGCAGAAGATAAAGTTCAGCCTTTGAGTCCCAGAAATGATACTATACAACATTTAAAATGCTTGAATTAATTAATCCCTCCTTAAAAGATCTTGTACAGTGTTTTACAGTTCATCTGATGTTAAGACCTATGTTCAAAAATAATGATCACAATTTGAAATATCAGAGGGATGACTTTTCCTTTGTGCTAAGCACCCAAAAATATATGTACTTCGAGATGAGTTGTGAATGTCAGTTTTAAAAACCAGATTGATCTTCCTCAAATTAGGCAGCAAAAGTAGAAATTCTTCAGTTTTAGTTCAAGCAAATTTATTTGAGACAAAAAAGATTCTGTGTTAACAAGTGCATTTAGAAATTTTGTGACACTTGCTTCTTCATCCTATATCTAAAATAAGTAGGTTGCTGTCTTTATTATAATGTATAAACACTAATGTCCTCAGAAAAGACAAAGTTAGTGTAATATATTTTCAGTCACATAACCCACCAGCCTGGGTTGAGGCACAAAATACTTACTTCAGGTCAACAGCAGTACTGGTCTTTGGCTTACTGTGTTAACATTTTCAATTTCCTCTGCTAAAAATGTTTGAAATATGGATCTACCTAGATTTTTATTTCATGTTTATTTTTTTCCAGATGCACTTAAAATAATCAGTTTATTTGTTCTGATTGTGTGTTTGTTCTAAGAACTAATCTGATCTTAAGTATTTCACTTATGTGCGCAGTTCTGTACCGTATTTGCATTGCATGGTGTGTAGCGAATGAGTAGGTTGGAAATACTGGCTCAGTTATGTTTATGGTCTTCAGTGTATAAGCTCTATTGCATCTCATGAAAATCTTCTTAAAATGCCAGTTCAAATGTAACATAACATCGGCTGATAATTGTGTTAGTAAAAACACAAATAAAAAGAGAAAATGAGACTCACACACAGATTGTACATAATTTTTAAAGATATTTATGTGTAAAAGTAATTAATAGGAACAAGAGAACTTCGACGTTTATTGTAAACTCAGTGTTGTGTTCTTGTCCAGTACAAAATGGACTAATTAGGGTGAACTTTCTTTAGGAAGGCTGAGAAGGTCAGATCACATTCCTGCACAAGCATGAACCTGCTTCCAGTCTTTTCCTTCTCACACTCTAATAAACACAGTTACTGATACCTCTTGGTCTTGATCTTCCCAGTGGTCATTTGCAATGTTCGCTGGGCTTTCACATGCTTTATCTTCATTGATATTAATATAGTGAAGATTTATAACTTATTATATATTTTGGTTTTGACAAAAAATACACTAGGGTTAAGATGGCAACTCAATCATTTTTTCTTGCAAGAATATATCAGACAAAAGAGCAGTAAATTTCAGTGTTGAACTTGGCACTCACATCAGGCTATATCTGTTGAGAATGGCTTTCTTGGTTGTTGGGATTGTGTTGTTTCAGTTTGGGTTTGGTTTTTGTTGTTTTGTTGTTTTGTTTTGTTTTGTTTTTAAGTAACTCTACAGGTGAATTGTTACTGTCTGCACAACTTTTCGCATCTCATGCACAGTTCCTTTTCTACTGATGTTCTAACAGTGAATATTTGGAACCATTGCCAAGGGTAGAACTACCTGATTTGAAAAATGTTTCATTCTGGATGAATGAGCTAACTTTAAAGGAGTTATGTGCTGATTTCATCTAATGTCTAAGATAGTGACACATAATAAGTATGGGTAATGAAATGAGGCCAACTGCCATAAACTGTGTGGTGCAATCATTACTGAGTATTAGTTGGTGCAAGGACTTAATACCAGATTTTCTTTCTTTCTTGGTGCTTTATGATCCATAAAGGGGAAAAGCAAACAAACAAACAAAAACCCCACTAACTATTGAAAAAATATGTATGAGAAGCTGGATACCATTCCTATTGTAATTTTAGGATTGCTCTCAATGGATACCTTATCTGAGAAATCATTACAGCAATTAATCAGCAAAATTCTTAGGCATATATATCACTAAAAGTATGTGAGTTGTCCTGTTTATTTCGTATCCTTACATTTCACAGTTTTCAAAATAATTTTAGGACTTGTTTTATAAATAGTATTGGTAAATAATTAGTAATGTTATTAGTAAATAACCAAATCTAAAAGTTAAAACTGAATCTCATTTATCAGTAACCCGAAGATATGGTCCACTTCTCCGTCTACTGCTAGGTGGCATTACAAACAATATTTTTCTCATCCAAACCTAGTAGGTTTCAGTGTTACTATACCTTTTCAATTGAAGTGTGTGGCTCATTGACAGTGTGTGCTGAAATCTGTTTTCACAATATCTGCAGCATTCTTTTGTTAACCCAGCCCTTACATGCTGTGGCTAAAAGAAGATTGCATTTCTGTTACATGGAAAGAATATTGTACCATTCCCTCCTACTAAACCTGCTGCCCAAAACCCTGTTTTTGAAAATTTGTTTTACTGGATATTAGACCTAGAAAATGTGTCGAAAGAGTAACTGTCTGCCTAGCAGTGAGCACAGTGGATGTGCGTAGGTAGTAAATTAGTTGGAGGTAAAGAATTTCTCTTGATCATTCAGATACTTAAATTCTATTAAAAAGTCATTATACCAATAATTTGCCACTCAAATTAAGACAAAATATGTATTCTGTTAGCTGGTATAGCCTCATTTGCTTCTCTACTATCACACCTTTTCAGCTTGTATCAACTCTTCAAGTAAGATGTATAAGATGACACGAAGAGCTATAGTAGTGAAAAAATAAAGGAGTCAGATGGCACACACTTTTTTTTAAATGGCTGCAGTTTGCCTTGCCTTGGTATGATACAATCTATTTACAACGGGGCTGAATTTTCAGGGTGGGTGTTCTTGGTTGTGTTTTCAAAGATGTAAAGCAAACTAAAGAAATAATTGGCAATGTTTTGAGAATTATTTTTTAATCAACTTTGACATACTAGAGGAATTTGTTTTTGTTTTTGTTGGTTTTGTTTTTGTTTTTGTTGTTTTTGTTTTTGTTTGTGAATTTTAGGCTGGTGTGTGAAATATTTACCTATAAATTGCTTATAAATGATGCTCGGTAACCTAAGTATATACAAATTCCTCTTACAGTGAAAGTTATACTCTCAGAGGCTTTACTGCATGATAGACAAACACACAAGCAAAATTATGAAGATACAAACAGCTCTTGAGCTTCCTAGTAGGGCTTGTATATCCATCTGGATATTTTGACTTATTTCAAGAGGTTCAATGATACTGTTTCAGGCAATACATATGTAACTATTTCAGTAACAAGTATCCCAGATATAGGACCACTATGTTGAATGTGTAAATGTTTGGATGTCATGTTTTGAGACCTTAGTTGATTGTGCATGTTTCTTTGTGCTTAAAATATTGTCTCCTGCATATTAGTGTGTTAGGGTCTTATTTTGCAGCTGCCATAGAAAACATCATGTGTTCTAATAATAATGTGAAGCTCTCACTCACATTAGCTTAACTGAAAACTGAATACAGGCATTACATACTCACAAAGTAGCACCTAGTTTCTTTCTAATGCATGCCTAATATTCGTCAAGTTAATAATCACAGATAATCAGATAATTGAATAGCTCTTATTTCTGTGAGTCCCAAACAATAGCATGCAAACTAAGCAAATATATTATAATGATGTATTAAAATGCAATTTAGTATTGAACTTATTTACATGAGCAGTGTTTAATAATATTGAGACACTATAAGAAATTTAGATATATTTTTTTTAATTTTATGTTGACAAGTTTGGATTAGCATGGACTGGACTGTACTACACATAGTAGAGCCAGAAAGATCTGCATTATCCACCTACTTGGCTTTTAGTCCTTACTTATTTATTTTTGCATCTTAACAATTACATGACCTCCACGGAAGTTGCTAGAATCTGATTTAAAAAACAAAACAAACTTCTCTAGCTGTGCTGTTTGCTTTCTTTTAACGGACAAGTTCTTTAGTGAACACTTTTAGATTTGGTCCAGCGATATACCAAACAACTTTTTAAAACTCGGTTCTTCCCTTTTTAAAGTATAAACTTTGTGTGGATTTCTTTGCCTTCTCATTAAGATTGTGGATCATTTTAATCATCAAACTTGTATATAATTAATGCAACAGCAGTATTTGAGTCATACAAATACTAGAATAATTAACTAAACCTCACAGATATGAGCTAGAGAAAGGAAAGCGATTAACCTTTTTCTGCATTTCCAAAATGCACAAGTAGGACAGGCGTGTGGTAAAATACCAGCCAAGTTGTCTAAACAACTTTGTACTCTGAGGCTGTTGACTTTCTGCCCAAGTGAATGATCTCTGGAAAAAAAAAAAAAAAAGTGTCTAATTTGTAAAATTTTTGTGTTGTGACTTAATACGCATACATGTTGTAAATATACACAGAAGACAGATGTATATGTATGTGTGTGCATGTGTATGTATATGTATGCATGTGTATATATATGAAGAAATATATAGGAGGTATGTCAATTGTACTGATAAAAATTTATGAGAACTAAGAACAAAGTTCAGGTCACTTAAGTCTTTGCCTAGAGGCACTTGCTTTCATTTTCCCCAGCTCCATCATCTCCTCTGTTCAAATCAATTTTATTTACTTAGAGCATGTACCCTGCCTCCATTAATTGTAACTGCTATTCATTTCAGTTTTCCTTAAGTACTGTTTTGCCCTAGTGCCAACCTAGGCCCAGAGAAGTTTCATTTAATTGGTGTAATACTGGTTGATTGGTGTCAGGGCTATTCTGTAGTTCTGGGGCTTTGGGCTCCCACAGTCACAAGTGGTTCTAGCTGAGTGACATATTTAATATTTTGAAGTTTGTTAATATCAATTTGAACCTTTTGAAAGCTTACTCTCCTTAGTGAGAATATATATATTTATTTTCTGAATGTTTTAGGATGAGCAGAAAAATGAATCTTGCTTGCCTTAGTTTCATTCGTTTAGAATTGTTCATAAAAAAAGACAGTCTTGAACATCATTCAGTGTAGGGGAAATAGAAAGAAGACATAGGGGTTTCTATCTATTATTTTTTCCTTAATCTCAACACAACTTCTTACTATGTAGTGTGTCAAATTATATTTGGCCCTGAAATACAGATTTTTCTAAAAATGTTTATAGTTTTATAGTTGTGTTTCTATCAGCTTCAGCACAGAAAGTTAAAAGAGTGACATGGAGTACTCCTGAGATTATTCCTGTAATAGACTTTTATCTCCTAACGTAAACATCATTTAGTTAATAATTACTTTTCTGGTACATGCTAACTCTTGACATTCAGTCTTACCATTTGTCTAGTGTTTTATTCCCAGAAATCTTCCTCCCAGCTGACAGGGTTCTCTAAAGTATGGGGTTACATAATTCAGTGTGATTATTGATTATTTAAAAAATTCTCTATTTATGTTTTAAAAGCTTTGTCATATTTATGTCAATTTACCAAAAGGCTGGGATGTACTGCAGCTATGTCCTTCAGCCTCCTTTCTTAGCAAATTTAGAGGTAATCTGTAGGAATTAATAATTTTATGCATGCAAAAAGCATTGAATTATCAGCTGATAGAACAACTGCATTTTGTGTATATCTACTCAAATTATAGGCAGCAGAGAACTTTAAAATTACAAAAGCATTCATCAAGATTTGTTCTAGAGTTATTAATTACTCTGAATCCATATTGGTGCTTGTTAAACAGAGTTTTACAAAGTTGTGATTTTTTATTTGCTTGTTTGGTTTGTTGTTGTTGTTGTTGTTGTTTGCATTGAAATGAATGCAGATGTAAACTGTTAATTAAAATTGTTACTTGCTCATACCTATATGATATTAGAATGCTATAGTTTCAATTAATTATTTCTGTTTCTCTAAAACAATAAGAGTTTAGAGTAGCATCTATAAACTGAAAACAAAATTTTGTAAGCGGTATGTTGCTCATTTTAATGATGGTCATCCATACTTTAAAAACTGTATGATGAGGACCTACATAGGTACTCAGGGATATTGAACAGAGATTCAGCCTATATAAATTAAATTTTAAAGCTGTTAATTAAAACTGAATCTAAACCATTATACAGAGAGACTGCAGTCTAAGATATTATATAATTTAAATGGGGTTTTTTTGAGAACTAAATCTATCTTTCCTGTGGTATTTCATTTGAAAACTGGTTTTCATTTTGTATACTTCAATTGAAGATATTAAGTTATTTTTGCAAGACTTTGTGAATGACTTGAAGAATTCTTTTCATCAGTGAATTGCCAACTCTATCTATGAAGTTTTTGGTCATTCTCAGTGGAAAAAAATTATCTATGAACATCTCTAGAGAAGAATATTCCCACTTTGGCAAAAGAAAAAGTCCGTAATACACAAGATGGCACTGTTTCACTTGTGGAAATATCTCATTTTCACATATAACTGTGAAAAATGTGACATGAGAATGTAGAAAGTTTTACATTTTTGTATAATTGAAAAAGAAACCTGCATAGTTGAGTAATTTGGTTTATTATAGACAAACCAAAGCATAACTGTGTATATGCAAGAACACATAACCAAGACAAGTGAAAATGCCTTTGAAGTCACTGTGGACAAAACTGAAAGGATCAGGAACTGGAAACTAGATCTGAGCTAAAATTCTTTGTGACTTACCTTTTGCTTCTAAGAATTCTGGAAAATTTGGAGTTCAGCTTTCAGATGGTAGTTTTTCCCTGAACCTTCTCAGAGGTCCTCTGACACACATAGTAAACATACTATCTAGGTTTCTACATTTCATTTTTAAGGCTAGCTTGTTAAGAACAAAGGATTTTTGCTGAAATGCATGGGAATTTCCTGCATTAGAGAAGGTTTAATTTTTTAATTAAGTCTTTAAGTCTAATGTAGGTTTTAACTTCTCCTTGAAAAAAAAAAATCATCATAAAAAGCATACAGAATATTTTCAAATATTTTTCTTCTACTGTAGACATTTCTGATCTTAGGCAATATTATATGTTGAGCATTTGTGAAAACCCAGCTACATCTATTAGTGTGTCAAATGATTATATAGGAAGATAATTTAAATATTTCTTAATATTTCACCAGGATTTGTTAAATAAATTGATAGTTTATGTACTATATTATTCTTCTCAGAGGCTGAGTAAAAAAATCTGCAAGCCATCAACCAGATTAGATGCAGTCATTGCAATACCATTTCAGCATTTTCAGGCTCAGATGTTTAAATTTAATTTCTTATGTACCAATAATTCGGTAGTCCTTGATCAGCTCTTTGAGATGATAAAAACTCCCTCAGATGTCTTGACATAGAAAGATATCATTAACTCTTGCATCCTTATTTTAAAATTCCAAAGTTTAAAATCATATATATTTTCAAAACTATTGTGTAGGAAACCATATTAAGAGGAAGGACAATATAAAGGGAAGGTTTGTAGTTCCATTTGTTGTTTATTGTAATAGAATAGTAACTGTTTCTTCTAGCTTAAGGATGAAATTTTTTGTTCTTGAGAAAATGTCAGAATTCAGTCCCTCTGATTTTAGATAAATTTTGTCAAGGCAGATGTGTCACAGATGGATTTTTTTACATGGCTTGGATTTAGAAGCAATTTAAAATTTGAGGTAGATCACAAGTTTAATATGTGATTTCTAATAACAGTTACTCAACAGCTGACAGAGTGATTTAAAGCAATTCAATGGGATTCATTGTAGTCAAACCAGTGACTTGATTACAGATTCAAAAATGGCAATGGTCATGCTATATTTACAAAGAGATAAAGCAGATCCCATACAGACACACATGCAGATGTGTGAATAAAAATACATACATACAGATCTATAAAACACACACATGCACGTGCATTAATGCATGGATACTTTAATATATGTGGAGGTACACCTATGGCCAAAATTTCCTTCTTGATATCAGTGAATTACTCACTTTTAATGCATCAGTGTTCTCAACAGGTGATTGTTGAGTCTCGAGAAATCTATCTTCACCTGTGGCTTCACATTACTTCATCACGAGGTAACTCTGGCAAGCATCTCTGTCAGAGAGAGATGCTGGTCACAGCTTGCTGTGATCTAGAAGAGCTCAACAGGTCTCACTTGGGATCGCAATTTATAGGGTCACAAAATCATTGACTTTAGCCAGTGAATTTCCACTCTGGCCACACTTAGGATGAGTAATTTCTGGTGCTTTCTACCATTTATCTATGTTCAAAACTTTTCAGATCATGAAGTTCTGATGCCATCTTGTTCAGGCTACAATCTGGGTAGCACATATGTCAGGTTGCCAGGAGTGAGTGATTGCTGCTACCTTTCTCAGGCAGAAGAGGGCCTTTTTTTATATGATAGGAGTTTCAAGAGCCTTTAGTGTTTCAACTCACTACACTTGCAAAATGGAAATTGTTTTCCCAGACACACCTGGCTTGTCTGGGTATTGAGGCAGCCCAGGCAGGGGTTGCAACCACCACAAGATGTCAACTTTTCACAGATTTGAGTTCCATTTAAAGACATTCAGAAGTCAATCAACAAAGTCACCATTCTTGACTGCTTAAAGATTTTATAAGGCTTAAATATGTTTCTTCTGAAATTTACAAGGTTGAAATATTTTTGCTCTGAAATTTCACTTGTTAGTCATTTGCAAAATATTGGTGGGAGTGTATTTGAAGCAGGTCTGTCTTTAACAACTGTCAGTGTTTGTTTTGCATCACTGAGCAATTTCAATGTTATTTACTCTTGGAGAAAAATAAACTGGAAGATGTGATCTGAACGCATAAGTCATTGTGTTTTCCAGCTGTTATGTGGTACTTCATTCATAGGACCAGATTAGAAATAGATCCCATGAAATATATATATTGTGGTTATAGGGACCATAGTGCTTATAGTTTATTCTGTGATCTGCTTCTATTCCATTTTTTAATGTAGTCAGTATCTGTTTCTATTCCTATTGTACCCTCCAAGCAGGAGGGCTTAGAACTTAATTAAGAATCTAACATGCAGTCTGTAAATTAAGTTGCATAACTGTGGAAAGCTGACTGTTTCTTTCCCTCTGACAACATTTGTGAATTTTCATTGGCCTGAACATTCACATTTTTTTCCCTGCCATAACCATGCTTTTGCTAAATTGTGATAGAAAATGGTTTTGATTTACAGACCTCAAAGTGCTTCATAATCACAATGTATGTGTAATTTGAGACAGTTTTCTTCCCATTTCCTGGATACAGGAATTTGATTATGAAAACATTGTGCTTTGACCAACAAGCCAATGATTGAGTTGGGTAACAGGAGTACTTGTGGTAACTATGTTTTATAGGCCTTGAACATACACTAATAATAGGGGACATTCTGCAAGTGCATTGTGATACAATGTTAATGACCAAGCTTTCTGAGGTTTGGTTGTGTATTTATCCATTTAATATGAATATCTAAAATGCTTGTGTTCTTCTTCATATTGACCTCTTTGCAATGATAAATTTTATTTTGATACTACTGCTTGATAACAAAAGCAGTTGAGATCCTTAACTAGAGATGCATATGGCTATGCTACAGCAGGTGACCCTCTTTGAAGGGTTTTATCAAGAACAGCAACAACTAACTCCAGTTAATCTTCTGCATTAAATAAAATGGTAAACAAATCTTCAACCACTTCTATGTAGACACATTGTCTAGATCCTAATTTCAAGTAAAAATATTACCATTTTTGTTCATTTTATCTTGTTTGTAAATATTGGTTGTGTTTTGCTAGCATCAAAGCAGAATTTTGAAACTAGTAAGTTTATACTGTAAGGGATAAACTTTCAGTTGCTAGGAAATAATAACTTCTTTTAAATTTTCTGTTTTGAATTTCTGCCGTTGTTACCACACAATGAAAATTTCAAGGAGTTTTTGGGTGTGGGTTTGTTTTGTTTTGTTTTTTAATTGATTGGTTTGGAATTTTCCCCTTTTAGCTTCTCAGTAACTGTTATGGACACTAGGACTAGAATGGTCACTGTAAAATAAACATTCTAACTGTGCTGTTATGTTGCATCAAGTTTGGATTGGACATATTTTAAAGAATCAAAACTCTGAAATGTTTCTGTATTCACAGTATCATTTTTCTGAGGAATGCAAATAATGCTTGATAAATGTTTATAATCTTTAACATTTTTCCTAAAACACCTTATTTTTTTTTCCTGAACTTGTTCAAGAGTTTGCATTATAAAAAATGGAATTTACATTTACTTTTGATCTTGCTTCAAAGTGCATTATCAAGTAACAGAAGGCAATTCTTCAATAAATGAAATAAGCTTGAAAGGATACCTACAGTAGAGCCAGTGTATTAGCACTTGCCGTATTGAAGGCTGAAGGAAAGGGTGACTAAGAGAACTTTTTTACACTTACTTTTTCTTCCTCCTAGTCATACAGACAGTTCTTTCACTTCCTTAATTTCTGTCTTCCGACTGAATACTATCAATATCAAAGTAGAAGAGTAAAAGGGACTGATGTTTCTCTTTATAAGTGCAGGATTCCTAACACTTCTGCTATTTCAGAACTACAAGGTTCAGTTCCTTTTGATGGCTTCACACAGAATCGGGGTCTGGTGTTTTAAGAAACATGCATGAAACTATTACATGACCTGTGAAAGGCTATTCTGTTTATTCAGGCACTTTAGACCATCTCCCTTTCTCTCACTTTCAACTGAGATTCCAAAAGAATTTTTACTGAAATTCTGATTTAAGATGGATAAAAGTACCAGAGTTTGATAGCATGCTAGTGGATTTCACTTAATTTGAGTTTTGTAGCCTAGCAGGCTGGTTTTATTTCTCTAGTCCTCTAGAACACCCTTTGTATTTACTAGGGCAGTAAATAGAAACTAGATATTTACTTGTTGTTTATGCTTTCACAGGTGCCCCTTACCAAAATACAATTTGAATGACTGACCAGGATGTTTTTTAGTGCCGATTTAATCTTATGAAATTTTACAATCCCTGGCATGCTAGGCTTGCCTGTTTATGAAGAAAGCCCTAAGGTATTTAGAACATCTGTGAAAATATAAGTAGATCATAAAACATATTTTTTTAGAGTCTTATATCTTTCATTAATGGGTAGAGATGGGTAAGATGCTTCACTTCTGTCCTCCCCAAAAATGTAAGCACCACAGTGCATACATCTCTTGTATAGTGTTATCTTTTTGCCTACTTAGCCCATGTTCTTCTCCTGAAGATATGAAAGTTTTGTTTTTACTATGAGGTTTTGTTTGTCCATAGTGACTGCTGAAGGCTCTTCACTTGGGTCTGGACTGCATGAGAAATTGCCTTTGGAAGTTGGAGATGGTGTCTTTAAAAGATTGGTCCCAGCCCTCTTCCACAAAAGTGCCCAGGGAACCACACAGGGGTGTTGGAAATATTTGTATTGAGTATGGTGATACCAAATCTGAACTCTTGTATTCATGTTTCACCTTCTCCTTCAATTTCTGGTAAATTGTATTAAATTAATGTTTTTGTTAAGAGTTATATTAGTTTCATTCTTTAAGAAATATGTTTACAAGGACTGCATTTTCTTTATTAGCCTTGGCTGTAAGGTGATATTAAATACCTGTAATATGCGAAAGGAGGATATGAAGAGTTTTTGACTTTGGTAAATCTTACTACCATTTTCTTTCTTCAACTGAAACTCTACTCATCATCATAAAAGTAGTTTAGATACTAGAATATAGATGTTCTTAAGCTACCTATGAATGTTCACATAAAAAAAAACCAAACAACTAAGTGATAATATAATTCTTTGTGATGTCTATGCAGTTTGCATGAAAACCTTTTAATGCACATTCACACAAGGTCACCAATAACTTACAATAGCTTTTAATATTGGATTTATGTGAAAATAACTCAAAAACTTTCACAGTTTCAAAGGGCTTAAATATGATATTTTATTGTCCTGTACTTCATCAATATTTTACATAAAGTGAGGATGAAAAGCACATTTTTAAAAATCAAGGACTTCAAAAATACTGTATAGCTTCCTTTCTTTTTCTGAAAGGATATTTTTTACACAAAAAGGTGAATAAGGAGCTCAAAATAAATAAAAATCACATTGATACTGTGATGCACAGTAAGAATTATACTAGCAAAGGTAAAATACCTTATAAGGCAGCTGCCAAATGGACCATCTATATTTGAAAGACTGGCCAGCTCCATGTTCCTCCAACATGGGGCATGGGGCTGGTCTACAAAAACAGGAAATTTGGGGTGACCCCTACTCAGGCCAGGCAGGGCCATTACCAGTGGGGCACCATCCCACAGCACCTGAGATGACTGAGCAGAGCAGGGTTGGAAGCAAGTTTCACTGACAGTCAAGTAGTCAGCGATCCAGCAAAAGACAAGGCAACAAGTCAGCTCTGAGGTTAGTCTGGGAAATCTCAATGACAGTGCAGGTACAGCCAGGAGCAGAACTGGGAACAGGTGTAATTCCAACATACCTCAGGTTGGATCTGGGTGCCCCCAGATGTATGTATATGCATGGGTGCACGGGTGTCATCTCTTGTGAGGCTGGTTGGGGCAATTAAGGCTTATTGGTGCTTTCAGGGCTCTCACAAAAGGCATCTGCCCCCATTGCAATACAAAGTTTTGGTCCTCTGATGGAGACTGGAGTTTCACTGAGATCACCATGGCAAGTGGGTGATGGAGAATTGTAAGCCAGTCACACAGAACAGGTTGGTATATTCAGCTGTAGATTTACAGTTCTAATTTAATCACTAGAAGTGAACTGACACAGCTACGCGGATCATAAGATGGCAGTGAAGGAACAGGTTACCACTGACATAAAACTGGTTTACATTCAAGCATGTAGGACACTGCTTTCTGACATTATTCATATAATTTCAGGAGAGAAAGGCTACCATCACAGGACATCTCATTTCAGCAATCTTTTAAAAATCAGATTTGTGACATGGACAGAACTGAAAGAAAATGGTTAGTAAAACACACCTCAGTCCCTTCAGATGGTATTGGATTCATGCCTATTACATTGTGTAGGATATTTTTTTGCTTAAGATGGATGGGGTGTTCATATCCCCTAGGATCATATTCTAATCCTGTTACATCAATACAAGTTTAAAGACTTGGCATCGACAAAAGTTTTTCTGATCTCAGCTAGGTTGGCTAAATTTATTCGATAGTCAGAATCACTACATAGATCAGTGATGGGAGTTGAATAGTTTGCCTTTAGCCTTTAGAGCTCAACAAGAACAGACTTGTCTGGTACATCAGAAGTCAATTCTCTTACTTTTATTAAAATACTCAGCAAAATGTTACAAAGTTTTGAAAATGTTTATTTTTATGCCAATTAACTGTGTCAGGTCACTAACATGCCTTTTCTTAATGGTTTAGAAAGAACCAGAATTCTGAAGTGGTTTGAAGAAATTTTGTGGGTAATTTGTTGATAAAAAGCCCTTCTTAATTTTGATGCTTGGACTTCAATATTTTTAGACATTTGTGACCATAGTTACTAAACACAGTAAGCATGGTGAGAAGGAATTTCTGGTTCTGGAGTTTCTTGAACATGGGGAATTATAATTTAGAATCTTTTGGTCATTCTTTTTTAAATTTTATTGAAAAACAGTACAATCGAAACAGCACATCTGCTGTTTAGGCAGTCATGTTGAGAAATTTGCTAGTAAATTTTTTTAAATTGCTTTTTCCATATATAGTTCCTGCAGACTTATGGAGGTGCAAGATAAATAGAGAATCATTCAGCAATTCTAACTGTTAACCTAACACTGCCAAGTCCACCAATAAACCACATCTCTAAGCAACATATCTACATGTCTTTCAAATATCCCCATGGATGGTGACAACCGCTTCCCTGAGCAAACTGTTCCAATTCCTGACAACCTTTACAGTGAGGAAATTTTTTCCTAATATCCAATCTAAACCTCCCCTGGCACAACTTGAAGCCATTTCTTCTCTTCCTGTCTCTTGCTACTTGGGAAAAGAGACCAACACCCTTCTCCCTACAAACCTCCTTTCAGGTAGTTATAGAGAATGATAAGGTTTCCCCTCAGCCTCCTTTTTTTTTCTCCAGGCTGAACAACCCTAGATCCCTCAGCTACTTCTCATAAGACTGTGTTGTGGTCTCTTCACCAGCTTCATGTGTAGAATCATAAAATCAGAGAATACCAGATTGGAAGGAGCCACAAGGATCACCTAGTCCAACCTTTCTTGCCAAAAGAACAGTCTAGAAAAGATGGTTCAACACCCTGTGCAACTAAATCTTAAAAATGTACAATGTTGAGGAAAACACCAGTTCCCTGGTGAGATTATTCCAATGGTTGATTGTTCTCATTGTGAAAAATTTCCCTATTGCATCCAATTGAAATCTCCCCAGGAGTAACTTGTATCCCTCATCTTTTCCATATTACTCCTTTTAGAAAGGGAGTCTCCATTTTCTTTGTAGCCACCCTGTAAATACTGGAACGTAGTGATGAGGTCTCCAGTAAGTATTCTTTTCTCAAGGCTGAACAAAACCAGTGCTCTCAGATTTTCCTTCTACGACAGCTTCCCTGTCATTTGATCATCTTTGTGGCCCTTCCCTGGACCCTCTCTAGCATATCCACATCTTTTTTGTGTAGCAGGAACCCAAACTAAACAGTGTTCCAGGTGTAACCTGACAAGCACTGGGCTCTTCTTTGGATTTACTTCAGCACCTCAATGTCCTTCTCATAGTGAGGGGCCCAAAAATGAACACAGAATTTGAGGTGCAACCTCACCAGTGTCAAGTACAGAGGAACGATTACTTCACTGGTTCTGCTGGCTGCACTGTTTCTGATACAAGCCAGGATGCTGTTGACTTTCTTAGCCACCTGGGCACACTGTTGGCTCATATTCAGCTGGCCGTTGGCCAACACCCCCAAATCTTTTCCCACTGGGCATCTTTCAGCCATTCTTTCCCAAGCCTGCAGCATTGCACAGGGTTGTTGTGACCCAAGTGCAGACCCCAGCCACCCTGTCAGTTTTTTACGCAGTGAAGCGTATGGCCATCTGAGCTGTGAACAGGCAGTTTCTCCAGGAAAATGCTGTGGGAAACAGTGTCAAAGGCTTTATTAAATTCTAGGTAAACAACATCCACAGCCTTTCTATCATCCAGTAGGTGGATCACTTTGTCATAGAAGTAGGTCAGGTTAGTCAAGCAAGACCTGCCTTTTGTAAACCCATGATGACTAGGCTTGATCACTTGGTTGTCACATACATGCTGCGTGATGGCACCCAGGATGATCTGCTCCATAACCTTGCCTGGCATCGAGGTCAGACTGACAGGCCTGTAGCTCCCTTCTTGTAGATAGGTGTCACATGTGCTGACTTCCAGTCAGCTGGGACCTCCTTGTTTAGCCAGGACTGATAATAAATTACAGAAAGTGAGTACTTCTACCAACTTTCTCAGTACTCTTGGGTGGATCCTATGTGGCCCCATCCACTTGTATTTGTTTAAGTGATGTAGCAGGTCACCAACCATTTCTCCTTGGATTACAGGGGCTTCATTCTGCTTCCTGTCTTCCAGATCAGGAGGTCAAGTACCCAGAGAACTGGTCTTACTATTAAATACTGAGGCAAAGAAGGCATTAAGTACCTTAGCCTTTTCATCAACCTTTGCCACTATGTTTCCCCCTGCATCCAATAGAGGACAGAGATTCTCCTTAGCCCTCCTTTTGTTGATAATGCATTTAAGGTAACATTTTTGTTGACCTGTACAGCAGTAGTCAGATTAAGTTCTGGCTGGACTTCTACTCTCCTCATTTGCTCCCTGTAAAACTTCACAACATCCCTGTAGTCCTCCTGATTTGCCTCACCCTTCTTCCAGAAATCATAAACTTTCATTTTTTTTTTCCTGAGTTTTGGCCGAAATTTTCTGTTCAATCAGGCCAGTTTTCCCCATTGGCTTATCTTTCACCATATGAGGGCAGCCTGCAGCTGTGCCTTTAGGATTTTGTTCTTGAAGAATGTCCAGCCTTCTGGATTCATTTGCCCATCAGGACTGCCTCCCAAGGGACCCTGCCAACTAGTCTCCTAAATAGGTCAAAGTCTGCTATCCAGAAGTCCAAGGTAGCAGTTCTGTTGACCCCCACCTTCTGCAAGAATTGAAAACTCAATCATTTTATGATCACTATGCTCAGGTGGTCTCCAACCATCACATCATCCACTAGTGCTTCTCAGTTCACAAGTAACAGATCCAGTGGGGCAGCTTCCCTAATTGATTCACTGACCAGCTGTGTCAAGAAATCATCTTACACACACTCCAGAAACTTCCTAGACTGTTTTCTTTCTGCTGTGCTGTGTTTCTAGCAGGCACCTGGTAAGTTGAAGTCCCCCAGGAGAACAAGGGTTAGGGATTGTGACTTCTTCCAACTGCTTATAGAATATTTTGTCTATTTATTCATCCTGGTTAGGTGGCCTCTAACAAACTCACACCATTATATCTATCTCAATGAGTATTTATATCTCCTCCTGATTCTTACCCCTCATCACTTGGCCCTATCATCACCATCTTAAGCTCCAGACAATCAAAACACTCCCTAACATACAGGGCTACCCCACCACCTCTACTTCCTTGCCTATCCCTTCTGAAGAGTCTATAGGTATCCACTGCAGCACTCCAGTTTTGCAAGTTGTGCCACCATGTTTCCATGATGGCAACTTTATCATAGTTTTCCTGCTGCACAATGTCTTCCAGATCCTTCTGTTTATTGTTCATGCTAAGTGCATTGGTGTAAATACACTTCAGTTGGGCTATTGATCTTGTCACTTTTTTGGGGAGAGAAGCCCTAATTCCTACATGACTATTCTCAGGTATCTCTGTGGTTTCTAACACATCAATAACCCCTTTGTCTATGCTGCAGCATGTATGTCCATCCCCTATCTCCACTGAGGTATGAATGCCTCCATTTCTACCATGTAGTTATTGATGTTGGTGTTGTCTTGGAACGTACAGCAATAGAGACAGATTTTTCTATATAAGTTAATATTATGTAGAAGAATATGGCCTGCCTCAATGATATTTTCTAGACTTTATCTTTGGGCTTATGATTTCACAACATATTTGCTTGAGAACCACAATTCACTGCAGCACAGTGACAGGGGAGAAAAAAATATGTACAAAAAGAAAGTTCAGCTGTTCAACTATTATTTATGGTGATGACTTCCATCTCGTGAGTACTATTTACGACACAGTTTGATTGTCATTGTTTCTATGGTTTCATAGAAATTTACATGTTGCAACTCATGCAAGAAGTGTACTTTATAAAACAGTGCCAATGATTAGCTACAGAAATAATCCTTAACCTATGGCAGAGTGCTTGAGGTATGCAGATTTGGAGATAGTGTCTATAAATATGTCTGGGGAAGAAAGAGTGGGGAAAACCTGACTTTCTGTGGGAATATTCAAGAGATACTTCAGAAAACATAGAGACTAAATTCCTGCACTTCCATAGGTAATTCTGTCTAGGCTAAATTGATATTGCTTAGCTAAGTGCTCCTAATAGTTACAAAATTACATTAAAGATTTCATTATTGCCAAAGGAGTCAATTATAGCAAGAAAACATGATTTAGCATGCTGAAGTCGTACTGAACATAAATCATGTTTCAGGATTTTTACTTTTATAATATATTGTAAATTGAATATTATACAGAAAATTCATGTGTAATACTTCTTTTAAGAAACAAAAATTTAGATGTGTTTTCTTGTGCTAGGTATTAAGATTTATAAGAAAAACATGATTAATCTTGTTCTTTCTCTTGGAACAGAATGTAATTTATTTGTGTGACCTCTGCATTGCAGACCCCTGTTTCAGTTGCTTTGTTCTGGTCCTGAAGTTGTTGAGAATTCCATAGACAAGCTAACCAGAAAAAATATATTAGAGTCCTTCTAAGTAGATTTCAGAGACCTTTTTGCAATGCTTAATCTTTTAATATTCTGTTTACCTTTAGTAAACAACTGGCCTTTTTAAAAAAAATAAAAAACATAAATCATTCTAACTAAGAACAATAATAAACATGCCTTAGAAAAACAGTGCTTGACACTTCTGTGTTTGTAGATGGAAGGAATGTGGAATAATGTGTTTGGATCAGGACTGGAAACTGAAGTTTATCACAGAATCACAGAATCACAGAATGTTAGGGATTGGAAGGGACCTCAAAAGATCATCTAGTCCAATCCCCCTGCCAGAGCAGGAACACCTAGATGAGGTTTGCTTATTGAATTGCTCTTAGGACAAAATTTAGAAGTAGAAAATACTTCACTTTTAGCAACTAGGTTTACCTAACTGTTCAGCTGGGGTTTTTACCAAAGCAGTTTCTTCAAAGGTAGCTTCAGTTTAGTAGTGGATAGATATCTGTCATTTAAAACTAATGCCCTCAGGAATATAACAGTATATCCAGTACCAAAAATCAAATGTAACACTTTCTCCAATTAAGTCCCAGAAGCATAAATAGGTGAATCTATTTTGTAAACTCCAACACATTGCTGTCTAATAGAAAATGACTAGTGAATGAAGAGTACTGTACAAGAATGTACATTGACTTTGTAAGATGAGTACGTCATATATGTCTGAACATAGTAAAGGTACTCTACATTTGTATTTTAGAATGTGGTGTCATATCTTACAGATGTGGAAGAGAATATTGCAGTATAAAACAGTCCATAATTAATCAGTCTGTAGTATTGCCTTATCAATGAATGAATACAGGAAACGATTTAAATAAACGCAAATAAGAACACATAATGCAGTTGTGCTGGCCTCTTTGCAATAAAAAGTTTTAATTTTATTTTTGACTTACAAATAAATGTAGTGACTTTTCTTTTTTCTCCATTTCTGCACATTTTCTAACATTCAAGCATTATGGCAAAATTAACAAAATTAACAACTAAAGAGTGGCAAGTACTGCAGGGCAGGATGAGATAGCAGAATGTGCTGTGCTGTGTCAGAACAGCGCTCCCTTGTCCCAAATGCTTTGCCTGCTGAGGATGGGTTTGTGACCAGCCAGAAGTGTCAAAGCACTCTCCTGTGCCACTGCTTTCCCAGAGACAGTAGGGAAAGGTTTTTATGAGGTAAGAGGAGAATACAAGAGGCCATTTCCTGAAGGGCAGTCCCCTCCTACCATCAACACTTATTGGCTTGACCTGCCAGTTCTGTTGGACAGGTTCTCTTTTGAGCTTACTGATAAGAGTTGCTACCAGGGCCTCCCAGGGCTTCAAATCACAGTATGTTCAGCAATTCTGTGTCAGCTGTGCAGAGTGATACATTCTTCCTTTTGTTCAAAGCCATCTCTGACCAGTTTGTCAGGAGCCACCTCCTTTTGGTTTATTTAAATGGGATGAGTAACAGTCATGCATTCAACTTACCCACTGTATTCATGAGTTGGTAAACCATGGTAGTGCCTTCCTTGAGTAAGTGCAAACTGAAGAGGCCCAGCCTGTTTGTTTTTTCCTCACAAGGCAGCTGCTTCATCTTACTTTCGGTGTTTCTCTTTGTTTGTCATATCAACAAATTCATAGGGAAAATTAAGTATTGACGTGTATATCTTGGTATAAAAAAACTTAGTATAAGACCTTCAAGCTAGGTATACTCGTGCCTCAAGACTCAGAGCATTTAACATTTACTTAGGCTGATGTAATGAAACAGTAATATAGATACTGTTATGTTCTTGCTACTGTGGCGATTTCTAAAACTAAAATTAAATTACTAATACAAAGATGCAGTAGCCTAGTGACGAACAATGGAAGAAATACATGATAAAATGTGGCAAAATGAATCAGGGAGAATACAGGAACTAATGTGAGAAAGTTCTTAAGACTTGCTCTTTATGTATATCTTGGTACTTGACCATTCTCTGGTGTACTTCAACAGTACAACTGAGAATAAAATGTGGGCTGGTGTTGAAAAAGAATGGTTTACTGTTCCCCTTCCCTCATACTCATTCTTACATACTCATTGCTGTGGCACCACACAAGAACAGTTTAAAAAGCTGAACTGAAAAGAAATTATACCTTATTACCTTCTATTTTTTTTTTCTCTCAATTATTTTCACAAACTAGATCACCATGGTTCAAAGAGGGTCTGTTAGATGTTATGCAAGAACAGAGAGAGAACTGGACAGCAGGAACTGCCCAACAGCAGCAGGAACAGCCCAAAGATAAGAGTTTCCTTGCAAGAAAAAATTCCTGTATGTGTACTACGGAATTCCAGGAAAGGACTTTTCTGAATCTTGAGCATCTACGTTAAGCTGCCAAATGACAACTTAGAGTGATAATCAGTATATTTTGTCTCAATTACAAAATTTCTGGTTTGTATTTCATGGGCCATATTAGTTTTCATTTGCTTAAATAAACACACTAGGGAGATAAATGTAAAGGAAAATAAATTGTGTAATGTCTCCATAACCCTCTATGGGATTCATATTACATAGAAGATACTGTTCTACACTTTAAACATAGATGTTTTGCAAAATATATTGTGATTTTTGACATACATAGTTGTCTGAATTTTGTTGGTTCTTGTAGTTATTTCTGACTCTTTTAATATAAACACTGATGATCAAATTCACATCAATTTCTTTAAATGTGATCAAATGAGCTAAGCCAGTTCATGGAATGGAGATTCAGTTGCCCTGTATTTTTTCATTTAACCTGCCAACTTATTTGTGTTTATTTATTATGATTTTTCAGGTCATCAGTGTACATCTGATGGTAATGCCACATGAAGTTTAGGGGATCATTTGCAGGACACTACAGAAATTGTTTCTGTTAATAATTCTTTCACAATCAACTGCTGATGACCAATTTGTTGGACTTTCTGCTATTTGACAATTGGGTTGGCTATTTTTTTCATCCATCATATAAATTGTGTGGTAAATTACTATTTCTTTGTTGGAGGGATTCTTGAGCAGATTTCTTAGGATAATGCTCGGGATTTTAAATTTTATTTTCTACAGATATCTGCCATGATTAATACTAAATTTTATTGTCTATGTAAACATTGTTAATGATGCAAAGTTTTGCAATGTCATATCAACAGAAATGTTAAGATATGATATCTGAGAAATTATACTGGTAGACCATTTTTTAAAAGGCTGTGATTGGTACAAGGCTTTTAAATTCTGAAAACTATCAGAATAAAGTTTTCCATATGCAACTACAGTTTTGCTGCCTTCTGTAGGTGTCTTATGAGCCAGAAGCATATGCTGTTTTATCCATCCCCCCACACTCTTAATCAGTGTCTTTGGTATGGAAAATATCCACAAGAAGACTGTTGTTCATCAATACTATGAATAAACTGGAAGATAATAGGAAGAATCAGGCAGTTTCTACAGGAAAGAGCATTGTTAGTCCATCCGTACAAGAATATTCCTTCTGGCAAAGGACAGATCTCTCTTCTTGCATTTCCTTAAATTCATGCTGAGGCCACTGGCACATGAATTGCAGAGGGCTTCCATGAGATGGTTTCTTGTTTCCAATTATTTGCACTAAGAGAAACTAAACATAGATAGCTTTTCTAGGTGAAGAATTATAGTTGCCACAGCAATGCTATGTAGGTGGAGAGTGACAGCAATCCTGTGGATGGGCAGGGAGCTAGCAAAAACAAAATATTTCTACTAAGAAATGGCTCAAAATATTTTAAAATGCAAAAAGTTGTAGTTAAAGACAATTGCAGTGGTGTTTGGTTTTTTCTCAGTAGTTTCAGCAGTATGGCACTAGATCTGTGATGTAACACAAGCCAGTGATTGGAAGCATTGTTAGGATTTGTCTTTTATAACAGGCAATGCAGGGCTGTATATCTAAAATGGGGAGGGTAGGCACATACATGGCATATCGTATTAGATCGACGACAGTGTCCATACTCCTACATCTGGAATTACCGAAGAATCGGTGACTGTAGCTGAATTGTTTTCTACTTTATTAAGTTATTTGATGAAGCTGATATCAGAGCATGGTGCATCAGGCCAGGGCTGTGGACAATTGTACTGAAGTAGCAGTATTCACAGTATTCAGGCTATGTAAGGATAGCTGCTAGTAGTTAAATTAAGCAATCCTTAGATTAAGGTCTGCTCTGGAGTGGAGAGCAAAGTCAGCAAGCATGATTTTCTTAATTCAGGGGTGTCAAGCTCATTTTCACTGGGGGCCACATCAGCCTTGTGGTTGCCTTCAAAGGACCAAATGTAATTTTAGGACTGTATAAATGTAACAACTTCTAAATTTATACAGGGCTGATGTGGTCCTGGTGAAAATGAGTTTGACACCCCTGAATTAATTGAACTGGTAGACAGGGTTCATTTTCAGTTTGATATTGTCATTCATCTTGGAAAGACACTGCTAATATCTAAAGCTTATTGTGAATCTGCATTCCTTATTCAAACTGGAAAATACTGTTAAAGTTACACAATTTCAGCAAAAACTTCTTAGTAGTAATGAATAATACCATTTGAATTTTCATAATAAGGATATCAGAAGAGTATCATAGTTCCACTAAGTGTCAAAAGATTGATAAATTTATTTGAAAAAAATTATGATGGGCCCAATGTCTTAGAAATGTGGACTACACTTACATAGGTTGAAGGGGTAAAAGAGAGGAAAAGTGGAGCAGCAAGAATCAGCAGAAGAGAGATGCAAATATGTGATTCTTGCTGCAGTTTCTCACAATGAAATGCAGAATAAAGGTAATCAGAAACTTTTTTAAAAGCTACAGTGTCTAGATGCAAATTTTATGGAATTTAGTAGCCCCCAGCTCTAAAAGTAGTAATACTTTTGTATAACCCATCCCTTTACAACTGTGGTTCTAATTATACACCGTAACAGCATTTGCCTACATTTAGAGCATAAATGTGAAAATAGCTGTAAAGAGTTGTATGCCCAAAAACATAAAATTGCTTACCAGAAAAAAAATAAAATAAAAAGAACCATCTTTTAGGTTCTTATCGAAATTGGACTGGGCCCTGTGTAAATGTTACATGTTGTGGGAAAAAAGAAGGCATTTGGTTTTGTATGTGTGACTGTTTACATTTACTTAGTTGGTGAAGCATCATTCATTCTGGCCATTAAAAAACAAAAAATAAAAAATGCTTGAATTTGATCTACAGGAGTTAGAGGATATGGTGTTACTAATCAAACAGGTAATAAACAGTTACAAATTGCTTAAATGAAAAAAATCAATTAATAACATTTTATTTTATTTTATTTTATTTTATTCTATTTTATTTTATTTTATTCGATTTTATTTTATTCGATTTTATTTTATTTTATTATGTACTTAAAGACACACACATACAAATACTTGATTATAAGTTAGCCAACTGAATACAACCGGGTCATATTGGTTTGCTCTGTCTAGGTGATTGACAAGCTACGATAAAACTAAAAGCTTCTTAGTTAATTAGATGAAAGCATCTCGTCTTTAAGTGTGAAGGTGATGTTTTATTTCCTAAATGGCCTTTGTAAAGTTGTTTGTATTTCCTTTTTTAATAACAGAAAGAAAAATCATACAACCCTAATTTCCTACGACCCTCAGAAGAAAGAAAATCTCAGTCCCAGCAAAGTGCCAGATAATGTTTATAATGTTTATAATGGGGTGGCAGTGGAAGAGAAAGGAGTTATATTGTGGTTACAGAAGTTTGTTTTGTCTTATATGGGGTGTAGTAAGAACATTGTCATAATTCTACTTGACCGGCATATTTTTAATGCTGTCTCGGGCTGTCAATTGGTATATGTAGACTTATATTCTTTTGGGACTTAAAATACAGTCAAATCCAGTATAAATTTCAGTGTCTTTGCATGTCTTCAGGAAAAAAGAGTAAAACCAGGAAATTCTTTCAGCCCCTCTTAATCATTGCTTCTTGAATTCTTGTGGAACCTTTTTGAATATAATTACCATGCAGTAAGAAATTTGAAATTTTGTTCTCATCATATTTGGAAGAACAAAGCATTAAAAGTAAGGGGTTTGGAAGTGAGGCAGTATATATGGCTCTTCTAAATGATAAAGCCCCAGTCACAATAACTGCTTGTACTCAAGGTTGTAGTGGGGGATTTCCTCGGAGGGATTTATAGAGTTTCAGAGGAGCGTGCAGATGTTGTAAGCAGCAGTACTCTCCACATAATTTTTGATCGAGTCTGCAGGGCTGGTTCTGTCCCATTAATAAGCATAGTTACAAGTCTTGCCAGGCAGTGGAAAAGGCCATATATAAGCCCAAAGAAAGACAGAAACAGTGCCTGAAGGCAGCTTTCTCTGTGCTTCACCTGCTCCTTCTCTGGGTTTCTTTAAACATTGTAGTCCTTTTCTTTAAGAATTGCTGAGGAAAACTGAACTCTGTAATCAGTCAGCTTTACATTCAGTATTAAGCCTGCATTTAAGTTACCTTTTCACATACATTTTTCTTATATAGAACAATATTAGCTTGAAATCTGAATGGGATTATCTTTTTCTTCCAAAAGAACAATGCATCAATGTGTGCATATCCTTTAAAGCTAGAGCTTATGCTGAGAAACTTTAGAGTTAAGTTGAAACCAGATGCCTATTTTCTGAAATGCTGAAAATCTATTGCCTTCTTTGAGACATTACAAAACAGATCAGTGATCTGAGCTCATAGGTATGCTTTCTAGCAGATAAACTGGCAAAAGGCCAACAGCAGGAAGACTGGGATTTCAGTAAGGGAAGACAATGTCAGCCCTCCAGGGTGCCCCCCAAAGTGAGACCAAGCAGTGTATTGAATTAGTGTTTCCCTTATTTCTTTTCCTCTCGCCAGCTGCTGACCCCAGCATATCAGCTCTGCAGGGAGTCCTCTCTGGGAAAGCAGCTGCTTTCATGAGTGTAAGCATCAGTAAGCGTTTACCTGTGTGACAACAAGACCAAAGTAATCTGAGATAAGTTAAAACCAGTAATAAGCGTTTGTCCTAATTTCCTTACCAACAAGAAGAGCAGTATTTGAGTTAGTTAAATCAAAGCAATTTGCAGCTCAGTGCATCGTATTGTCTTTACATTTATTTGAGTGTTACTACTGTCAGTGTCATAGGGCTTAGTACGAAACCTCTTGCTTGCAAAATTTGTTCAAGTGAAGTCACCTTCTTTGACTTGCCAGAATAAGGACTATCATTTGCCTTTGAAAATTCCATAGACTAAGGATTTGCGATAAATTCTGAACATCAGTCTTACACATATAGCCACTTATCAATCAGGCAGTCAATATATGATGCCTGCAAAGTATTTTGGGAACTCTTTCCTTGAGCACTTCTGAGTTAGGGCTCGCAAAACCTGGATTTTGGGTTCTGGGAATAAAACACACTTCAGTTGCTCTTACAAAATGGCAGCTGAACAATGGCTGTAAAAATGATCCTGTAGACTGGCTCCTTAGAATTACAGCCTCCTTAGAATTACAGCTGGTGAGAGGGGTCAAGGACAGCAAAAAGAACTTTTTCAAATACATAGCAGATAAAACTAACACCAGAGGCAATGTAGGCCCACTGATGAACGGGGTGGGTGCCCTGGTGGCAGAAGATACAGAGAAGGCAGAATTACTGAATGCCTTCTTTGTCTCTGTCTACTCTGCTGGAGGCTGTCCTGGGGAGCCCTGTACCCCTGAGACCTCGGATGAAGCCAGGTCAATGGAGGAGTTTGCTTTAGTCGATGAGGACTGGGTTAGGGAGCAATTAAATAGTCTGGACATCCATAAATCCATAGGTCCATATGGGATGCATCCGCGGGTGCTGAGGGAGCTGGCTGAAGTCATTGCTGGACCGCTCTCCATCATCTTTGCCAAGTCTTGGGAAACGGGAGAGGTGCCTGAGGACTGGAGGAAAGCAAATGTCGCTCCAGTCTTCAAAAAGGGCAAGAAGGAGGACCTGGGTAATTATAGACCGGTCAGCCTCACCTCTGTCCCTGGGAAAGTAATGGAACAGCTTATCCTTGGTGCCATCTCAAGGCATATCAAGGATAAGAGGGTTATTAGGGGCAGTCAGCATGGCTTTACCAAGAGTAAGTCATGCTTGACCAACCTCATAGCCTTTTATGAGGATGTAACAAGGTGGATGGAAGATGGCAGAGCGGTGGATGTGGTCTATCTTGACTTCAGTAAAGCCTTTGACACAGTCTCCCACAGCATCCTCACAGCTAAGTTGAGGAAGTGTGGTCTAGACAATAGACTAGTGAGGTGGGTTGCAAACTGGCTTAAGGAGAGAAGCCAGAGAGTGGTAGTCAATGGTGTGGAGTCTAATTGGAGGACAGTATCTAGTGGAGTGCCTCAGGGGTCAGTACTGGGGCCAATGTTATTCAATATATTCATTAACGATTTGGACGAGGGTATAGAGTGTACTATCAGCAAGTTTGCTGATGACACTAAGCTGGGAGGAGTGGCTGACACGCCAGAAGGCTGTGCTGCCATCCAGTGGGACCTGGGCAGGCTGGAGAGTTGGGCGGGGAATAACCTAATGAAATTTAACAAGGGAAAGTGTAGAGTCCTGCATCTGGGCAGGAACAACCCCAGGTTCCAGTATAGGTTGGGAAATTACATATTAGAGAGCAGTGTAGGGGAAAGGGACCTGGGGGTCCTGGTGGACAACAGGATGACCATGAGCCAGCACTGTGCCCTTGTGGCCAGGAAGGCCAATGGCATCCTGGGGTGTATTAGAAGGGGGGTGGTTAGTAGGTCAAGAGAGGTCCTCCTTCCCCTCTACTCCGCCCTGGTGAGACCACATCTGGAATATTGTGTCCAGTTCTGGGCCCCTCAGTTCAAGAAGGACAGGGAACTCCTGGAGAGGGTCCAGCGTAGGGTAACGAAGATGATTAAGGGAGTGAAGCCCCTCCCTTATGAAGAAAGGCTGATGGAGCTGTGTCTCTTTAGTTTGGAGAAGAGGAGACTAAGGGGGGACCTCATTAATGTTTATAAATATATAAAGGGTGAGTGCCATGAGGATGAAGCCAGGCTCCTCTCGGTGGCAAACAATGATAGGACAAGGGGCAATGGGATCAAGCTGGAACACAAGAGGTTCTGCTTAAGTTTGAGAAAAAACTTCTCAGTGAGGGTGACAGAACACTGGAACAGGCTGCCCAGGGAGGTTGTGGGGTCTCCTTCTCTGGAGACATTCAAAACCCTCCTGGACATGTTCCTGTGCGACCTCACCTAGGCGTTCCTGCTCCAGCAGGGGGATTGGACTAGATGATCTTTTGAGGTCCCTTCCAATCCCAAACATACTGTGATACTGTGATACTGTGACAGAGATGAACAGAAAGAGGAAGAAAATAATTATAAATAACCTCTGTAATCTCATTCCAAAATAATGATGGCAAAATGAACCTGTTTAAATTCTGACAAAATTCACTGCTCAGAGACACCATTTCATAAATTATGTATTTAATTCACTGAACAATAACAGTGACCTGCTCATGCAGGGACAGAAAGACCATTGCTTCTAGTTTGATTTTAAAAGTTTATATCTTAGTGTGTATCTGATGTTCATCGTAAAAAGCTAAAGTAGTCTTCTCCAGTATTTGGCAGAGGTTAAGTTTCAGCTCTCCCCAAAGATGTCAGAAACAGGCTCAGTCCAGTGAAGAAGTTTCTGTGCAAGCAGAGGCATCAGAGCTTCCGTATGCCATTTCTTATGGTCCGACACTTAAATTCTGGCAGCAGTACTTCTGATTATTAGTTGTGCCTAATTGTACTGGGTATGAGCCTCACACTTAATACATTAAATAGGACATTTCTAACAACCTCAGGACTAGAAAAATCACCTGAAAATAGCAAGAAGTTGGAAGAACACTCTTGTAATTTTTCAGGCTTAGATTCTTAGAAAATTCTGTTCATTTCTTTGAACTCTTTCCAAAATCACATTATTCAGTCATAATTTGCGGTTTTCAAAGCACAGGGGCTGCATCATTATCATGTGAAGGGGAGAATTTTTTGCTCAGCATTTTACATCACTGAGTGGCACAGATCAGCATGCGTTGGTATTTTATTTACTGAATCTGCAACTCATATAGCAACTTAAACAGGCAACCTTGTATTGTTTTTATAATAAATATGTAAGGATTAAAACCCAATTCTTAATGACATGAAATAACCTACATGGCTATCAATCATGTGGTTGTGTTTTTTTTTATTTTTCTGTTTTTTGTTTTTTTTTTTTTTTTTTTTTTGAAAACCAAAAGTTATCAGTCAGAGCAAGAGAAGCTTGAGGTTAAATTGATTCTGGATAATACCCAAGGAACACTAAAGCCCCAGCTTCCCTCCAGGAGGAGAAAAACATTTGCCTGCAGAATTCCATTTTTAACAGGAGCCTGACACTGTTGAAACACAGAGGACATTCATCCAAAATAACAGCAGGTTAGTATTTGGGGCTGGTTATACTTTAAAGAAAACTTGAAAGTCTAAGCCAGTATTTCTGCAGCAGTCTGCCTTGTGAGGTTCTGAGCGGTTTCTCCTAAAAACTGGACAGCTGGCAGCTAGTGAGTCAGTTGAGGGATTGATAGAACAGGATTTTCTTAGGTTTTCTTTTTGACCTTTGGGCAATTACTTCACCTTCTTGTACTCCTCTGTCTTCTTGTTCCCTACATGACAAATAGAACAGGCAAAACTTCATAAGCTGCAGGAGTCTTGTTCAAACGCAGGTACACAGAGGACTGTAAAAATGATATGTCCTGGAACTAGAAATCTTGTTCATATCAAGACAGATGTTTTCAATGTCTGTGTGTATTTGGCACCTCTGCAAATAGAGACATATGTGTAAATATCTAACTCTAGTTAATAATTTTTGGCCCTGATAGCCAGTAATGGAATCTAATTTCCACTAGAGTTTGTGTCAGAAATAACACCAACTTAAATAATGCTGTGATTTTGTCTGTAATTCCTTGACATCCTCTCGTTTCCCCAAACTGTCTCATTTGCTGACATGAGCATAGAGAAGTCGATGGGCTCAAGTAATTACATCTGAATTTGATCCTTGTTTCAAGCCATGCACTCTGGAGACGAAAGCAACTCCTTTCACTGAGCCTTGGCAACCTAGCAGAAGGAGAAGCTGTTAGCAAGTGTGAACTCTGTCTTTGGGATCAGGGGGCTTAAAGGCCTGCCAGCTGGCTTCTCCAGTTATCTGAAATTTTCTTATTTCCCTCTAGACCTCTGAATAATTGGGGCTATATGTTGTATTATTTTCTTTAATTTTCAATAGTGTCCTTTAGCTGAGCTTCAGCACTTTGATATTTCTTTGGTCTTTTGTTTTTATTTTTTGATGTCTCCACCAGTGCAGTATTTAGCAAATTTTACAGTTTCTGTCCCTATAAGTAGTATGAACATTAGAAATTGCATTGTTTTCTGATGAAATTAATACATAAAAGATGGTCATTATTCCGTTCATACTTTTTTCTAAAATCATATTTACTTTGGTTGTGCTTTGTTTTTGATTGTTTCCAATGGAGTATTAGCTGAGCTGTTAGAAATTAGAAAAATCTTGCTTCATAAGAGGAAAGTGGGAATAGAAATTCTACTGTGCTGTCAAAATCCCTTTCAAAGAAAACTCTTCCTTTATTACGTTAGTAACTAACTGATCAAAACCGAAGATCCTGCACTCTGCTGTTAAGAAGTTTTTTGACATAGAACACAATCCAAATCAATCCATTAAAATCAGTACACTGAAGACTTTTTCCAAACTGTCATGTACTTACTGCTGTCATATTACCAGCAGTTTTTGCTTTGAGATGACATATTGTACTTTTTCTTCACCACTTCCTACATTTCCAAGATAACAGAAGGGAGAGTATATAGAAATTTGAGAGAGGAAGAGAAGGAATAAACTTATGTTAGGAATGTTACGAAGCAAACTGGGCAAAACAGCTTAGTCAAAACACTCAGCAGCCTGTACAAAGATTTCACCATAGCTTTTCTCCTTTCCACCTAAATGGTAAAGTTTGAATCCTACTACCGTATAAAGCTAGACACTGCAGTGATAGACAGCCCTTGTGCTGTCTAGGGAACCAGGACTGCTAATAACTTCTCATTTGTCTACAAACATAAAAGCCAGCTACCATCTGGTACTTAGCAGTATATAACAACCACCCTTACCTGTGCTGAGAGGTAATTAGTCAGCCCTCTATAGATTTTTCCCATTAATAATAATAATAAACATTCAGTCACTAGATTGGTACAATGAAAAACCGCAGGTTTTAAAGGGCCCTAAAAATTAATCTAGTATAATTGTAATTTCTGTTCTTTAAAAAAAATAAAAGGAAAAAAAAGCTGTGACAGGAGAGTTATGAAAACTAAAGACATTTCAGATCATAAAAAATCAAACTTGAATCTACCAAAACAAATCTTATCAGCCACTGAACAGTTTGTATTAGAAACCTACCTGGTTCTTCCAGTCTCACCATATGGAATAAAATGAATACAACCTAATGGGCCTGAAAGCATTTATTCATTAAAGACACAGAAAATCAAGAAACTAAGAAATCTGAAGTTAAAATGTGAGAGAGTATCAAGAAAACAAATTATAGGAAAGGAGAAATGTATCTTAAGAATTGCTGGAATAAAATAGAACTATGGCTAAAATCCAAGTACTTACATACTTTTTTAAAAAGTTTGAGTCTCTCTAACAACTGAGCCTGTACTTAAGAATATGTAAGCTGGCACTCTTATTGAGGTTTCCACCATGTATTAGCATTTGGATTTGGCTGCTTTATATTTTGCTGGCAGGTATTGACCTACAGGAGTTGAATAGAGAGAATAAAAGAGAAACCCTAAGAATTCAGTTGGATACATCCACTTTTTGTAGTGTTTTTGTAGCTATAGTATGTGTTTTCATACTTAATTTCTTTCAAAATTGGTACATACAATCTTTATTATGTGGAACTTAATTATAATTTAAAAATTACTATATATCCTACCTTTAAGCATTGTTTAGTTGTCTGAAGACTGAATTGAATTCTCCTGTAAAAAAAATTACAGAATTCTTCATATTAAAAATAATTTGCTTTCTGTTACTAGCACAGTGGACAGTCTCTTGACTTCAGTAAATTTCATTTCACCTTCTTACATCTCTTCTTACACATTTTGCATTAACTTCAGGAGCCTATGAAAGCATGACTCTATAAAGTGAATTCTGGATCAGAACCTATTTTACCTAAATATTGCATTTATACACATGTAGATTACAATTCTGTAATTTCTACATTCAAAGTGTCAACACATTTTGAAAACAGGTGTGTCATCCATAAAATTTGTCCTAACTGTATATGGTAATTGCATTGTTTGCTTGCCTACTTAAGTTCGTATAAAACTATGTTCTCAACTTCATATGATGGCTCTTTTTAAAAATTGTGCCATGCATTCTTGGAGCAGAAATATATCGGAGTAGGATATATTTATAGCAGTCTTCTTCAAACAGGAGAAGAGGAACTAGCTCCCACTTAGAAATGCTTATTTAATGTCTGTACTGACAGCTGGTCTTCTTCCCTGCCTTTAGGCCAAGATTAAATTTTGCCTTACTACACTGACATTGGACAAACCAAGGGAAATCCAGAGTCTGAGTAGTCGGATGTAGACTATTCCCCTTTTTCATTTTTTTAGGCAGAAACATGTGAAAATAAGTACGTCTCCATTTCTCATGTGACTAAAAAGTTTCATCTGTAATTAAGTGGACATGTAATTAAGTGGACACCAGCTAAAATTAAAGGTATTCAGAACAGAACTTGAGATGGCATGTCTTTCAGGAGTGTTTTGAATGTTGCTAAACTGCTAGTATTATTTTTTTACCAAAACTGAATGCTTAAAAGATGGGAGAGTATATAAGCTATAAAGCTTTAGAATCTGTATAAACTAGCAAACCTCAGGAAACCATTTATGTTTACTACAGTTTAGAAAATGCTCTATGTAACTGGTGTGAACCCAACATACTTGTATAGAATTAAGTCTTCATAAACAAGACTTTCTGTTAATCATTTCAAACATTTGTATGTGAGTTGATACAGCATACTCATGTTCTCTAAATTATCTCTTTTACCAGCTACATTGTGGCTCAAGCACATTTTTTTTAACAGAGGGTTGTTGCCCCTGTTAGGCAGATTAAAAAATCAAATAGAAGTTTTTCATTAAGGGGGTGAATTCAGGACTACCTAAGCGGAAAGAACGAAATCTACTGAAGAATCAAGCCAACTTTATAAGTTTTATTAGAAGTCTAACTAATTAAGGTTTGTCTATAATCTTGTATTAGTAGTTTGCAGGTCAAACATATACTGGGAGAGTATGCAGATGAAACATATATTGGTTATATAGTAAATTATGAAGAAGGTAATACACAGCTTGTAGTGTGATCTTCTAATCCATCTTCTAATGAAAGTAGAGCAATTCCACAGAAGGAAGTTTAATACTGCAAAATTAAGTTATTTTATGATCCAGTTTTCTCTTATGATAACAGACCTTTTTCTGAAAATACTCTCTCAGGAAACTGCTAATGAATCCTCACTTAAAATTGCTTCAAAAAGTATTATCAGTTCCCTATTTTTTTTCCTGTTATACTTGTATTTACTAGCTTGAGCCCATGGGTTTCATCTTTTCCATCTATAGTCATTATGGCAGCATCATGAAAATAAAGTATATGGTGGACATATTTAGTGCCCAAAATCTCTGTGGGTTGTGTTTGTTTGTTTGTTTGTTTGTTTGTTTGTTTCTGCACTTGCTCTACTGGGGCTTTTTGCTTGTTGAAATGTTTTAACTAGCTGTTAGAAGACAGAGTAGCTTTCTTAAAGTGCCAGTGCTGTATTTCAGGTTTCTTTTCAGATCATGTGAAATTCACACCCTGTGAATTATTCAAGAGCTGGATGAGATGGAATGTTTGCAACTGGAGATTTTGTGAATAAGCAATCCCTTTTAAACTTTCCATCCCATGTCTTGTTTCAGCTCATCATTTGTATATTGTCCTTGTTCTGTCACTGGTTAGTAGCCATAGGACTATTTTTTAAATAATCAAAATTAATAAAATTGGTTGCAGAAAGTATGAAAAAGATCGTAGATTATATTTATGATTAAAAGGTAGTTGACAGTTTTGCTGGCAGTTGGGTACAAGGGAGTGTCCTGGTTTTGTTAAAAACAAGTTTCTCTTTTAGTGAATTTGCCTGTCAGCTAAAGCTTTCATATTGACTGCATTTTCCTAGAGAACCAGATTCATGTTTTGGTAAACATAGCAATGGAATGTGAGGTTATTGGTAAGCATGGATGTACATCTTGTGAGAAGGGCAATGAGAAACAGGTGACCAGAAACTGACCGAATATAACATCACATTCACGTGAATACTTCATATAAAAGTGGGAGATCACAAGGATCTCATCCTTTTTTGGTTATGGCCGACATTAGGAGAGGGCTTTGCTAGTCGTCCCTGTGAACTGAGGCCTAGTGACAGACTGAATCCAGCTCCAGTTAGCTTCAGAGTCCACTCCAGGTCTTCAGGTGCCAGTTCTGCAGTTGCTGGGACTTTCAAGATTGGTTTTCTATATTTTGTATTATTTTCTCTATTCTTATCAGTAGCATTAGCAAAACATTTTTAATTTTTCCAACTCTCTTCTCTCTGTCCTTCTTTCCCTCCCAATCATCTGTCCTTAGTGGGAAGGGGGGAGAGGGAGGAGCTTGAGGGGGAAAAAGGGGAGAAGGGGTTAACAATACATCTGCCACAGTTTTATTGTCACCCTGCAATCAAACCCTCAACAGGGAGTCAGCAGCAGTCCTGAGAGACAGGGAAATCCCTACGCCTTGAAACAAAACTGAACCTGTGAGAGCACATCTCTTTCTCAGAGCCTTTTGCTGGAGTTTCTTAATATGCTCCACTTACCCAGGCTTTAAGGAAGCTTGGGTTTGTTTGTCTGAGCCCTTCTTGACCCAGTGCAGTGAACAGTGCCATATTTAATAGTGCATGCAAGAAATGTTGACAGAAGCCCACTGTAAAATAACTTCTGTATTGGCATTTCACCTGGAGTATGGGAACTAGCACACTAATTTGATTAAATTCCAGGTTTTCATATTATGTGTAAGTGACCTGAGAAGAAAGAAGGAATAGAGTGTCTTTTTACAAGGAAACTGACAGGTAAACACTGCTGGAAACAGAGGATGAAAAACAAAAACAAAATCAACCAACCAACCAACCAACAAAAAACAAACAAACAAACAAAACAAACAAACAAACAAACAAAAATGAAAATGAAAAAAACAACCTTAAAGACTAGATAGGAGCAATGATGTGCAAATGTGGTGAAAAACATGAAAGCTGAGGATGTGATAGTGGTGATCACCACACAGTGGAATATTTGCTGAAGTTTTTGCCTCACATATTTGGGAAAGAGGGAAGACAGTATCAGAAAAATGGGGGGAAACAGACACAGACCACATCACAGTTGCTGGGACTGTCCCAGAAGAGGACAGTCTTCAATGTGCTGATGACTTTAATTCATTAAAAAGTAGAACATGAAGACTAATTAGAGTGGATCATTTTTGTGACAAACAGAATTAGATCAAAGGAACAGAATCTCAGAATCTCAGGGTTGAGGTTGGCAGGAACCTCTGTAGGTCATCTGATTCAAGCCCACTGCTGGAGCAGGGCCACCTAGAGCTGGCTTCTCAAGACCATGTCCAGAAAACTTTGAATATCTTCAAGAAGGAAAGCTCCACCACCTTTCTGGGCAACCTGTGGCAGTGCTTGGTCACCCTCAAAGTTACAAAATATTTCCTGATCTGAGGAAACCTCCTGTGTTTCAATTTGTGACTATTGCCTCTGGGCCTGTCACTGGGCACCACTGAAAAGAAACTGGCTCTCTCATCTTCATACCCTCCCTTCAGGTATTTACAGACATTGATAAGATAACCTTGGGTTCCAGTGCTTTGGAAGCACAGAAAAGGGTATCTACTTAGAAAAATAGAGCTGTATCATCTTATTGATCATTGCATCATTTAGCTGTTTCATCTAGTTCCTAACATGTGTAACTAGTTATGAATTAATACTTATTTTGATAAAGAAATTTCTTGTAGGTACCTTTTCTTTCAGTTTTCTGCTTTTGTCCTTTTTTATATATATATATATATATAATTTCTTGTTCAACAAATTAAAAAAAATACTTAAATTGCATTTATTTCGTGCAATGAGCTTCAGTACTATACTCCAGAGTTAAGAGGTAATAAGTACCTCAAACCATCTAATTTGCATGCTTTCATCTGAAGAATAGGGTAAGCCAGAGTATCAGAGATCACATTTCTCAGTTATTCCACTTAAATTGAAATGGTTTGTTATACTGCAGACTTTTTATTCTTTTTGTCATGTCTGTGTGAGCAGGAAACAGATACTCAAGCCTGAGTGGTCAGTGAGTCAGCTGCAACGGAAACAATAAAACAATGTTTAAGGGGGCTGGGATCTTTGTGGTTTTGTTGGTTTGTTAATTTTTTTTTGTTTCCTGCCCTCTTTGTTTGGTTGGTTTTGGTTTTGTTGGCTTGTGGTTTTGTTTGTTTGTTTGTTTTCTTTTTTTTTTTTTTTTAGAGAATATTTCATATGGAATTACTTAATTGCTTTTATCTTCCTAGATCACCCTAAAAAAATATTCTTCCCTTCCTGTATAACAAATACATATCAAAATATGTATAAAAATAGAAGATGCCATTCCTGCCTCATCAGTCAATTATTTTCCTTGAAAAATTTTATTTGATTTTTTTTCAATCCATGGAAATTTTTCTGTGCCTTTCTCATAAGGAAATGTTGAGAACATTTTCCAGAGACCAGTAGCCCTAAACCAATTTCAAGTGTATATGTTTGTATTAGCCTACACTTATGCCAAGAAGAGCAGTCTTTCTTGCTGTTTTGTCACTCATTATCTCGTGTGTGTGTGTGATGTATTACTTTGTGTAGAAATGCACAAGTACATTTAGGTTTATGTTTATATTACAGAAGATGTGGCTGAAGAAATACATCTTGCATTTGAAGTGCAATGTAACGAAAGTAGTAGTTCACTTTATGCTCCCCATCAATTCATAAGAAAGCTCTGCAGAGACCACAGAAACTGCTCTCCTGTGGCAGTAGAAAGGCCATTGTGTCTGAGGAATAAAGTTGTCAATCACATTCTTCCCCTCTTCAGTATAGACAACTTTAAAGAATCTTGGTATTCAGCAATAATTGTTTGAAGGCAAAATTATAAAGAGGTAAAGGGAAGAGGACCTTTTTCTTTTAAGTTTTTAATCTATCCAGTCCTTTGAAAAGGAAGAGCATATGTAAGAAGCTTGAAATATGAATTTTATTCAGAGACAGCTCTATAGCAAAAAGCGGCCTTTTCTTGATCTCCAAAGAATAAAATAATGTTATGGCAGTCTTACTCAGGCAGGAAAAAAATGGGTAAAAATCTACCAGCAATGCAAATGCACTGTAAGAAATTATGTGAATTTAAAAATGTGAGAGCAAACAAAAGAAATAGCTGCAGCCCAAACCAGTAAATATTTTGAAATTTTCCCTTTGAGAACAAAGGGAAAAATATGCAAACAGGAAATTATGAAAAATAAAGACATAGGAAAAAAACATATCATTTTAAAGTGACAATGAAAATAGACAAAGAGTGTAGGCTATAGTACGCATAAAAATAGTACCTTAAAACTCTGAACCTAACTTTATTTAACACCTATTAAAAGCATCAAAACTAGAGAATATAGGTGAAATGCTAATGGTAAGGGCATGTGGAGTACCCTACTATTCTGCAAGAGCTAGTTGTAGACAAAAGGGCTTAAAAAGAAGCTTTTACTATTTCTGTCAAAAAGAAGCCATTATAAGAAAGGTTAGGGAAGTGAATGGTATAATTTTTCAAGGGAATGAAATACAAATATATCACAGGATCTCCATTTCAGCCCTAGAAATGAGACAGGAATAAAAAAAAATAGCAAATCCTGAGAGATGGAGAGGTCTGCTTCTATGGTTTCCCCAGCAGGCACTTTTTTGTATATTATGGACAATCTCACAATAGGAGGGACTTGAAAGACAGAGAAATTGCAGAAGGAGAATTATAAAAATATTTTCCCTTGGTTATACGAAAGAAAACCAGAGAAGGTGATAAGTAGCTCAAGGAAGCAGTTTGAGCTCAATTTTTAGGATGGAAAAACCTAAATATTTTATATTGCATAAGATCCTTTGACAGAGATACAGAGAAGTTACCTTGAATTCTTTCAGTGAATCACTTGTGTGACTGTTTCTAAATATCTTCTTTTTAGTGTGGTGTAGTTCCCAGGTGTCATTCACTTGATTCAGCAGTCAGATATATACATATATATCCTTGCAGAGCTACAATGACTGATTTTTTTTTTTTTTACTCCTATAACATGCAGAACATTGTAATACTTTTCAACACACAAAAGATAAATCTCCATAGTAGGAGTATTTTACATCCAAATTTTATGCTGAAGTATATCTGAAGTGTTGTTTTGTCTGTCCTTAATCTGATGGCAAATGGACATATTTCTGTAGTGATCCAACTGCTAAATGGCCATCAACTCTAATGTAAATTTGTAAATGTTATGTGGAAACAGTAACGAAATTTGTTAACTGTAGCAGAATTTAATTCCCAATTCTCATTCCATTTATCTCTGTATTTTTAAAAGGTCCCGCTAATGAGTTCTTTATATAATTAATCATGTAGACACTGTTCAAAGCAGATAACTTAAAACTTGGTTGTGAAACAAAGAGTTGGTGAACTCTTGCTGACTGTAGCTTCAGTGAAATTAATGGAGAATTTAATGTGCTATGGGGTTCCTCAGAGTAACGCCTTACAGGACTTGATCTTGAGTTTGTACAATATTTAACAGAAATTATCTTAATATATCTCTAGTGTTCACTGTTAAATGATCTCCAGATTGCTTCTGGAAAGTGTATTAATTATTCTCCTAGCATTGTACTAAATACACATATTCCAAGAAAACTTTTATTTTTCTCACAAATGATTTCTACTAAGTATGAAAACAGAATTGTAATTAATTAAGAAATACTGGTATGTTTCTGAATTCCATAATTGCAGTTTTTACAGTGTTTGTCTTCTTCCTTAACCAGAGGAACTGATTTTAGAGAGTTTATCTGCAGACCGCCTCTGTAAGAAAAAACCAAGTGTGTATATGTCGATGTTGGTTCATCTTTCACCTGGCAGCTTTGATATATGGGGGCTGAGGTCTCAAATGTTAAGGATGATGTCTTTGACAATGACTGAGCTTTTTTTTTTATTATTTTTCAGCTTCTATATTGACAGTTTTATCCAACTTATCAGGCAAGCTAGGAGTGTAATCTCTGTAACCATTACAGTATGTTTTTGTTCTTTTAAACATTGTCAGTTAAGAGCATTTTGATCATTCTGTCTCTAGAGTCTCTCACTCAAAACATTAATTCAACATGTTACTCTTAATTGAAAATGCACAAGCTGGAAAGACAGACTAGTGCTTAAAATATATTGAAACCTGCAACATATCATAAAGATATTTTCTCTATTTTAAGGTAAACCAGAAATTTCTTTCAATAAATGTTTTGAGTTTACCTAAGGCTTATGTGGTATGTCACTTCAATGTGGACAAAAAATGGTGGCATCTCTGAGGCATTAAGAAAATTTCAGTCTCTAAAAAGAATCAGTCATGATTGGTACTTATTTTCTGATATTTCCATGGCATTATGAAATACTGTCTATTTTACAACAACTTTTAATCACAGTAGGATGACATAAGTCATCAATTTAAAAATTCTAAATTTTGATGCAATATGCATCCATAAACATGAATACACACCCTTTTTTATCATAACTTTGTCTACTCTATAAAGTTTTTAGATAACTTACAAGACAGTACCAGCAATGAAGACATAGGATACTGTTTTGATAAACCTTGTAATATGTAAGACATTATAACAATATAACAGTAAAGATAGAAGATAGATAACAGGATTCCAAAATCAAAACCAGAATCAGTTACAACATATAGAGGATGGCTTTCTTTCCATTGCAGAATATAACTAACATTTGTCTTGATTATAACTAAGAAACAAAACTGGTTTTCAGGTATTACTGATTTTTTTTAACAATAAATTTGAAAAAACTATCCAATGTTTTTGTTTGTTTGTTTGTTTGTTTCCATTTGCAGATTTTTCTGTGTATATGCAATTACTATGCAGTTGCTACTAAGCTTTAGTTGCATTCAAGATGTTCTAAATGCTTAAATGATGATAACTTTAATAATAAAATAGTTCTCTTATGTGTATCAGGCACTGGTGTTTGGTTTTATCTAAACATTTATTGCATTATTTATCATTGATTTTGTCAGAGGGAAGAGTGTAGTGAAACAAATGAGATCTTTTTTTTTAAAAAAAAGTTCAAATTCCCTCTCCCAACTCTTGTCAAAGTTCTATCAAGATATTTGAAGTTGACTGTAGACTTTTGCAGTACTTTGAAATTCATCCATTGATATGAATACGCATCAGTACTATCAGCAGTTTAAATCCAAGGTACCTGTCAGTTCTGAAGCTGGCCTTTGCTGATCTGAAAGCCAGACAGCTTTGCCTTCTGTTATGTTACCCCTAAAGCTGTCCCCAATGCTTGCTCACCCTTTTGAGATCTAAAGGGCTGTGTCTCCTTGTTCTGCTGTTGTGCTGCTGGCCTCACTGAGTAAATATAATCAATGAAGGGTTTCTTAAGACGCTTTGCACATGGTAATGAACAAATCTCGGAGCAAACCCTAACCATAGGAGATAAAGTTATCACCAGGAGAAAGAAAAAAAATAAAAAATAGAAAAGTTCTGTGTTTCAGATGATTATGTTGCAAGTATAAGCCTCTGACATGGGATATAGGGCTTCAAGCTTCATTCACTTGTGTCTACTCCTGGGTTAGCCTGTGACAGCTGATGTACCACATGCAGTCCCAGCAGTATGATTTCTGTGTAGCCTGCTGCCCTCAGGCTTGCAGTGCCCCTTGCACCCACCTAGTGCAGCTGGGTGCCACAGCCAGCACATCCTCTGGCTTCCCCCTCTAGGCTTGGGAAAGAGTTTGGACAGCCTTGGAAGTGAGCTGCTCTCAAGCAGGGTTTCTGCTTCTGAAGAATCTTGCTTTCTTCTCCTTAGCAGCATGAGGATTTTAGAGAAATCTTTCTGCTCTTTTCAGACAGAAAAGTCTGAGTTGTCCCCTAACTATTTTTGAAAATGTATGTTTTGTAACAGGCTCTTTGGATTTATATTTCCATAAAAGTAACAGAAGCATGTTAATAACTGTAAAATTAGTTAAAGAGTGTTTTATCTTCCAACTGTGGTGATACTTATGAACCTTTTACAATGCATAGGGTTAAAAAACATGTACTACAGTACAAGCAAGAAAATTAAAAAATACATTATTAATTGAAAGCTATATTAAAGGACTTAGGTCTGGGCCATGGAATAAACCCCCTAAATTTAATAATGCCTGTGTTGGAATTTAATAATGTCTGTTTATTAATACTGATATTGCATTGAGACAGAACAGGACAATGCTGGAGATCAATTTTTGCCTATTCATTTAAGTTATGATGATGTACTGATTCCATTAAATGCCACTGATAAAAATAATTTTAGATATGGTACAATGTAGCATGCAAGTAAGGTCAAAATCAAATGAATATTAAATGAAATTAATATTAAATAGTATTAACTTGACTCATCTGCAAGTGTTAAAATACAAGCAGTGAAATGTTAGATATGTAAATATATTCATACTATATACTGAATTTTCATTTATAGAAATGAATTTCCACTTTTATTGAAGTAATCTGAAGAATGAGAAAGGTTGAGTAATCTATAGCCCTATATTATAAAGGACTGAAAGGCAATACTAAAAAACCTATTAGCTTTGAAATACTTGCTGTTAAATATTTCTGTTTTTAAAATACTTTGAAGATCAACTGGTTAATTCTTCTTTATCATTTATTGTTTTTAATATTGTTATGGGTTTAGATCACGCTTTTCTGCTATACAGAAAATGAATATTGTAAAACCAGTACTTTTCTTATCATGTAGGTCTGTTCTCTGCATGTATATAGCTATGTTTGGCTCCTTTAGTAATAAATACAAGTTTCTGCTATTGTTTCCTTTCCTCATTGCTGATCCCATAAAGCCAAGAATATGAATTGATGGTCTTCAGCACAGCCAATTGAGAATAGAGTTTCTTACCACATGAGACTGGCTAGTTCATTATGTGGCTCTCTTGAATGCAGAGGTATTGCAGGTGTCTGTTTTTATTATTGTCAATATAGGAAAGGAAAAAAAGAAAAGAATGGTCTGGGTTTAAGATACTTAACTTAGTTTTGCAGATTCAAAGAAAAAAAAAATAGATTGAAAGTCCTCCTCAAGGCATGTCTTCAGAAATAAATCACATTACTTAGGACTCTGGACAAGTGAATTTTGAAAATCTTCAAATCTTTTGAAAATCATGCTGTAGTATGTCTCTGAGTGACCTATTCCCATTCTTAAGCTTGCTCCCCAAGAAAAGCTGCCTCCTTATGTCTAATGGGATTTTCCTTTTTTGTCACTTGTGACCACTTCCCCATCCTGTTGCTGTGCACCTCCCAGGAGAGCTTGTCTCTGTCTCTTCTACTACTCCCTTTCTGGTACTGGCAGACTGCAATTAGATCCCTGGGCACCTTGTCTCTTTTACTGGCAGAAGAGATCCAGCCCATGCAGACTGTCCATATATATCAGATTTTCCAACATCCAAAGAACCTCAATGGCCACGCCGCAACTTCTGGGAGTTCCTCTGAATGTCATCCCATCTCTACAGTGTACTAACCACTCTCTCCAATGTGGATGATAAAATGTATCTGGACCAATATCAATTCTTAAGAAACATTTTCCCAGAGTCTTAAACTTCAGTCAGGCTTCCACTACTTTGTGGTGCATCCAACCCATAAATCCTCAGTTTGGCTATGAGGATATTGTGTGAGACTGTGTTGAAAGCCTTACTAAACTCAAGGAAAGATATTTGCACTGCTCCGTTGGTCTACATCTGGTCATTTTATCATAGAAGACAAGTCAGTCAAACAGGATTTAATCTTGGTAAATCCATACTTGCTATCTCAAGTCAGATTATAGCTGACCATGAGCCTGAAAATCTTTTCTAGGAGGGTTTGCACTATAAATTTGGTAGCAATTGAGGTAAGGCTGACCAGCCTTGTAGTTCTGTGAATCTTTCTTTTTGCTTTTTTGGAATATGGACATGGTTTGCCATTTTTCATTGTTTAATAGATAGCAGGGAGTATCTCCCCAATGATGGCAGTCACTCCATTCAACACTGCCAGATGCATCCTGTCCCATTTTGTATTTCTCCAGTTTACCTACATATCTCTAACAAGTTTGAAAGAATGAGAGATTGGACGGATGGGATTTAATCAGTAGATTAATCCACTTTTCTTTAAAATTACTCAAAGCCAGTAAATGAAGATTACCCAGTGCAGGACTCATTAACCATTGAAATAAACTATGAAGGTAAGTGGCTGATAATCCATTTCTTGAATCCTTTAAAGCAAAACTAGTACCTTACTAGATCATATGTATTAATCAAACCTCAGTCGTTAGGCTTCCTACCAGAAAAAGTGAGTGGAGTCTTTTGTCTTGTCTAGCACATGACTCTGTCATTTAATTGTTCCTTTTTGGTTAGAATCTATGGACTTGCTGTTGTGTTTGTTTCCTCAGAGGGAGTTGCTCTTCAATAGTTTTGATTTAATGGTAGAAAGAATCAGAGGAGTAAAACAATAACAGTAGTTTATCTAATGTAATACTCGAAAAGACTGACAGATTCTATTTTGTGAGAAACTTTCTTCATTTTGGAAGACGAGGGATCAAAAGCAAAGTACTTTAGTGAGCATGTTTATGGCAATGAAGCTTTATATGAAGTCTTGCCTACACCTTTAGTGAACAGATGGGTAGTACTCGATTATGGTTACAGTTGGGGCACTAAAGAAAATGTTGTCATTTTTTCCCCTGCTAGCCATTTATCTGTTTAATTCTTTGACAGAACAGAGGAAATGTAATTAAATGTTCTGTTTTAGTTAAAATGAAAGTAAATTTATTAGTCACGGAAACTCTGTGTTCCATTTATATTTAGGGAACACAGCAAACATGTCTCTGCTTCTATTGTTTGTTACCATCTAGCATGAGGTTATTTCTGATTGCTTATTTGGCCTATGGAACAGATCATACTAGTGATAGTCTTCATTTTTACTAATTCTAAAGAATTCTAGTGGGCAGTAATAAATAAATAACAGAAGAAAAGCACATCCTAAGAAGCACTCCGGTAGGAGATGTTTTTAAAAAACGACCGTCATGACATTTCCTAAATGGGAGCATGTAGTTGGCTGGTCGAACTGGAGTGTTTATTCAAGTAAAAACAAAAATAATAAGAATCAGTTTGTTTCTTGATGTTATTTCCATTTCACAGAATCACAGAATGTGAATTAGGGTTTGGAAGGGATCTTGAAAGATCATCTAGTCCAGTCCCCCTGCCAGAGCAGGAACACCTAGATGAAGTTACACAGGAAGGTGTCCAGGCAGGTTTTGAATGTCTCCAGGGAAGGAAACTCCACAACATCCCTGGGCAGTCTGTTCCAGTGTTCCGTCAACCTCACAGTGAATAAGTTTCTTCTCAAATTTAAATAGAACCTCCTGTGTTCCAATTTATACCCATTGCCCCTTGTCTCATCATTGGTTGTTACCAAGAAGAGCATGGCTCCATCCTCATGACACTCACCCTTTATATATTTATAAACATTAATGAGGTCACCCTTCAGTCTCCTCTTCTCCAAGTTAAAGAGACCCCGTTCTGTCAGCCTTTCCTCATATGTGAGATGCTCCACTCCCTTAATCATCTTCATGGCTCTGTGCTGGACTGTCTCCAGCAGTTCCCTGTCCTTCTTGAACTGAGGAGCCCAGAACTGGACACAATGTTCCAGATGTGGTCTCACCAGGGCAGACTAGAGTGGAAGGAGAATCTCTCTCGACTTACTAGCCACCCCCCTTCTACTACACCCCAGGATGCCATTGGCCTTCTTGGCCACAAGGGCACAGTGCTGGCTCATGGTCATCCTGCTGTCCACCAGGACCTCCAGGTCCCCTTCCCCCACACTGCTCTCTAACAGGTCGTTGTCCAACTTACACTGGAACCTGGGGGATTTTCCTGCCCAGACACAAGGCTCTATATTTGTCCTTGTTATATTTCATTAAATTTTTCCTCGCCCAACTCTCCAGCCTGTCCAGGTCTCACTGGATGGCAGCACAGGCTTCTGGCATGTCAGCCACTCCTCCTAGTTTGGTGTCATCAGCAAAATTGCTGACAGTGCATTCTATTTTCTCATCCAAGTTGTTGATGAATAGATTGATTAATACTGGCCCCAGTACTGACCCTTGAGGCACTCCACTAGATACAGGCCTCCAACTAGACTCCATTGACCATGACTCTCTGGCTTCTTTCCTTCAGCCAGTTCCCAGTCCACCTCGCCACCTGATCATCCAGTCCACACTTTCTCAGTTTAGCAGCAAAGATGCTGTGGGAGACTGTGTCAAATGCTTTACTGAAATCAAGATAGACCACATCCGCCAATCTGTCATCATCTAGCCACCTGGTTATGTCCATATAAAAGTCTATGAGGTTGGTCAAGCATGACTTCCCCTTGGTAAAGCCATGTTGACTGCCCCTAATGACCCCCTTATCCTTGACATGCCTTGAGATGGCACCAGGGACAAGTTGTTCCATCACTTTCCCAGGGATGGAGGTGAGGCGGACCGGTCTATAATTACCCAGGTCCTCCTTCTTGCCCCTTTTGAAGACTGGAGTGACATTTACTTTCCTCCAGTCCTCAGGCACCTCTCCCATTTCCCAAGACTTGGCAAAGATGATGGAGAGTGGCCTAGCAATTACTTCAGCCAGCTCCCTCGGCATCCGCAGGTGCATCCCATCTGGATCCATGGATTTATGGATGTCCAGATTGCTTAATTGCTCCCTAACCCAGTCGTCATCAACTAGGGCAAACTCCTCCATTGTCCTGCCTTCCTGTGGGGCCTCAGGGGTATGGAGCTCCTCAGGACAGCCTCCAGCAGTGTAGACAAAGAAGGCATTCAGTAACTCTGCCTTCTCTGTATCTTCTGTCACCAGGGCACCCACCTCATTTATCAGTGGGCCTACATTGCCTCTAGTTTTAGTTTTATCTGCCATGTATTTGAAAAAGCTCTTTCTGTTGTCCTTGACAGCTTTCTTCAGCTGTCTCATTGGCCATGGGGCTGGGGCTTTTACTTTGGTGATATCAGGGATTTATCTCCACTGGAATTTTAAAACCTTCAGTAAAATCTTACCATTTCCCACTTTCACGAAGGACAGTGGAGGGGCACATATGAGCACCAGGCCTGACACTGCAGAGTAAGAAGGATGCTGTGCTTACACAGTAGTGTTTAGTGTAGGAGAATCCCCATTGACTACAGTGCATGAAGGCTGCCCCTGTGGGCTATGCTATATGTTCTTAAACCCTATTTTCTCGTTTGATTGTTCTAAATGAAAATGTTGTCAATCTAAGCTTTCAGAATTTAGAAGTGACTAAGAAGTTTACCCTTAGTTTCCCTTTCCATCAGTTTCTCTCTCTTTCAGAAATTTACTCTGATTTATCTCTTCTAGTGCTCTAATCAGAAACTAGGTTGATCCAGTTAATGGAAACGTCAGGATTAGATATTAATTGACTCGACAGCCCTGTACAGTTGTCCTACAAGCTATGGGTGATTCTGATACAGGGAATTGACAATTAACTAATTAACACTTAAAGAACTGACACTTGACACTTAAAGAGCTAACCCTACCCCACATCACTAAAGAGCCAACAGAGAGCTGACCCTTTAACCCACATAGCCTTGCTTAGCTTTGTGTAACTTATTGTACGAGAAACAAGACTTCACTGACACCTTGCAAAGATAATAATCCTTGGGTGCATTCTTGGTGCATCCTTGGGTGAACTAGATAACAGAAACTTGGGCACAGGACAGGAGGTACGCCAGTTTTAACCAACTCAGCACTCTGAGACCTAACCAGCTCATCACACTGGACCAAAGGTGACCGTGTACAAAGAGGACCCGGGTTCACCATCACTGTGCATCTGTAACCAGGAGGAGCCGGAGGTGGAGACTAAGGAAATGGTCTCCCGGAACTCATTGTAATAAGAACCACCTTCTCAGGGGCAGGTTATGAATATGTATATGTGTTCCCAAAACTTTCATGAATATGTAACACTTTACTGCATTTAACCAAGCTCACAGCTACTGGAAATTTACACACATATTAGGTGAAATGATTTTCTGTGTGTCTGGTGCCATAAATAAACAAGTAAATGCATACCTTCTTTACAATCTCAAGGGTTGTAAGGTCATTTCCGCGCCTCGATTCAGCAACTGAGATGTCTGCTAAATACTTCAGTAATTTTCAAAATTCAACATTGATACTATGTTAGTGCTCAATATAATTATAAATTACAACTACTATAAATATAGTGTGAATTTGCCCCCTTGCAGCAGAGAAGACAAACAGCATCTTGGGCTGCATTAGGAGAAGCATCACTAGCAGGTCAAGTGAGGTCATCCATTGCCTCAGCCCTGGTGAGACTCATCGGGACTGCTGAGTCCAGATCTTCACTTCCCCATACAAGTTACACATGCACATACTGGAGCAAGTCCAGCAAAAGGCCATGGAGATCATCAAGGGACTGGAGCATCCGTTGTATCAGTTGGAGCAGAAAGCTGGCACTGGTTGGTCTGGAGAAGAGAAGGCTCTGGGTAGGTGTTATCAATATCTATAAATACCTGATGAAGGGAGGTAAAGAAGAGGAAGCCAGACTCTTGGTGGTGCCCACTGGCAGGGCACGAAGCAATAATCACACATCATTACATTTAAATATAAGAAGAAAATTTTTTTGCTGTGAAGGTTATCAAACACTGGAACAGTTTACTCAGAGATGTGGTGGAGTCTCCAGTCTTGGAAATATTCAGAGTTTGATTGGACACAGTCTTGAGCAACCTGCAGCAGTCAGCCCTGCTCTGAGAAGGGGGTGGCTGGACAAGACAGTATTTTGCATTTTAAAGTTGTTGATCCTGTACATTTTTTGCAAGGAGCAAAATAATATCTGGGCACAATTTCATATTGACAAGAAGCAGTAAAAAAGAATAGGTGGTACCACACACAGAAATAGTACAGGGGACACATGGAGGACTCCTAAGGCCCAGGGAAAAATTTACATCAAAAATTAACCAGTTTCTCCTTCATACAGCTTCAATGTGTTTCAGTATTATGGTTTCAATGGAAAGGATATTCTCACTTCAACAGAAATCTCATCATCATCTTGTAATATTTTAGAGTTCTCTTTTTTGATCTGTTGTTAGCCTATTGAATGCTGAGTCTAAGAGATTAAATTTCTTTATCCTAGTAAAGATAATAAGTACACAATATGTCCAAGAAATAATGCACTTTAGGGTGATATTACAAAAATCTCTCTTTAAAATGTCCCAGGAGCTTTTGGCTGTTAGTATTTACCTGCCTCTAAGTAAAAATTTATTAAAGCTCCTGTTACAGTGGAGAAGAAGGCTCTCTCTCTTTACCAGCTGTAGGAGCCAGCGAATTCTACCCAATATAATGTTCATAATTTGAAATCTGACATCTTTGCAATTAGTTGATATGTTATATAGAGTATCTAAATAAAAGTTTGCAACAACTCATAGAGAACCTTGACCTGTGAGTATTTAATATCAGCCTATGAATGAACGAAAATATTATTTTTTGCCTATATTGGTTTCAGAAACATGAGGATAGTTTCCTTACCAGGTTTAAACTTACAAAAATGCTGTCTATTGCATGTAAACCATATATAGTTACCAGGAAGCATCCCATTTTACAGTGGTCACTGCATTATATACAGTCACAGGGTTATTTTGTTTCCTAGGAAACACCCCAATTAAGCAAGTTCCTTGACTGAATGATGTCTATTGTACACATGAGTGTGAAATTCCACAGGATGGGCAGAAAGATCTATGAGTCAATCACTTTGTTGCCTTTAGCTGAGGCACCTTTCTTGTCTTTCCCTTGGTTGTGTGATGCAGAGACTCAGAGACTGAAACATCGTGCCATTCTTCTGTTGCCCTTCATATATTTTCTGTGCTTTCCTGCATTTGGAGAGGGATTAATTAGCTCAGAATTTTATGGTAACAGGTAGCAAAATGCCAGGTATTATGTTGTTTTCTCCAAGTCCTCTCAGTATGTTTTGCCTGTCATTTTGTGCAATACTAAAGGCAAATGACTATATTATCACAAGTATTCTGTGACTGGCAACTGTTATTGGCATCATATATCTAGGAACAGCTGTTGTTGTTTTATTAGAAAATACTCCAGTGATGCTTAGTGTAAAAGGAGCCAAGGCAGTATCAGCAGCATTGCCATTCCCTTTGTGATTAGTATTGTGTAGAATTTGCTAAAGTGTATTAAAAATTTATTTTTTCTAATCAACTATTTTAATTTTTTAGAGGAAATACATGACTTAAAGAATACTTAGAGAGATCATATGCAAAATGAATTATTTTAATCCTATTGCCTCTGAGTGTTTGTGCACATAGCCAAATTAAAAACAAAACAAAACAATATAGAGTAGACATGATCCGAGAACCCTGCAGAGAGTCTTCATCGGGAACATGAAAATGGCTCAGTTGTGTGTTCATCCACTAAGCAGAGTTAAAGATTTACATCCCACCATTTTGTATCAGAAAATGTTGTTTGAATAAAAAAGAAAATGTTGACTTCTGTGATCAGTTTTGCTATGATTTTCTATTAGAAATCTAAGGATAGAAAAGCAACAACCTTTTGAATGTGTTTGATTTCAAAAGTTGTTTTGCACTTTTTATGCTTTGTTACTTTTAGATACTCTTCTTCATAAGAAATAGCAGTGATATAGTGAGTCAATTATGTCGAATTGCAATGCATTATCAAATGATATATATTATTTTTATATCCTACTTGACATATTTTATTTTTAAACTCTTCAGCACTTGTTGTTGAATTTATTGAAATATTTTTAGATTCTAGTGTTTAATGAACTGTCCTTAGTAAATGACACATCAACTTTTAAGAACATTAAATTCTGTGTATATTAGTAGGTGTAATAATATTTATTAACAACTCTGTGCAAATAAAAATATTTATCAAATAAGAAGAGAAATAGCTATTGAAGGGATTGTCATGGCTCTCAGGCACATTGCTGGGATTGCTTTTTATGCATTGCAGCTGAGAACAAAATCTAATCTATTCAAAAATTAAAATAGAAAAAATAAAAGGGAGAAAGAAAACACAAGCAGTTACATAGCCAGTGTTAACCGCTATTTGTTTTCAGAGGTGGTGTTTCCTCTTCATGTGTTGTGAAACCAGTGGCATGCAACGGTAAAGTATTTCTTTTTACCCTTTTGCTCTAGGAAAGTGGGAAGTGGTTTGTAATTTGTTTATAAGACTGGAAAGTTGCTGCTGGGGGTGGGAGTAACTGGGATATTCCCTCGTGCTTTTGAACAAGAATGTGAAAAATCCCAGGACAATTGTTCTCAGTGTGTGAGCAGAGGTTCTTGGCAGCGACTGTGTTCATTTTCTTTGACTGCAGCTATTAGAGCAATCGTGCTTAAGAACAAGAAAGGGTTGGACTGAACTTGGCAACATCTTTTTCCCAATATGCTCTTAGCAATTCCTAAGGTATCTAGGGTACAGGAAATGTGTAATCTATAAATGACCTGGATTTTTCATTACTTTATGTGTTAATGAACCATTTAGTCTTTTTAGAACTGGTTGAATGTCAGCTGAATGACTAGTTTTCTAGCAGTTACCTGCAAGATGATCAATACATGTTTAGCATATTAAGCACCAACAAAGAGAGACTGCTTTTGTGGGTATACCATGTATCATATAAATGATTAACTGAAGCTGTTATCTAACACATAAAATTTCAACAGCTGCAAAAGAAAAACTATGTTTTGTTTTTCAAATCTTTATAAACTTGGTTACTTTTTGGTACAGCTATACATGCACCTTCGTAACTAGTCAGCCTACTTTTCAGCATTGCTCTTAGACATATAACAAATCCACAACTTAGAAGGTACCAACAAAGCCCCTTCTTTTTTACACCTCTTGTAATCATTGTTACAAACTCTCTCGAGTCTAGGAAGGGAACTTTCTGAATGCAATCTGCAAAATTCTGTGTTTTGATATACTGCTAGAATTGTGTAAGTCTACTGGACTCCTGAAGCAAATCCTATACACACAGTGACCTCATGGATTATAACCAAATTTCCCTGGAATTCCTCTGGCAATACTATTGCAGTCCTAGACAATAATTTAATTTTGAGGGGTTTTTTTTATGAGTTTTTTTTCCCCAATGATGAATTTAGATTCTTTTAACATTCAAACTGATGAAAGGATCAACTTAACATCAGTAACACCAAATCTCAGTCTAAGTCTTGAAACACAGGCTCGAAAGAAATGTCAGAGTTCACAGAGACTAATTTTTTCAAACTGTCACCTTCTTCCTTGAAAAGGCATAATTTTAGATTCAGAAAATCTTTGACCATTTTATACCAAATAAGCCTGAAATACTGGTTATAATCTCTTTACACTGATATTCTTTGCTTCTGCCTGAGAGAAATCTCTGAAATATGTAGATATGAATGTATATGCATGCACTTTATATATATATGTATATATATATATATATATATAAAGAAGAAACAACACTGTAGATTTTCACCTTTTAAGTGTTCTTGTGGAGCATCAAGACTTCCCTCTGCTTGTCATACTTCTCATTGCAGAAACAAAGGAGTTGATGACTTATGCTTTAACTATGTGGTGAATATTCATAATTTTGCCTTATTCACCGAAAATTGCTAAAAAAAATGACCTTAAAATGAAATGGTTTGTTTTCAGCTTTATCCCTGGGTTGTTATACCTAAGCAGCATTTCATCAAATGGTTAGCAGGCTGAAAGGTAGCCCCATGTTTTGCCTCTCACTTCAAGCAGTGAGGAGGGCACCTCTGGTGGGTGGCTTGGCACGAATTCTTTTTCATGTGAAATTGTGTGGACCTTCAGAGAATGAAAGGGAAGGGGTACTTTTTCATTCCTTTTTTTTTCCTCCTCCATGTAACTCATGTAGCTACCTCCCTAATGAGGAGATTTGAAGTTGCTTCTGCCATAGTGCAATAAAACAGTGAAAGCATCTGGATAAAAGCAGCCCATCCCCCGATCACGAGATCTGAATCTGGAGGGAGGGCAAAACCGAGCAGAAGTTGCATGAGAGAGAACATTCTGAAGACTGTGTATTACAGCATTGATTCATATGGGCTGCAGTTGCAAGCCAGAGAACATATAAATAATAGCAAATGGAAACAGTTTCCATTTCATTTCCTCCAAGAACTCACACCTCCCAAATTCAAACACCTAGATGCCTCTTGCCTTCAGTTCCCTATCCTGCTTGCAAAATAATTTTTAATATATATCGCTGAGAAGCTCAGAGTGATTTTGTCTGAAAAGTTCTCAAAATCCAGCACTGGATTTTATCCCCACATTTATTTACGTGATCTCAGTGAACAGTGTTGTTCTTTCTACCTAACTTAATGGAACAGCTTCCCTTCTGGTTATGTTAAATTGTAGAATTACTCTTCAGGTCTCCTTTTCCAATCTAGATCATTTATACATGGCATGCGTATCATTTATGCTTTGGATGCTGCCTTTCACTATAACACCAGTAATCAGTAGTTTTTTCTTCTTCTGTCCTGCTGTTTCCTGCCTGGGCTTTGGGACTCCAGTACGCTCTGGTTTCATGGCTCACTCCACAGGGCAGGCATCCTGCTGGCTAGAAGCAAGGGTCCTCTGTGCCAGTGGGATATGTGCCAGCGCTTTTCTTTATATGTTAATTACATTTTTAATACAGTGCCTTAGCAGGTTGGAAAAGCAGAGTCTGACACATTTACTCCATTACTGAAACTCTGGATCAGAAGAATGCTACTAATCTTAATTCCTAATAAGGTGTATTTGGAGTAAAGGCGTTATATGAGAGCCAGGTTTTTGAATGACTTTTGCATCATCTGGCCCATCTTGATCCAGATCCACCTGAAAGGACACAAATTATCTACTAACTTACAGTTTATGGTGTCATAATATGAATGAGGAGGTGTTAAAGGGCAGGAAAGCTTTAAAGGAGTGGGCTAATCTGGAAAGGGGACGGGTGGACAGTGTGAAACCTCCTGTGCCCCAGCAGGATTGGAAGGAGGCATTAAATAGCATCATTCTTGCACCTACTGTCGGACCATGTGGATGGCTGATAAAAGAGTCGGCAGTTGAACGTTTAGGAGGCTGTGACGACAGGAAAATTTATCGCCGGTTTGCCACATCAGTGTCGTGCTGCCCGCTTTCGGCGGTGCGCCCCTTCCCTGCGCTTCCACCCCACCCGACAGCCCAGCCCTCTTGTCCCCCAGCCCACATTCCCAGCACCGAATTCAGCGGCTTGCTGCCGCCAACCCGGACCCGTCCTCCTTCAGCAGCTCTAGCACGAAAGGAAGGTTTTCGCAGCCGCGCAGTTGCCGGACAAAGCTGTGCCTGTGCCCATACGGTTATATCGGTATGTATGTACGGATGTACGGATGTATGAATCGCGGTTTCTCCCGGGTGCCGGCGCTGGCCGGGGGCTGCCATTGCGCACAGGAGGCTGCGTGCAAACCTCGAAGTGAGGGAGAAGGGGAAAACACGGCGGGGAGGGGAGCGGGTCGGGGGCGGGCGGGGAGGCCAGGCGAGGCGGGCGGGGAGCGGGGGCGGGCGGGCGGCGCAGCCAATCGCTCGGGCCGGCGGCGCTGCAGGAGCGGCGGACGCGGGGCTGGGGGCTCCGGGGGACGCGGAGCCGGGGCCGGGTGCCTCTCTGAGGACGGCGAGCAGCTGTGCCACCAGCACTGCGAAAAGTGCCCATTTTCTTCTTATAAATTAAAGTGCCTTGTCACCAGTTAGGGCAAGTCAGCCAAGGTAAGGCTTAAATAAAATGACACTTTAATATGTGGCAACATGGATATTTCTGGAGAGTGGTGCTGCTAACACAGCCTTCTAAGCAGTGCAAAATATTTTGTGCAGTAATGCTATCGCAGTGGGTCCACAACCTGTAATTTGTCTGTCTTAAACTTACCGCTGGTACGTAAGCCTTACCTTTGTGGTCTTGTAGAATCGCGTTTGCTTATCCAAGGCAATTACAAAAGGACCCTCAAAATACAGGCATAGAAAGGTAGCGGCGCTCTGTGTGTGTGTCTGTGTGTGACTGTGTTCGTAATACCTACAATTCTGCTGCTTAACTTGCGGGAATAATGTGCGGATGTGATTTAATGGTGATGGCAGACTCTTTAGCTCAACTCACATATGTGAGCCTTTCTGTACAAAACGCACGCCACGTGAAACTGTATGTGAAGAACCTTAAGCCTGATATTTTAATAGCAATTTCAGTTTTGCATTTTTTTTCCCCCATGTCTGTGATATTATATGAAAACTGAGGATTGAAAATGCAGGGGAAAAAAAAAAAAAAAAAAGACCTTTTGCAGATTTACCTGTAGATGCTTGTTAAAGCTTAGGCAGTGACCGAACTTTACTTTGTGTAAAGGGCTCTGTAAATAATGCACAGCCAGAAATGAATCCTTTCTTCATTTCCTCTTAGCCCACCCCCATGCTATCCTTTTTAAAGAACAAAAACTACTATGTGCCTTTGGTTCAACAATTGCATTGCCAATGGTCTGGAACTGAGTGTTTTTGCAAGCAAGGAGTTTCTCAGGATGACTTCACTAGTGTATATCTTTGAAAACAAGGCAGTCCTGAACCTGTGTGTGTGTGTGTGTGTGTGTGTGTGCCTGTGAAGGAAAGTCTAGTTTGTGTACAGGAGTGACAAGATACAAGGAGGACAGGTTATGAAAGCCAATGAAACATGGCAAATGTACACCCCGGTATGTGTTTTTCTGACTGAGTCTCTGTAAAGCAGTAAGAACATTTCTTATATTTTAATGTGGTTCATCATTCAGATTAGGGGTTTGGATAAATCCAATTTCATGAACATCAATGCCCCATTAGTTTTAATGACAAAAGAAATACAATGCAAAACACAGGTAAAATTATGACTTCAGTTAGCACAGGTGATAAAATCACTGCATCTATTAAAAGAACAGGTTTTATTTTTCATTCCAAGACACTAAGCATAGCTCTTACATTTGCAAAGCTTTACTTCTGTGCTGCAGTCAATTATATACAGTCATGTGAAAATACTGAAGCTTTTCTTCTGCAATAATTGTCCTTCTGGATGATAGTAAATGTTTGTCTTCAGGGGAAATATTACATTCATTTAAAAGTTTGCCATATGCTTGGTATTTTGCCTAAATGTAAAGGTAAGAAGACTGATTTAGAGAAATAACCCAAAGGCTTCCCTAATTTACTCCACTGCCTTTGACAGGATATTTCATTATTCAACTTCAGACTTTTCTGAAGATGATATGGTATGTTATAGTTACCTGATGCAAATTGAGAAAATTAAGGTGTGTCTATCTCTCCCTTTTTTTTTTTTTTTTTTTTTTTTTATGTGGACCTGTGTAAACAATGTAATAGTTTTCTTTTGTAGTGAGGTAAAATTACTAATCATCCTATTAAGTATTCCAATAGATGACTTTGTTTCATTTCCACTTAGAAAAACAGACAAGCAAAAATAATTAAAATAAAGACAAACAAAAAAAACCCAACCAACCAACCAAAACACAACAAAAATCCCAACCCATCTGCTGTTACCTGCTCCCTCTAAAAATGTCAAGAGAAACAGTTTGTCAGACAGCATTTTCCTTCAAATAGGAGCAGATTCAGTGCACAACTATGACTTAGGGGGCACTGTGTTGCTGACTGAACCATTTACAGGTAAGATTCAAAACTAAATTCCTTCCACTTGTAGGTACTGAGGAACTTAAAAGGCTTCACCAGGACAGGGGTACTGACCCTGCTATTAGGACAAAATACCAGCTGAACTTTTTATACTTTGACCAGTTTAATTCCCCAGGTTGTTTAATTTGAGAGCAGCATTATTTACTACCTACAATAAAATTATTGTTGCCTAGTGTTTTTATCCTGCAATGCAGAGACTCTAACTCAGCCACTTTGTTGGTGCATGCTGTGCTAGCTCATGGTAATAGTTCTGGTGAACATATGCTGTGTTATAAAACAACTGGGGATAAATGTCTTCAACATCCAAAAAAAGTATGTGCAAGTGCATGTATACATGCCAGAGAGGTACAGTTGTTGCTCTACCAGTACTGACATTCTTGTGGTGCATAACATTTATGTAATACTATTCAGAGAACAATCTGTATTTAAAAGTGATTATAACAAAAAATTTTAAAAAAACCCAAGTCTCTGAACTCAGCTTAACTTTAATCACTGGTTTTAATGAGGACTGGGTATTTATCAACAACTAGAAATAAACACAATTAAAATGTAAGTAATTGAGCTGTTCTCAACTTGGTTTTAAGGAAGACTTCAACATAAATATCAGGCTGATAAAATTTGAAGGACATGAAACATCCTTTTCCAAGTCTGGAAGCTCCTGCTTCGGTGAAGAACTACATTTTTGTTAACACAAGTAGTGCTGAAAATTATCAGTGTTATCAGATTGAATCAAACCAGCTAAATACCAGTGAGTCATCTGTTCCATACAGATGAACATGAGCTCCTGCTCAGACAGTTAACAGCTGGTTAGATGTGGCAGACCTGCCCTGCAAAGGGGCCTAAGCTAAATCAGACATCGTGACATGAAGGGGCATAGTCAGCTTGTAGGCAATGCAGAGTAAAAGTGGCAACTGACATGACAGGAAGGGAAGGAAATACATAGCAAAAAAAAAAAAAAAAAAAAATCAGTATAAAGAGATTCTATTCATATTCTCCTAGAAAAATGAGATAGATACACAAAGGTCATAAGCAGAAATAATATGAAACCCCCAAAATTTCTTACAAAGGCTTATATAATTCAGCACTTAAATTTCAGTGGCATTAATTATAGTAGAAATCTCATTTTGTTTCGTCAACAGTGTTCTAGTTTACAGACTGCACAGTCTAGTGATAAATCAGGGTGAACTGCTTTAATTTCACCCCTTACTCTATGGGAGTTCTTAGACAAGTCACTGAAGCACTTCATAATTTCATGTATGACATTAACATTGCACAACACTTACAGAAAAAATATTGTAGAACATTGTTTTAAAGAAATATTGCAGACACTAATACTGAAGTGTTAGCGTCTCTGTTGATCTGTAAATTGATTTTCATTATGAACACAATTTTCCTCTCCATTTCTAGCAAACAAAGTTACCTAGAATTTAAAAATTCAATCCAAGAACTGAGGTAGAATTTTTAAGAAGCTTCTGAACTGGGAGACAAAATTCATGTCTCCCATAAGAGAGGAAGAAAGCTGGCAGAATGAGATCTTTTATCCTCAAAATACAAGTTTATCAGGCAAAATACTGATATTGGGATGCTTTAAATAATGTACTATTACATTTTTGGACAGGTCTTGATATGTAGATGGAGAATCAATAGGAATTTAAATGAAACCAGCTGGGGATTTGAAGGGAATGAGGTAACACTACACTTGCTACAGTTACTGCACTCCCCTCAAATCACCCAAGTGTCATACATAAGCCTAATCTCCTCTTTGGGGATTGTGGGTTTTTTGTTTTTTGTTTTGTTTTCTTGTGGTTTTTATTTTTGTTTGCTTGTTGTTGTTTATTATTATTATTATTAGTAGTAGTAGTAGTATTATGAGTATTAGTATTAATTTTTGTTTTGTTTTTGTTTTTTTTGGGGGGCTGGGGGCCAGGAGGGAGTTGTTGCTTCAAGTTTGGATTTTTAAAAAATAATTTATTAATATTTGTGCATTGAGCACAACCGATACAGCTTAGTCATGTAGCTCTATAAGTAACTGATAAGCAACTTGGTGGCATTCGCACATCTGCAGTTCTTGCACACTTAAAATACTGAGGCCTGTAAGAATTGTGATTTTGTACAATGGCAATTGCCATTTATATTTTTGTGGACTTACTTCAAACCTGAGAAGAGTTAAGGCTGGGTGTGTTATCATAGAAAAGGCAGAATGTTATTGTAAAATTACAGAATTTACTTCTGACTTTAATGAAGAGCAACTTCTGTTTCAACAAACATACTTGCGAGAGGGAATATACTTAAGTCATAGATACATTTTTTGGTCCTCACTCCACCATACCTACATTTCAATATAAATTATCCCATGCTTACATGGACAAATTTTAAAGGGTGTTTGTGAAATGCCATTTAAAAAATGTCCAAGCTAGTCCAGGTACTGGCTGCATTTCTACCAAAGGACTGGAGAAACCTATGAGATTTTTGGTTTATGTAGTACTGAATCCTGAAAGTGCATTACAAGAGGGATCCAACACATTGTCTTGCCTTAGCAGATAGTATTAGGCAGTAGGCTAGCCACACTTTTCCTTAGGACAGTCTGCTGGAGGTGGAACTGGGGACGGACTCATCCTTATCTGGTTCCCTTGTCTGGTTCCCTTGTCAGTGGACCAGGCATTGCCAATCAGCCAGCTTCAGGTTCTTCATCCATTGTGGTGAGGTCTTGCACTTGGACTGTTTTCAACTGCTCTGTGGAGAAGCCTGCCTCTCCTACTGGTGACATAGGTAGCTTGAACTGAAGTATGTACCTGAATATAGGTGATCTAAATACTTCTTATCATATCTTCTCTCTGTGCAGTATTCCTGTTGAAAACAACCAACCCTCTTTGGTTGGCTCCCTGTTTTGGTATTTCTAGGTGTATTGTAGAATCACAGAATCAGTTTGGATTGGAAGGGACCTTTAAAGATCATCTAATCCTACCCACCTACCATGGACAGGGGCATCTTTCACCAGATCAGGTTTCTCAAAAGCCCCATCCAACCCAGCCTTGAACCACAACTTCCCTGGGTAACCTGTTCCAGTGTCTCCATCATGCACTGTATTGTTTCATAATTAATTGCCATTAAGCCCTTATAGTCACAGCTATGGGTGCATATATATATTCTTCAGGAAGTTATGAAGAAATGGAAATCTGTTTTTTAAAAGAAGAATGATGCTTGGTACTGTTAAAATCTTATAAAAGTTACTGATCACATCATGTGGCAGTACAATGAGCTATTATTTGACTCAAGTTTGCTTGTTTTCACAGATAGGAATGTGCATTTCCATAATTATATTAAATTATTTTTAATAATATTTTATTATTAGACCACTTAATCAAATGAGTAATATATTGTAATACCAAAGTTACACATTTGGATTTTAAATCTGTTTAATTCACATCTTACTCTTACTGGGCAGTAGCAAAGCTGTGAATTAAATTCCTTTTGTCCAAGAACCTATGAAGTGCTTTTCATTATTAATAATTATGCCTTGCTCAGAGGAAATATTGTTAGTCTGTCTTTCCTTGTAAGCACAATTTCTGTATAGGGCAGTTGTTAGAATGAGGTTTAAGCTGACTCTTGAAATTGGGGCAGGGGGTGTAATTTCTCAGGCTTGTATTTTTGGCTAGATTTTGTTTAAACTTTCTGTCATGTCCTGCTGTTGATGGTACTCAAATTCATAGAATAAATAAATCAAAAAATAGCAATATAGAGACATTCTCTGTAGTAGTAGGGCAAGAATTTTTGATATTCAGAGCCAAGTTTGAGACCCTGTCCCAGTGAATCCTGGACTATTTGTAAAGTACAAGTGTTTCTTCAGTAGAGAACCTTCCTATAATTAGTAAAAATGTTATTAGTTTAGTAATGGTGGCAGGACAGGAAAAGTGTTGCTATTAATTTTGAGGGCACATACATGTGTTTGTGCATTATTGAAGGAAAGAGCAGTTTCTAAAAGGTAGCTCCTTTAGTGTGTTCAATAGTGAGAAAGATTTAATTTGACTGTAAGAAGGTATTTTTAACACTGATGTATTGTATTAGCACCTGAGAACTGCTGACTCTTCTAAGTGTGAAAACTTGGCTTTCAGAGGTGAAATAAAACTAGGGCATATGAGCAGCACTGTAGCATGACAGTTATTAACTGCCCATGGGAACTGCCAATATTTAAAAATAAAAAGGAAACTAATTTATGTCTAGATTACAGTCCTCAATCACTATTTCCTTTGTTTTACATTTTGTTCTTTCTAATAAATAATAAGACTTCTTACTGGAGTCATAAAAAAAAAAGCTACACATCATTTATTACATGCAATTTCCACACATATTGCTGATGAAGAAAATTTGATATATATTTGCTGTTCATTAAAGTATGAGTTCTTGCATTCATATTAGGGAATTTGAGCTCAGAGTTATTATCTTGCCTATCCAGCCTAGAGAGTTCTTACATATTTTTTGTATTTGCCTGACAGAAGGTGTAAAATAGTCAGTTCATTTAGCATTGTATGTTAAGTTGTTTTTCTTTTTCTGTTTTTGAAAATTGTGAGCCATCTAAAACTTCTTTTAGAAAATTGTTGAAGAAATGTTTTGTCCATTCTCATACTCATTCATTGTCAATGGATGCACAAATAACACTTTGAAATTCAATTCTAAATGGCTTTGGAAAGTGGTGAGACAATCTGCAAGCAAACCTGTGTTTTCAAGTGATGCTCAACATTTCTCACTGGCTGAACTTCTTTCAGTGTCAGGTAAGGAGTGCAAAGTATTCATGATACAATTGATTTATACAAGGTCTAGTGTTTCCTAAATAAACTGGACTTATTTGTTATTTTGTGTATTCTCAGGACAGCTATCCTAGGCAGAAGGTTCACAGTGCATTAACAGGGTGGGTTCCCCAGGGTTGCCCCAGAGAGCAGCATGGTGGGAAGGTGGTTACTATTCCTACAGCAGATGATGTGACCTGCTGCCAGAATTGCCTTCAAGCAGCTGCAGCAACCTCTTCCAAGGTGTTTGGCAGGTGTGTTATGGGTATGCAGGCTGTGCGTAGGTTATTGATAGGGAGCAGGTCCCTAGTGTTGGCCGAGTACAGTGGATCAGTCCCTGACTTGCTGCTGGGATATAAACACCTTGGCCTGGCAGTGTGTTTGGCTTGTGTGCTGTAAATTGGATGCACTAGGTTTCAAAAGACTTAGAGAGTATGATCTTGCTACATTAATATTGTCCTGGAGGAGGCCTTTCTGTTTCTTATATTCAGCTCAGGCAACTGCATCATGCTACTACCAACCATGTTTCATGCTGTAGGTGAAAAACATAATGTTGGAGGCCTCTTGACCTCTTAAGGAAGAGTCAGTAGACAGATCTGTGTTACTGGAGAAGTGAGCCCCTGAAAGTAGAGGAGCTTATAGAGAATTAGTGTAATATGACTCAACCAACAAGTTGCTGCTTTTTTGTAGGGCTTGTTTTGTTCTGTTTTGTTTTGTTTTTTCTTGGGTTAATTTTCTGCCAGATTAGAGAGCTGTGTCATTTTGTATGAAGGCTGGGCAAGCTCCAGATATAATGCAGTGAAAACAGGGGGAACAACTGTATGGATGTGGGGAAAGAAAAATATGGCAACTTTGTTTTGATAATTTTTCTTTAGCCATGAGGCAGATGAATGGAAAAGATGAACAGAGGCATGTTCCTTTGTACACACCTTTGAAAAGTAGCTTCCTAGGCAGAATTCTATTCAGGAGTTTTGTAAATACCTCTAAGGGAAAGCCAGCAGGAAAGGCTTTGTTGACTATAGAGCCTTGTGTTGTGACTTGAAGGATAATAACCTGGAACAGTTTCAGACTATATACAGTCACGTGAAAACTTATCTCTTAAAGCTATTAATGCCCACTGTGCTACTGAAGTCAGATTGGCTTGATTGTTACATTATAGTAGTGTGTTTGGTCAAATATACTATGTCAACATGCCTATATGTTTCATAGCTCTGAACTGAGATGGGAGGAGCTCCCCTTTATGGCTTTATTTTAAGAAAAAAAAGGTATAACATTCTTGGAATGCAATGAGTTTACTCCACAGGACCATTGTGTGATAATTATTGCTCATTACATTATAATGAGCACTTCCTCTATTCATTGTGGAGCTTATTACATTTTAATGAGTCTTGTGACTCCCCTGCAGAGCGAAACTCAAGAATGTCCCTGTGCACGTGGCTCATTTAAATGGATGTGTTACACGTTTTGGGACTTGTGTGCAGATACTTATTTCCAGCACATAGCTGTAATTTTGTTTTTAAAAAAGGGGCATTATTTTTCTTAACTTGGAAGAAATCCAGAAACATGGATGCTTCTATACTAAGCATTCATACTTTGTACCAGGTTAAAAATGAGTGGTTTTATTACAAGACTCTCATATTAAAGGACAGGTTTTAAATACTTTTTTCAGGACTTCAATGTATTCATGAATATTAAATCTTGTGAATTAATGTGATTAAATATGTGACTCCCTCCAAATCTACAACTTTTAGGCTCAGATTTATGTTTTGTGGTTGTGTTTGTTGTTGTTGTTGTTTTTTGTTTTTTTAAATATTAATGAACATTAAAGTAAGTTTATGGCATCTGCATACTAATTAGAGAAACTTTAAAATAGAATTAGCTTTTGTTTTCTGAGGATCATCAACATTCTGGCATCACTGTATTCAAGAAAAGGAGAACTAGAAACTGAATTCCATACAAATTGATTTGTAGACAAGGTCTTAAGTCTGTCGGTTGGTCTAGTCAAGCTTTGTAGATTGCTGGTGATCTTGCTGTGACATCAAAGCTTTTGATAATGGCATTCCTGTAACGTTCACATACAGTGTTAACCCTAAAGGGAAATACTTTGCTCTTCTCTATCATCTCCTGATGTTGCCACACAAACAGCTTCAAAATGAGGCAGACTGTTTGAAAAATACTGTTTTATCAACATTCAGTCTGAAAAATATGAACTGATTTTCTGATGTGGCAAAGTTTTTTACCGTTTCTGAAACCCAAAGGCTACCTTCATTTCTTTATTTTAAAAATTACCACATTAGTAAATTCAAACTGATAAATAGCTCTTCAATCAAACTGTAATTCTCTGTACCCTTCCTCTACTGTGTCACTTTTGTTTGAACATCCCTTACCATCCACAGAGACTTGTAAGCAGGAATTTACTGAATGTATGAGTACATAGCAATTATTTATTGACTGACACAAACAGTAGATAGGTAAGGCTAACCTGCTCCTAGGCAGAACGTTCTAATGCCTGCTAACTTGGATGTGGACTCCTGCTGAGTTCCTGTGCACTGGACAGTTACCACAAGGGAAGTGTGAACCTCCATTGCTACCTAGGACGAGGCAATTGTATTTTTGGTTGAGTTTTTGTCTTCCCAACTCCCCAACTTTTTCCTCGTGTCTTTATACTTTTTCATGATTTTTTTATACTTTTTCATGACTTTTTCAGTATTGCTCACTTGGTATTTTCATGTCTGTCTTTATTTTAGCTGTAGCTGCACTAGAGATCCAAGTTATTTGCTCCATTTTGGTGGAGTCCTCAATACACTTGACATTAAATAACATTATACTTGGAACAAAGATGTACTTTGATTAGTTGCAGAAACAAAGAACTTTAAATGGATAGTTTAAATCCAATTTGGCCCCATCCCTACTACAACTGTGAACACATTTTGTCTTCGGGAAATGTTAGCTTATGGACTGGACATAATGACCGACCTTTTAAGATCCTGTCTGCCATATATCTCATGCCAATACAAGGAAGCGTTCTATACCTGATGTGCAATTCTGCTGAGTAATTTCAGCAATTGATTAAAAAAAAGCAGAAAGGAAAGGACAAAGGAGATGAAATAAAGAATTCAATAAAGAAGCAAAAGTATGTCATTTAAGAAAGAGATTGAAACCTTTTTTATATATGATACAAGAAAAGAAGGGCATGACTAAACCTGTTTTTTGCCACTCTTGAAGTATTGTTCCAGATTATTGTAGTAAAGGTGTCAATTAGAGTCAGCTCCTTTATTCCTCCTTATCTTTTTCTTTTCACAAGAAGATGTAGTTAGTTTTACAGTTTGCCACATAATGAAGTTGATTTTTTTTTTCCTCACGAAGCCATTTATGTTGTAGGTATCTTTCTCTTAAAAGGGATTACAGGCTTAGACGTAATAATAAGTGTTTATAAATTATTTTTAGTATACTATGAGCAATATATTAGATATTCAAAATTACACCTATATTCTGCTTGATTTTGGCTCACCAGGGTGAAATATAATTGCATACCCAGTGGGATACCAGCCTCGAAATGTGTTGAGATCCTCTGCCAAGGGCCTCAGCTTTTTTTGGTGCTCCTGCTCAACAGCACAGAAAGAACTTTCGAAATGCAGATGGCTTCTGTTGGTATTAACCTTCCCATCATATCGACCAAGGGGCTTCTCCATAGCTATGTCATTATTGTAACCTGAATAAAATGCAGAGAAATTTTTTATTCAGGAAGCAGATCTTTGCAGCAGGATTCACACCATGACTCCCTCAAGAAGCCTTCTTCAGACATATAAATCTAATTTTGGGATGTTGGACACTACCATAGTGTCATCTGCAAAAACTGTAATAGTAGGGCTGGAATAATCTTTAAAGAGTTGGGAAATTGTTCCTCCATTCAACTGCTTGTCTCTGCCTTTTTTACCATGAGGAGGTTTCTTCTTGCTATGAGGACTGAATGGATTCTGCATTTCAAGTCTTTGCGTAAATTGAGGCAAAGAATCCTACTAACCAGACTAATTTTTTGACACTTGGAAGATGCTAAGTGGGAAACAGTAATGTTTTTCATAGTATGGCCCAGCTGAAAGTTATCGTTTATTTGTTTTGTTTTTTCTTTTTGGCTTACCTTAACATGACTGATCTGTTTATAGATGTTCTCATGCAGATATTTTCCTCGTTTTTGTCTCTGTTCCTTAACGCGTAAACAAATCCTTTCATTGTAAGCATTGGCTTACTCTGCAAGGTGTAAAATGACTATAACAAATGCACCATACCTGTGTGAGACATCTCAAAAATATTGTTATTGAGTAGATTCCCAAAGGCCTTGTGAGACTGGCATCTTAACATTTATTCAGTCTGATTCTCTACAGTTTGCACTTTTTCAGTTCAAAAGACCACATAATTCTCTACAGCCTGAAGGCAGGAGAGATTCATTTTTCTCACAAGCAAAATGAATAGGTATTTTCAACTACCTCCATTTTGTTTAAAGTTTGTCTTTGAAAGCTTAGCATGATGAATTTGAGATTTCCTTTCAGGTGCATACCTATTTCTTTCCATTAGTTATATTTTAAGATTATGTTTCTCACTTCTCATTGCTCAAGTGCAGTGAAGGATTTTTGAACTCTTCTTTGTCAGGTAGCTCCGACAGACTGCAGTACTACTTTTTCTTTTGAAGACATTTTTATACCTAAAGTGGCTTTTCGCATCTTTGATGTTGCCTAATTAGAATCTCAGAAGTGAAATAACAAATAACTGAATGTAGAGGTGAGCTGTGTACCTAAGGTGGTACATAATCTTATTTTCTTTCAGTCGTTCTTCTGTTCCTACACCTAACAGTCAGGTAACCCTCTAATACTATTGCTTTATTAATCCCTATCACTCATTCCTGGATTTGAGTCTATCAATTATCTGTCTCCCATACCTTGAACAGAAGCTCCTGAATTTGTGTTTTTCTTTATGTTCCCTCCTAACCCTGCTCATAACTTTTAACTGTCCTCTTTTTTGGCTTGCGTTTCTTGAAATTTTATTTTTCATCCTGTCCCATCTACTTGTTTCATCTAATTCATGCTTAAATTTCTTAGGATAGGACTATCTGCCTTAGACCTCCATATAAATACTGTTCACACAGACAGCTCAGCAGAAGTCCTGCACCTCGTTTGGCATTATCCGGTGCAACACTACAGCCCAGTTATCAATGGTCCTCAAGAAAAGGATGTGGTGATCTGGTGGGCAGGTGGATTAGAGGTGAGGCAGCCCTTGCAGCAAGGAAGGCTTCCAAACAGCCAGGCACAGTGAGCAGGTTGGGAATCATGCTATTCAATTGCAGTGGGACAGCTGTGTCCAGTTTGAAGTGCTCCAAAACAAGTAGAAGCTCAAAAAAATGAGAAGTGTTGAGCGAGAGGTCACTGCGGTGCTGGAGGATCTATTTTGCCAAGAAGATGAGAAAGCAAGCACAACAGGGAACTAGTTGCAGGAGCAACAGAGGAACCAAAGCCAGGCTCTCCTGGGAAGTGCACAGCAACAGTGCAGCAGACAGTGGCTACAAGTGGCAATGAAGGAAACTCGCATTGGATGTAAGGAGGCAGCTTTTCACAGGTAGTAGGGTTAAGCATGGGGACAGGTTGCTTAGAGGGGGACCTTCATCCACGGAGGTTTTAAAAACTCATCTGGACAAGGCCCTAAAGCAAACCACCCTAACTTGACAGTTAGCCTTACCTTGAGAAAGAGTCTGGACTAGATGATCTCCAAAAGTCCCTTTGAACCTACATTTTTGCTTTTATTCTCTAGTCTGTGGTGTTATTTGCAGTAAATATTTAGTTTATCATTTGCTGCTTTTAAAAAACAACAGTGTACTGAGTTCTGTGGAGTTATGTGACAATTTCACAGGCATCAAATCTAGTTCTAAGTCTTTAGCAATATACTTTTTTAATAGTCTTGACATGGGAACATATTGTGTCTATTAAGAATTTTTTTTCTTTTTTGAAGGCTGTATATGTACAGTAAACCCATTTTTTTTCAGGCATATTTCTGCAATAGAGACAGTAAATTACAATATGAAGTTCTATTCATAGTAAAAAAAAAAAAAAGCATGGATTTTATGCTGAAATAGAAATAATAAGTTGTAATGATAATTAAAACAAAAACAATCTTGAAAGAAATGTAAGTAAATTGGACAATAAGATTGCAATGTGATTGGTATATAAATGCTGGAAGTAGTTTTAGGCCATTCAATCATTTGTCACATCACAAAACACAAAGTACCTGATGTCCTCATGTGACAATGTAGTACAGGTTGTACTCATTTCTAGTCACCTTGGATATGAATGTTCACTCCAAACTTCAGTGACTGAAGAAACCAGATTAGAGAATTAGATCGACTGACTTTTGGAGGATACTTTTTTATCTGCAATGATTACAAAGCCAAGCCACCTTCTTCCAGTATTGTTCATTTTTGTAGAGAGTTAAGAGTATTTGTGGAGAGGTAAAAGCATTAGTCAACAGAAAAAATTGAAGACTTGAAGCCACAAGAAGCATAAGTAGGAGTCGCTTGTCATAATGGCAGGAGCAGAACTGATTTATAACATTTGATGTCTTCAAGGCCGAAGGAGAAGATAAACCTGTGAAAGTGAAATACAGTCTTTATGACATCTTGGGCTAAGGTACAGAAAATACAGTCTGATTACCAGGAATGCCAAAGATTTTTTTGGCACTGGAGTAATATCTGAAGAAAAGAAGCTGAAGCCCCAGGAAGCACAATGACTTAGATGGACAACAGAGCATTCTAGAAAATAATGAACAGAAAAAGTTTCTTCATGTGTTTAAGACATTGCCTTCATTTCCAAGAGAACCCTCTTATTTACTAGGGCAGAATTCGAAGTTCTCCTTCTGATTTTTCTTAGTTTAGAATTATTTTTTCCTCTTGAGCATCATGTCACTACAATTAAGAACATTAATTTACAATGTGGCCTGGCAGAAAATACTAATCTGTAGTGCTTTTCTCAGTGCCCAGCTGGCATTAAGCAAAAAGAAGCATCAACAGCCCTGCAGGACTGAGTTTACTGCTTCACTTCTGTGTACGTTTCATATTTTCCTAATTTCCAATGCAGCTGCATTTGATAATCCTAAGTAAATGCTACATGTGTAGTGTATTGTGCAGCCTTCAGAGAAATCTCAAACAACCTTATTAATATCTCCCAACAGCATATGCTAAATAGCATGGAGAAAATAGGTCCCTTGCAGATGGACACAGAAAACAACATGGACATTGCATTAACCAAGATACCATCTCTTTCATTATTTGGGATCTTTTCAAAAAGGATAACACCATGTTATGTGATTGTCTGCTTAAAGTTCTGTGGGAATGTGTTTTTAAAACAAAAGTATTCTAAAATTATTTTGCTAAATTGATTTCATCTTTTAGTTTTAATGTTTTACATTTTCTTTATCTGAAATGTGAGATTTCTTCTCAGTTGAGCAACAGCTCAATATCAGCTTCGTGAAATTACTTTTTGTTATGATTTGCATGGACTACTGTATTTCACCTTCTCTCAAATACTATTGAATGTATCAGGTGATGCCTGCTGGAATCACAATTGAGTTTAACTGCCAATTCTGTCCAGGTACTTCAAAATAATCAAACATCTATATTTCTTGGAAGTGGTAAGGATACTCTATCTTTTTTTTTTGCTGTTGCAGTGTCCCCTAGAAACCCTTTAGAAACCCTTTTTTTTTTTTGTTTTCTACTTTTTTGAATGACAAAGGGTAATTCAGATTTTTTACTTCCCAGTGTGTTCCATCCAGACAGAAATTGTGAAAGTAGCTACTTCACTCTCACCTTTTCTTTCTTTTTTGTGGAAGCACTGTGTCAACTGTTTGAATTTGTTACAGATTGCTGACCGTGGAGAAGGAAAACATGCTGTATCTCTGGTGCTTATTAGTGACCACCTGTAAGTTTTATAATTGGAAGGGTTAAAGATGCAGATTTAGCATTGCAGTAACATTGCTTTGCAAGTGCTTTTGATATTCCCATCTGAAATTTATGATCTACTGTACAGAATCAGGCCTACAAACACCTCCCAATCCATTTACTGAAAAGGGACTAAATTAAATTAATATTTCTCATGCTATCTCAGTAAGTTCTTCTTTTTAATTTCTATGTGTTGTGAAATGAGCAGAGAATGAATTTTATTTGACGTGGAAAAACACAGCCGTCTGGCCAGATTACTGGTCTGGAGCTCAACAAAAAGATTAACTCACTGTTTCCTTACTTGTTGCAACAGAGCAATTTTTAGCTTGTGTAACAGGCAACATTTACTTGCATTTAATGATCAGTCTTGGTTAGATATGTACCCAAAGGGGTTGAACCACTGCCTGATTTTTACCACTGGGTCTGTGGGACTTGGCCACAAACGGGGTCTTAGAGACAGCCTTTCCTGGAGCTGACTGTTGTGTAAGATGACCAAGGAAGAGGAAGAATCAGGAAGCCCATGGTAAAAGTATCTGGACTGTCTCCTTCAGGGACGTTACTCAGAGCACCTTCTCTCAGTTGCGTAGTAAATTTTAAATGCTTCTGGGTTCAGTGAGTGCTCCACATCAACTACTTCCTTATATGCACGTGGTCAGTCCTGGAATAAGTCTTATTTTTTAAGGATGTAGTTTCATTAAATGCCACCACCTGTGAGAATCTTCCTGGTTTCACATTTTTATTGGTTTTGGCTATTCTGTAAAAGTAAGATGGCATAGAAAACTGAGAAACTTTGTTCTTTTCTTTAGTTCCACAAGACAGAGTTTTTTCTTAAAGCCATAGCCAATCTTTAATAGAGTTTACTCTTCTGTCTGTGAAATTCTGCTCCTTCTTCCTCTCATCTATCTTCCTAAACTTTAAGGCTGTGGTCTGAAATGCTATCTTGGTTGCTGCTGATGTTGGAGGAAATATTACAGTTCCGAGTCTACCTTAGCTGCTCTTCACCACATCCTCACATAAGTTATTCCTCCTGTCTGACAGTAGAATTGCATCTCTAGCCTCTCCTTAACTTGTGTCTGTCAAATAACCTGCATTTAAAACCAAAATTTAATACCATACTAAATGTTTTGGCTGACACCAGCACAGGCTATGCATGCAACTAAGCTGGCAGATCTAAGGAGGCAGTAACATACGGAGAAGAAAGATGTTAATGAGCAACTGGGGCAGGTTATGGATGGTAACATTTTCACTTAACTCACTGTCAGCCAAGAAGATATTTAGTAAGAACTGTGTAGTTTTAGAAGTGTGAAAAGATGGGTGGGAAACTAGCAAAATATGTCATAGATTTGACGATAAAGAGATTTTTTTCTGGACACAGTTTCTTGCTTCTCATCTTGCCGTGATTGGCCCCAAATGCATTTTCCTTTTCATAACAATATATTTTTATCCTGTGAGCAAGTGGGAAGTGATGCCTCACTATGAGATCAATTTTTATTTTAAATGCTCACTTTCAACTTAGAGAATTAGGGGTTGAACCCTGCTTAATGAGTAGAGCTCACTAAAATTAGCTCTGAAGATAATGAACCAGAAATTTTGCTGATCGATGCCTGAATCACTGTCAGTCAAGTCAAAACTATTGCATAGAGTGTAACTCAGAAATAGCTTGTCAACATGTGCAGAAACCTTTCTTTGGTTGTTTTTTGAATTATTTTAACCATTTCCTGGTACCTGAAGGTTTGTATTATCACTGTCAGAGGTTGTGATTTGGCCTGTATGTAGTGCATTTGATGTAATGCCCCTTGAGTCAAAAGATTTTTTTTTTCTCTTCTCAAAATACTTTCAGCCAAATGTTACCCTGAAAGTTTTGGGGCATTGTTCATGGTTGCTTCCAACACCGTTGTAGAGGCAATGTGTTTAAATGTTCTTTGGCATACGTCTCAGAAACATAGACTTATTCGGGAGGATAAAAAAGAGCATCAATACAGATGGATGTATGTTTGCATGTGCCTGTGTGGTTATCTGTGCTCATATGAGGTCATTAGGCTAAACACCCGCAAAAATACACACGTGGAAAGACACAGGTGCTGCACTGTCTATATCTCACCATATTATTGGGGTTTTTTGTAATGATAAGAGCCCATTTAAATTACATTCTTAATTTATCTGGTGATTTTCTGTAGATCTGTAGAGTACTAAGTTCACACACCTAGTTCCCACATTCTAATGGACCTAGAGCTGACTCATTAAACAATGAAATAGAGGTGGTTTCGTAGCTATACGTACCAGTCTAGTTATTAAGGAAAAAAATGTTTATGGCCTACATAGTGCACATTTGAGAGACAGTTGTGCTTTCATTTATTTTGTCAGTAGACTTTGTCGGTAACTAGGTGGAGCTGATATAATCATAGGGGATTCCTTTCTTGGATCAGACAAGTTTTATGACTTACTTCGTTACAACACTACTTATTCTTTCTCTTAGTTTACAGTCATTCACAACACAAATATTTTGCAATCACTGTAATCACAGTAAGTTTAATATACAGGAAAAGTTAAGTTTCCTAACAGAGAATTCTGTAAAGAAAATCTCAAAGTGATTGCTGAGTCCACTTGTCTGGTGTTACAGATTTGTTGAAAATTGTAGAGAGAGGAAGATCTAGGCATTGATCACTATTTTCATGGAAATTTAATTTCATATATTGTGACCAATTCTGTTCCAGTGGTGAGGCAACTTGTTCTGAAATGCTAGGCATTCAGATAAACCTGCAAAGAACCAGAATTGGGTAACCTGCTGGTGAGTAGATGACAAAGGCTGAAAAGCATCTAAGATTCAATGCTGTGCCTTCTTTCCTTACAATGTGTGTGGCATATTTGACATGATATGGGAAGGTGCAGCTGTTAGATCTGTGGAAGTACCCACAAAGCATGACCAAGATAAAAAGCACAGGGAGTAGAAGGCCATATTTTCTTCTCAGATGGATAGTGATTTAGCAACTAAAACTCATAGAAAAATATATTTTTTAATTCTTTGATTTTGTTTTTTCTTTCCCCAGGGAGAATTTTTGTTGCTATATCTATAGAAGAAAGGTGTTATTTTTTTCATTTTCTATTGTCACAGATTCTGAAGTGGCTGATTACTATTGTAGGTTAACCTTGCCTAACAAAAGAGGTGAAACAATGCTTAAAGTATTGCCAAAGGTTCAAAATGTCAGGATGTCAAAAATAACTTCTGGGTAGGTTAAAATTTGTTTTCAAGGGTGCATAAGTGAAAGAAATTAGGTCTGTTGGACCTAACCCGAAAATATGGTTGTGCTGTGAAAACTAGCAGTTGTCCACAATGTCAGGGTTTTGTCTGAGAAATGAGATCAATGATACAGAAGAGTGTAAAGCATGTCAGCTAGCTGTAGTTCTGATTTAGACTTGTTGTAAACAGATTAAGTATTCTTTTTTTTTTTTGTTTTTTTTTGGCGGGGGGGGATTGCAGGTTACCACAAGCAGGGATTTCTAGCATACTTTCTAAAGCTTTCAAAGGTAAAAGGCTTCACGTAGACTGTTTTCAGAGGTTGTATGAAAACGTCAGCAGAGGAAAAATGTCTTGTAGCGATCATTAAGAAGATGCTTACATATGTGCAAACCACTCAACAATATTCAGGAATATTCAGGACATAGAGATGTTTACATTTCCATATAAGTTTTTAATGCTTTAACAGTCACCATTATTTGGTCAAAGTTGTCAAAAAGGAGGAGTGTAACCCATACTGGATACATATCGATATTCCTTGGATGCAGGATATTTTGAAGAAAAACAAATGTCTTGAGTATGGTTAGCACCGAAGGAAATTCAGACTACCCTAATTCCTGAAATCTGATACTGTGTGAGGAGCAAAAAGGAGACAAATGTCTGAAAATCTGAAAGTAACTTATAACCTAAAAAATATTTACTGTTTAGGTCAATAATCTAATATGTATTACACTGTATCAGTAACAGCAGCTAAGTAACCAAAGAAACACAGGGAGGAAAATGAACCACAGTGTATACTCTCACCATAGCAAAAAATGCAATTGAATAACTAGAAGAATTATTTTGGTAGCACTTTAAAGTCAGTAATGATCTCAGTATCAGGCTGCAGTATATATCTATTTTTGGTTTATTTTGTTTTAATCAAAACTGTATAAATAACTTATGTCGCAGGGAATAAGTTTTTGGCATGACATTGTAGTATTTTAGTTGAAATTTTAGAGTAAACCTTAGGACCTGCTATGTAAAGCTTTTCCAGAAGAAAGGCCAGTCCACAACTTACTTCCTGGTAACTCTATGAAATAGCTTGCTGTGTTAAAAAAGAAAAAAATAAAATCAACAAACAACAGCAAAACAAACAATCAGCAAGCAAGGAAACAGAAAACAAACAAACAAACAAACAAACAAACAAACAAACAAACAAACAAACAACAAACACACCAAAAAAACCCACAAAAAAACAAAGCAAAACAAAACAAAAAACCCAAACAAACCAGAACAAAACAAACCAAAAAACAGACACCAAAAGAAACTTTTGATGGTTTCAGAGAAAGTGGAAAGGAATTAATATTTTATATTGTTGTTAAATGATCTGATTACATATTTAACTATTACAAGGTTAATTCTTCAATCACAATTCTCCTCCTTTATTGTGCTAATTAGTCAAAGACCAGTGCACAGTTACAAATATTGTAGAGAGAATCTAGAACACAGAGATTTAGCCCAGCTGTGTAATTATTTTTTTTCAAAGGTCTTCAAGTTATATTTTCAAGTAATCAGCACCTACCACTGATTTTACAATTTAGAAAATTTCTTGTTAAGATACTAAATAAGTGTAATTTTAATCCCAAATGGGTTAGATATTTCTAAATAAGCAATCTCACCTATTATTTTAGAATGCAACATCTTGATTGGCAAGTCATAGGTGTATTATATTTCATAGTTATATGGTCGAATAGATCTTACCTTGTGGTTTAATATGGTTTACTTACGAATTATGTTGGCTGTGGACATTTTTATCAATTATCTCCATTTTATTAAAGGAAGGAAACAACAAATGGATATAAAGATAACTGTATTTCAGATAAGCCTGTGGGATAGGCAGCAGACACCTGGCTCTGCACTCTCAGCTGTTGGTGTCATGCTGCTGTGATGCAATTCAGTAGCATATGTCAACACTTATGTAATCTTATGTGCTGTTTGTTCATTGTATAGATCTACTCTGTCACATAAATTAACAAAATATGGAAAGAAAAGCAGTCAGCATTTATATAATGAAGTTATTAAGATGTTTGATACATACCACTGTGAATTGGCATCATTTATGATGTTTCCTATCTCTCTGTTTGAATGTAAGTCATAAATATGGTTCTTTTGGATTACATACTGTATAGCCAAAGAGAGACATTTCAAATTGCACCTTGCCCTCATTTTTGAAGAGCAAGAAAAATTTTATATAATGAGGTGATTTACTGGTTGAAATTTGGAAAGGATGTCCACCTAAATTCAATCTGTTGCCTTTTAACCACCTATGTGGTTTGCTACTACATCGTTGCCTAACCTGTAAAACACATATCTGATTCAAAGTTGTCTACATATTCTCAAAAATGCAATGATGTGTTCATATATCCTAAGCCTGTGCTTTTTAAAAGCTGCAAATAATACATTTTTTTGTTTTAGATGTCATGTGTACTTGAACTGCTAGATGTTTTTACATTTTTAGTTCATCTTACAAGAAAAAAAGGTACATTTTAGTGTACAAACTATGATTTGAATTTTGTGATTTCAGGCCAATTTGTGCAAAAGGTTGCAGTCATATATTCAACATTCAGAGTCATCTCTCTTAACCACTGTGTTTGTTTATATGTTTTGGTTTCTGAAGCATATTAGTATGTCTCAAATCTTTTATTTTTTGATACAATTTATATTCTCCTTATGGCCTAATTGTCTTACATGTTGTTGGCAAGGTCTTTTACTGATTAGGATGGCAGACCTGTAAAGTGCGTAGATTCTCTAACCCCCATCGACTGCTGGTGCTGAAGAACAATCTAGTCTCTGTGTGTGATGTATTTTCCATATATTTAAAGCATATCTTTTTTTGGCAAATGCCATATGGAAAGGTGTTGACATTCCATGTCATCCTTTATCTGTTTTTACCATAAAATGATGTCTGAAATACAGTGTTTCTGTACACATAAAAAGGACAGGAATAAAGCATATAACTTGCACTACTCTGATAATTTGGCAAGTTTCGATTTGTGCAAGTATGCTTGTAAGTGGTAACTTAAGCAAGTTGTCTGTTTTACTTGATTAATTTTTCCCTCTAAAACCAGTCAGCTTTGAAGTATCTTTATAATGAAACTGCATCAATGTAAAGCCTTTATTATAGATTCACATGCTTAAAAATGTTAGTCATGACAGTGGTGTGGAATTTTCTTGTCCATCCTGTCTAGTAGAACTGTAATTGAAAATGAATATTTTCATGATCCAAAATGTCTGGGACGTGTGGATTTTTCCATTTCAACAATATAATATTTGCATAGAATCTTGACTCAACTTCTACATCTCTTGGCTGTTTTTGCTTGGTGCAATAACAAGAGAGAATGTCAGATGATGTCAACATCATCTCAACAACATGATGTTGATGTCATATATGGAAATGTTGATTTACAGAGACGTTAATGCTAAAACCAATTTTTAGTCATAAAAAGTCTCAGGCATATCCAGCCACAATTCTTACCATCTTCACTGCTCAACCACTTTAATTGACATATTGTCATCTTTTCTTGTATCACTTACCCTTACTCCCTAAAGTATAAATCAGACTTTGTATTCACCTGATAAAATTGCAGTCTGGATCTTCCTCTAAAGTAGGAGAAAAGCTGCAAGTGTGAGCCTGAAATCTAGGAGCTGAGATGATAAACAGAGAGAGTCTGTAAGTCACATTCCCAGTGGTACAGGTTGCTTGAGGCTGTATGCTTTAGTTTTCCTCAGGAAAGTTTTTTCTCTGAAGACTCAGGCTGATCAGAATGGTTTTTCTTTTCCTGTTGTATAGTATTCATCAGTCTCAGTGTAACTTCTTCATAATGTCTAACAGGGTAATTATACCAAAGGCAAAAGCTGATTAATTACCTAGTGCTCACTGTGAGGAGCTGTTCATGTTTTCTTTATCTGTGGTACAGTTAAGTATTGTGCACAAATGCTCTTCTTAAACCTTATCTGTGAGGCTTGAGAGACTTCTGACATGTGCCAACAAAGCTTGGAGAAATCTCGCCTGGATTCTGATAACGCTGAAAAAATGTTAAGATTTTATTTTCTCTTTTGCTGTATTGCGTATTCCTAAACATTGGATCATTATTGCTTAGAGCCTTGTAGAGCTGTAGTACAGAAAGATGAAATCTCAGATACAGTGTAAGCAACTTGCATTCATATCCTCTTGCATCCATACTCTCTCAGGGAGAGGATAAACTGACCAAAAAAGGAACTTTAAAAAAAAAAAAAAATTCTTTATGACCATTAATATTATATTTCATATATTATTTGCATTATGATACCACCTACAGGCCATTGCTAGGATAATGCATGGGGATGGGTATTGCACTGGTAAAATTAGAAGCAAATAGTCTTTATTGGAATTGCTGTGTCTCATAATTCATTATAGTTTAATGTTACAGCATTTGTAATTTAAATATAATTACTTGTGTGATGTTGTGTGTGTGGCTGCCTAGAGATAGGTAGATGGAGATAGAGATAGATAGAGATATTTGGTAGAAGACCTTTTAAAAATTACAGTGTCACAGAATCATAGGGTTTGGAAAGGACCTCTTGGGATCATCTAGTCTGACCACCTGCTCAAGCATGGTGAGCTACAGCAAGTTGCCCAAAACCATATCCAGTTCGGTGTTGAATATTTCCACAGATGGAGAATTTACAACCTCACTGGGCAACCTGGCTACTCACAGTAAAGCTATATTTGTTTGGAATTTCCTGTGTTTCAGTTTGTGCCTGTTACCTCTTGTCCTATCAGTTGGCACCACTGTGAAGAGTCTCTTTCCCTCTTATTCATTCTTCAGGTATTTATACACAATGATAAGATTACCTCTGAACCTTCTATTCTCCAGGCTGAACAGTTTCAGCTCCCTCAGCCTTTTTTCATAGAAGAGATGCTCCAGACCCTTCATCACCTTTCTGGCCCTTCAGTGGACTCTCTCCAGCATGCCCATATCTCTCTTGTACTGAAGAGACCAGAACTAGACCCAGCATTCCAGGTGTGGCCTCACCAGTACTGAGTAGAGAGGAAGGATCACCTACCTCAACACTGTTGGCAACGCAGTGACATAGCACTGACAGGGATGTGACATTACAGGTGTTTATCTTTCCTTTCCCAATAGGGCTACTTTAAACATTCCAAAGCTGGAAAAATCTGCAAGCAGACGTCACCATGTGAAGAGAAATCAGTATTTAGGAATTAGAACTCAATCTTTTAACTTTTTCATGCTGTGGAGCCTATCAGTTAGTAAATATGCTTTAATGGAGTTAAGAAAGAAGATAATTTATTTTATAAAGCTGTGAAAGACACAGCTTAGAATTAATTCATACAAAATTGCTAGCAGAATTTTGTGATCTGAGTAAGTTTATAGCTAATTTGATCTCACACCTTTTTAGTGTTGTTTATGGAGAAATTGTAACTATGAAGTATGACATGAAAGAAAATTAAGAGATATTCATTTGGAAATTCAGCAAATAGATGATGGATGTTAGACCTACACAGATAATAAGTGATGAAAACTGAAAGTATTGCTGCTCAATGGAAGAGGAAGAGTATTGAGGAGGGAAGTTTTAAGTGAAAAAAAAGGAAAATGCTGCATTTTTCTGATCTGACAAGGGTTGAGAGTGTGAGAAAAGTATACTCTGAAAGGGATGGACACTTCAGACAGATCTTCCAAATCTTTGTAATACACAGAAGGAAGAACCAGTGGAGATTATGGTGCAAAGCTATTTGTATTTGTGTTTTAGGTTTTAGTTAACAGAATTTTTTTCCTCATGTTATTGCCTCTGGTCAGAGATGGTTCATTTGAGGGACAGACTTGAAAGGTCATAGAATCATAGAATTTTTTAGTTTGGAAAAGGCCTTCAAGATCATCAAGTCAGCGGCAGTTAAGCTTTGCTGCAGAACACAGATCAAGGTGACTAGAAGGGCAGACCCGGAGCCAGGCACATCCACAGATGTGTAGAAAGACCACCCAGAAACCAGTTGATTTCATGTGAGAGGCTGAGGTAGCAGGGTCATTGCCAGGAGATTTTAATGACCCCAAGGGAATGCAGGTAACCAAGAGGGCAGTGACCAGGACCAGCAAACAGGGGAAAGGCAGTTAGTGCGGCCTTCACGTGGAAAGACTGGTGGCATAAGCAAGCAGGGAGGACCCTGCCACTCCAAACAGAGGCTATGACCTTAGCAAGGAGCTAAGTACAGCAGGAAGCATAGTATCCACCAGGAGAAGAGCAGTACCTTCAGCGTCCCACATGGTCCCTCTGGCTGCAAGCACTGATGCAGTCACCCAAACTGAGCTTGAGAGAGAAGATGTAGCTGTCCAGGTCCCAGGCTGCAGAGTGTGCCTGAGTTTCTGCTTGGGGACTGACAGCAGCAGCAATCTCATAAGTGGACAATATGCCCAAGTGAAGGAACTGCTCAGACTGGTGACAGAGCTTTAAGAGGTGTCCAGGCTGAGGAGCATCAGAATCAGAAAAGGAGATTGACTGGTGGACTCGCAGTCTACCATCCTGATGCAGAACCAGAAACAAATTGTGGCACCAGACGCAGAGGATACCCCACCTTCTTGCCACCAGGCTGTAAGGGGTGACCCAGCGGATCGGGGAGAATGGAAACGGGTTACATCTCGGGGTGGCAGGCGAACACACCCTCAGCCTGCTTCACCTTCCCAGGTATCTGTATACAACCGGTATAAGGCCCTGGAATTGGATGGGCAAGCAGCTGATGCTGCTGATAAAGACCTTTCTGGGAAGGAGGGGTCCTCTAGGCAACCCACAGCCCACATGAAACCCAGCAAAACTATTAAAACGTTGCATGTAAAGAGAAAAAGAAGGGTAATTGTTATAGGTGACTCCCTTTTGAAGGGAACAGAGGGCCTGATATCCTGATCCAACCTGCAGGGAATTCTGCTGCCTCCCTGGGGCCAGGGTAAGACACATGGCTCAGCAACTCCCTAGGCTGGGAAAGTCTTCTGACTATTACCTGCTCTTGGTTTTTAATGCTGGCAGTGAAGAGATAGGAAAAAGTAGTATTAATCACATCAAAAGGGATTTCAGAGTTTTGGAGTTGCTGGTCAATGGCTCAGGTGCTCAGGTGTTTTTTTCCTCCATCCATTCAGTAGCAGGCAGGCATGAAACAGGCAGGCCCAACTAATTAGCACATGGCTACATGACTGCTGTCATCGGTGCAACTTCATTTTTTTTGACCATGGGCTGGTCAGTCCTTTGCCAGGTCTTCTGACGTCTGGTGGAATGCACCTCTCACAGAAGGACAAAAAAGTGTTTGCTCAGGAGCTAGGAAGGCTGATCGATAGGGCTTTAATCTAGACTGGAAGAGGGAAGGAGGCAGTACCAGGCAGTCATCCATGAGCAGCACGATGACACACCGAAGTTTGGGTTGATGCTTGGCAGCGAGATTCCTCAGACTGCACCATAAGGTGAAGGGCACAATCAACCACACTTGCAGTGTTTCTACACTACTGCATGCAGCATGAAGAAAAGTAAGATGAACTAGAAGCCTTGGCCTGGTCCCAGGGATATAATTGGCATTAGCAAAACCTGGTGGAATTAATCCTGTGACTGGTGAGTCATGATGGATGGCTACAGGCTATTCAGAAGGGATAGGCAGGGAAGGAGAGACAGTGGGGTGTCACTGTATGTAGCAGAGGGGCCAGAGTGAATGGAGCTGGTAGTCGACAATGGCAAAGCTGAAAACCTGCGGGTAAGAATTAAGGGTCTGACAAAAAAAGCGGAAGTCCATTGTGGTTGTTTATTATAGGCCCTGCAGCCAGGATGATGACACTGATGAGTTATTCTCTAATGAACTAAGCAAAGCCTCCAAGTCATCTGTCCTTGTCCTTATAGGAGAGCTCCACTTGCCAGATGTTAATAGCTGGCATCAAGAGCTCCACAAGATTCTTAAAGAATCTGGATAATAACTTCTTGGTGCAGGTACTAAGGGAACTGACCAGGAAAGGTGCCTTCCTAGGTTTGATTCTCACTATCAGAGAGGGTCTTTGGGAGAAGTGGTGACTGATGGCTCCCTTGGCCACAGTGACCACAAAGCATTCAGGTTCAAAATCTTTGTTAATAGGAGGAAAACTGCCAGCAAAAACTTAACACTAGATATCAGAAGAGCAGAATTCAGGCTGCTCAGAGAAGTACTTGGTAAGATTCCCTGGGAAGAAGCTTTTGAAGGTCTTGGGGTCAATCAGTGTTGGCCATTTTTTTAACTACTACCTACTAAAAGCACAGGACCAGGCAATTCAAAAACTCTGAAAATCCAGAAGGCAAGACAAAAAAACCAGCTCGGTTGGGCAAGGATCTTCTTCTTTAAATACAGTGAAAAAAGAAATTGCATGGTCAGTGGAAGCAAGGCCAGGCAACATGGAAGGACTACAGAGATGCTGCTCGTCATTGTAGGGAGGAAATTCATGCTGCCAAAACTCAATTAGAATTGAAGCTGGGCAGTATTGCAAAGGACAATAAAAATGGCTTTTTAAAATATATTAATGGCAAAAGGCAAACTAGAAATAACATTGGCCCATTACTTGATGAGCATGGACACCTTCTTAACAGGGATATAGACAAAGCCGAGACATTTAATGCTTTCTTCTCCTCGATCTTCAACACCCATGATGGATTCAGGGACCCCACCTAACCCTGGATTAGAAAACCATGGCTGCGAGAATGATTAACTCCCAATCAATCCAGAACTTGTATGCGATTTGCTACTCTAGCTAGATCCCTACAAGTCGGTGGGGCCTGACAGGATTCATTCAAGGGTGCTTAAAGAGCTGACTGATGTCATAGCGAGATCTCTTTCTACAATTTTTCAGCACTCTTGGGAATCTGAAGAGCTCCCAGATGAGTGGAAGCTGGCAAACCTTGTCCCAATCTAGAAGAAGGGCAACAGGGATGACCCTGGCAACTACAGGCCTGTCAGCCTCACTTCCGTTGCTGGCAAAATCATGGAGCAGATTATTCTGAGAGTTACCAAAAAACATCTGAATGACAATGTAGTCATTGGTCCCAGCCAGCACAGGTTCATGAGGGTGAAGTCTTGCTTAACAAAATTAATTTCATTCTACAACAAGGTTACCCACCTAGTTGACCAAGGGAAGCCTGTTGGTATGATCTTTTTGGATTTCAGTAAAGCCTTTGACACTGTTTCTCGCAGTTTTCTGCTGGACAAGACGGCGAGCATACAGCTGGATAAACACACAATACAGTGAGTGAGCAATTGGCTGATGGGCTGGGCTGAAAGGGTCATGGTAAATGGGGTTATGTCAGTGCTGGTGACCAGTCACTAGCAGGGTTCCACAGGGTTCCATCTTAGGGCCAGTACTCTTCAATATCTTTATAAGTTACTTAGACTCAGGACTTGAGGGATTACTTAGTATGTTTGCCAGTGACACAAAACTGGGAGCTGTTGACACTCTCGAGGGCAGAGACACCCTGCAGAGAGATCTGGACAAGTTGGAGAACTGGGAAATCACCAACTGCATGAAGTTCAATAAGGGCCAGATTTTGCACCTGGAACATGGCAACCCTGACTGTTCATACAGACTGAGGGACGAGATGTTGGAAAGCAGCTCTGCAGAGAGGGTTCTGGTCAACAGCAAGTTGAACATGAGCCAATAGTGTGCCCTGGCAGCCAAGAGGGCCAACCGTGTCCTGGGGTGCATCAAGCACAGCATTGCTAGACAGATGAGGGAGGTGATTATCATGCTCTACTCTGCACCGGTACAACCTCACCTGGAGCACCTTGTGCAGTTCTGGGTGCCACAGTATAAAAAGGATAAAAGCTACTGGAGTGTCCAGAAGAGGGCTGCAAGTTTCATAAAGGGCTTAGAGGGGAAGCCGTAGGAGGAGCAGCTAAAGTCACTTGGTTTGTTCAGCCTGGAGAAGAGGAGACTGAGGAGGACCTCATCATGGTCTACAGCTTCCTCACAACATGTGGAGGATGGGCAGGCATCAGTCTCTTCTCTTTGGTGACCAATGACAGAAGCTGAGGGAATGGCAAGAAGAGACTGGACAACACCCTCAGATACATGGTATGAACTGTAGAGTTGTCATATGCAGGGACAGGAGTTGGACTCGATGATCCCTGTGGGTCCCTTCCAACTCAGGACATTCTATGATTTTATGAAGTCCAACCATAACCTAACACTGCCAAGTCCACCACTAAACCTTATCCCTAAGTGCCACATCTACATGTCTTCTAAATACCTCCAGGGATGGTGACTCAACCACTTCCCTGGACAGCCTGTTCCAATACCTGACAACCCTTTCAGTGAAGATATTTTTCCTAATATCCAATCTAAACCTCCCCTGGTGCAACTTTGGGGCATTTCCTCTTGTCCCATTACTTGTTACTTGGGAAAAGAGACTGATGAGTTATGAAAGGATACTGAGTTTGCATTGGATGATATGTGCAGGCCATAATACCATCTAGAACCATACTAATACCGAGGAGCAGATAGTGGTGAGTATCTTAATGAAAACAATTTATGCCTTCTCAAAGTTCCTTTTCTCTATTGTCTCTGTCCATTATGCTTGGGAAAAGGGTTTTGTGTTGTGTACTGTGAGTCATCTGATCTAGAAGGGAAGTGATTTGCAAAAGATTTTTCACATTAAATATATTGCTATTTGTCACACAGACTGGAGGGCGTGGTTTTTTGTTTTTTTTTTTTTTTTTTTTTGAAAAGCTTGTGATCATGACAAATACTGTTGAATGAAGAGATGCACATAGGCAATCTGGCAGATGAGGTTTGGAAATTATGTCAGTTTTCAGAGGTCAAAAATGAAAGAGTAAACCTGAAAAAATTTACAGTGTGAGGAGAATCTTATTTATTAAGTGAATTCTGCAGTAGTTGCTGTTTCTGCAAGTTTTTAGACACAACTCTGTATAGAGTTTATTCCATGGAACATTATCTCACTGAGAGATGTGGTTGAAATAACATTTGAAATGGGAAAGGTTTACTCTCCTTTCCAAATACGAATTAAAAGCAGTGTTCCTGACAAATAGTGCTACCTACAGAATCTGAGGATATAACATATTTTTGTTGAGGAATTTCAAAGGCTAGGCATATCCTGACACCTTTTAAAAAGATTTTATTTTATAAAATTGTTTTCCATTTTCCATAGCTCAGAAAAATATTATTAGACTAAAGCAGTTTGTCAAAAGGATATATTTTATTTCTGTACCCGAACTGTTGGACTATGACTGATTAATCATGTAGTAGCACTGGTTGCTCTTCTTTTTCTTAATTTCCAAGTGCTAATTTATGTTAAGCATACCAAGTCACTCAATTGTATGTCTCTATGTACATTTGAATAATGAGGAATATTTTACAGACTTAAAATCCTGTATTCCTTCATAACTTTTAAATTATTCCATTTATGTTATTATGTTTGCTCTCCTAGTATAAAAAAGTTGTTGTCATGGTGCCATGTACATAAGTTTCTTTATCTTACTCCCAAGAAACAGGAAAATGGTAATCCCTTTACAATATAATCTTACATTTGCCCTGGAAATTAAACAATAGAGTTGCTCTTAGCATATTATGATGAGTCCTCACTATGAAAGGAGACAACATTACTCAACCAATTAAATTTCCTGGAATAGATAAATTTCTAATATTTAATGGATAATTATAACTTGAAATAGTGTGTACTGTTCCTTACATGGTTGTTTAAAATATATAGGATCTGTACTGCCTAATGAACAAAGCAGATAATAATATTGGTTGTTCAACTCTTCTGCAGTATTTAAGTACATTTTAAGATAGTGTTTCTCCTACCAGTGGAACCTGTTTTTTGCAAGGACTTGAATATCTGTTTCCTGGATATCGCAGTTCCAAGTGTCACCTATTAGAAGCATCTGGTACATAATAAAGATCATTATCAGGTCTTTTACTGGATAGGTAACAGACTGTTTTAGACACCAGTCATCCTTGGTCCCCATTGAGTACAGCTGTGGTTAGTGATATTCTGATCACTTTGCATGTATAATGATCAGATAGTATTTAGCTGTACACAGGAGACTGTTTTATCAGCAAAGGGAATGAATCCAAAAGACCTGGTCTTAATTCTGATTCAGTAAGTGTGATTATGGATGTATCATTTGAAGCAATTCCTTCTGTAAACATTTGGTATCAATGTTTTGTTGATACCTGAGCTGAGATAAATTAATACAATTCAATTGCTTTTATTTGGAGCTTCTTTCTGCACCGGTTGGATTAATGGGCTGAGCCTAATTGTATGAGGTTCAAAAAGGTCAAGTGCCGTGTCCTGCACTTGGGTCACAACAACCTCAGGCAACACTACAGGCTTCGGGAAGAGTGGCTGGAAAGCTGCCTGGCTGAAAAGGATCTGGAGCTGCTGGTCAACAGCTGGCTGAAAATGAGCCAGCAGTGTGCCCAGGTGGCAAAAAAGGCCAGCAGCGTCCTGATGTGCATTGAGTCACCATCCCTGGAGGTGTTTAAAAGACATATACGTGGGGCTCTTAGGGCCATGGTTTAGTACCAGCGTTAGGTTATGGTTGGACTCAATGATCTTGAGGGTCTTTTCCAACCAAAATGGTTCTATGGTTCAATAGGGAGGGGACAACACTCTTTAATTAGATCCTGTATGCTAGCAATGGTTGCATTTCTTGAAACTTTTGCAAATCTGTTAAGAATTATCTCCACATGCCAATAAAAATTAACTTTAACTAAAATACAGATTGTATCTCTTCTATCTTCCTAGCATCATTGTGTGTATGTTTCTAGTCTCTTTTTAGAAAGAGATGATGCATCTTGAGGTTGAATTTGGACACATTGCCATTTAAAATAAACAGATACAGAATTCTTGACATATTCTATACAGTGGAAACTCGGAGTATGGACTGACTTAATACATTTCTTCAGAAATCTAACTTTGTGTTTGTGTTTGAATAGTGAAGGAATTGCATAATATTCATTCCTTAAGTTCCAAAATGGAAAAAGCCATCTCATATGTTGATGCTTCCTTTACAGGTTGTAACCAGGAGGACAGTTTTCTCATGTTATAAATTTAATATTCTAAAGCTGAATTATGTGTTCAACATTCCTATATCATATATGCCCTATTCTGAATTCCATCTCAATTATGTAAATAATAAATTTTACAGAGCGTGAACACAATCTGTAATGTATATCTAAATATCTTTTACATTAGTACACTTCTGTAACATATAAAGTAAAAGTAACTCAATCTAATAATACATACTGTCTATGTATGTGTATCTGTTATTCTGCCCTCCTCCACTGCTAACAATTTTTTAAACCATTGGCCAGTCCTTGCCAAATTCCACAGATGGTTAGAAGTCCCAAAGATGTAAAGTTTCCTATAATTTTTACAAAAATAAGCACTGTTTCTAGGGGGAAATACTGCTGTGTGATAACACCTTTTACTAAATATCCCACAATTAGGAAACTACTTGAGTTATTTTGGTTTTGTTTTTTATATAGTTCTGTATTTCTGAGTTTGTAATGTTTCTGCCTAGGGCTGTTGCAAAAGAAGCTGCTAATTTCATCACAAAGGGATAGTCTTCAAAATTAAAATGGTTTACAATTTAAAGGACTACAGTTGTTGCATTCTTTGTCATTTCTACTGTAAATATATGATTAGATAAAAATCTTGTATGCTAGCTAATAATTTTTTTTTTTTTTTGCAAACCTTCTATATGGAAAATTGTGCAAGGTTTTGTATTTTTTGTTTGTTTGTTTGTTTGTTTTGTTTTTTTGTTTTTTCCATTTAATTCCTGGACTGTACTAGAGTGCCTCACCAAAATGGTGAAGTTATTCTGGAATTATGCTAGTACACCTGAAAAGAGATTTTATTTGCTTTATTGGACTTTATTGAAGCTTCAGGGGGATTATGATGATTATTTGCTTGTTCTCTTATAAGAGAATATATATAGATAAGTATATACTATATAAGTATGCTTATATATGAGAAATAGCTGAAACTGCTATGTAGCAACATTTAAAAATGCAATATGCATAGCAGAATTAGAAAATATCATCCAGAAGCCTAAGTAAAATCCTATTCTGAGTGAAATACTGATAACTGAAAAATAATTCTAGCTATCGAAAGTATTTGGAACCTCCTAACATGAGAATACAGTAAGAACACATGTTTTAAATGCAGAAAAAAATCTCAAAATTTAGAGACAGTAGAATTGCTTTAATCTTTGACCAGGTGAAGAGAGTGATACTCAGGAATGTGGATATAAGAGACAGAAATTGTCAGAAGGATGACAATTTATAGACTTTTAAATAAGAATTTTAGAAGCTCATGGAAAATAATATTAGGAATACAAGCGTGGCCTGCAGGTTGAAGGAGGTGATTCTGCCTCTCTACTCCACCCTGGTGAGACACCACCTGGAGTATCCAGCTGCATCCAGCTTTGGAGCCCTCAGTACGGGAAAGACATGGACCTGTTGGAAAGAGTCCAGAGGAGGGCCACCAAAATGATCAGGGGGATGGAACACCTCTTCTATAAGGAAAGGCTAAGACAGCTGGGGTTGTTCAGCCTGGAGAAAAGAAGGCTTCAGACAGACCTTATTGTGGCCTTTTAGTACTTAAAAGAGGACTGTAAAAAGATGGGGACAGACTTTTTAACAGGGCCAGTTGCAACAGGATAAAGGTTTAAACTAAAGGAGGCAAGATTCAGGCTAGACATTTTTTACAATGAGAGTGTTGTTCTCTTCTCCCAAGTAGCAAGTGATAGGACAAGAGGAAGTGGCCTCAGGTTGTGCCAGGAAAGGTTCAGATTGGATATTAGGAAAAAATTCTTCACTGAAAGGGTTGTCAGGCATTGGAACTGACTGCCTAGGGAAGTGGTGGAATCACCATCCATGGAGGTGTCTAAAAGACATTTAGACGAGGTTCTTAGGGACATGGTTTAATGCTAGAGTTAGGATAGGTTATGGTTGGACTCGATGATCCTGAGGGTTTCTTCCAACGGAAATGATTCTGATTCTATGGTAAAACAGTGGACCAGGTTGCCCAGAGAGGTGGTAGATACCCCATCCATGGTGATATTCAAGGCCAGGCTGGACAGTGCTCTGAGCAACCCGATCTAGTTGAAGATGTCCCTGCTCGTTGCAGTGGGGTTGTACTAGGTATCTTTCAAGTTTTCCTTCCAACACAAACTATTCAATGATTCTGTAAAGCTCATTGATTTAGGATTATTTCAGTGAATAAATATTTGCAAGGCAATAAACTGAATTTGTTCTTACACTGAAGAATATCAGGCCTTGAAAAACTTGGAATTTTTCAAATGACAGTTTAAAGTGATAAAGATTTTGCTACTTGTCTTTTGAAAACACAGATTACAGACCCAGGTCATTTAGACGTTCTTAACAAACCTTCCACCACTCATGTCATGCTATTTCATTTACATGACCCAACCAAGATTAACACTCGAGTTTTTTCTTTGTTTTTCTCACTAGTGGGGGAGTTTGAAAATTTCCTGTTTAATGTAAACTTAATGATTATGCAGTAATTCTATAGTCTCTATGATGAAAATTTAAACTTTTCAGTGATGGCCCATTGGTGATGGTTCTGCTGTAACTACTTTCAATAGGATGTACTTACTGTAAGCCAGAAGGTGAGCATGATGCTTATTCTTTATATAAGTACCTGAAAAATTTTCCATTTTGGATTTCGCTGTACGTGATAACAATTACTTCTTTCTTTAGTCATAAGTGGTCTGTGTTTTCAAGGAAACAGAAACCTTGAATAAAAAATGTCCTTTTGACCGTATATTTTGCTTCTGCATTTTGGGAGTTGTTCTTTATTAGAATGTTAATGGAGTATGTCCAATTAGACCTCTGCAAAATGATATCACTTCAGTCTCAATGGAAATGGAACAGTATTCTGCTTTGTTTTCTAACCCTGAACTCCATGCTCTGGTAAATAAACAATTTTAACCATATAAATCAGCTGGTAAAACATTTTAGCATCTGAGAATGTTGCTTTGAGAGCTATTGTTGGATGATCAACCTTGGTTATTGAGGAGGTTTACTTAAGAAAATAAGATTATTTCTGCAGCCAACTGCATAAGAGATGCCTTTGACTGATCAGCCTTGTGATCAACCAATGTGAACTAGCAAATGAATAAAGTGATAATTAACTGTGTATTTATCAAGGAGCTACTGTAATAGCATTGATTTCAATACCTTGTTTAGCTGATGAACTGATTTTTCTCCATTCCCTCTGGAGTGCAATTTGTATAAAGCAATAAGCTTCTTTGCAAGCACCCTGCTAAATGCATTGCTTGTATGTATTTCTGTATTGTGGTTTCTTAATACCCAAAATGGCAATGAATTATGCATCTCAGCACTAAAATATTTTATTTTGCCAGACTTCGGATAGCAAAGCGACTGCTTTATAAATAGGTGAATGCAACTTGAACAAACATAGATAAAAAGTATTATACTTTTGACAATTAATTTGACTGATTGTGTTTGATATACTGTCTGAGTGCCTGAACAAAATAAAAATTGCAGAATTTTATTTTCAGCCCTGGGTTGCAGAATGGAATTCAAGTATATTAAATGCTAAAGGCATCTTCTTTTCAGCCTAGATTTTGGGTATGCTATTTGTCATCCTTCAAAGAATACATATTTCTAAATAATCTCTTTAGCCATCTTTGCACACCTATTATGTGGTATGAAAAGTCTTCTATTTATAAAATATGAAAATAGCTTTGAATTTTTTGTAATGGAAAGTTATTGCCACATGAAAATATCTTTATTCCTTACTCATGTGAAATAACACTTTTTTTCAAAAGTATTTATTAAAAATTTATCTAGGAAAAACAAAACAAAACACAACAAAACAAAACAACAAAACCCACCAACCTAAGGTCTTGAGAACATGGGTTTTCATCAACTACATGATGCATTTTAGAAAAGGAAATACAAGTTTTTTGAACCATTATATCTCACAGAATCAAATAATATCTTGAGTTGGAAGGGACTCATGAGGATCATTGAGTACAACTCTTGACTCCACACAAGACAACCTAAAAGTTAAACCATGTGTGTAAGAGATTTGTTCCAATGCTTCTTGATGACTGACAGGCCTGGAGGTATAACCACTTCCCTGGGGAGTTTGTTCCAGTGCTTGACTACCCTCTCAGTGAAGAACATTTTTCTAATGTGCAATCTGATCTTCCTTAGATTCAGCTTTAAGCCATGCCCTTGCTTCCTGCCACCAGACACCGGAGAGGAGAGGTCAGCACTTGCCCCTCTGTTGCTCCTTGTGGGAACGTTGTAGGCAGCAATGAGTCTCCTCTAAGCTGAACAGATCTGGTATCCTCAGCTGCTCCACATAAGTCAGGCTCTCTAGGCCTTTCACCATCTTTGTTGCTCTCCTTTGGACACATTCCAGGATTTTCATATCCTTCTTATATTGTAGAGTCAAAACTTCACAGAGTACTTAGGGTGAGGCCACAACAATGCTAAGCATAGTGGGGCAATCACTGCTTTCAGCAGGATATGGTTGGCCTTTTTGTCTGCCAGTGCACATTGTTGACTCATATTGAACTTACCATCAGCCAAAACCCCCAGCTCCCTTGCCTAAATATTGTATAAGCAGAGTATTTTTTTTTCAGAATATAAAGATTGAAATTTTTCAGCTTTTTCTGTGAAATAAATGGTTGGATAAAGACACCACAGTTCATAACTTTCTCCCATTGCCTATTGTTAATGCTACTCATTATGCATTAAGAGCTTTCTGCACTGTGTAAGATGGAATAACCTCTGCAATTGGGATCATTTGCTATAGAGGGAACAAGAAGTTTTATGTAGAAAGCACTGGGCAGAATATATTCATTTTCTATCTGGCTTACCTTAGTAACTTGGTTTTCCATGGGTTTATTTGCTCTGCATTACTCCACATTTTTCTTCTTGCTAAAGAAACAGCAACAGCAGTATGTTCAAATCCATTTTTAAGCCTTTTATTATTACTTTGATATACAAATACTGAGCTGCTAGCTGTGTAACTCTGTTGCTGTCCATATAGTTATAGATTTTTACTGGTTGTAGTTCTGGTTCCTGAAGAGTTGATTTAAATTAAATAGCCTCGACAAACATGATATAAGTGTCTGGAGAATATAAGATAAACAGAATTCTAGGTAGTAGGTACATTAAAACTGAAATCTTCAGTCTGTCTCAGTAGAGTCCGATTGACTTATTAAGCTTGCACCAGAGCACACTGCTCTGCTCCAAAAAGAGCACCTGCCCCTCATTTACTATATGGAGCAAGTAATTTATTCCAGCTCAGATAATAATTCAGCTTATTTTCTCTGCTGTTCTCTATACAGTCGCTTTCTGATAAACTGAGCAGAGAAGGAAGCATGCAGTTTTTCACTCCATGTTCTTTTCAGCCTACTTGATGAGCAGAAGGATACTCTAATAAGTTGAGACCCCATGAATTTTGTATTAAATTCCTTGATCCAAAAGGTATTCTGAAATTGTGGAGGCTGCACAGATAAATCAGATAAAATTTATTCTGCTATAGAAGGAGTTTGAACTTAGCCAAAACATTCACTCTTTTCTTATACTTCTGCTCTTAGGGCAGCAACAGTACTGCAGGAATGAGGGACAGACTTGTCAGAGTTGTTCTCTGTAGGGGTGGTCCTTACTCAACCACAGAAATTTAGTCAATATCTCAGCTTGAAGCACAACTGAAGGCTTGTGCTGTAGCTTTGCAGTTCAGGTTTCCTCAGGCTTCTCCACAAGAAGGAAGACCCCATTGTCATTGGGCTAGAATTGTGTCCAAGGGTGAAACATGATTGTGAATGTTGTATTATCACTCTGCTGATGTGTTTAACACATACATTTAAGATATTTGAAAATAATCTAGGTATAATATACTTGTCACTCTTTCAATCTTCATATTCTGTGACTCAGGAAAGAACATGGGTGTATGTAAACTGTTTAGATTTGCCTTGTTAAGACCTCTGAAACAATAGTTTTGATGACTGTGCTTTTCATATATGTATGTATATACGTGTATATATATGTAAATAAAGTAACACGATAACCTGTTTGGGATTTATGCATGTGTGTGATTTCCCATTATTTTGGAATGATATCCAGCTCTTATTAACCAAAATATCTTTTTCATTTGAATCTGCTTGTGAAATACTTTGTTGAGCTTATAGTGTTGAACTTAATGCCTTACAAGGTTTTAACTCCTGTTATTTAAACTACTGCTTTGTGTACCCTGTACATTTGCAATGGACTGCAGGGTGTTACAGGAAAGGAGTTTTAAGCCAGTTAAACAAGTTCTTGCCTTGCTCAAGAAGTCTTTTATGTGTCTGTAGCCATCATAGGTCTTATGAGATTGTTCCTTGTTCTTCAGACAACCAAGTCATTTATGCAGGTCTTGAGCTGTTGTGATTTTTTTTTTTTTTCTTTCCATAATTCGGAAGCATCATAAAGCTCTCAGTTTTTTCTCTTTGTCATTAGTAAAGAATCCACAGATACACTTGACCAGATTGATTAGTAGTTGTTGGTTCCTTTACAACAAGTAAGAGATGGATGTTCAATATGTACTTGTACAGTATGTTAAAGACAGTTTGGTGAGACCTACTTTGAAGTTTCAATGAGTACAAAAAAGGGAGTAGATAGGAACTTGTGATTTAGTTAGCGAACATGATTGAAGGATGCGTGTGAGTATTAGGCTGGTTTGATATTTATATCTGGGCCACGAGAATAATTAGTATTCTGACAAAAAGGTTTAAGAATAGTCCTGGCTATGCCATTTGTATTGTCCAGGAGAAATAGATGAGACATGTTGAAACAAGAAAATAAGAAAGCTCTCTCTGTCAGTCACTTGTTGTAAGCATCTGAAAGAAAAATAGCTTGCAGAAAGATTGTGATAACCAATTTTCTTATTAAAGTAGGAAAAAAAAAGAGAAAAAATAGAAAGGACTATGGAATGAACCTTCCACTTAATTTCCATAGCAACCATTCAAAACAAATATTTGACTGCAGTATGTCATCTTCAATAATTTCAATTTAAGAAAATAAGTGAGAAAAATCCTAGTATTCTAAATACTTTTTATTAACACCTTTTCCTATACAATGTATGATTGTAAATATGTGTAAAATATTATGTTTGTGTTTCAAAACAGATACTTTTTGTTCATTTCCAGAACATTTCTTGTAGCACTATTAGCACAATAGAAAGAGAAAATTATTCCCACTCATATGAGAAGTGATTTTTCTTCATTCTGAAGGTAAGAGAAAAGAATATTCAAGTGAGAGTTAATGGTGTTCACCCTAGACTACGTGAAACATGGTACCAAACATTACAAGGCAAGGAGAATGAAGTACAAGGAGCGCTTTAGCTACATTCTTAGGATCATCAGCTACTATGCCTGAGTATGTAACACTTCTACCAAGTTTTGAAAAGCCCCTGTCAACAATTTTCTGTTATTCTACTGAAAGACAGACTAGCCAAGTTAACTCTAACGAAAAGATGGAAACTGCAGGATGTATCTTGTAGTGACAGTGGAAACTTTGAAGTGAATAATAGATCTTGGGAAGGTTATATTTTTCTTGTGTTATATATCACACCTTCTCATAATTATGGAGGGATAGCTTTTAGTTATCACCTTTATCACATTCTCTCAGACTTTTATCAGGACTACTGATCCACAGAGTCTTTAGCAAATACCCAGCAGTTCGTGTCCTCTAAAATTCCTGAAGGCTTGCTTATTTTTTGTTTGTTTGTTTGTTTGTTTGTTTTTAAATTCATGTATTTATTTGGAAAGATTTATAATAACATCTAGCTTTGCATCTCTTCTAAAGTTTAGACAAAATTACAGTTTGGGTATCTATCTAGTACTGTAAGTGAACTCTTGATAGTATAACATGTTTTTGTCCATACCTGATTTGATTATTTACAATGACTTTTAGTATATCATTGGAAGTGTAAGGTTTTGTACAAACATGTTTCCTTTGAGATCAGAATGGGTGAGTGGGAAAGGAGGCATAGTGCCATATATAATTATTACTTTTGAAAATGTGAAATATATCACAACAGTAAAATTAATCTGCCTCTTCAATTAATGCACTAGAGAATCTGTTCTATTTTGGGTAGTGTTTTTTCTGCAATTAGCCGAGTGCTTTGAAAAAACGTGTGTTCTTTTCTGCGTCCTATGCATAAAATAATTCACCATGACACCGACATTCTTTATCTTCAGAGCCATCACAGATTATTAGAATTCCATTCTTATAACATTGTGGGAGTTAATGCATTCATTTAGGCTGAGCTGGAGCTATACCTTGTGCCAGATCACACATTTCAAGATGCCAGCCAAGAAGATAATTTAGTAGGATGATTTTTGCATACTAAGAATCAGTCTCAGAACATTTTCACTCCTTTAAGTATTCAATTCATGCCTTGTCACTAATTATGAAGATAGAAAACAGATACCTTAAGTTTCTGGCATTTACCCAACTGAGTCATTCATTTTGGAGCTCTGAGCAGTGTGAGTTCTGCTGGAGTGCTCTGATTACTATCAAAATCCCAAGCTATAGCAGAGATGCTTAACATTAATGTTAAGAGTCATGCATAGAAAAAGCAGGTGTTTTCTGATTATCTGTATGAAAACTGAAGATGCATCACATTTTTGCAGCCAACTTTATCTCTTATCAGAACAGTAATATGATTAGTAGTGTTCTTGCAGTATTATATCTTGGTTTTGATAGGAAAAAAAAAAACCTGAATATGATTACTTCCTCTAAGTTTATATATGAAAGTAGAATGTTTGCCCTATAAACACCTAAATAGATAAATTGTCTTTCATTTTCCTTTAATTCTTTGTCTCTTAACAATGAAAGCTGTACATTGCAGTGATAACTTTTCTCTACAATGGAGTATATATTTCCCACCTTGTATTATTACATCACCTTTTTCACTTCTCTGACTTTCAGCGATCTAACAAAATGCAACTATTTACTCTGAAAAATAATGCACCTTCTCATGCATTACTGAATAAATAAATATAACCTTGCTGGTAGCCGGTGACAAAAGTACTACTAGGTATTACAAGACTCCAATGAGGAAAAGTTTTCCTAGATTAGAGGTTTGAACCTTACAGACTATCAGATATGTGTTTATTGTTATTTAATATTGCTGATTTCTTCCTTTGATTATATTTTGTCAGTTCTATAGTCTTCATTTTCAAATGCAGTATTAAAGTATGTTTATTATTTTCTTTTTTTTTCTAATTTCTGATTGTCAAAACTTGGTAAAAGATTGGTTTAGGACAAGATGAAAACTTCTGGAAAATGTAGTTTCAGGTAACTGAAATCATCAAATAATTGTGAAGTTTTTTAAGAATATGAGTATCAAATTATGTTTTAAAATATTTTGAAACTATATTTTTAAAATAACAAGAAAACTTTTTTTTTTTTTTTTTCTGTAGTCGTAGTATATTTTCTGAGTTTCACAGAAAAAAATTTCTTTGACAGTACATTGACACTAGGCTGGGAATCCTCCTTAACTGCGTACCTTTTTTCTCTGATGAATCAAAGGATTTGTGAACTAAGTCATATATTCCAACCTGATGTGTGTTTTCTGCTCCATTTATTAAAAAGCTGTGAGCTATTTCTTCAGAACTTGTTTCAGGGTGGAAAAAAAGCAACAAAACCAATAAACCTTGCAGGAACTGGGGATGTAAACCTAATGTTATTGAAGTCAATCACACAAATCAAACAGATTACAATGTGACAAGCATTTACTCCTGCTTTTCTCCACCAACTCATAAAATTCAAATGAATTATTTTTTTCTCTTTTTATAATATGTTCTTGTTTATTATAATATTCATAGAAACATCTTGAGTGTTTTGCAATACTCAGGGTATATAGAAAAGGATGACAGAATATGCTTCCTGAATTATACCAATCATAATGCTTAAGCATACACATACCCTTTAAACTAACTGTCCCCAAAGGACTTTTTTTCCTGTATTACAGCCATCAGAACTCCAGCTGTTATCTCAGTGTGTCTATGATTGCTCTTCCCCTTCAGTAAAGAGATGTTTGTCTCTTTTGACAGGACCATCACAGGAATTACATCTACCCTACTTTGACTTAATTTATTGCTCAGAGTTTGCGGTTCCACACTTGTATCCAAGACACTATGAGAATGATGATGAAATTGAGGCATGAAGAGGCTTATTGATCTGGTGTAGGAACCTGAATTTCACAGACTCTTATTTATTACCATCTTTCCCTTCTTCCTATGCTAATATTTATGTGACTGTACACAAACTCTACTTGTTTAAAAATGATCCTAAGATTTTAATTCTCTTAAAATGTTAAATAATTAAAAAAAAAAAAAAGCTGAAGCCAGCCAAGACTTTGTGTTGCTCACTTAGCTTCCCAAAATCAGTAGTGAAGAACAGGTTTTTAACAACATAAGCTGGATCCCAGTGAAAAAAAGAAAAAAACAAAACCACTTTTGATCCGGGATCCTGATTTTTTTAAGACCCAGACCCTGGAAGAGAGAGGAGGAGCCTTCCCTTCCTTGTCCTAAGTCTTCTGATGTGAAGACTGCAGTACGGTGTCTTCTGAGCCAAATGTCATTCATTGGAGATCAAACACACTGCTGCAGTCCCAATTAATTAAGTGGAAAAAGTGTATTTTTTAATATAATTTGATTTTGTTACAAAATGTAACTGGGTTTCTTATCCAGTAAGCTAGCCACCCAAACCAGACACAGAATGCCATTGCATGGTCTGTTCTATCTGAATGGAAGAAGTAGGAGAGAACCACTGAAGATAATATTCCATGGCACAGAGAAGCATGCTATGTGCAGGAATGTAAATACAGTCTGAAGTCAAAACATGACTGGAATTGATGTAGAATATATAATGTGTACATCTAGTTAGACAGAAACTCATGCATATATAGATAAAAGTAAGTGGCTTATTAAAAATTGCATGCTCTTTCTTTCTCTGTTAGACCTTTTCCCAGTCTGTTTTCCACAATAGTGTGTTCATACACCAGATACAAGTGCTGTTTTTTGCAGAGGATCCAGTTTTTGTTTGACCTAATGTTCTGTGTTCCATACAGCCAAATCTGAAGGAGTGTTTAAGCCCATTCAAGTAATGGGCATTAAGTCAGACAAATACAGTTGTTTATGTTTATTTGTTGTAACTTTGGTGAACTATTACTACACACACAAGTTACGCTTCTTTGTCCAGATGAGCCAGAAAACCCGCTCTTTTCCATCAGTAGCAGCACTTTTGATGATGTTTCTGTAGTAGCTTTATTTCTCAGCAGCTGTCAAACAAATTAAAGGCATATGTGTTGAATGCATGCAAGTAAAACTGTAGCGAGGGGATGGGATATCTGATGGAGGTCTTGAGCTCAGTTTTGTGAGCTAGGTTTAATAGATAAACATAAATATTTTGTGCTAGGTTTTTGGTTGTTTGTTTTGTTTAGGGTTTGTTTGTTTGTTTGTTTGTGTTGTTTTATTCTTGGCCTTGGAGAATGATTATTTGCTTTGCTGTTATGTAAACTTAGATAATAAAGAGATATCTTAATGACAAAATATTTATTTCTAGTACTGGAGATAGTATGGGCTAAAAAAATAGTTAAAGCAAAACAATGGGATTATTTACCTCTTGAAAGAATTTCCTTCTTTTACAGACTACATCTTATTTCTGGAATTACAACAGCAAATCATGAGCTTTAGTTGTTATTAGAGAAGTCCTGAACACTGTTTTTCCTAAACTTTCCCTTAGTTGTGAGCCTTAAGTACAAGAGAAAATCTTATTTACTGATGCAACTGTGATCATGCCCAAGTCTTCCCACTGTGGAGCTTGTCTAACCAGGAAAAACATAATTAGAATTACTCCTCTTTATTTACTGTTGAGTGTTTCAATGAGTTTGTAAAAGACCTAAAAATAAAATGTGTATTTTAAAATTTTATTTTGATGCTTTCATTAATATTTTATAAACCTCTTCAAAATAAAGTAAAACACAAAGAAATGCATACTAACTTAGTGAATGAGAACTTGTATTCTCATATAGGTACGATAAAATATTCATTTCTATTTCAGTAATTGAGCACGAATACAAAGAAACAAAGAAACAGAGATTTAAACCTATATTATTTGACCTCCTTGTATAGTTGTTAGACTTTACATCTCACATTTGGGGCCTTCCTTATTATTTGAAAAATAAATAGATTTCTTCAAGAAATGTACATGGGAAATAATTTTATATCGTGCCATGGGTTTACTATTGCAAACTGCTTTCTACTGCATTTATAAGTTATATAAGTTACGTGTGTTATAAATGGACAGGATGATCCGTGGAGTCTTGATAAAGTGACCAAAGCATTTTGGTTATGGTTTTGTCTTTAGCAGATACAATGAAAAAGGGCACTGATGAACACGCAAAATAATTTTTCTTTTATTCTTGGCTATAGTACCAGCTTTGAGCTAACTTGTAGTGAACCTTCTCTCCCTACTTCACACCTTCCACTGAAACTATCCAGCTTCCTCTGCTGTCACCTTCATCTTTCTCACCCACTAACAATGCACTGAAGAGATCAGAGATTCCCAGAGTGGTTCTCTGTGCAGTTCACCTGTTATTAATAAATATTTAGAATTCAGAGTAAATTTGTCTATTCTAAATATGTATTTCAGGTGCATTTAGGACTGTGGCCAGACTCACTATCTTCAATCCAGTTTTAAAGTCCAGTTCACAGACCAACAGTTTGTTTGGCAGTAAGTTCCAGATCTCCGTAATGGGGGTCTTGGTTGTGCAAGGCAAAATACAAATGAATAGCGAAGACAGAGACTGGATGTTCCAGTCTGCGCAGCTGAATGATCAGCAAATTGTATGGGGCAATTGCAAGAGGAGGAGGAACCAATGTGTTTATACACTTCATAAAAGTTTGGTTTTTTTTTTCCATTTGACAGTCTTTTTCCATACTGTCACTCAGTTTCTATTGCTATTATCTTAAAAGACCTTTTTTTTTTTGAAGAATCGTTTGGCCTGTAGGCTAGTCAGCTGCTCCTGAAAGTGTGAGAAGACAGCACTCCATCAATGCCTTTTTCTCCTTCTATATGTGCTTTCTTAAGCTGCAGTTTCTGGAACCAAGCAATTTATCTTAGAATTCCAGCTTTAATTTAAAAACAAAATCAGCAGGATTCTGCTTCCTTTGGCATGTAAGAAAAATTTAAAACATTATCTTCCTGCACCCTGAGGCTCAGAAAGCAAATTTAAAAAATGAAGTCAAAATTCATTATGGCTTTTTTTTTAATTTTATTTTCTTAGAACTGACCTCTGGTAATTTAGTTCTTGGGATTATCAGTATTAAGCTTCTGTGAGAATTACTAAAACTTGAGGCACCAAAAGAAAAGTTACGTTCTTGACAAGTCATATTTCCGTGATGAAAGACATCAGTATTTTTTAGTTAACATACAAAAATGCAATAAAAGAGAAGTTGAAAGAAAGGGTATGTATATACACTTCTCACAGGAGAATGTTCTCTACACATGAAGTGTGAGACATTATGAGGATACAGTGGAGCATTTATTTATTATTGATTTGATTCTAGATTCTACTTCATTTCTTTCCTTACTTTATAGTAATCAAAAGCTGTCATCCTAATTAAATAAAAAAAAAAAAAAGTGCCTTTTTTTTTTTTCCCCATTTCTGTAGTGAACCATCTGCATGTCACTCAAACTGAGTGAATTAATAAATGAAAATAAAGTAGTGTAATAAATTTTAAAAAGCCAGTTCATTCACGTAAGTGAGGTACCTGGTAGGATTTAGTAAACCAGTTTGGATGAAATCCATGATTCTTCAAAACACAGGTCTTTTAGTTATACATAAAAGCAGAAATAAATGTGTTGCTTGTATGCAACTCTCTATAACATCTGTGAATAGAATGTTGGTTGTCCCATGATATGTGAATAAGCTTTATATAGGGTTTTTTGGTGCACCAAAAGAGAAAATAAGTTAATAATGTGCAAATACATGGTGTTTTTAATCTCTCGAACTCAAAGTACTGGAGAAAACAAACTCTGATGTTATTGTTCCCATAGAGTTGTAGGACTAAAATTGATCACGTGAATTGCAAAAACTCGTTGGAATCTAGAACAGTCTTTGAGGCGCAGGCAAGTTTACTAGTTCAGAGATAGTTCCATAAAGAATGAGGACTGTGTCATTTTCTGTTAGCAGTCACTTATAAAAGTGACTGTAGCATCCTGGGCAAAAGAGTGGCTTGAATGCACAGAGCTTTGCCTTGGTGCAGTTGACAAGCAGGTAAAGAGCTGTAGGTAATGATTATGTGACAGACTAGCCTGATTAACAGAGTGGAGACATCTGCTAAAATTGCATGACCGAAAGAGGAAGTAGATGAAGTCTCTGACTACCTTCAGGAAGTCTCATGACTGGTAAAATCATGAAAGATTTTAACAACCTTAGTATCTACTGGAAGAGAAACATGACATGGCAGAGCACTAGCAAATCAAGAAAATGCCTGTCATGTGCTGAGGGCAATATTCTGACACAGGTGATCAACAAGCCAATAAGGGCAGGTGCTCTGCAGACTTATTATTCATAAACAAGGAAGAACTAACTAAAGATGTGAAGGTCAGTGGCAGGCTTAATTGCAATGACCATGAATCTGTAAAGTTTAAAATTCTGAGAAAAATTAAACAGACAAATAGAATCACAAACCTGGACTTGAGGAAACTAAAAATCTGTTTTTTTTTCAGGAATCTGCTCAGCAGGATCCCATAGGAGTCTGCAATGGAAGACAAAAGGGCCCAAGGCAGCTACCCTGTTTCCCCCAAAATAAGACAGAGTCTTATATTAATTTTCTCTCAAAAAAATGCTTACTTTCTTACATGTATAGCTGCCTGGACAGTATTTAAATTGACTTTTTTTAATGAACTGTAACTAGGGCTTATTTTTGGAGTAGGGCTTATATTTCAAGCATTCTCAAAAATCCTGAAAAATCATGCTAGGGCTTATTTTTGGGATAGGTCTTATTTTCAGGGAATCAGGGTAGCTGACCTTCAAGGACAACCTCATCAGGGTTAGAGTGGGCCATGCCAGTGTGTAGAAAGCCAGACAGATATGGTAGAAGACCAGTATGGATGAACAGGAGAATCTTGACTGAGGATAGGTAAAACCAGAAAGTACACAGGAGGTGGAAGCTGGGGTGGGCTTCCTCGTTACTTCCTACAGAGACATTGCCCAGTTGTGTAGAGATGAGTTTAAGAAAGCCAAAGCTCAGTTGAATCAAGTACTGTGAAAGAAGCAAGATGGGCTTTTATAAGTACATTGGCAGCAAAAGGCAATCTAGGCAAACTGTGCCAACTGCTCAGTGGGGCAGAGGGTCTACTGATCATGGACATGCAAAAGGCCAGGGTTCTCAGTGCCTTTTTTTTTTACCTTGTGTTTTAATATGAAGGTCTGACTTAATATGAAGGTCTGACTTCCCAGGCTCCTGAACCTACCAGCAGAGACTAGGGTGTCAGGAATTATTCACAGGGATGGATAGAGCTAGGTAATTCTTAAGCCAATTGAGCATACACAAGTCCGTGAGACAAAGTAGGCTTCATCTGACTGAGGGTGCTGAGGGAGTTGACCAGTGTTGCAATGAGTCTGCTCTCTCTTGTCTTTGAAAAGATGCGGTGATCAGGGAAGATTCCTGATGTCTGGAAACGCGCTTTCTTGATTTCAGCAACACTTTCAAAGCTGTTTCCAATATTATTCCTATAGCCAGATTTGTTGTGATGACGACTGCAAATGTTGGCTATAAGGTGAAAATTGGTTGCATCACCAAGATCAGAGGGTTGTGTCTGTGGTGCAAAATTCCATTGGGGGCCAGTGGCTAGTGACGTCCCTTCAGGACTGCAGCTAGAGGAAGCACTGTTTACATGTCTATACTAATGAACTGGAAAATGGGCTGGGTTGCACTCACAGGAAGATTGCAGAAGAACCTAGACCGACAGGACAAATGAGCTGACAGAAACTTCATTAAATTCAGCAGAGGCTAAATCTTGCATCTAGGTTATAATAATTCACCATGCAGGAGTACAGGCTTGGTGCCAGCAGGACATAAAACATCTTTGCAGAAAAGGCCATGCATGGGTCCTGGTAAAGAAAGCCATGCAAAGGAAGCCATGCAAAGAAAGCCAACTGCATTCTGCAGTGTATTAGCAAGAAATTAGCCAGCAGGCTGAGAGAAGAATTTTTTCCCCTCTATTAAGCACTTGTGAGACTGTGTATGGAGTATTGTGTCCAGTTTGGCCGCCCCACAATAGAGAAGACATAGATATAATGAAGTGAAGTTAAGGAGGAGCAACTGAGATGCTCAGGGGACTGGAGTACATGATGTATGAGGAGAGGTTGAGAGAGCTTCTTGTTTAGCCCTAAGAAGAGAAGGCTGCACAGAGGTCTTACTGCTGTCTTTAGAAGAGAGAGTACAGAGAAGTTGGAAATGGATCGTTACTGGTGCACGACAACAAAGCAAAATGCTACGGGCACAAACTGAAGCATAAAAAATTTTGGTCAGAAAAAAATAAATACAATGGGAGAAATTGAATACTGGAACATGTTTCCCAGTGTAGTTTGGAATCTCCACCGTGAAGATACGCTAAACTTGACCAGACAAGTCCCTGAGTAACCTGATCTCTTTGTCCCTGCTTTAAGCATAGGTCCCACCCAGCCTATGAAATTCTACAGTGCTATAATCACTGCTTAAAATAAGTTGAAAGGTTTAAACAAAACAAAAAAAAGAAAAAAAAGGAAAAAAAAAGGAAAAAAAAAGGAAAAAAGAAAAAAAAAGTGGCATGAGTATAAAATAAATATTTAAAGTACTTAAATTTCAATCTTAAAGTTTTAAAGTTTCCTTTACTGCTTGAATGTATAGCTTTGTTGTATTTCTCAGCAACTAGATAGGAACTCTGAAATGCAGCTCTGCCAGTTTATTTCTGGCAGAAATTACAAAAGGCATATGGGAAAGCTCTTTTTAGGAGCGCCTGAGTTTCCCCTTCTGACTTCCAGAAAAGGGCTGTATTCAAATACGTCATGGATAAGCACTGCAGATGCTTCTGACTTTATCTGAATTTAAATCTACTGTTAAAAAAATTGAGATTTGTTCATTATTTATGAGGAGTCCACAAATAAATGCAAGGAAGACCAATCACACAGGGCTGGGTCTGTGAGTGCTTTTGATTTTTCACAGCGTTGCTAGAAGATTTGTAGAGTTTTTTGTATGACAAATATTTTTGTTACGTAAGAATATCATTCAGTGAAACCATTTTCTGTATTTTTATTAAGACAATTCATGTCATTGTTGGAAGCAGAGCCAGGACTTTAATCTTGATTTGTTATTTCACTGCACTATTTAAACAGAAAAGAAAAAACCCACAAAAACATCCCTAGTTAACCTGAAAGTGAGCCTGCAGTAAGCATTTTTAGTCATTAATATTTCTGGCAGTGGAAGCATATTCTGTTCCTAGTAGAAATATCTGAACACCTGAGGATACAAATAAATAAACTCCCTGTGGTAATTAAGGCTGACTTGGATTTTAAAGGAGGGGTTGGGTTTTTAGGTTTGCTTTGGGGTTATTGGTGTTTGGTTTTTTTTAATCCATTGAACTGAGAAATGTGCTTTCATCTCGAAAAAATATTCCAATTCTGTTAATTTTGTTAATTCTGGGCTCTGAGGAAATACCTAAATACAAACCAGAAGTTTATATCACTGTGAAAAGCAAAATGCTTGCTGTAAGTTTTGTGAACACCTCTGTTTAGCTGTACTTATTATAACGTACATAGTCTCCAACCCTTCACAGTTATGCAAATTAAACTTATTTTCTTTTAGTGTGCCTGAAGTACATGAGCATTGATACATACTTACACTGTGTCAGTAGAGGAGTATAAACATTATTTATGCAAATTAAGAGAAAGAAGTATTTATAGACCTTTATTGGCAATTCTTGATAGTGAAGTGGAGACTTAATTTTTATACATTGTTAACTGCAATATCAACATCATCCTGATAAACCTTATGGTGCTTGATTGTCAAAACTGTCAAAATTACAGGCAGGGACATGTTGATAGCTGTGTTGTTGTTTTCTACCTAGAGATGGACTGAAGGAGGTGACCCTTCTGTGGGATTTGTTGTAAGACTTTGCTGCTGGACAGAGGATCAGACTGCAGCTATAATTTTACTTCCCATTAGCTGTCAGCTGGAAATCTGTTGGGAAGATGTCTTATTCACAGATTTCTTTATAAAAGGCTCTAAAATTACATATTTGAGCATATTCAGTTGACAGTTACATGAAAGTAATGACATGGTGGAAAGGAAATAAATACTTAGAAGCCCATGAAATTTAGTTCCATGAGTGAATGGAATTTTTCTTAGAACATATCTTCCTTAGGATGCATATAATTTAAACTTAGATGAAACAAGAAATAGTCTCATAATTATACCTATTAAAGGACTGGTCTAATGTTAAGCAGCATGTGATAATTAATTTTTACTCTTTTATTCTTTCATATTCTGCAATTTTCAGTTTTCACTATTTTGCTTAAAGCATTTGCAAGTGAATGAGTTTCAGACATGATAGTCAGGCTGTGGTGCACCTGAGAATCCTCTAATAACTGCTTATAAAGTGGTTACTCAGCTACTTTGCAGTAATCATCAGGGGTGGGGAAAAGTCAGTTTATTGTTGGGAGGATTTTGAGCTTGGCAGGTGATTTTCTTCTTGTGCTAAGTCCTGTTTTTTTTTCTTGTTGTGCTACATCCTGTGTGAACTGGTAGCCTCTCTGACTTTGCAAGAAGAATGAGAAAATCTTTCACTGAGCAATTTCAGTCACAAATGCAAAACTCCAGCTGTATGACTGTAGGGCAATTATCTTTACCTTATGCTGAGAGGTAGGTAGATCCAATTCTGCAGTGGATGCGAGCTGTGGAAAAGGAATGGGTTTTGGAATCAAAGAGAATTACATTTCTGGTGGAAATGGAGAATGCCTTTAGTATCTGCCCCATGTGGGATACTTATATTAAATTTATCTTATTCCATTGAGCTATAAGGTTACCATGAGACTTGACATAGAATACAAGATGATTTTCAGTTATCTTGATGGGAAGACTGACCCAGACTGTGAGAGAAGCTGGATCAAGCTCTAAGTCTTTCATTTTGTTCAGGTTTGGGGTAAACTGCTGGTAGAGTTTAAAAAGACTCTGAAGAGAAATAACAGTTCCTGCCTGTAATGTGCAAATCAACAAACCATTTGTGCATTGCTACATAATATATAGGATTATATATTGCCTGAGGACTGGAGGAAAGCAAATGTCACTCCGGTCTTCTAAAAAGGCAAGAAGGAGGACCTGGGTAACTATAGACTGGTCAGCCTCACCCCCATCCCTGGGAAAGTGATGGAACAACTTATCCTTGGTGTCATCTCAAGGCATATCAGGGATAAGAAGGTCATTAAGGGCAGTCAGCATGGCTTTACCAAGGGGAAATCATGCTTGACCAACCTCATAGCCTTTTATGAGGACATAACAAGATGGATGGATGATGGCAAAGCGGTGGATGTGGTCTATCTTGACTTCAGTAAAGCATTTGACATAGTCTCCCACAGCATCCTTACAGCTAATCTGAGGGAGTGCGGTCTGAACAATACGGCAGTGAGGTGGACTATGAACTGGCTGAAGGAAAGAAGCAAGAGAGTCGTGGTCGGTGGGGCAGAGTCTAGTCGGAGGCCTGTATCTAGTGGAGTGCCTCAGGGGTCAGTACTGGGGCCAGTATTATTCAATATATTCATCAGTGATTTGGATAAGAGGATAGAGTGTATTATCAGCAAGTTTGCTGATGACACCAAGCTGGGAGGAGTGGCTGACATGCCAGAAGGCTGTGCTGCCATTTAGCAAGACCTGGACAGGCTGGAGAGTTGGGCGGGAAAAAAATTAATGAAATACAACAAGGGCAAGTGTAGAGCCTTGCATCTATGCAGAAACAACCTCAGGTTCCAGTATAAGTTGGACAACAACCTGTTAGAGAGCAGTGTAGGGGAAAGGGACCCAGGGGTCCTGGTGGACAGCAGGATGACCATGAGCCAGCACTGTGCCCTTGTGGCCAGGAAGGCCAATGCCATCCTGGGGTGTATTAGAAGGGGGGTGGTTAGTAGGTCGAGAGAGGTTCTCCTTCCCCTCTACTCTGCCCTGGTGAAACCACATCTGGAATATTGTGTCCAGTTCTGGGCCCCTTCAGTTCAAGAAGGACAGGGAACTGCTGGAGAGAGTCCAGCGCAGGACAACAAGGATGATTAAGCGAGTGGAGCATCTCCCTTATGAGAAAAGGCTGAGGGAGGTAGGTCTCTTTAGCTTGGAGAAGAAGAGACTGAGGGGTGACCTCATTAATGTTTACAAATATATAAAGGGTGAGTGTCACAAGGATGGAGCCAGGCTCTTCTCGGCTCTTGTTGGTAAGACAAGGGGTAATGGGTTGAAACTGGAACACCAGAGGTTCCACTTAAATTTGAGAAGGAACTTCTTCTCAGTGAGGGTAACAGGACACTGGAGCAGGCTGCCCAGGGAGGTTGTGGAGTCTCCTGTTCTGGAGAGATTCAAAACCCGCCTGGGCACCTCCCTGTGTCACCTCATCTAAGTGTTCCTGCTCCGGCAGGGGGATTGGGCTAGATGATCTTTTGGGGTCTCTTCCAATCCCTAACATTCTGTGATTCTGTGTGTGATTTTTTCGTAATGATGTACATTAGTTATTAGGGGTACCTATGTAGTTAGCCCTCTTCTAAGCACCACAGAAGTTGCTCTGGGAAAAGTAACTATTTTCTTTTTTGTATATTTTTTTCCAACACATGCCTTACTGGCTATTCAGGTCTTTGGTCCATATTTTGTGCCTTCCTCTTGGCCATAAATGGTCTGGGTAATAAATTAAGACCATTATTCTTAAGCAAAAGAAGTATACTCATGTGATCTTTCTGAAAGCTGTTGCTATGTTGGAATATGTACTGGGAGAGGTGAGAGGTTAACTTCCAAGAGTGCAAACTGAAATCCATTTGCATCATGATTGCAACTGTATGTTCAGCTAAAAACATTGTCATGGTTCCTCCTCCCGACTTGTACACTGTTTAAATAGGAACAGGATGTGTCGTGTCCATCACAAAGAAAGGGAAGCGATATAGTGAGTAAATGAGGAATTTCTTCTGTTCTTTGAAATGGCAGTTCCCTGATGTTAAAATGAGAGCTTCTACATTTTCACATCAGGGGGATTAGAATACTAGCAGTCACTGAAGAAAACCCTATCAAGTCACTGAACAATCTTGCCTTGCTTACCCTTGTTTTTCATGTGATTTTAGGACAACATGGAAAACACTGAACAATGAATGGAAATCACAGGGTGTTTCGAAAAGATGGACCAAATTTGAAATCACTACTGCTTTGAAATTAAACCTGTCTTTTTGGAATGTCCTGTAGCTTGTTGGAAAAATCACCAACAGCATAAAATAACAAGAAAAAGGTAAAACTCAAAGCAGCACTCAGATATCTTAACTTCTTTAATGACTAATTTGATTTAGTTAACTATTCCAGTTAACTACCCTTGCAAGTTAACTATCTTTGCAAATGTTCTTTTCTAGTAAACAGACAAGCACATTTTTAGCTTTAGCTTGTGAAATGTTATTCAGTGATTACCTAAGAAATCTTCATTAATATAATTTTAAATTATTTCAGAGCTTGTCCTCTAATTTTTCAAGCCTGAATTGGTATGAATAGTCTTTTCTTTCTGTATTGCACTCTTTGTACATGAAATTGGAATGTAAGAATTTTGAGATTTTAGGTATGCAACCTGTGGACTTAGACAAAGCAGTTCTTTGAAAACTTCTGACAGTTGAAGAACCTTTTTTAAAAAGATTTTTTCCTGCTATGTAAACAAAAGTGATTGTGTCTCATTTTCAGGTATCAGATCAACATTTTCATTTAAAATACTTCTCTTAGTAGAATGATTTTTCATTTGATACCGGAAGAAGTTTAGAAAACTTTGCTTGTTTTTTTCTGAATTCTTTGAAGTAAAACAGATCTTGTTTTATAGAAAGTAGACATAAAGGTAAGAATAAGAACCAGTATAGCTCATCTCAGCTGCCATTTAAACATTTTGCCTTATGAATATCTTACTCAGGTCACTTGTTTTATGTTTGCAAATTCTTTGTAAAGGTGTCTTGGATTTGATTTGGATATGAGAAACTCTAAGCAAATTTTGGTGTGTATCCTTAGATTTTTATTACTTCTATTTGAAAATCGTATGTGCTGTTTTGTTGACACTAATTTTCTTATTCATATAGATTGTTCCTCCTTAGTATCAACCTACCTCTCATTCTTTTATGGTTGTCATATTCATAGCTCTTTGAGGTAAGCGAGGGTTATTACAGATGAAAAAAAAACACAAGTCTGTTGCTGAGGTTTTTTGTTTGTTTGTTTGTTTGTTTGTTTGTTTTGTTTTAGAAAGTAAATTTCAGGAAATATCTCCTAGTCAAAAGGCAAAACACACTTGTCTGAGTTTTTGCTTATACTTTCAAGGTCATAGAATGTAATTCTTCCAAGTCAGTTTCCCTCTCTAACAAAACCAAAATACTCTCCTGGAGATACCTTTCCAGTTGGGTAGTGATTAGTAAAAAATAACCAGCAAGTGACTGATATATTACATGCAGTTTTGAAAGAAGCTTAATTTATTAATAGAATGGATTTCTTGCATCTAAATTGTCTTCACCTCTAGAATTCAAAGACTTTGCTGTATCATTCTATTTTTTTACTCCATCTTTCAGTTTAAGTATCTGGAGTGTTTGTTGGTTTTCAGGGGAATCTCAAATTTTTCAGAAGAACTGGAAAGTCCAAACTGCCTGATAGTGTTGAATGTTATCTTAAAAGAAAAATGTTTTTTCATGCCTCAGGAAGTATCCTCATAAAATGAATAAATTGATTTCAAAATAAGAGAGATACATAAAATCATTATGCTTAACTTAGCCATTATGCTGTTCCCTGATAATTTTGTTTGCAGTAGAGACTTGCATCTTTACAAAGATTGTTTTTGGAAAGGCAGCATTTGGCACCTCAGGTGTATTGGTGAACATGGAAATATTCTTGAAAGTTATTACCTAATGATACATCAGTTAGCACATCCGTGTCAGTATAAGAGGAAAAAGTAGAAGGGAACAAATAAGAGTTTCTGTCAAAATTGCTTCAACTGTTTTCTTCAAAAATTCTTCTTTTCTTTTCTTTTCTTTTCTTTTCTTTTCTTTTCTTTTCTTTTCTTTTCTTTTCTTTTCTTTTCTTTTCTTTTCTTTTCTTTTCTTTTCTTTTCTTTTCTTTTCTTTTCTTTTCTTTTCTTTTCTTTTCTTTTCTTTTCTTTTCTTTTCTTTTCTTTTCTTTTCCTTTCCTTTCCTTTCCTTTCCTTTCCTTTCCTTTCCTTTCCTTTCCTTTCCTTTCCTTTCCTTTTCCTTTCCTTTCCTTTCCTTTCCTTTCCTTTCCTTTCCTTTCCTTTCCTTTCCTTTCCTTTCCTTTCCTTTCCTTTCCTTTCCTTTCCTTTCCTTTCCTTTCCTTTCCTTTCCTTTCCTTTCCTTTCCTTTCCTTTCCTTTCCTTTCCTTTTCCTTTCCTTTCCTTTCCTTTCCTTTCCTTTCCTTTCCTTTCCTTTCCTTTCCTTTCCTTTCCTTTCCTTTCCTTTCCTTTCCTTTCCTTTCCTTTCCTTTCCTTTCCTTTCCTTTCCTCTCCTCTCCTCTCCTCTCCTCTCCTCTCCTCTCCTCTCCTCTCCTCTCCTCTCCTCTCCTCTCCTCTCCTCTCCTCTCCTCTCCTCTCCTCTCCTCTCCTCTCCTCTCCTCTCCTCTCCTCTCCTCTCCTCTCCTCTCCTCTCCTCTCCTCTCCTCTCCTCTCCTCTCCTCTCCTCTCCTCTCCTCTCCTTCGCTTTGCTTTTATTTTTTCCCAAGAAAATATGTATATTTTTAAAAGTTTAAATGCTATGGATGCTTTACCCCTTGCTTGCAAAAGCAGGACAGGTTAGATGGTCATATACTTACCTGTTGGATTGTTTCACAATATAACATTGTTCAGTTATCTTTGTACAACATTGAAGTTAATGTGTTCCCTTTCAAGTGAAGATCTATGTTCTCACTTTCAGTTTTCAACTTAGATGTGTTCAGAAGCAAACAAAATCACAGAATCACAAAATGGTTGGGTTTGGAAGGGACCTCTGGAGATCATCTCGTCTAACCTACCTGCTAAAGCAGGTTCACCTAGAACAGATCACACAAAAACATGTCAAGGTGGGTTTTGAATGTCTCCAGAAAAGGAGACTCCACGACCTCTCCAGGCAGCCCACTCTAGTGGTCTGGCACCCTCAAAATAAATAAGTATTTGTATTTATGGGAAACAAAACTTCAAAAATTTTAAAGGTTCTAAGGGTTGTTTATGTTTAGTGTGTGGATCTGATGATAGCAACTATTGCTGCAAAAGAACACTGAATAATTCCTAGAGAAGCATGTTAGAGCTTTGAAAAATTATTTATACCCTGAAAGGAACAAACATCCTTGAACTGCATAACAGTAGAAATCCCCAGAAACAGTAGTTTTCATTTTTTCTAGTTACTGTATAGTTTCATAATTACTGGAGACTGGAGGAAGTTTGGAACTGAGTTTCTTGCTAGGTTGTTCTAGGATCCAGTTTATAGATTTTAAACACACTTAGGTAAGGAATACTTTGTTTTCCAGTTGTCGTTAAACTCAACTAAAGCAAAGTTAAGATAAAATTTAACTACTAGCATTTGAATATAGCATTCAAAATAGACCAAATGGTTTAAAATATTTTTAGGCTAAACAGATGAAGTGAAAGATGTTGCAGTTAACCTTGCTGCACAGGCTTGTGTCAAATTATCTGTTCCTCCCTCATCAAGTTGACTTTATGTCCATGCTGTTAAGATGGCAGTCAGTTGTACTCTTTCTGTTTTCACAAGCCTGAAATTACAGTTGCTTATATAAGATAATTTACGAAGCACTCTTGGTGGCCTCTTACATTTTGTTGTATAAGGTCTTTCATTAGATGTTAACATTCTACAAAGTGTTTCCAAAAGAAGGAACCAATTTCAAATGGTAAGAGTTTCAAATTGAGTCCATCTTTTTGAAACACCCAGTATAGCAGCCTGTACTTCAAATCAGATGTGATACCAAGATCTCTGTAGGATAACTGAATGATAAGTTACAACATTTGACTGAGACCAGACATGTAGCAAGCTGAATCAGCCTTTTATATTTCACCCCCCCCCCCCAGACATATGTGAAAATATACTAACAGGAACACAGGAAACAGAAGCAACTGTTCATGATATATGAAAATTTGTAAATAAGTTGGCAAATAAATTACCAGTTTGTGTATCTTTATTGGGATTACTGCAGAGGAACTTCTGCTTGAACAGCTTCTGAAGAATTTACACAAATTTAAAATATTTTGGTTGAATTACTGTCTAGCTGTTTTATTAGGTGTCAAATCTGTTCACCTACTCTGTTGTTGGTGGTTGGTGCAAGATTTTCTTGAAGCTCTAGCATCTGTAATGTGGGGAAATCTTTTAGTTCAGCCATATAGTCTATTTTTCACAAAGGGCCTGCATCATCAGAGCTGTATAGAAGATTTTTCCTGCGGAGGTAGGCTGCACATTTAGTTCACAATTTCTGTATCAAGTGAGCATATATGCCTGGTCCCTAAACTGAGCAGCATTGGCTCTTGAAAGGTAAAGCTAAGTGACGGGGTTACATAAATCATTATATGCATTAGCCGTCATTTCCAGAAGAGTTCTGGTCACATGGCAACTTTGGATATGTAGCAAACCCAAAGAACAGCAGGAACCAAGATTTTCTGCCTGTCTTTTAATTCAAGCAAGATTAACAGTTGACTATATGAGGGACTGGCTAGCAGAATAGGTTGCATTGCATACTTCTCTGCACCTGGCTCAGTGAATTAGGCCCTATATATTTATTTCAATGGATGATCTGTCATTGGGTGGACATATTCCTGGTGTTTCTTCTATTGAACTTCCTGAGATTCTTCTCTGCCCATTTTTCCAGCCTGTTGGGGTTGCTCTGAGTGGCAGCAGACCCATCGAGTGCATCAGTCACTCCCCGGGCTCCCCAGTTTTATATCATCTGCCAGCTTCCTGAAAGTGCACTCTGTCCCCTTTTCCAGGTCATTCACAGAGATATAAGTAGTACTGGCCCCAGTATCAACACCTACAGTACAGCACTGGCCTCCAGCTGGACTTTGTACTGTTTATCACAACCTCCTCTGCCAGGCCATTCAGCCAGTTTTCAAACCACCTCACTGCACTTACCTAACTCATACTTCATCAGCTTGTCTATGAGGATGTTACAGGAGATGGTGTCAAAAACCTCCTTAGAGCTGAGGTAAACAGCATCCACTGCTTCCCCGACATCCACCAAGCTAGTCACCTAATTATTGAAGGCAATCAGATTGGTAAACTGTGATTTCCCCTTCTTAAATCCATGCTGACTGCACCCGATCATTTTTTTGTCCTTCATGTCCCTGGAAATTGTTTCCAGGATTAGATGTTATATCATCATCCCAGCGATTGATGTAAGGTTGACCAATCTGTAGTTTCCTGGATTCTTTTCTTGTCCTTTTTGAAGACAGGAATGACATTTGCATTCTTCCAGTCTTCAGAAACCTCTCCTAATTGCCACAGGTTTTCAAAGGTGATTGAGTTGCCTCACGATGACATCAGTCAGCTCCCTCAGTACTCGTGGATGCTTTCTGTCAGGCTTCATGGTAGTTCTTATTCTATATTCTTAACTAAGAATTACCTGAAGTTGGAACATTATGAAGGACATCTGTAGGAATTCATGGACATGCCCAGATTGTCTAAAAGTTCCCTAACCTAATTCTGCTCCACCAAGGATGTCTTACTTACTCCAGACTTTGACACTGGCCTAAGGGAACTGTGATTCCCGAAGGCCAGTCTTTCCAATGAAGACTGAGGTGAAGAAGGCATTGAGTATCTCAAGGCAAAACACCTATGCAGAAATACGTTTGGCTTGATTCATTTGGTAGACAGTTTTTGTAGACCTTTACCTGAATTCATGTTAAGATGTTATAGATCAGAGTTTTTCCAGACCCTGTGGACTTCATATCCATATAGTTGGGAGTCTGCCTACATCAATGCATTTATGCCTCAGTGTCATGGCAGGAGTCATCAAAGTACCAGTGAGTTTCAGCATTCCTGAGCTCTGTACATGAAATGCAAACACAGTGTGAAGGTTATGTGGCACTTTCCCTGCATCTGCTGTTTTTGTTAGGTTCTGTGGGGTTTTTTTTGTTTGTTTGTTTTGTTTTGTTTTGTTTTTTGTTTTTTGTTTTTCTCCTGGTTCCAAGAGTTTAGAAATACTAGTGTCAGGTGGGATCTCTTTCACATTATTGAGCTAATCTTGTTTGCTCTGTTTTTATGATGACTAAACACTGCTAAAGAGAGATTTAAGTGGCTTATCAGCTAATTTATTTTCCCTACTTCTTGAACTTTACCAATTATATGTTGTGGCATAAAGTAGTTAATGTTGATTACATCTCAGTTACGTTTTTCTAAAAACTCTTACACATTTGCTTGGGAAATAGATTCCCTGAAATGATTTATGTTTATACTTTTATACTTCAAATGTTCCTTCTTTCTTCCCAGCCAGCACAGGGAGAAAAGTTATTGCACTAAAAGCCTGATTTTGTTCTGCTCTTGCACATGCAATCCATTTGCTCTGTGGGATTCCAGCTAAGTATAGAAACAAGAACAGCACACTAGAGAGTGCATGTACCTAACAGAGACCTGAAAGCTTCCAAGCTTAAGCTTTGCTAATGCCAAATGATCTGAGTGATCTTACTCTGCTGTGTTTCTCGCAAGAATTAGAGAAAAGCAAAGCAACTGCCTTGCTCACTTAAAACTTAAGTGATAATATCTGTCCTATTATTTTGTTGCATTTGCTTGAAGACATCAAAGGCAGTGCTGAACTTTACTTCTTAATCTGCCAGGAGCTTTTCTATTGACACAGTTGGAATATAAGTTAAAATATAACTGCTTGCTCTGATCAGAAATGTGTAGCAGTTTACAAAACGTAGCAGTGGTTTCTGCTCTGTACAATGAGCTTTAGACTGTCCTGCTGTAAACCCACTGCAATTACTGGAGACACACAGGGATGGAGCCTCTCACAATGCAAGTAAAGGCTTTGATTACACAATCTCCTTTTTGTCTAAGGCTTGGTCAAAAGATGTACTGAATTGTTTAGGACACTCTTTTTTTTTTTTTTTTTTTTCTTTCTTTCTTTAAGCACAAGTGAAAGGAATAGCCACATACAGTGTTTGTTCCTCCCTGGTAATATTAACTACTGTACAGCGGCAGAGGTGCCTCTAGAAATAATTTAAGCAACCGTTTCAGAACCAGCATTCAGAACTTCAAATTTGTTTCTGGAAGGTTTTCTCTGTCAGTGACTATCAGGACTGATGAATATAAGTAGCCTTTCCTTAGCAAGTACAGAAAATACTTTCGTTAATTGAAACACATTCTTTTTTTTACTGTTCCTACATTTTATAAATAATTTAGATTTCCAGAGGATAATCTAGGGTCATTCTGTTAGCAGAGGTTATCATTATGTATATCGTAATTGGATTTGTGATGCTACACTTCAGATGCTATGCTACTTTTCTACAGAACAATTGGAAAAATATCAATAATGATACAAAGCAGATGGTTAGTTCATACTGACTATATTCTTAACTAAGAATTACCTGACGTTGGAACATTATGAAGGACATCTGTAGGAATTCAGAATTTGAGAACATAAATACACTACTTCTATTTTTTTTTTCGAATTCTAGATCAGTTGTTAAAAAATAAATTTGCAAATACACCTTATGGTACGTTGTGCTTAACTGCTGAAGGATTAAGTTAAAGATTACGTTACTTAGTTTAAAAACTGTCTGAAAGTGCTAATTCAGGCCCTTTTAATGCCAAAGATATATAACACTATTTGGAATATAAAAGGTAGCAGACATGTAGGTGGCTGAGGTCCAGCTATTGCAGATTGAGTGTTAACAGCCTGGTACTATTGGATAATTTCTGTAGCTCCCTCTGTTTTCATCATTTAGTGATAAAAAGCAAGCAGGAAATAACAAAATGCTGAAGCCAGCCAGCCAGTTTGTTTTGGACTCCTAAATCCACTGAGCTAACCTGACATCTAACTGCTCCAGTTGTTACCAATCCTTTGATAACTCATTTTTTTCTTGTCCTGATGAGTTCCTTAGGTAACCCTTTCCTTACACTAAATAGATCCTCCCACAGTGATCCCACTGAACACTCACCAATACTTCTTGCAGACCATAATTTTTCTGTATAAAGATTTTTATTCAGTACAGTTCAATCTCAGTTTGTTAATTACCTAAGTATGAGCAAGTTTACTGCTTTAATTGCTGTTAACAGTGTTGCTTCAAAACATAGGTTTTGAGGGGTTTAGAAACTTTACCACAAAATTTGCACACCAATACATCAGTTTTGTTCTAGTTCCTCTAGAATCTTATTAAGACTCCAATAAGGAATAGGTCTGTTCAATATTGCTTATTCTCACCTATAATTTCAAGGAGAAATAACAAGACAAAAAAGAAGAACAGTGTTAATAAACTGATTTTACTGTTTTGAAAACAGTGTCTGATTTCTATATATGACTATGGTTTTCATCTGGTGATTATACTGCAATTCAGAAAGGACCAAAATAATTTTTTATTTATTAAAAGTAATAATATTTTAAATTATGTTTTATTAAGTATTAGCTAATGTACTCATTTCCCTTTTCTGTTCATATATAGATGAAAATTCACTGGTGCAGTTTGTTTTGTGGGATGCAAAGGAGAACTAAATAAGAAGCAACAACTTTTTCGTCTCCCAAAGATATTCCATGGTAATCTTTAGCAAAGGGATAGGGGAAATGAAAAGCTGCAGGAGAAAATTCCATGTGTTTTTTTTTATATAGAAAGTAAAATGTGGTTAGCTTTGAATTCTCTAGTAAATGAAATAACGAGTTTTGACATTTCCTTTCTCTAGAAAAAGGGGTTTGGAATTTCTCTTTTCTAATTAATGCATTAAGCAGTTGGAACACTGCAAAAGCTATGTAGGGCTTGGGATGTTAACAGCATGGCACTTCAAACCAAAGGTTTCTTGTTTTATTGCTGAGATACTTTGTTCTTTATTATCCTGTTTTGCAAGGTAATCAGTTCTGAATATTGCCTCCAGCTTAATATGTAATCATTAAAATATTTATCAAAAGTCATTATTAACATATTTTTAAAAATATTTTTCAATGAATAATGCTTAATATATGAGTTTAATTCACTGTGGCCTTTTTACCTCACCTTGTATATTTCCATACTGCACTTTTCCCATTAAAAATGTAAATACATCCTGTATAGAGGAGTTGACATGAAATCATTTTTATTGAACCAGCAGGGATAAGTGAGCAAGGAAAGAATTTGAGACAAGTAGCTGTTCAGGCAGGTACTGCTTAATATTTCTGTGTAAGAAAAGGGTCTCAGCAGCTCTCACTAGTACTTTTCCCTGTGATGTAATAGCAAAACCAACTGGTAACCCCATGGCCTTGATTTGCCTTTTCTTTTTTTCTGTTAGAAGTTTGCAATCTCCTTCCCCTTTATCTTTCCATAAGTTATGAAAAAGAGGACAGAAAAGTGTTTTGTAAAGAGAATAGAACAGTGTTTTGCCCTTTCTATATCCTGACCTTTCTTCCCAGATCTCTTCTGTTTGTAGAGGTAATATTTTATTTTTCGTGGATTAGCCTTGGGAACCAGAACAGTGGAACCACCACACTGATGTCCAGGTTTATGTCCCTTAAATATTGTCTACCAACTCCTCCTACATTTTCTTTCTGCAGGATGTGAGCAGACACAGAAATGCATAGCAGAGCAACTGGTCTGGAAGTTGTCATTCTGGAGATGAGAAAGATTAAATTAATTTGAAATAGGTGAGGAAGGGAGATTAATTAAGCATTTGATACAGTACTTTGTCTTTAGAAAAGAAACATTTTTTTTGTTACAAGATCTCTTGTCTCTAATTGGGGGTTTCCTGTAGTGCAAGAATATAAATGATAATAGCACCAGTTTAAAAAAAAAAAAAAAAAAAAAATTACTCCCAAGGAAAAATAAACAAAAATATATTCCTTTGATAAAAAATTGTAGCATTGGTAAGTTTAAAAATAATACTAAGGATTCATTTTTCTGTGAAAATAAATAAAAGCCTTTGGGAAGGAAGTTAGTGGCTAAGATACTCAGAATGCATTGGATATTAGAAAAAACTTCTTTCATGTTCCGCCACATTAGTCTTGCAGTACTTGAGCAAGGTGGTTTGTATCTTGGGGAGTCTGGGGTGAGGCAGTCTCAAGAACAGAACCACTCCACTCACTGACATAGGTTTTCGTTTCTGCGTTGAGTGAGTATTGCCAGAGGACAGCTGGGACATGATACACTTGCATTTTCAGTAGGGTGTGCATGTTCACAGCCACTGAAGTGGTAGCACCCCTGTTCATGTTCACGGTCAGCACCACAGGCTTGGGAGAGAGGCTGACTGGTGCTGGCGGTGGGAATACCTCAGGCCTGTTGGGCAATCCCACTCCCCTGCTGTGGTTCAACCCTGCGCTCCTCCTGCTGAGAGCTGTGACCCTCTTGTTCACGGTGTCACACCTGGGTGTTTAGCAGGGGCCTCATTGATCCTGTCACCCCATTCAGTCTCTTTGACTTTCTCCATATCTAAAGCCAATAAGCAGTTGTTAGCCAGCTTGCTATTTCCTTCTGGTCTTCTGCCCTGAAGGCGTTGCAAAGATGTAAAGTCAGTAGAAGTTCATCTGTGCTTCTCTCCTGTGCCTAACTATGCTGGTAGAGTGAGCAGATGTTGATCAGACCTCATTTTATCTGAGCGGTGCTTTCAAGTAGGTTTCCCCACATGACATTTGGCATGCTTCATTTTTCTGTTTGTAAGATGGAGATAATGGCTGTTTTCATTCAGAAAATGTTTCTCTTCAAAAATAAGTTTTTAATGCATTTTCACCTCTGCATCTGTCTCCTAGCAGTGTGTGCGGAGTGGGCACGCATAGCCCAACAGAACACTTCATGTGGTCTCTCAGCATTACCACCTGCTGCTATGAACAGACTGAAATTTTGTAACTAGTGGTGGTCACTTAAAAGCTGTGTCTGGTGTTGACAGGAGGTATGAGAATGCTTCTGACTTCTAGAGAGCAAACTGTTCTTATTTCATGTTTTAGTCATTATGAGTTTTACATTCTTAGTGAAACAGAACTGTGTTTAACATGATGACGTCTCTAACATACATTACGTCTGAAATGTCTGTTTAAACTTTAATTTTCTGGTGTCTTGTAAATGAGGCTTACTGTAATTTATAGATTCACCATCATGCTAGTTTTATAGGGATAATTCCAGCACTGTATCTAGTGGAGTGCCTCTGGGGTCAGTACTGGGGCCTGTATTATTCAATATGTACATCAACGATTTGGACGAGGAAATAGAGTGTACTATCAGCAAGATTGCTGATGACACCAAGCTGGGAGGAGTGGCGGACATGCCAGAAGGTTGTGCTGCCATCCAGAGAGACCTGGACAGGCTGGAGACTTGGGTGGAGAAAAACTTAATGAAATATAGCAAGGGCAAGTGTAGAGTATTACATCTGGGTAGGAACAACCCCGGGTTCCAGTATAAGTTGGGAAATGACCTATTAGAGAGCAGCGTAGGGGAAAGGGACCTGTGGGTCCTGGTGGACAGCAGGATGACCATGAGCCAACACTGTGCCCTTGTGGCCAGGAAGGCCAATGGCACCCTTGAGCATGTTAGAAGGGGGGTGGTTAGTAGGTCGAGAGAGGTTCTCCTTCTGCTCTACTCTGCCCTGGTGAGACCACATCTGGAATATTGTGTCCAGTTCTGGGCCCCTCAGTTCAAGAAGGACAGGGAAGTTCTGGAGAGAGTCCAGCACAGGACAACGAAGATGATTAAGGGAGTGGAGCATCTCCCTTATGAGGAAAGGCTGAGGGAGCTGGGTCTCTTTAGCTTGGAGGAGACTGGGGGGTGACCTTCTTAATGTTCACAATTATATAAAGGGTGAGTGTCACGAGGATGGAGCCAGGCTCTTCTCGGTGACAACCAATGATAGGACAAGGGGCAATGGGTTCAAACTGGAACACCAGAGGTTCCACTTAAAATTGAGAAGGAACTTCTTCTCAGTGAGGGTAACAGAGCACTGGAACAGGATGCCCAGGGGGGTTGTGGAGTCTCCTACTCTGGAGACATTCAAAACCCACCTGAACGCCTTCCTGTGTAACCTCATCTAAGTGTTCCTACTCCAGCAGGGGATTGGACTAGATGATCTTTCGCGGTCCCTTCTAATCCCTAACATTCTGTGATTCTGTGATTTTGTTTGTGCTAGAATTGCAGTTATTAGTACATCTGTTGAATAGCCACTGTTAGCAACACATTGCTTCCAGATACTGATACCTTTAGAGAATGCTGAGTAATCAGCAGCTACCATGTACTTCAGAAAATACGTTTCTTACAGCTGCTTTTTTTTCAATTGCATTTTCTCCATTGGAAATGTTCAGGTTTTGTATTTAAAAAAAAAAAAAAAATTAAAAGCTTTTTCAAATAATTTTAATTCCATATTGAGGGAACAACATATTTTGACTTGCAACCAAAAAAAAATTTAAAAAAGAATGTGGTACTAATAAACTCTGGCCAGTCCTTTAATACACTATACCAATGGAGAAAGCATTAGAAAAAAAATAATTAACTGTTGAAATATTGATGGTTCACAGTATGGTAAAAAGATAGAAAATTGAAATAATGCTAAGGCAATAGCTTTGCTTCTTAATATTTATTTATTTATATATTTTTAATATCATTATTTATGGTGGTTTTTTTTCTTTCCTGTTGACTAAATATGTTAACTGTATGCCCCGTCACAGTATTCTTGTGAAGAGATTTCGCATTCAGAGATTCTTACTAGCTGTTATGAGAAAAAGCTTAAGCATTAATACTACTGTTACACTGGTTTTTTACTTCTTTGGAATTTTTTTTTTTTTTTTAAATACCCTGTCCCTCAGTTCTTTGAATTGTGACATGTGTGGGTTCTTTTTATTTTTGTTTTCTCACAGCTAAAGAGGTAGTAGATTTGATTTGGGAAGTCATTTGGAAAAGGAGGAGTGGAAAAGTGCCCTGTAACCACTGAACAGTTTTACCTGCTATTTTAGCCACAGAAGTAAGTAGGATACACAGATGGATTGATATGAAACTTTTATAATACTGAGAAGCAAATAAAAATGTGCACACATAGAAGTCTGACTATTCAGAAGCTCAAGTACTTTTTTAAAAAGGCCAAGAGATCTGCTTAGATGTAATTATGGATCAGGTCATAGGCAGTGTTGAGGTATACTGAGTATATTATTGAAAACTGAAACTGGGAAGTACGTTAAGTGACATTCTGTTAAACTGATTCAGATACTAAGCAGTTTTAAATATTCAGTATAGAAAGTCTCTAAAATTAGGAAGGTGCAGTTCATATATGTGCACACAACTCTGCCTTTGGAAACGATAAACTAATTGAATAAAGACATGCCTGTCAGCTGTATTTGCATGCTGCTAAAAATAACACTGTTTTATACTGTAAATAGCTGTCAGCTTTATTTGCAGCATGCTTGTCTGTTAATTCAAATGCTTTTTTGAATCATGTCAGATTAAAATTTCTTTTTCAAAATGCAAGCGTTAACTGCTTTCTATTTCTCCCCAGGAGAAAATATCTCTGCAGCAGAATGCAATATATAATAACGAATTTTATAGGGTAGATTTGGATGTGAGAAACTAAACTGGAGCACTAATGTATGAAGCTTGGACTTAGAAATGTTTAAACCTATTTGCAAGTGTATTAAGCAATTAAGCTGTTGTTCAAGGACAGTCACACAAGAAAAATATTTAAACTCTGCATCTAATACATGGTATATTTAAAACCTCCATCACTTCAGCAAAATAGTTTAAAAATTAAAATTTTGCTTTTCTTAGAGTGAAAAATATGAAAGCAGCTGAGGTAGAAGTTCACAATACCAGGTTGTAGTTTTGTTAACTTAGGAATTGTGAACATGGCTTTAAAATATTGTAGTGTCTCTTTTTTTATACATAAATGCAGGCAAGGAGGATATCATAAGATCTCCCTGGCTATGGCAGAAGCTGCTCCCTGCAGCTTTTTGAATACACAGAATCTTGATCTTTTTAGAGCAACGAATAGCAGACTTGGAAAGCCAAGGAACAGTGTCATGTTTTAGTGGAGTAGGACTAGCTGGAATGAATATGAAGTATTTTTTTTTTTGTGAATATAACTGAGATGCAGATTAGATGTGGTCAAACCAATGTGCTTGCTCATCACTACCAGATGCACAGCTCCCAGCTGTGTTCCTCTCTCCTTTGTGTTAATATGTCTGATGCTCATTCATTCCCTTGGGAAGCCAGGTGCAACACAATAACCAGAGAAAGACTGACTCAGCCAAAAAGCTGAGCAATTTTCTGTCCATTAACTGGGCTAGACTGAAGTGAGATGTCAGGAATGAGAAGAAAACCAGAGGAAGTGGACTATATATTTTGATAGCTCTGGAGTGTTGGAAGAAATCATGTGTCTTGCCTAGCCACAACCTTCCTCCATCCATGAAATTTAGATTCAATATCTCTGCACACCTCCTCCTTTCATTTCCTTGGGCTTTGGGTGGAAGCTGACTTGAACTGCTAAATAATAAATACTGGTTTACCAGAAAGCAAGGAAGGAACTGAGAAAGTGAAAGAATTGATAAGTTACACAAACTATTAGGGTTGTAGGCTGATAATGGAAGATTAGAGGATTTTAAAAAATAATTTTTAAATGTTTTAGGAATGACTGTAACAATGCAGGCCATCTCCTGTGGCTGGTAGATGTATGGCTTGAGAAGTTTTCTGAAATCAAGGTGTTGTGGGGATATAATTGCATTTCTGTATTAGAAATTTATGCCAAGGCTGTGTAGTAGACAGTAGTCTTTGAACTGTAAGAATGATAGAAGTAAAAATAAAAGCTTTCAATAACATATTGGAAAGTATGATGAAGATGACAAGAATTTTGAGGGCAAAAAGATAGCTGATGACCTTATTCTCAGAAACAGAGATTCTGTTCTTAGGTATCTGGTAAAAATACTGCCTAATCCATCAGGATCAGAAGACTTGGTACCCAACGATTTTTCTACACATTTGACAAGAATTATTCTTTTGTTAAAGATTTTAATGGAAGACATGGGAGGATGTACCTGTGTTGCGGGTCTGTAGGATGTTCCCTCCTGTGTTTCCAGAAAGGCTCTTTCAGGACAGGACCAGAACATGTTTGAGTGAGCTTGTGTCCGGGAGAAAGAATGATTACTTTGACGTTAGCTCTCTGGGGCCTTGTCTGTGCATACGAGAAGGTTCATCGTTTCTGAGAGTGTTAAATCAGTGATGAACACTTGCTCTGATTGTCTGTAATTGTGCAGAGTGGGAGTGTATTGACACCACTAGTACATGACTGTCACTGTGTTTATTTAAGAAATACTTATAAATGGAGATAAACTGCTGTTATTGTGTATTGATGTTATTCTGGTGGTTGATATTATTCTGGCATGTACATTATTGATGCATTGGATTTTATGGTTGAGTGTCAAAAATAGGCAGAAGTACATCATTCTTATAAATTGTTTGCTTTCAGTCATGTGTTTTGCTACATATTAAAAGACTGATGCCTTGTGGGCTCTGTCTTAATACTAGTGTGTGTAGTCAGCTTCCCTGGAGTTCCATTTCCTTGCTCCCTGGTGAAAATGCAGTAAAAAATGAATAAGAAAAAAGTGTGGTCTCTGGTGCATTATTTTCAAAATGCTATTACTAAAGCAGCTGTAGTAGATAAGATAGAGCTCCATCTGTCTGTGACTTTGTTATTCTAAATCGGACCTTGGTTATAAAGAAGTGATTTTTATCTTTTCCATCAACAGAGGATAGATATTCAGTAGAAAGTGGATTTTAGAAATGCAGAAATAGAGAGAATTCCCTGTATTTAGAATGCTTGTGTTTAGAATAAGATAGTATCTGTATATAACAGAATGACATAAAAAAATATAAGATTTGGATTAGTTAGTGTCTATATAATAAAAATAATTAAGGGTAAAGGGTGAAAGGGGAAAAAAGATGAGGTTTTTCTTTTTAGATATATAATTGGTTTTGGCAAAATTTACTTATTGGCAGAAATTGATTCATTTTCTCTCATGTGTGTGAGGCAAAAGACCTAAAGGGCGTGACAAAAATGAAAAGGATGTATGATTGACAGTGTTATGGACCTAATATGGTTGAGGTGGATCAGTGTTTCACATCTGTTTTTGTCTATCAGCTCAAGTAAATTAATTGCTACTATTGGTAGGATATGGAGATTGCATATTTAAATGATTTCTTTTTCAAGGTATCTTATAGTGTATGTATAATATATATTTATCCTTTAATAATCGAGTTTTAAATATGAAAATTACCTAGTAAATGCCCTTATACATGCATGAAAACTCTTTTATCCTCATAGCAGGCCAGATTTTTCAGCCATTTGTTTAAATACACTCTGAACTACATAAGGTTCAACTCTGTTACTTCGTAATGCATCGGTCTGATCCTGACTTTTTTTACATAGGTAGATGTCACTGATTGGCAATGTCTCCGTTATACTGCAGGTATACTTAAATGAGCTCTAAGAAAAGAAGCTTCTTATGTATCAGTGTACATGTGGTGTCTGAGCACACTGCAGGCAGCCATTTGCATTTCTACCCAGATGCCTGGTCAGGTTGTGCAGCCCAAGATGAGTCCTTTGCTGTCAAAGCTGGAGAGATGCCATTTTCAAAAAGTTACTGCTCTAACAAGAAGAACTGGAAGTGTAAGCATCAAGGAAGCAACTATCTTAGAAGTATTTTGGGTTCTTCTACACTTTTTCTTCTTTTTTTTTTCCTTTTTTATTGTATACACTTTATTCAATTCAGTGGCTTGTTGTGTGTTTTTAAATTAAATATAAATTCAAATTTAGAAAGATCATATCTAAAAAATAACCAAGTGACACATTTTTTATTAGTTTAAAGCTTGGATTCCAAACTGACCTAACACAATCATGAAAACACTTGTAGAAGGTAACACTGCAGTTTAATGAATAATTCTGGTTTAAATCCTTTCCCCAGTGTTTTGCATTAGTAATGTTTATAGTGTAATCTAGTATTGAACTCCTTTTTATTATTTCCTCTCTATTGATTTAGTTAACTGAAGTGAAGGATATCTGTTTTCATAAAATGTTGTAGATAGTATTACGTAAATTGTTATATAAGCTAATGTAATGCTATAAAACTTAGAACTTCCTATCTTCTAAACTGCATGCCTTATATTAGAAGGCTCCCTAGAGGGGGAAAAAGAGTGTTTAACTCTTTGGAAAAGCAGAACACATGAATGTGACTTTTTTTTACTCTCTGTTATTTAGGGAAAATACTATAAAATATTGTTACTCTATTAAGTCATAAGTGTTGATTTAAAACTGTGTTAATTCCACAAGAATTGTATCTATTTTCATTACATTTGGATTAACTCCTGAATGTGACATTCTTTACTGGATATCTGCATCTGTGTGTGTATCTTTTTATGCATCTGTTTAACTTTTTTTTTGCATAAGAAATTTGCGTTATTATAGTAATCACGTAAGAGCCCTTCTTCTTCATGCAAGAGGTGTGCATAAACAATAAACACCAGTCAGAGCTACTTAATTAAGTACTTAATTAAGGATTTATAATTCTAGCAAAGTCAGCACCTCACAATTCAACGTTTTAGAAAGTAAACTAATATGCACATTATAAAATCACAGCAAGCTGCGTGATGATGTGTAGGAGGTGACTTCATATTCATGAAAAAAACGCAGCTTTGTTCTGCCCCTGAAAGAGCGAGGTCCCCTCAGAAAAGAAACAAACAAACAAACAAAACATTTCACTGGTGTTTCTTCAGTCTACGGTAAGGTTTGTGGTGGAGCATCGTTGCTATACCAGCTCTTATTTCATCAACCATTACCTGATGATTAAAGAAGCTTGTAACAGACCTGTCAGAGTAGCCCCATAGTCTCCTATTTGCTAAGTTGCTTTTGCCTCTTGTGCAAACAATTTCTCTATTGAGAAGAAATAGGCCTGAAGTTTCATAATGCCATTTTATCTGTGTCAGATTAGGATTAAGAACTTTTATTACCTTTTCAAGCTTTTCTAATCACTGTGAGTAATCTATTCTCTTGATGCTGCTGTTCTGTTGTGAAGCATGTGACAGTTGGTTTTGTTAACTGAGAACTTATTTTAATTCTCAAAGGGTGATGAGGGTTTGCTAGTAATCTCATGAACAGCCCAATCTCTTCCTAGTATTAGTAGATCTATGCTAGAATATGTGCAAATTTATGAATTCTTGTCAATGAAATACCAATTTACTTTCATCAAAACTAGCAAATAGCCAGTAAGGAAACATGAAACACTGAAATGGGAGAGAACAACCACCAGTGAAAAGCTTGAATCTCACTTTGATTGGTTGGTTAGAGATGAAATTATAGGCCCACAATTTTGAGTTATTGTTTCTCTTGATTGTTTTTCATAACAGATATTCCAGGTCTCATTAAAAAAACCAAACAAACAAACCAAAAAAAAAAAAAAAAACCAAACCAAAAAAAATCCTCTGGAAGCTGTTACACTTTTAAATTTCTTTTTCATTGATCTACCTCTCATTAAATTGTGCCCTCTGTACTATCTCTGTTGAATTGCTACTTTCATAAATAGGTTGTAACTTATTAAAACTTGTCCACAGATAGTTTACATGTTGCATTTGGGTATCTCAGTCTACCACTTTCCATGACTTGCTTGAAGGGACGACTGTGGGAACAGTGTGGTTGTAGGCACTGTCAACTAAGGCTCAAAATGAGACTGACATGAGTATTTGCTCAGAAACTAATCTTTCCTATGAAATGCCTTCCCTCTTAAAGTGAGAGTGTAATTTTTCTGGCTGTTCAGTCATGACTGTGATGCTCTTTCAATGATGTTAGGTAAGTGCAAAACCCTCATCATCTTCATTTACAGAACAAAGCTAAGCTCCAGAAAACATGTAAGTTATAGTTTGAGTCACTCTCTGTGGGCAAAGAATCCTTTTGTTTTGTTTTGTTTTGTTTTTTCTTGTTAAGCATACTATGAATGATTTATTGAAGACTTTCAACCCACACTAGAAAATCTAGTATCACATAACATGCCTGTAATTTATTAACAATATGAAAATGGTCTTACAATGTTTAACTTGTCATTATACTATTATTAATGTGTTAATGAAAGTCAAGCAGATTTAGAAACTGATGCTGCATTCTTAAATTTTCTTGGTATGTTTAAGTATATAATGTTATTTGTCTACAGAAGCTGTTCTTCCAGCTCCTCCAGTGAAACATCAGTGACCCAATATTCAAAAAGTTCATTTTTAAGCTTAGCTTTAAGCAGTCAATCCCATTAATGTGAATGAGCTTTTCATTAATAGGCCTAAAGTTAAGTAAGTCTTTTTTTGTTTGCGCAATCAGAACCTAAGATGTGATCCTACTGATTAACCTTGATTCTCCTTCCCCTTATGTTGCTGAGGATTTGCTGGTGCTATGTTTTGAAACAATAAATCTTAATTCAACTACCTGTTTATCTCTTCCTAGGAAGTTGCTTGCACAAGAGTGGAAACTAAAATTTTCAACAATACAATAAACTTGCATAGAGAAAGTCTATGGCAATTCAGTGGGATAAGTGTATCTAAGACATTTAGTTATTTAAACCTTAATACAAACTAGTACATGAAAACTGGCAGCTATGTGAAGCATGAATTTACCTTAAGACCATTATTTTAGTGATGTATTTAACTTCGGTTCAAATTAAAAGTCGTATACACTCACATTTCTACAATAATGGAGAACTATTCAAGAAAGAACATGGAAGTGATTAATATCTAGACAAGAATAATGGAGGAATAACATAAAAGTTACAAAAGACTACCTTGGTTGAAAAGAAGGACAGGATGTCTTCCTCAGAAAAGAAACTTAGGAAGAACAATAAAGAACAATCTCAAATAAAAGCATGGAAATATGTCTTCCTGTTCTGAAAAGATGAGTGAGAATGAAGATAACTGTGTTTTTCAGTATAATATTAGCACACAATTCATTTTTTAAAAATTACTTTTTTTATGCTCACATTCACAAATTAATTTCATTCAATATTTTGTTCAAAGATACCAATACATGCATCAGAATTGAAAGATTTGGATCTTTTGTTTTGGTGTCCTTTTGTGACAAACTATTGTTTTACATTCCTGGGAAAGAAAGTGGTGAAAATTTGTGTAGTTGTTGGAAAAAAAACAAGGTATCAGATAGTCTCAACAACAAAAGAACATGCTACCATCTTCTTCATGTTAGTATTGGCTTCCACTGGTAGCTGGACACAGTTTTTTACGAAAGCACACTGTTATTTTTATATACTTTTTATTTGTTTTTCACATACCACACTATGTAACACAAATATGCATATTAGAACTTTTTTTTACTTTATGTGAGAAAAATATGCAAGATTAAAGAAGTTCTCAGCTGCAGTGTATTTAGATGTTGAACAGAAACGTATTGTTCTCTCCTATAAAGAGTTTTTAATGATTTTTTTTTCATAACTTAGAGAAATGGAAATGGGAAAGTGAATAAAAATGAATTTATCAAGGAGCTTTTAGTTAAAAATTGCAACAGACCAGTGCAATTACTAAGAAATGTGAGCTTCCAGAGATTTTGTTCACATAGGTAGACGCATACATATACATATCTATGGGGAGGGTGTTAGAGCGTGTGTGTTTACACAGCCTTTGATAGTCTGAATACTTTTAAATGGAAAAAAAAAATTATTTAGATCTTCTTGTAGCTATAAGTTCTACCTCGAGTACTGCATCCAGCTCTGGAACCCTCAGAACAGGAAAGATATGGCCCTGTTGGAGAGGCTTCAGAGAAGGGTCACAAAAATAATCAGAGGGCTGGAACAGCTCTCTCTTCTATGACAGCAGGCTGAAAATTTTGGCGTTGTTCAGCCTGGAGAAGGCCACAGGAAGACCTTATTGCGGCCTTTCAGAGCTTAAAAGGGGCCTATAAGAAAGATGGGGACAGACTTTAGTAGGGCCTCTTGTGATAGGACAAGGGGTAATGGTTTTAAACTGAAAGAGGGGAGATACAGACTAGACAAGAGGAAATTTTTTTTTACAATGAGGGTGACAAAATACTAGCCCAGGTTGCACAGAGAGGTGGTAGGTGCCCCATTCATGGAGACATTCCAGGCTAGGCTGAATGGGGCTCTCAGCAACCCGATCTAGTTGAAGATGTCCCTGCTCATTGCAGGGGGTTGGACTAGATGACCTTTGAAGGTCTCTTCCAATCCAGACTATTCTATAACTCTATGGACTACACAAATACTAGTGGCAAAGAACTAAATTAGTTGCCTTTTCTTTATAGTCACTATTTTCCTGTTGATTTCAGTGGATTTGTAGGAGTTTTTACTTACAGGCTATTTGGTCCTGGATTATGCTTGGGTGTAAATTTCTGATAAAGTATGGGATGGATTTAATAAATGAAAAAAGGAGGAGTGATCACAGGAAGGAATACTTCAGAGTAGCTAAGAAGAAATTAAAGGTGTTTTGTTATAATATTAGCAGAAAGGATAATCTGACAATATATATTAATTGAAAGGCTGCAATGTGCTTCTAACGTAGTCATGAATAACCGTTAAAATACACTCTTCTAAGAAATCGAGTAAAATACAGCAGTCATTTCCATGTCTTTTCAAAACTTATTTTGAGATATTTTTCATTTGACTCTTCTGTTTGAGTTTCACCTGAATTTAGTACATCATTCCTTTCTGAATTTGCAACACAGAAAGCTAGAAAACTTATGAAAAGACTTTCTGAGGATATTTTAGAAATTTTAAATATCTTTAGTGACTGCACTGATGGAAGATACAGGAGTTGTTTCTTCTATAGTACAAATCATTGTGTTTTCATGTTTATGCCCCATGATAGAAAACACCTATCTGGATTTGGGGAATCCTCCAACATAACAAAGATGTTCAATAATAACATATTCAGAAAAAATCCATTCTGCTAGTCTAGATTGCCCCTAGAGTAAAAAGTACAAATAAATGCTTGATGCTTGTGTTCATTTCTACTACAAAGTGACAATAAAAATACTTATTGCTACAAACAAAGCTGTGATGTCTTTCAAAGTAAAAGAATACTTGAAATCTGAAATGCAAAATTGCATTTTTTCATCTGTTCAGACAGACTTCTGTAATAAATTTTTAATTTATCTGATAATTAGAGATTTATTTCTTGCCAAGATGAAAAATGTAGGTGTCTCAGATATTTCTGTATTGTCAAAAGTAATTATCCACAGAAAACTGCAACATCGACACAGTAATGTTCTTTTTTATTTGTTTGTTACTTATAAGCAGACACTTTCTGTTTATTTACCCACAAATATATGCACATTTATCTGTATTCTCTTCATTCATCCATCTGGGCAAAGCTGCCTTTGCAAGTTATGTGGCTGTTTTGTATATTGATTCAAACTTGTGAATACTTTGCAAAATGAGTTCTTAAGTTACATTGTTTGCATTTAGCAGATAACATATTTTACTGTAGATATCTATGAGGAAGCTGTGGCATTCCATTTCAAGAATTATGAGCAACTCAGTCTAAAATGGAAGAAAATACATTTATTGATGGAAGTGATAAGTTGAGAAGCCTGATGGTTTAATACTGGCTGAGCTGGAAAAGTGAGAAGACAGCAAGATAGGATTAAAAAACAAACAAACAAAAAAATACGCTCAGTGTGTACATTTCCAGAGAGTAGAGAAAGCTAAACACAATTAAAGGATGAGTGCAGCTAAAGACGAGCCTAGTTGGTACTGTGTAGAAGAAAAACATTTTTAGGGAAATGGTAAGAAAACAGCATACTAGCAGCAATACTGTGTGTTTGCCAGTGATTATAGTATGCTTGGCAGAAGTAATGTCACAGAAGAAATCAAAGACTTATGGAGATATCAGTTAAGATGTGATGTGAAAAGGCATGTTTTTAGTTACAGACTTCAAATTTAGACTCTACATATATAGATGGCTCCTTTTATATTTATTTCTATAGCTGCATAAGAGGAATCCTAGACCTGCCAGTAGCTGTTGAGCAGAGCTTATTCGCCTTTGTGTCATTTAAAATCATTCCTTTTCTTCAGTGTTGGATTCCTGGGTCATAGATTTCTTTCTGAAGATTTTTGTTTATTGGGGGTTTGTGACTTAAATTATTTCTTTTTTATTAGAACTAGAGGGTATAGATCCAATGAATGACATGATTCGGCAGTTGCAGGAGTTGATTCACTTTGTACACCTGTGAAACAATGAGTAGGAATTAACTGAACTCATACAACTTAATTGTAGGCTTCATTAAATATGTTCGTAATAAAAAGTTAATCTAGCCCTGCAGAATCTGAAACAGAATCTATGGACGTCTAGATTGATGAAATGGCCCCTGGCGTGTTTTATAGGAGATCTGAGAGGGGAAAGTTGTTAGGTGGTACTCTCTAGGGATTTCTTCATCACCAAGGAGAAGAGCTGCCACATCTCCGTCAGCAGCTCGAGGGAGACATGTCCTGTCCCTCTGACTGCAGAGGCATGTCAGACACTAATACATTGCAATATCTGTGGATTTTGCCCTGCTACAAATGGCAGTGGTCAGGCACTAGGCTGCTTTACAGAGAGCTCCAAATAACACCGTTCACATGATTTGTGGCCTTTTATGTTTCCATTCACTCATTTCCTCTTTCAGGTTCTTCCATTTTACCAATATCTTATCCCAAATAACTTGCTTGAAATTACCTTTTCATTATTTGTCTAAGTTTTTCAACAAGTGCACCCGCACACGGTATTTCTGGTAGTGTTTCCTAGGTACTCTCAGCTTTAAAAAGGCATGACTGAGATAGTTACCTATGCAGTGTGGACCTTGCAAGATCTGATTGTCCAAAAAAGCCCCCACCTTCTTCTGGAATGGTCTGTGAAGTTCAGCTGCTTCTCACATAGGTCTCTCTGAAATCTAGCCATTCCTCATGGCTCTGTCTATAACTTCTTACGCTGTTATCTGTTGCATCAAGCAAGTTTTGTCATGTCTAGTGGTTTCTGACCTCCTGTTCAGGTAGCTTCACTCCAGGCAAGTGTGGCATCCTCTTTCCCACAAGCTTATCTGCAGTGAAACAGTTGTGTCCAGCCTAGAAGCTGACCCTGCTTTGAGCAGAGTGTTGGACTAGGTGATGGCCAAAGGTCCTTCTCAACTTGTTCTATAGGGTTCTGTAATATTACACACATGGTATCAGGATATTGTAAAATAGGTAGAAAATTACTTCATGCCACTTTCACTGAAGCCAGGAGCAATTTGCTTTGGTTTCATGTAGTGCTCAAAACAGATTCGAACTCAAAATATAATTCAGGTCACTGTTTCTTCTTTGCAAAAAACAAGAAGACAGTATTGTTTTGACAGTAACCGGCTCAAAGAGATGGTCTTACCTGTCAAAAGTTGAGCAATAATTGACCTCTTAATGCTGATTTTTCAAAAACTGAATTCATAGAAGGCACTCTGAAATATTTTTTCATATTTTTCCAGGTTTTTATATTGCTGTAATTAAGGATTTACTAATAATTTTATTGTGGGTTTTTGCTTCTTCAACATTTATAACTCAAAACCATACTAACTAACTAACTAACTAACTAACTAACTAACTAACTAACTAACTAACTAACTAAATATATATATATATATATATATACATATGCAAGATGCTCATTTACTGAGAAAATCTGTTGGTGCGGAATGCCACTGAACTTCAAGTAAAAGCTGCTCTTTGGTGAACCTGGAATTTTGCCCAGTGGGAACTGGAGTATTTTCATTTGAATCCAGCATATAGAAAATTGGCTAAGTCAGTCATAACTGTGATGGACAGTTACAGATAAAAAAAAAAAAGGAAAGAAATCAACTTGATTGCTATTTGAGGAAAAATATCTGCAAGCTGCATGCATTAAATGAAGAACTTATTGGGAATTTTCAGTCAGAAACTTATTTAACTGCAGTGTTTCAATTTGTTAAAACCAAAACTTTATAGAGAGGATGTTTCAGTGGTAAAAAGAGGCTCTAAATTATTTACTTATGCCATTTAAATGTTTAAAAATTAAAATTACCTTTGCTTTAAAACCTAGCTGATTTTTAATGTTATAACATTCTACTTAAACATAATATTTTGTTTATATTAAATACAATTCACTTATTTACCTTGACTCGGTTTTATTTTCTTTAATGTTTTCAGTAATGTTGCTACATTAAAAATGGAACAAAAGATCTATTTTTCTTCCTGTCTTGTGAAGTACCTAAAAAAAAGTTGATTATCTCAGAAATAACGGTGAGAACGTATGTTTTGATTCAAAAGGAAGGGAAATATTGGCCAGCAAAATTGTATTTTAGTCATTTTCTATGTTGAAATCTATTTTAGGCATACTTTCTTGCCGCTCTTAACACACTGAGAAGCATATGTTTTTGAATTTCAAGCATACACAGTAAGATTTAAAATTAAAAGGTTTGGTCATTTAATGTTTTTATCTAAAACACTGAGATTGAAGTTTTTGTAAACAAAACCATACTTACAACTCTTCTAACCTAAGCAACATATATATATATACTGCAGATTATGTATTGCTGAAAATTCTGTAATAAGAATGTAATTAATAATGTATATTATTTTTAAGGAGTTGCAAGTACACAGTGCTGAACTGGTAGCACGCTACTGGAGATAGATGTATTTAACTCTTTTTTTAAGCATCTAATGTCTACATTGGACCACTCTTTCTTTCCTTATTTTTCACCAGTCATGTGGGGTGCTACCATACTCCTCAGAGGAGCTCGTGCTATTCATATTTGAGAAATAATTTGTTAGGACAAACAGTACCTGTGGATTACACACAAATGGACTGTTGCAAGATCTTTCTATTTAAACTGGATAATTGTTTATCAGAGTCTCATGTGTTTGCTTGGTTCCCTGATTGAGTGACCTGACCTTTATAAATGGGAGGAATTACTCGAGAAATCACTGAAATCTTTATTCTGATAGTAAGTTCCTTAGGAGGAGAAAAAGCACAGAAGAAAAGTGTCTGCTGCTTTGAGAATGTAAAAGGAACTTTGTGTCACCTTGCACATCTGTATTATCCTGGACTAGCTACATGGACTCCAGATATAAATGTAGATGGATTTGTCTCTGGTTGAGGAAAAAAAAGAAAGTTGTGAGTCAGATTCATGAATCATCTCTCTGTATTTCACAGTTGTTCCCTTCACAGCAGGTAATGGCATGATCGTATGTGCAATTACAGTTATAGAAACAGTGGCTGGACTTATTTCTGACTAATTGTGTTGTTACTGTGTTGTGGTTCTGACAGCCACTCTTTGTGCAAACCATGTGAATATAATTGCAAAAAATATTTCTTCAGTCATTCATTGTGGCAGAGCACTATCCTGAAGTTGCTATGTGCCTTCTTGTCATGCATGAAATAGTTATGTATGCTGACTGAGGGCAGGCATTGAATCCCTTAATCTTGTTTTAGTGTCATATTTTCACTAACTGTACAATGTAGTCTTTAATTGTCTGTCTGCATGTGTTTGTTGTTCATAAATTAAGTATTTTTTCTGTTTTGTTTGCAAACTTTGTTCAAGGAAGATTGTATGTTGCTTTATTCATCTGCACTCTCATAAAATGTATTTGCTCAAGAGGGTAGCAAATCCATTGGTTTGTAGTGTTTAATAGTTGCCTGTACCCATTCATGAATAAAAGAATGCCTTCTAATAACCCTCTTCAATGTATTTTCCAAAATCAGTAAATCTTTTAAATCATCTCCACAGTTAATCACTCACTGGATCCATTTATTTTTAAAAACAGTGTAACACATTGCAGCTCTTCTTGCACATCATCTAACCAAAGCATCAATTAGACACACTTTTAAAAATCCTGTTATAAGATTTCAATTCCATGGCAGTTCTAATGTATTTCCAGCATAACAGTGCAGGTGAGGATCTGATGTCATCTGCCTGTTTGTATTCTAGTTATGAAAACTTATTTTCTTGTGTGAATTTCAAGGGCTGTTAGGTTTTTTTTTTTATGGGACATAGCTGGTTTGTATGTAAAAAATGATATTTTTTTTTTTTAACATAAAGGACTGGACATCCCCCAATCTAAAAAAAAATAAGTTCTTCTTGTTAATAACCAAACCATTTGTCTCTGAAAAACATTTTCAAAAAATAAAGAGGTTATCTTTATATTGTATCATGTTACGTGTCAGTGTGCCTAGAATCCTTTATATGGGCTATGTGATATAGATCTCCTTTGCCATAGAATGTGCTGGACTAGTTACCTAGCTGTAATGTGTTTAAGTTTTACTGTTTGTGAGTGGTGCCTCAGTCGATGCTATCCATTAAGAAATCCCTAGTTATTAGCTACACATATGGCCACATTGCTTTTTATAAATTCTAAGTTCCTGTTAAAGCTACTACTTTGAGACCTTGGTACAAGACAGTCTTGACAATCTCGTTTATATAAAAAAAGAAAAAAATATATATAAAGCAGGTGTCAGCCCAGTAACTATTCAGGAGGGGGTTTTTGCCACAAGTAACCTTAAAACCTTTTGAATTTTTCTTGTGATTATTTGTCTCCTAAGGCTCTTTCAGCTTTTCACACCCTCTGTTCATCCTGGTGATGCTGTTAGATAGGGTTCCAGTGGGGTTTTGTCCTCTGGGGAAGGCCATCTGGATGTAACACATGACTAATCTATTTTAACCTAGGTGTTAGAAGGAAACTGTTCTGCCCAGGGCTATTTGCACTAGCCCAGCATTTCTGTTGTTTTTAAATTGCAGGTGCTGCTATGCATTCCTTCCAATCTTCTTGATAACAAAGTCTGAATTCTAGTTCACATACCTCCTTCTGTAAGGAATATGGGGCTTTTTCTATAAATAAATTTAAAAGATTTTATTAATACCATGTGTATTCTGTTTCATGGCCCCAGCTAGTTTAAATGATGCAACCTATTCTAGCTAGCACGGTAAATTTTAAGGCCTCATAAAGTAACAGGTAGTCCGGAATCTGAACTGCTTTAATACTAGAGATAAAAGTAAAGGAAAAATTAAAATGGGCTTTTATCTAGAACTTGAGTCAAACCAATGCTGGCTAATTGTTAGGGCTGCAGTCAGGATTTTAAAGGAAAGTTTTGAAATTTTTAATTCCATCTTGACAAAATAGTCAGAATTTTAAAAGTAAACTAGAAATGTCAGTGTATTAATACTAAATGAAAAGTCATCTTATCTTATTCCTTTTTCGATCTCCAATATTAATAACTTTTACAAAGGAAAGGACCAGACTAATCTGTTGTTCTACAAAAAAAGAGAGTCCACAGTTGTGTTGTATTGAAGTTTCAGGTATGAACTGTCTAAAATTGAATGTATCATGCAAATAAAAACAAACACACAAATTGTTTCAGTTAAGCCTCTGAAGTCCAAATCAGTTTAAAACTAAGAGCATGGTCAGTAGTTGTTAACCCAAAGGAATGGCTAAGCTCTGGGTTTTTGCAATCTTTACAGAGTAATAATAGTGTCTTGGTTTCTGTGACTTAGAAGCTACTGAAATTTTAGAGTTGAATCAGCAAAACAAGAAATATTATTTAATGAAAATCTAGCAATAAACATAATGAAGTATATAATTGAGAGTAAAAACAATAACTGGAAATAATATCTGCCTTGAATAGAAGAAGAATTAGAGAGGTAAAGACACATTGTCAGATATAAGCACTTGGGGAGAAATCTTATGTGATACAAACTGTAGAGTTAATGGGGGCTTCTGAAATTGTCTCCATGGATCTCCAAGCCAATACGAGGAATGAAGCCTCATAAGAAGGGATTGTTTGGCATATGCTTCTCAGTCAGGATACTACTGAAAAATCCATCATACAGTACTACCGAAGTAACTTTATGAATTTAAAATGATTTAATGCTAACTTTGTACCTAAATGCTACTTCTACCTTTACAAAATCAAGTGAGAAGAATAATTTATTAATTCCTGGACAATGACTGGTTTTGGATATCTTATTACAAGTTAGGGCATGTAAAACATGTATCTATCTTTCTGTTATTTAGTATAATAAGTTACTTTCCAGAGCACCAGCTAGCTTGCTATTCCAAATGAAAGATTTGTGTTTGAAGTTTTGTTTTCACTGTTTTATAATGGCCAAAAATGTGTGATTTCCCTTTCCTTAATAATATCTGAGGATACAGCTGCTGTTTTTGTTTGTTTGTGGGGTTTTTTTGTTTCTTTCTTTCTTCCCATTGGCATTTGGCAGACAGCAAACTGTTTCATTCTTCAAGAGGCAGGAGGTAAACGGGGAGAAGAGACAGAAAATGAGGGCATTTATTTTAATTTTCTTGATTATTTATTATTATTATTATTAGTTTAAGTTTTAGTTTTAATTTGGGCGGTGTCAGCGAGACTGGTGTGCTCATCTAAGTAATTTTACCTAATACGTTTTTCTGATTGTAAACTGAATGTAAGAATATCACAGCCTTTCACACATACTGCATAACAACCTGTAATCATTGAGCTTATACAGTTGTCCTTATACCGTTATGTTACATTATATTGTATATATATTTTCTTATCTGAATCAAATGTGCCATCAGTTGACTTGATCTGTGAGTTGTCTGTGAAAATGTGGAAGTTAGAACAAGATCTTTTCAGGTATGGAAGGTAAAAAGCATGAGGTTATTTCTATTTATTTTGTAAAAGGGAGTTTATATAAAATAATTTACTAAGTGAAATAACACTCGCTTCTAGATCAGCATAGACTCTTTTTGATTTTTGGAAATTAGAAGTGGTCTTTACCAAAAAGCTGTGTGTAAATGTGAAAGAGTGGTACAAAAATCAATGCTCCTTGACACTGTACAGTCATCAGCTGGGTTTGTTGGCCTAAAGCGAGGAAGAAAATATTCAGTGCTCTTTTGTCTCTGTTTCTTTAGGACAATGATAGAGTTCCAGCATGATAAAGATTAAATTTCAGAATAGTAACATATTTACACATATATTTAGCAATACTTTTGGAGTTCAATATCCCATGCAGTTACTTTACAAATTAGAGTTTCATTAAACTGTTTGAGTAAAAAAGTAGTCCAGTTTCTCATTTCTAGAAGATCTGTTAATATGGAACTATAGTGTCAAAACATTACTAGGTATTGAAGTTACATTTTTCCTCGTTTTTTATCTCATACACATAGATAAAACATAACTTCAAGAAAGGGGCAAGACATTAACATGTAACACAGTTCTTAAGTACTTTCCAAAGCAGTTTTGACACCACTTCTGTCAGATTGATTAGCATGTGCAGAAGGCACTGTATATTAAAAAGCACTGATGATTGTCTATTGTGCCTGTATCACATAGGCTGAGGATACACTTGGTGCCTCATTTTTTTTCATGTAAAGTCCCATAACTCAGCTCTACCAGCCCTGGGAAAAGATCAGCTACAGATGAGTCATTTGCCTTCACTTAGCTAGAAATTTTACTTTTTTTCTGCCAGTTATCAGAGGTCCACAGGAGTAATGTATACTCTCTTGGCAATCTATCAGCCTCTTCAGGAGGATAAAACAAAAAATAACATCCTTTTTTTCTCTCTGATATTAGCTCATTATTTTGTCTTCGGTCTCCAGGTCAATACACCATTCTTTCTGCAGTTCTGAAGTATATAACATTGACAATAGACTAAGCACAGGAAACACAGGAAGAAAGTAATATTTTCCTGCTGATTATGTCTAAATAATGATGTTGATTTGAAGCCGGATGGATTTTTGATAATGGAAGAATTTGGTCTGACAGGGAGGAAGTCCAGAGGGCAAAGTGCAGAGGGGGAAGTAAAAAAGTGCATGAGAAATGCAATTTCTTACAAGTTCCAGAACTAATTGTCACTCCATCACCATGGGACTTAAACGGGTCCCTGAGGCATGTGAGAAGAGATGTGTGGAGCTGTGCTGAATGTGCATCTGCCAAACTGAATCATTCAGATGAGTTCAAATGCATGGTCAATTTGATTATGGAAGATGTGGGACACTGAGATTCAGGACAAGTCTCCACTACTAAGGGTGCATCTCCTAATGATGGGGAAGCACACACATTTTGCATCACTGTGCTTATACTGGTTTCCTGGGAAATTATTATAGTGACTTGCTGCCACACTAAGCAGTAACTGCTCTGCTGGAATGATTTCCAACAATGCTGATGGAACTTTCCCACTTCATCTAATTTAATTATTTATTTTAATTTTAACTCACTCTGACATTCTCTTGAGAAACACAACTCATTTTCATGAGTGCTCCCAGGAGACAGCAACAACCCAGGTCTACTCTGCAGTTGCATACATCATTATAACAAAAACCATAAAGGAAGACACTTAATCTGAAGATGCAGACAAGAGCGCTGAGCAGTCAGCATCTCAATATGTTAGCTTCAGGCAACAATTTAAGGCATTTCAGAAACTTCAGTCCTTATTTTTTTTTTTTTTTTAGTCACAGTTCAAGTTTGTCTATTTTTTACTTTACTCTCTCTTCCGTGTTAAGCATTCAAGGTCTTTCCATCTGTACTTCCCCTTGTAGACAACCTTTACTGTCTTTATGGCAGAGCTGAGGTTAGTTTTGGAGGACACGACAGATTTTTAATGAATGTTTATGCTAGACATTTAGTCGGAGGGTGCTGAGTAAATAACAATAAAGACCTTTGTACTGAGCCTTAATTAGGCTTTAATTTTAAAAAGTGTTTACCAGAGCAAAAACACTTGAAAGAATCTTCACTTAAAATCCTTCCTCTTTTATTTAATTTGTTGTATAAGAAACGATTCTCCAGCCTTCATGCACAACTCAGAAATAATGGAAGCCTGAACTTCTAGGCATGATTATAACAGGAAGTAGATGCCATTGCATTTTTTCGTTTCATTATTGTTATTATTTTAGAAAATATTTGTTCAAAATAAATAATTTTAAAACCTTGATTTTGGGAACAGGTGTCTAACAGTTAATCTGTGGATTGAGTTAAATAACATAGTGGTTTTGGCAAAATATGAATATAATGTCTCCTAGTTAATGTTGATGTTAAGAAGATTGGATATTTTTGACATAAAGAAGCCCTTCATAGTTGACTGCTTATTTGTTCTAAGTCATATATGAGCTAGACTGTAAAATATCACAATTTACAGGCTCCATATTTGCATTTTTTTTTTCTATGGATGACCTTTGAGACAAGGAGAAACAAACTTCTGTATAGTAAATCTTGATTCGTTGGTATCTTCTGCACTCATTTATATTTACTCTTTTATGAGGCAAGAATTTTCCACCACCACCATCTTCACTGTTTTTATAAAGGAAAGCTCAGTAGTAATGATTTCAAATACATTTTAAATGTGCCATTATGAGAAATCTCAATGTACTTTATATACCATTTTTAACTTATTATGCACTGCTTATAGTCTTATGAGCTGCTCCCAGGCATTTCTCAAGATGGAAACAAAGGGGAGAAAAATAATACTTCAATGGCTAAAACTTCAGCATTACCATTTTGTGAGGTACTGCTTAATTTTAAAGTACTTCTGAAGTATAACAATGACTAATCTATTTAAATAGCTCATCTGTAAATATAGAAATCTTTAGAAGGAAATTGCATGCCTCAAGGCAAAAACTGATTTCTAGCAAGAACCAGGAAAGAATGCAGAAAGACAAGGAAACCAAGATAGAAGAGTATATAGTTAGAAACAAATGTGAGGCTCAGAATATCTGCATTCTGCCCCTGGTATAACTTAGACTTCATACAATGTTTAGCTGTGAAAAAATCCTATTAAATCATATTTATACTTAAAGAAGGTAATAATACATCGTGTGTATGAATCTGTTCTGAGATGGGATGTGACCAGTGGTTTTGTCTTTATAGAGGTCAAGGGGAGATTACATTGATATGGAAATAAGAAGCAGGGTCTAAAGGTCTACAAATTTCTTTCCTCAATGGAAAATACCAATGGAAAATACATCTTTTCTGGGTATTTCTTGAAGCATTCTTCCACTATTCCAAGAAAGTATGGTTGGGCCTCCAGTATTATTATGGATTTTAAAGAGGCATGAGGGAAAAAATCTGCAGGCAAAAGACAGTTTATGAGCCTCCTTCCACTGCAGTGTTTTTCTGTCTGATTTCTAATTTCTCATTTGGTTCTTTACACATTTTTAATTTGTTCTGTTGGGTTCCCATGAAACTTGGGAAGAAAATCAGTTTCTCTTTGTTCCTGTTTACATAACTTGTAATGGCTCAATGATACTCAAACAAAGTGAATATTGGCAGACTTTAAATTTTTGTAGATATCGTTGCATGTTTTAAGATTCCTAGTTGATTGATCTTTGATAACTTCAGATACTGAACAAATGGTTACTTTAGAGTAACTATTTCTCTGAGGTTGAAGAGTTATTTTATTTCTTTCAAGGTACATTATGTGCTACATCAACTTCCATGCACACTTCCACGTTTTACTATTGTAAGATAAAAGGTTAGACTTTCCTTTTTAAAATTGAGAGAAGATGGTCACTGGGAAATTAGATGCTTCTATAAAAATAATATTGGTCATCTAAACAATAGTACCTGAACTTTCTGTCAGTATGAAATAATTTTGTGAGGTTCCAGTATGATGTTGATTGGAATTTACATAAAGCACAGAGGGTAAAAATGCACATTTTTATTGAAAGTTCCTTATAGTATGTTCTAATATTGTCTCAGAATCATCAAGGCCCATTTAGCAGAGTTTCTTTTGAAATCCATCATAGCCTTGTTCTTTTCACCACGTTGGATCTCTGGGTGGTGTACTGAAGATCAAGAACTCATGTGAAATGAATTACCAATAACTGTTCAGCTACTGACACTGTAGCAGTGATTTGATTTTACTGCCAGACCAGGTCAGTGGTTTACAGGTAAAGGCCAAAGGAACTGCCCTGAATCATCCACTTTTTAATAATGTGTATGCTTTCATAGCTTGGAGAAGCCACGCTAATTCTTAAGCTATTTTAATAAAAACAATCTGAAAATACTTTTAAAGGAAGGATTGAAAAGAAATTTTGCTAACAATGAGAGTCTTTGAGAGACTGGTTAGTACAGCTGTGAGTGTAATTTAAGGTCAGAAACCTGAAAATTGCTGGTTTTAGTGACGAATAAGTGGCTTTCTTTTCTTTCCCTATTAGAAAATGGTCGTCTGTTGAACTCTGTTGTGAAGACCTTAGAAGATATATCAATTTTTCCAGTCAGCTTTTCATAATGTAAATAAAATTTGAGCTTTCCCAAATGGGCAGCTAAACCATGAACAAGAAGAAAAACCCATTTCGGACTGTATTTCTGAACCAGGCTTCACCTTCTGTCTTGGGAACTTCCTAAAGGATTACTTCCTAAAGGATTACAACTGAAAGAGACAAGAGAAAGAGAAAGAAAACCTTGAACAGGAAGCTTAACCTACAATGAGAATTACAAGTACCTCTTGTATCTGCCCAGTCCTAGTTTGTCTCTGTTTTGTGCAGAGGTGTTATGGAGCTTCTCACCATGGCTCCATCAAGGTGACTAGAAATCAAACCAAACACATAGAAGGTGAAACAGAAGTACATCATCGTCCCAAGCGTGGATGGGTGTGGAATCAGTTCTTTGTTTTAGAAGAACACATGGGACCAGATCCTCAGTATGTAGGAAAGGTAAGGTCATTGTCTTCTTTTTTGTTTTGTTTTTTCCCATCCTCTGAAATGTGGCATTGAAAGAAGAAAACAAGGTATTTCCTTAGATGACACCTCCTTTTTTAAAAAAGGACACCTCTTGGATTGTTACAGACATGCACAGTGAACTTGCCAACCAGTTGTCTATGTATACTTTCTGTGTTAATTATGAAGAAAAAAGATAAATAGAAGTAAATAGGATGAAGGTATTAAAATGTGATAAAATGCCATTCCTTATGAGCTCAGTTAATCATGGCATGGGTGCAGCTGGTCTCTTACAACAATTCTATAGAACCCCAAATGCATGGGGCTTAAATATGTCACTGCTAAAGATTTTTCCAGACTATTTCAGAATAAGATTCAACTCTGGTTCAGGTAATACTGTAACTACAGTCTAGGTTCCATAGTGTATTCCTTCCATTCTGAGGGTAGGGTGGAATAGGACACCTCCAAAGGGATTTCCTCTGTGACTTTCTTCTTAAGAAGAGGCAGGACATGTGTTACTTGTTACAGTTTTTAAGAAGCCTGTGAGATCAACAAGCCCTGCATTTAGATTTTGACATATTATATATATTGAGCTTCAGACATAAAATTCATGCTGATGCAGTTGTAGACTAGCTAACTGAACGCTGGTTTATCATGTGTAATGTGATCTGCATGGGTTTTAAATTTGCATTAAAGTAACACAAACTGTATATATAGCTTTATTGCAAGATATGTGACAGATGGAGTTTTTTCTCCCTGAATACTGTCTTTCAGCATTATGGCAGAATTTGTTATGTAATCTAGATGAATCTTAGTTTCCTTAATGAAAATGGAGGAAGATGTTTAATGTGAGGGGTCAAGAAAGATGGTCAGTTGGGATAGGGGCATGGAAAAGGAATGATTTCTTTTTAGTTGGGAATCTTCTAAATTGTATTTTGGAGTATGAAAAATATCAAAGGAAACCAGTAGCTTCTAAAGTCACAGATGTCTGGTAGCAAGGGCTTTCGAATTTGAACCGTATCATCTGAACTAAAAATAACAAGTGGAGCATCTGTACTTAAGATATTGTTAATACAAAGACCAAAGAAGAATTATCTACTTATGCCAATTTTAGTAAAATAACGAGTATTTCAGCATACTGAAAATTCTTGAGATTTATACAGGAAGTGTAAAGTGGGGAAGAACCTTTCTAAGTGGAGATAGTGGGTTGCATTGAGAGGGAAGTTTTTAAAATATGGAGGGGGGTGAGAAGATACGCTTCCTATCTTAGACCTATCTTGGACCAATTAGCATTTTAATGAATGATTTTGGAATAGAATAAACATTTTACAAACATGTTTCTGACAGAAAGCTGTGTAGGAGAATGAAAATGTCGTCTGGAAAGAGCTAGATAGCATGAAGAAGATTTGAATATGGAGATATAGAGTAAACCTTAGAACTGCAATGCAATAAGGCTCTTAGAGAACAATATTGTGAATTTATGTTATACACTACTGGTTTGTCAGGTGTGACAGAGGAAGATGAGGATCTGGTCACCAGATCAATTATTGCCTCTACTGTCATACCTTAAGGTAAATATGATACTAATCTGCAAAAGCTGAGACAATCAAACAGAGCTAAAGTGTTATTGAAACCATTGTGAAAGATGATGGTAACTTGTTTACTGCTCTGATTACTTTTGGCCAAGAAAAATGAATTTATAAATGAAGGTATACAGAGAAAAACAAATACTATGGTTGGAGTGGTGATAAATAAAATATTTTTCTTTAATTACTCCTACAAACACTAGTCAGGAACATGTATTATCCTATAAATACACTTCAGAAGAAACGACAAGGGAAAAAGAAGAGCCATTTAAGTTGATTCAGCTTTTACTTAAAAAAAAAAAAAAAAAAAAAAAGTTGTTTTGCTGGCCATGAGTTAATTTAGAATGGAAATAAGAAAGTAAATGAGATTCTGAAAGAGTTTACTAACAGGAAGAGTTTAAATAAAAATCTGAAGGGATTTCAAACTAAAGTGTACTTGTCTTTATGAAAGCATTGATAGACATGATTGCATGCAAGAACAGAGGCCTGGATTCAGTGAGCTAAAGGGTAGTCCCTTTCAATATTATGTTCCTATGATAGCATTATATATTTTCTTTAATCCTTTGACCACTCTATTAATGCTACATTTACAGAAATAAATTAGTAGGATTTCTTTTAATCCTTTGTGGTCAGAATGTGACTACATGCCTTGTTTGAAAATATTTCTTACTCTGTCCATACTTAGCATTTGTTCTTCCCTCTTGCTCAAAGAATTCCTAGTGGTATTCATAATTTTCTACTCTTAAGTATTTCAACATTAGCAAGCTCATCTTTGTAGAGGCTTTGTGGGACTTAGAAGCATCTATACTCTAATTTCCATTTGTTGTGAGATCATTCTGATGATCCAATTTACTGCAAAGATCAATCGTATTAGCTGAGGTATAAATTTTTAATTCAGAAAAAAAAAAAAAAAAAGGAAAGACTGGCTGAGACTGACACTAATATTGGTAATTAGCAAAATTTCTGTAGCGGTCACCATGCATGAGTTCCTTCTCATTTTGAAAAAGAGATGTTTTACTGATGTTGTGTTTAATTGTACACACCTCATCAAGGTCTCATTCCACATGCCTTTAATTTGGCAAGAGGTTTTCATGCAAAGCCTCTCAGTTTATGAAGGAGGGTTATGTGATTGGTGCCCTTTAATTCTGGGCTTCTGCTCAGTGGCAGCATGCCATCAGTTCTGTCAGTTATTAACTCTGTAGACTACTCTGCTTCACTGGTGAGAGTTTTGCCATTTGAGATCTGTCCTTTCACATTTTTCACACCCAATTTCAGAGTGACATCACAGAAAGCAGAGTCATTATGTACAATACTGTTAGAATTATTGCAGTCATTGTCATGGAAATGCACAATGAAGACAATAGGGTAGGCCTGCAATTAAAATGGTAACGTTTCTCATTCTTATCACGAAATGACTGTCAAAAGGATGGATTAGTTTCCTGCCATCATATGTTATACAACAAGTGTTAAGACAACAAGTCATCATTATATTTTAATATCAAGCATATCCCCATTCCTCAGTCATTATTTCATTTCTCCAAAAAAAAAGTCATATGGAGACTGGAAATCTGCATAAAATTAATCTGTATTAGCCATACTCAGAAGGCTTTTATAGAAACATGGTAAAATGCAGGTCTTGAAAAATGAGGTTGTAGTGGAAATGAGACATGATCCTTTTGTAGATGTTAAGCATTTTCTGTGGTTCTGGTATTACCAAACTCATTCCCTGCTGTTGCACTTGGGATAAGTCTTCAAAGTTTCAGGGTATGTTTTCCTGAACAAACAACTCCAAAAAGAGTTTTGTGTTTTAAAAAGGTATCTTTAAAGAATGTAAAACCACAGTGATTTCTTTTTTCTAAATTGATGAATTATTTGGTGAGGGTTTCTTGAAAACTTCCCAATGATCAATAGTGTTTAATAGTGTTTGTTCTGACAGACTGCTCATCTATGGGTGCAAGTGTGTGTGTTGGTGTGTGCAATGAAGAAACTGTGGAAATTTGATTAAGCAAGAACAAATATCCTTGTCTCAAATAAGCAGCTTGAACCCACAGAACTAAGCTTTCAGCTGCATATGACTTCTTGGCTTTTGCATCTCTCTGAAAACAATTCTAATGAAAACATGGCTGTGAGTATTGAAAGGGTGCATTCACTAGCTGGGTGCATTCACTAGCCCTGCCCATGGCCTGATGCGGAGGCAGTTACTGACTGCACCAGCTCAGAGGAATGAAGATTCTCCTGAGGAAATCTAGAAAAAACTGTGTTTTAGGGATGTAAACTTTAATGTTTCTCAGTTGCCATGGCTGATGTAGTTTATGTTTCTCTTGCATTTTCTGAAGGTTAGATAATTAATGTGTCAGGATATGAAAAATAACAATAAAAATATCAAATAAAGAATTTTAGGAAAGAAGAAAAACAGTACTTTTTTCAGTCCTTCATTTTGAGCCTTCACACCTCCCTGTCTCCAGAAGATCTGCTCCTTGTGATGTTTCTTAAAATTGATTTGCACTGGAAGCAAGTAATAACTATACATTCACTGTCCTTTTTAATTTGGAGAGAGAAGTAAATGTGCAGTGGTAAAGGGAAGAACACTGTTGGTTCGAGGCTGAGAGTCATGCTGTTAGAGGGAATAGCAGAGGAATATAATGAAAAAGACTGACACTTGGTTTCTCTGTGGACCTTTGAATCTCTGAAATACCAAACATATACCTCTTAATTCACTTCAGATGTCCTCTGAAACATAAATAGGAATGGCTTTTCAGGTATTCAGTTCTGTTTTTCAACTATATTTTTCTTCCCAGCTCTGGGGAGCAAGGCGAGTGACACTTTCCTTAGTTCTTACATTTTACCTGCAATTCAAAAAAACTTTCAGATTCATTTTGATGGGAGAGATATGAAAGTATGGAGTGGTTGGAAATGGGTGTGAATACAGACAGAAAAGGGAAGAGGAAAGCAACAGCTTTTAAAATGTCCTCAAATTATTGTGAACTGAAAGTTAAATTGGGAAAGAAATACCAAGTGTTATCCTAGATTTTCAAAGCTGTAAATCTATTCAATTGTTATTTTTCTCTTGAAAGCCGAAATGTAGCGTAACAGACTTGTCATTTAAAATTATTTTTCAAGGTAATATGGTGACATGTCACTACAATAAATTAGTTCTAAGACAGGACAGTGAATATAATCTTCCCATATCATATGAAGACAATTTCACATTTCAGATTTAGTGACAATAAGTATAAATATGTATACTTCAGAGTAATTGTTAAGGAAGAAATGAAGTGGAGTTTTACAATTGAAATACTTTTATCCAATGCTTGAGGTTTGCATAAAATCGAGTGCATCAGATATTTCAGCATAACCTTTAGAAAACATAAGCAAAGAGTTCCAAAACATATTCTGATAAAAAATATGTTTTTCATTATGATAAAGAAAGTGAAAAGGAGTTTATATATGTCTAAAGACTTCGCACATGGCTTGTTAACCATTTTCATGACTTTGTAAAAAAGGTATGAAAGTGGCTTAATCAGCATCTAGAATATAATGCATATAATTTTCTGCCTTTTAGGTGCCAGTTTCACAAGTGATATATTTAGGTAAAATAATTTTCCTCTACAGCTAGCAAAACCATGTTAGTAATAACAACCTAAATAGGCAAACACAGTTTTTTCTCCACTTTTATGGGCTTTTGTTAATTCTTTAAAATGTTATAGTAAAATAGACCTGTGAGGAAAATAAAAAGGAAAGGAGAGGGATTTGGGCTCAGCAAGGTTTAGACTCAAGTATTTAATGTGTCTAGTGTTAAAGTGATTAACTTTTTAATTCTTCCAGGGCCCTTAGAAAGGGGGAAGATCGACACTGAATGAATACACTTAACATTTGAGCAAAGATTTTACCTTCACAATTTTTATTTCAATTTAAGACTGAGATGTCTCCAGTTTCTTCCAAAGGACCTCCCTGCAAATCTGTGAAAGAGTGATATTATAAATATTTGCACTGAAAAAGTAGAGATTTATACTTTTAATATATCCCTTTTAATTAAAAGAAAAAGAAATCTTCCCTGTAACCGTTTCTCCATAACTCACTAACCTCAGTTTATACAGTACTTTCTATTTACTTCCATCTTCATGGTTTTCTCTTCCCTGGTTACTCAAAATCATATTCTTCCATGTTACAGCATTTTCACTGACTTAGGTCACTAACCTCAGATTTTTACAGTATTTTTTATCTATTTTGATCCTTATGCTTTTCTGCTCTCTGGGTACTCAGGTCCTAATTTTTGTCATCCTTACTCTTGCTAAATTACATCTTGATTCAGTGCCATTGAAACTGATGGAAAGCTGACACTGATCATATAGAACAGTGCCTATTTCTTTATTCTCCTATCTGTCTCCCATTGTTGCTCAGGGAGCAGCCTTACCAAGAAACAGAGGAAATGTGCCCTCTACATCTAAACTGCTGTCATCAAGTCTGAGGTCAGTATTGTACAATGTTGTATGGTCCTATATCATGTTAACCATCTCATTTTCTACCTTATTTTTATGAAAAGGTAATTCAAGACTTTTGCCAGCCCAAAAGCTTTTAAAAATTAAAATATGTAACTCTACTTTCATCAACAACTGTTATTTGGTTTCTTTTTGAGAGGTTGAGGGTGTATTACTCAAATTTTACAAGTCATAGAATGCTGTGGACCTTTAGGTTGTACTTGATATTTTTAAAATGGATTCTTTAGACATTCAAAGTTGTTCATTTCTCCTTTTTTGAAGAAAAAATCAAACTCAAGGGAAGAAAATGCTTTCATCAGCCTGATCAATCTGACTTTCTTCCAGTGTGTTCAAGCATATCTGAGGTTTTCTGAAGCACAGTACTTGCATTGCAGTTCTTTGACAGAAGATGGCTATATACAGACTGACAAGGGCATTTTGACTTGACAGACCAAAAAAACAGGAAAACGTAAACATATTGAAGCTCAGTCCTAGTCCTAAGACACGGGATAAAGAGTTTACCTGGTTTAAGTTCATTTAGGTCAATATGAATTTGTACCAAGAAGAAGTCTGGTCTTTTATGTCAAAACAGCAACATTGAACTATTAAATATAAAATGTCAAAGTAATAACTGTTTTTGTGAGGAAGCTTTATACAGTCTGTCAGTTCTATTTGCAAAACATCAGTTTGGTATGTGGGGACTGTTATTTCAATTAATGGTTTATAATAATTTTGTCAAGGTGATCTAATCTTCCCCAATGTTCTTGTGACAGAGTTTTGTTGTTGTTGTTATTGTTGTTGTTTTTATTCTTTATTACTTACCCGTTTGTGACTTTTTTGACACACCAACAGCTAAAGTTCTGTGGCTTTTACATGTTCTTTACACTGAATGACTTTATTGATAAAACTGATGCATTTTAGGTGTGGAACTGCCATTTCTCACTTAAATATTTTATCAGTAATTTTTTTTTTTTGTGGGGAAAGCTGGCCTTGTTTCTGCCTGAGTTATTTAAGTTTCTCTTTTATTGAATAGTGTTACCTTTAAAAAACAGGGCAGATTTTGGATGTGTCTGAAGTTGTCTGTTCTTTTTAGGGTGGGTGCCTCTTGCATTTTAGGATGGGTTTTTTTGTTGCTGACTGACTGCAAACTATCTTTTTGCATAACAAACAGGATATTTTAACTAGAAGGTCAGTGAAGACAATGAAGAAAGCTATGCCACTGGCAAAATTAAAATAATCTCGTTTAGTGGTGGTGAAGAATATGGTGCTTATACTTTAAATATCTACATTTTTCTGTTAATTGACTAGAAAGGTTCAAGGAAAGAGAACTGAGATAATCTTACTGATATCTCACTTCTATGTAAAATAACCATGCTAATCTTTATCTCTGATGATACTTGTTCTTGATACAGAGGTTCAGTGATGTTAATTACTGTATTGACATTCTGTAACATTTCAAGAATTGCTGCAGATTGCCAAGTGCTTTTTTCACATTAAGTTTTTGAAATGTCAAAAATCAGGAGATACCTGCAGTGTGGACAGTTTTAATATTGTGGCACACACATACTTTGTGTCAAAAATCATAGATACAGGTGTGGGATAGCATGTATTTAAATTCACCTTATGAAGAAATTAATCCAGTACAGCTACAGTGTATCCTAGAGAATTTTTACAGACACGTCTTGCTTTTAAAATAACACCATTACATGCAGTCAAAAGAAGATAAGTTCCTTTGAGTTAGATGAAGTAATTGAGTTTGTCTGAAGGGAATACCAGATAGATATTTTTAAATTGTGCTTCTGTACAACATTTAGGTTAATTTGCAATGTGTATGATAGAAATTACCAGTACTTTTTTTGTAATAAAGAATAAATGAATAATGTCTGAAAGCAGGAAGCACCATGATTACTCGAAACCACAGCTATGTGTAGTGGTGTCACTGGTGAACTTCAGTGAATGCTTCCCCTGCTGTTGTTTGGTTTCTTTAGTAATATGCTATTTTCTTCAGCCAGAACACTTACCATGAGGTTAGATTATAACAGATTTCTCTCCTTCATCTAGCCTTCTTTTCCATATTTGCTTATAGGTACTGATGATGCCTTGAGGCCTTCAAGCTTCTGTCAGATTTGGCTGGTATTGTCTAAGGCTCTAAAGCCACAGACTCCAGGGGCACCAACGTGGGACTGTGTGCACAAACACACACGTCTATTGGTACATATGTAGCAGCTTGATCACATAGATATTGCTTCTAATAGTTCATGTTTCCTTAGAGAAATGTAGTTTGGTGTCAAAATCAGAATTAGTATATCAATTCTCTGCTGAGTGACTACCATGAGGTTTTTGGTTTATTACTGCTCTTCCTGGCTGTCATAGTGACCTTTACAAAACATACCAGGTTGTGGCCCTTTCATGGACCTGTTTGGAAGTGAGGGCAGCTTCACTCACTGAGGGGCTCCTTCCAGTTCATGAAAAATAAATGACAAAGGAATTACTCTCTATGTAATCTTAAATAGAATTTGACTAAGTATTATAACATGTCCCTCATGTCCCTACTATGAATCATATTGCGTACAGCAGGAACATTATTGCATCAGGATGCAGGTGCAGGAAAATATTATCTTTTTCTAGGGTAAAGATGGCTGTAAAAAAAAAAAAAAAAAAAAAAAAAAAGGGGTTTCAGGTCTAACAACTGATTATTTCATCTCCAAATGAATGAAAATAGGAAAAGGTGAATATGAGCCTGCAATATCCTTAGGCTCTTCGTGGAGTTTGCAAAGGTTTATTTTCTTCTTGTATTCTGTATGGTATTGAAGGTGATGACTCACACTGGTTGATTTTGGATGTATTGCCTTCTCAGCAATTGTTCCTTGCTTTATTAGATACTTTGCCTACATATCGTCTTTCAGTTATTCAAATTTGATCTAATGCTCATATTGTATTAATTTGTGTTCTAGAACACATGCACTTTTTTAATGACAATAGAAATTTGTCAGACAAGAAGAAGTAAAGCAGGAGATCTAAGGTTTACATTTAAAAATTCTTCATTATTTCAAATTGTATAACGCTAACGTAGTCTATGAAACTAGTGGTGAATTTTTAGATTATCATTTTTGTAAATATTTCATTTCTAAAATACACAGGTATTTCAGATTTTTTTTTTTTTTTTTAGTTGTCAGGGTTAGCTCTAGTTGATTCTTGACAAGCAGATAGTTTTCATTTAAATAGTTATTCCCACAAGTTTATCAGCTGCAACTTAAACAACATTTTAATAGTAATGAAAAGAACACAAACATCTTTCTTTGGAAAGAAAGTGCAGAGGTTATACTTGCATTCAGATTATGCTCAATGACTTAAAGCCAACAACCTGAATAGAGGTGAATTTGTATGTCTTTAAAGTAGTCTTTGCATTCTTATGACCTTGAGTCTATTTGCTAAAGAGTCTATACCCTCCAGAATTTAGATGAGGTTTTCTAAAAGTCAAGCTGCCTGTACAGAGCTGTTCAAGATAGGAGATAGGACAGGTGCAAAAATAGATACCTCTCTGCAGAAAGATATTATTAAAGGACTTGGAGAATAAACTCAGCAGAAGAGCTTGTTCTAAGTCTGTTACTCAGGAGTAGGAGTGTAGCTGTCCTATATGTCGAACATTTGTATCAAGTCATCATGTTTCCTCTTACAGTAGCTCAAAATTTTTCCTTAGGTTATAAACAAAAATCATAATGAACAGGTATAACTGTATTCATGAATTTACTCTTGGGATTTATCTCGTGTTTAGTGTATAATTAATTTGTTTGTCATGGAGTATTGGTAAGCCCTTGTCTATTTTGTTGTCATATATGTGTAACCTTAACTTGCTGAAATGCATTTGTTTGTTTTGTTATCTTCCAGTGAATTATCATGCTCCATACTCTAGGCATTAGTATAAATAATACATCTTTTCCAAGTCTCATATAGAAGACACAGCAGTAATTACAGTTCTAGTGAAGAGGCCTTTTCATATCAAAGGAACCACTTAAGCCATTCTTGTGATAATATGTTGATAATAAAAGAGGTTCAATCCACAAACAAAACCCTTCTTTTTAATTAAGAAAGCCTGTTCAGGGAGAGGTTTCTGTATATTTTTACAAAACAAATGGAAGTGCTTATAATTAACACAAATACAGTCTCTTTTTGAATACATGGTCCATTTTTATTTTTGAATAAATGATGAATAAATTTGTATTGCTATATGTATTTTACTACTTATTATTAATTATAAATTTTAATTGTAAAAATCAGTAGTATCCTACAAGATATAATTTTGGATCTGGTAAAGTATTGCAGAAGCATTGTTTGCATACCCTTGATATATGAATGCTTTCTCTCTGAAAGCCTTTAATCAAATAATTACAAACTAACCATTTCAACAAATAAAAGAACACCTATATGGATGTTTCAGACATAATGTTAAAACTACAAGAACATTGTCATTACCCTGCTGACTGGAATAACAAAGTTGTCGATGGTGTGTTGAGGGTGTTCAAGTACCTTCTAAAGGCAGGAAAAAACACAGCGCTAATGGGAGACTTCACTTGCTCCCTGGAAGGCAGGATAAATTTCACATTGAGGTTGAACCTTGGTATCAAAAGGCTCTAACCATGATCAATGACTGCTTCATAAATTATCTGGTCATCAAAGTTCCAGAAGAAGAGCTAAAGCTAAACTTGATCTTAAGCAATGCTTAAAGCAATTGCAAAGCACCTGCCAGAAAGATGTGAAAGGCTAACAGATATTCTAATGACTGAACAGTGCAGAAGGGAGGGCAAAAAAAAGCAGAGTCTTTTTAAAAGATAAATAGGAAGGACTGAGAAAACTTGCATGTTAATTGTAAAACACAGTAATCCATCAAAGAAAGCTTGAGGAAAAGCTTGCAATATAAATAAATAAATAAATAGATTTAAAAAAAATCTTTAGCAACATCAGGTTGAGGAAGCCTATAAGAGCCTGCTGTGCCAATGAACAGTTGGGCTATAAAAGGTGTCAAAAGAACTAAACAAGGCTCTTGCAGAAAATACAGATTTTTTTTATTTTTTTTTTTTTCAATCTCTTTACCATGCAAGATCTTGGGAAGCACAGCAGGGTCCTTTCATGATGAATACATCAAAGGAAGAGACTCAAACTGAGGCCCTGTGGAAGAGACTATGGAACAAATCAACAAATAAACAATGATTAATCACATGTACTTTGTGCAGCAATACAAGAAGAAATACTTAACCAAATAACTTTGGTATATTAATGCTTATCTGAAACAACTTTGGTATCTGACAAAAATGTGCAGTAATATCAATATAACAAACAAACAGAAAAACTCAAACAAACAAATAAACAAAACCAAGAAAACCAACTCCTTAAAACTGAAATATGGGGAAAATTAATGCCACCAAGCATTTAAAACTATTTGTGGGAAGGAGGGTGAATAGCCAGATGACACATTTCATTAATTGTACTAAGTTATTGAGAAGAAAAATGGGAGAGACGAACCATAAAGAAATGCAGCAGAAGGATCTTGCAAGACTGAGTGAAATTCAATACAGATAAAAATAGAATTAAGCACTTGAGCTGAGTTGAGCAGTTTTAACTGAGTTGACAGTTACCACTCATTAACAAGACTGTAAGTTTATATTACCTCTAAGATAAACCTTGATCAAGTGATTAGAAAAAATCCTAGGAACAAATTGAATATTAGAAATCATTAGGAACGGAATAAAAATCACTAGTAATTATCTTACTGTAAACCTCATAACACACCAGTGTCTCAAGCAGAAAAAAAATACTTGTTATGTCCTTATCCTTTTCCCTAGTCTTGCAAAATAAACTTTTCTGAGGTCTACTTGGCCAATGTAATATATAGTTTCTATATGGGGAGTGACTAATTAGATCATCAAACAATCATCTTTATCTGAGAAACTCCACATTTGCAATTAACAACTTCAATTCTGGAATTACAATGCTCATTTAAAGCTGTTGTCTTTCTGAGTACAGGACTTCTTATAGGAAAGGATCATTTTACTTTCTTGGAAGTAGTATGAGTAACACCTGAGCAGGGGGAGGCTTTTCTGACTGAAAAGAGGTGAAGTGTGTTGGACAGTGGCCTAGACAGCCATGAGTAGTGTGAGGAATGTGAATCAGGAATGATTTTTCACTTTCCTTTCCTTCTATGAGCAGTATAAGTAATAAAATAATAGCATAACAGACTAGAAATAAAGAAAACAATGCAGTTCTTTACAAATGAAATTGATAAAACTGCTTAATATAGGATCATTTGGCATTTGATGTCACATCAGTGTTCCTAATTAGTCTCTCAGTAATTCATTGAGGTAATTCAGCAATAAAAACTATGGCACATTGATATTAAGAGCAAGCTGCAATTTGGCAGAAAATCCATGCATTTAAGAAGTCAGAGCTGCATGTCCATAAATATAGATAGTTGAGCTTTAGCTCAAACAAATGCTGGCAAAATTCACTTTTGGCCATTGCACACCTTTATCACAGGATTTATTGTCATATTAAATATTATTCCAAGTTTTATCATGTCAGAGGTTATTATTGATGAACCCAGCATTTCCAGTCCATCCTTGGTTCTTAGATAACTTTTCTTTTACATGTCTGTAATAGCATAAGCAACTCTTGTTTCACATTTTATTTGGAGGAATAAGTTTATCCATTTTTGCTCTATATTGTATGAAATCATTGTGGAATGTTTCTTTCAGAGTACAAGGAATACATTAATTATATAATAGATAGTTTTCACACTTAAAGCAAACTGGTAATTTACAGTGACTCATTCAAGATTTGTTTTTCTTTAAATCACTGATCATAAGGATAATGTAAAATCGGGATGTAGAGTCCAGGTGAAAACTGAAATCCATGCACATTACTATTCCTTATAACATTAACTACAATTTATGGGGAAGAAAAACAAACAAAAAAAACCACCACCAAAACCAAACCCAAACCTCAAATAAAAAAAAAAAAAAATCTTCCATCTTACAAGTAATCAGCAATACTCAGTAGCCCACATGGAATGCACTGTTTAGGAACATGAATCATGTTGTTGGCTTGTTTGATTTGTTTCTTTCCAGATTTTGACTTCAGGAAGTAGATATTTTGTAATTCTGGAAAATCAGATCCCACTCTTCCTCCTATATCTTCATTTTTAAAAGTGTTGCCAGATGTGGAAATCCTGTAATTGTTCATAGTTGTGACCAATTTCTTACTAATATAGCTATTAACCTTACCTTGAACTATGCTGTATTTCATCTATTATGTGTCATTTTCCTCTTGATGAATCTACTGCAGAAAGCAATAGTTTTTATTAAAGAGACACTTTTTGTCCCTTGAATGTAATGACTTCTTTGACTCCAGTGTGGATGTTGATAATTATTACAGTGGTTACTAGTAGCAGAAAAAAAATGCATATCACCTAATTAGACAGCATATGTGAATATACTTTACTGGAAATGAAAAAGTGGGAGTAATGTTCCTGTTTCTTTCACAAAAGAGACACACTATTAAGTATGAATACACCATCTTGGTAGTAATACACAGTAACCTTACTATGGCTACTTTTTCTTTTGATCTACTTAGATGTAGATTTTGGAGAAGAGATATGATCTTACTGTGTATTGTGTATATTATCAGAGAAAACTGGACCAAATAAGTCCTACAGAAATATAAGTAATCTTTACCCCCGAAGGTGCTATTTCAGCATAACTTAAGTAGCTCATAAGGTTTGTACGGACCACTTACACAGTAAAAAGATGTTCTTCTACATGTCTCAGAGGTGTTCTAATCTATAGGATATTAGTATTGATTTGTGTTGATTTTATGTGAGAAAACATTTTGTTTTGTTTTATTTTGTTTTGTTTTCCTGTCAGCCTTTGTAGCAAATGATAATGAAAAAAAATTCCTACGTGGAAACGTGATACAAGTATCAAACCACAAAGCAACCCTAGAGACAATGTAAAAGTTTCCCTTTTTCCGCAATAGACACTTTTGTAACAAGTTTTCCTCAGAACTGCCAGAATCATTTCTGATCTCTAAAATCAATTTTCTTCCCCCCAGAAAACCAACAAACAAAAACCAACAAACCAAACAAAAACCAATACTATTCAGGAACTGTCTTCATCAATGTAAGGTCCTAAGTACATCTGTAGGTGCAATATGAGTTATTGAAGGTGAAACATCTAAATGACAATATTATTCCTCCAAGAAAAATTATATGAAATGTTTCAGACTATTGAAAACCAAGGAAGTGCAGAAAGGAATCTTCTCAGTGTGTCAGTTTACGGATGGGAGAGCTAGAGTGCTCCAGTTTGTCAGCCATTCTGTTTTACTCTGTATAACCTTCATTTTAAATGCTCCTCCTTTCTCATGGTACTCCCCTCCGCTGAGTTGTTTCCAATCAATAGTTACTGTGTCTTCTTACACCTGCATCCCCACCCTGCCCGGTTATCAGTGCTGTTAAAGAAATGGAAACAAACTTTTTTGAATCTGTTGGTATTCTGTAGAAACAATTTATTGTCTTTGTTATTCAGCTGGATTCCCTTCATGTATTGAAATTTCATTCTAGGGCTGCAGTTTCCCCTTTCCAGCAATTCATGATTATATTTGGTACTTCTAATCTTTCCTTGTGTTGTTGCACCTGTGATTCCAAAAGAACACTTTACTCTCTGACCTCATGTGGATCCTTTGGAGGCTAGAAGTTGATTTAATCTTCATGTTACCTCAGCTCCATGTGGCAGCTGATGAAAGACCATATCAGTTTGTGAACTGAATAGGATATGTATGTGGGCACTAGAAGCTGAATGAAAGCTGATTGATGTACTTTTCTTCAAACCTTTCTCATTCTAAAACATAATTAATAGGAAGATAATGTATGTTTCAAGATTACATATTACATTAATGTTTTACAAGTACATGAGCAGCTAATGGAAAGCAAGACTGAAAAGACGTGTATTATTTTTGCTTTGTATGGCTTACAGTTTAGGGTCCTAAGATCCTTGAGAAATATTAATTAACTCACCTTCACAGCATGCTTCTGAAACTTAATTTTATGGAGTTCAGCTGAGGCATTGGAAAGATCATATAACAAGAAGCCTGCTCTTCCCATCCCAGCATCTACTAAAAAAAAAAAAAAAAAAAAAAAAAAATCCAGAGTTTATTCCTTGATTTTTATTCAGTTGAGTTGCATCTTTCTAGACCTCTTCCTCTAACATATACCCCCCGAGTACACATGGAGAGCCAGTCAGTTTTCCCGGCTCTTGGCACCACCACAGGCAAATGCTTTTTAAATCAGACAGATGCAGGCATTTTACTGGTATCTGCTCAAATATGGCTGAAGACATAATCTGAGAACATAAAACAAGGGAATTAACAAGCAGTGTTGTACTCAGAAATGTTCATCACTCCACTGAAGCTCATAATTAACAGGTAGTCATACAGTGTAAAAGAAGGCTCTGCACCGACCATTTCCTTGTTTTCTTCTTCTATGTGCAGATATTGTGCAGAGAGAAATCTGTATCTCTACTGTCTTGATTTAGCAGAACATAAGCTCTAAAGTGTTGGAGATCTGCAGTCTACTAGACAGTAGATGTAGCACCTTACATAGTAATTAATAACATCTAACATCATATTAACATTGTAGAGCTTTATTTGATTATACTGAGTTTCTGAACAAGTCTATCAAACCGTGTTAATGCATCAATATTCTGAATTTCACAGACTGGTTTCTCACCTCATGTAAATGACAAATAATTAGATTCATTCTCTATTTTGTATTTGAAAGTCCTGCCACACCTTTAGACAATCAAGGAGAACTGTATACAACTCAATTGGATGCTGAGGTCTGTGTCATAGTTGCTGTTTATTTCATGCACCTTTTCAAGAATTTCTGACAGAAACCTGTTCCAAGTTTAGTTTGTGAAGTTCTCCCAGAGAACCCTCTCTTCAGAGGGGACATCATAAATCAACTTTGTTTAGTAAGATGCTTTGGGAAGTACGTGTAGTTCTAAGATGACACATGAAGAACTTGATTTCTCCTCATTGGAAAAATATCGTGTGTGAAGCAAAAGTGCATCAGAAATAAAGAACACAGGGTATAGTAGCAAAAGAAAGTGCAAGTGTTGGAAGAACTTAGTCAAGTGGCCACTACGTAGTGTCTGTACAGATTAATCTCAGATCAACCAAAGTTCAGGCATAAAATTACAGTGAACTTGTTTGCTCGCCCTTCAGGATATTTGTTTCTATTTTGGGTCAGCTTTTCCAGTTCTGTCCCTCTTACTACGATATAGATAATTTTAAGCTTTTACGTTAGTTATATGAGACATGTCTGCATTTTGAAACAAATTAAAATGCTCAACTATGAGAATAAAATGGATGACTTGTCTTTGATGGCCATGTAGAATATTTTTTGTAATTCCTGTGATGTTTTCATATCTACAGATCACTAAGATTTGCCTAGATTTCTTTTTTCTTGTTGCCTTTCAAGTGAACACAAAAGAGTTGCAAATCTGAAATGTTACATATAGTTCTAAAAATGAAAGCAAACAACAGGAACTTTGGGCTTCATCATAATAAGTACTTCTGCTTTCTGGGAATTTTATAGAACCCTGACTGACATCAGAAAGATTCCTGAGCATTGCAACAATGTTTTATGTTTTTTATTAACATTCACTTGACAAACAGAAGCCAAATTTGTTATTGACTTTGGTTTGATACGGTGTTTTTTTATGTGGAGGCAGCAGGACCTGGATGAGATGATGAGTAAAATAATCTGTTATTAATCCACTGAATATTTCGAAGGGTCTAAAGGAACAATTCTCAACCATTCTACAGAGCAAAGGACACACTGAAGAAATCTGTGTGGCTGGATTAATAATTCCTGGGAGATATACAACAAATACAACTTGTTTAATTGATTATTAATTAACTGTCATGTTTGTTGATTAAGTGGCTTGTGAGTGTCTTGATTTATGAGTTTTAATAATGAGTTTAGTTTCCTGACAAGGAGGGAAATTGAGCACCAAAAACATTGGTTTGTACCTATGTATGAATCTCCAGATGAGGGAAAAGAAATTATTTCCAGTTCAACTGTATGACTGGAAAATAATATGTACATAGCAGAAGAATTTTTCTTTTCATTCTTAAACTAATTAGAAATGTGGAACAAGAGGCAAGTGTTATTTTTTGTGTCTATTTCATGGTTCCTTTTCATTTCCTTTTCTGTCAAAGATGTCAAGAATATTTTTCTGGTTCAGATTTTACAATTTTACATTGGGTCTGAATATTGTCTTCTGTCAAGCCACTATTTTCTGTGTTAATGTCTTCAAATTGGGGCTGCCTACTAATTTTTTTTTCCTGTTTTGCTGTCACAAATGTTTCTGATGTTAAAATAGGTTAAACTGTAGGGGTTTGTTTTTGTGTGTTTGTAGTTTTTTTTGTTGGTGGTGGTGGTTTTTTGTCTTTTTGTTTCTTTCTTGAAAATGGGGAGAAGGAATGCTTTGCCTTGAGGAACTGGATAGTGTCCTGAGCACAGAGTGGCAGTGGATGGAGACAGCATCGGGAGTCAGGAGGCGGAACAGCAGAGAGCACTGCTGAAGCGTGCTCCCTTTACTGACAACAGTGGCTTTTTTTGCCTACTCGAGGATGCTGTTAGGTCTCAGTCTCCTGTGAGGAGCAGTGTAAGTGACGCATTCTTTTGTAGCTCGGGACAGCAACAATGAGCACAGAGGGAGTGGTGGTGAGTCATTAGTCAGAACAGAGAGAAAGGATGAGGCACAATTATGTGCAAGAGAACTTGACAAGATGGGATTGTCAACCAGAGCTAGAAGCATGAGGACTGTGAAAGAAAGATAAAGCTTCAAATAAATTTTGGCTTCACCATTTATTTGTCTCTAAATTATCAGCTGCAGTTCTGAAACAGAATGAATGATACTAATTTAAATTATGCTGTAACCTCTCTGAGATCTTCAGATAGCTGGTAGATTGCAAAAGTCAATTACTTAAATAAGAGGCAGTGCTGTTCCTTTGAACAATCCTACTGACAGACATATTTTTGGAGTTTTAACATTGCCCTTTTAAAAATAGTAAAAAAAACCAAACCAAACCAAACCAAACCAAACCAAACCAAACCAAACCAAAACAAAACAAAACAAAACAAAACAAAAAAAAACACAAAAAACCAACCAACCAACCAAAAAAACCCAAATCCAGAGCTTATACGGTATCCATCAGTGTACAGATGCCTGAGAGCATCAGCATTATGCCTTTTTGTCCTCTCTGATAGCTGCAAAAGAGAAAGAAGCAGCTTTTGCCATGTTTGACTTCATAATGAGAAAAGATGGAACCCCTCTAAATGGGAGGATCCACAACCATTTGGGAAGGTCTCACCACTCTGTTGGTGGGCAAGAGATAAAAGGACATGTATAACAAACAAGTATGTGTCCCTATGAGCTAAAAATATATTATTTTCTTTGAATGTTCCTACATCATTAAGTCTCACTTTAGTAAAAACTTGTGCTGTTGTTTTCAAAACTGAAGAATCTTTTCTGATGAGCTTCTGTTGTACGTAAAATATATTCGCAGAATACAGAAGAATATTGCCCTCTTCTGTGTATATATATATATATAGATGACCTTTGAAGGTCACTTCCAACCCAAACTATTCTATGATTCTGTATTATTAAGAAAGAAGCATAATTAAAATACGATAGACGTTCTAAATACTAACATTAGTCCTATGATCACACATTATTTTTGTATGTAAGGATATTCTTTCAGGGGCTTAGCATTAACAGACACAGCTGTTTTAAGAAACAGAAAAAAATGGATGAATCTGTTATTTGTCAAACGTCACACCTCCTAAGAAATTTGAGCTAGAGAATCTTTCTTACAATATGCTTGGGGTTTTTTTTGCAGATTTTGTTTGGCTCAAGAAAAATGTCTTGTGGTAATATTTCAGCACTCCTTTCTGTAAGATAAATTAAATGTTGTTGATGTACAATGAAATAATGATTCTTGGAAAAAATTAAACCCTTTTCAACCTTTTATAAGTGCTAACTTTGAATGTTAGTGTCTGATTTATTCATAGAATTGAACTAGTTTACCCATCCTTAATCAAGGCAATATCACAAATCAGAAGGAAATTATTTATATGTGAAATAGCTAAAATGCCTTTTAAAAAGGCCATAGAATTTTAGGTCAGGAAGAAACCTCAAGACATATCCATTCCACAGCCATAGCCCACTGTAGGACCAGCTATGACTAAACTTTTTCTAACAAATTTTTGTCTAGTCTGTCTCATTTAATCAGTACTCTTTTGCACCATCTCATTCATTCATTCATTCATTCACACATTTTCTCTCCCACTTTATTTTTCTAAGCTGGTTGTCCATATGCCAGTTACCCGTATATTAACTTTTGACTACAGGCACAAGTTGGAGATGCCAGACAGAAAAAGCTATACTCGTCATAAACTAACATGAAGTAATATCCAGAAATAATTAGCTAGAAATGTTCATCTAGTCTAGCATGATTGTTAAGTGCATAGTTATTAAGCGAACAGCACATCACAAGTTGTTTCAAGAGTCCCTGGTATGGTGCAGTCCATGTTGAACACTGCTGGGCCCAGATGGAGACACCTGAGCCAAGAAGCTTTTGTGGAGAGAGGTGTGTCTTCCATGCAGAGGCTCCTTAGAGAACACATATGTAGATTATTAGAAAAAAGGTATTTTGAATCTTGGGTTATTAGGTAGTATTAGATAGTATCTCTGATAATCAAGTCTGGTTACCTCACTAGCTAAGGTTTTGAAATATAACCTCTATCTCTTCTTTTGCATGAGGCAGGGGAACACACCCATGAAAATATTTTTTTCCTCTACCACGAATAATAATGTTTTTATTGTCTGAAGAAGTGAACAACTAAAGAAAGCACTTCAGGTTAGGGAGGAGGAGGAAGTTGTTATATAAGACACATTCACATATTATTGCAATAGCTAATCGATTTTTTTAATTGTGAAACAAAAAAGTTTTTCCACTCCCTGCTGTTAGCAGTTGCGTAATAGAAACAAAAATGTTATTATTATTATTATTATTATTATTATTATTATTATTATTATTATTATTGGAGAAGGTTGTCCAGAAAAGGAGTGAGAATAGTATTTTTTGTGATGAGACCAGTTTGACAAAAACCTTCTATTAGTTACTTATAGTATATTGAAACTTAAATTAAAAGCTAGCTGAAAATATTTTGTTGGATGTATTCATATTCAGTAAGCCATGTTTACGGTTGATCAGGGGTATATATGAAGAATCCATATTCACTAGAAATAAATTTGCTGGTTTATTGCCAGATAGTATGTTGGTTTTGTTTCACATGCTTTCATTTTTCCCAAGGACATTTATAAGACCAAATGAAACTTGAGAAATAACTGTTTTAAATGAGGAGAAAAAGAAATACTCACAAAACATAGCATGATGTAGGTGTGTAATGTAAGAAGTAAAATTACACAGACAGAGGTAAAGCTAGTAACATTACTACTGTAAAACACAAATGGAATTTATCTGTAATTAGGTGTGGTAATTCCAATGGACTGTGGACTATGAAACTATTTTCTGCATTTTTATCATAAATTAAATTCTGCTGTCACAAGGCTTCACTTTTCCTCGAGCATTTTGAGACTTTCACAAGCAAGTATTCCCTTCAAATACTAATCTTCTGAATAACAGCGTGATAGTGAAAGCACCACTTCCAGAAGGAAATAGCATGGAAACTCATGCTTTACTGAGTGTCTGTGTCCTTGGTGTCTTTCTGCAAAGCTGTTATCACAGCTGTGTCATGTGCTATAAGCTGTCTGCCAGCAGCTTTCTTCTTTATGTTAGAAATGCATGTAGGATTGTGAAAATTGCCCTAATTTTCCATTAAAAAAAAAAAAAAAAAAAAAAAGCAAAACGTGAGTTCAGTATTTGTATTTTTATATAATATTTGTATTTTTTAAGCTGTCTTTCTCAACTTGATCAGGATTCCATGTGTACTACCTATGTAAACAGGTGTGCATTTGCCTTCACAGAATTAAATATGGGTATTTTGGTGGAGAAGGACTTACCCATGGAGCCTTTGGATGTGTTTAGGAAGGGCTGAAACACAGATGGCCCAGAGACAGAAAGTGCATAAGCTTTGAATTATTTAGTTTAATGAAAATTCCACATTGGCTGCCTTAGTTCTAAAACCAAACAGGTTTTTTTGGTTGTTTTTGTTGTTGTTGTTTGTTTGTTTGTTTTTCCTTTAGAAAATTTCCTATTTTATCATACAGCAGTGATAAGTGCATATAATGTTAGAATTATTAATGAATGTTTATCTATATATTACCTTTTTTGGCATATATTTCTATATCCTTCTATTTACTGCATAGTTTTGCACCCAATCATTCTCACAAAATTTGTCATCTCATTCAGCAAAAATTTTAAATGCTAGAGGCTGATGTTTAAATTTTCATCCCAGTTTATCAGTGAATTCAATGTGAATGCAGCTGGAGATGGGCTTTTAGGAGGTGTAGTGCACGTGGAGCGTACAAACAGATGAGTGTTAAAGCCTAAGATGCATCAGAGAATGCAGGGCAAAGAAGTGAAAACCAAAAGAAAGTGAAAATGCATGATTGCAGATTTTGAAACATAGAGACATAGAGGGATGTAAGACAGCCTGAAGGATGTGAGGGGAAGAGTTTGATCAGATGAGGATGTGATATCCTGAGCTGAAGAGTGGGAATTCTGTCTTTTTGAAGTAAAACATTCCAGACGACAAATCACCTGCAGATTCTGGGGAAGGAGAAAAAAAAAAAAAAAAAAAAGGAAAAAAAGAAAAAAAGAAAAGGAAAATAAAAAAAGAAAAATACGTAATTCCACTCTGAAAACTCTGTTGGAACTCTTCACCTGAGAAAATTTCTCCCTTTGATCTCCCGTACCAGCAAGCACTCTGCAGCTCAGATTTCATCTTGGTTGAGAGGTCACTGCTCCTGCCCTGGCCTTGCTTGTGCAGACAGCTGGGCCTCAGCAAGCAATTACTAAGGTAATACCCATCTAATGTTCTGAGAACCATCTTATCCTGCAATTCATGACCTAGTGTGAATTAACACTACAGAGACTTGTACTAGTCAGTGCCTAAGTCATATTTTACCTATGTGGTGTACGCAGATGTTGTTGACAGCTGAAGGATTATAATTTCTTATCTACATAGGCCTTCATCCTATAAACGAGATGCGTTATCTCCTTTTGTTCTGTCATTTGAATATATTCCTGGATCTGAAGAGACAGCAATTATACCTTTTTAATATCTTTATCCAGATAGTTTGCCTTTAGAGTTTTATATGAGTAATGCTATTTTGACACGGCAAAACATTACATACTTATGTCAGTGTTATTTCTTCCTAAAAATGCCAGATACTTCAGAGGCAGTAAAATGGCCATATTTTTAAAAGTACAATCAAAAATGAAATAATTTAGTGCTCTTTTCCAGGTCATCTATCTGTAGGTATAGGAGATTATTCCAACACGCACACACCCTCTCCCCCCACCACCCTTCAGTTCTGAAAATCTGAGATCTAATATTCCAACTTTCTCCCTTTATGATTTTACCTGTTTTTTTTTTTTTGTTTTGTTTTTTTTTTTAAGATTTCTATCTTGTCATGCATTATATATATTAATAAAATACATAAGAAATGCATTATAAATCAAAGCAAACATCTTTGAAATTAACGTTTATGGTTGAAGTAATAACAATTTTCCTTAGTTTTATCTACCAGCTTTATTGTCCTGATCCAAAATCCACTAGCACCAGTGAGTTTTCTTTCATATTCTGCAACTTATAATTCAAAAGAAAGGAAAAGTGTCAATGAAAGTGATAAGCTGCAATTCTAAACCCACTCCAAATAAATAAATACTTCTCCTTTTAAATACCTAAAAACTTGTTGAATTCAGACCACAGGATATTTGAAAGGATAAGTACTTAGCATGATTATTTTTTTTTTTTAAGGCAGCTTTATGGGAATATAGCGGAAGATTTGGCGAGGAGGTTAGTTAAATGTAAATATGCTCCAGTGACTTGCACCTGTCTGTAGAAAAAGCACATAGGTCACACTAATTGTTTTACTGACCTTGTGTGCTTGATGAGTAGAACCTCTGTGTTAGATAACATAGGCCTGTGAGAAACTCTAGGCACCTTATCACTACATCTGAGATTCCTGCTTTGTTGTGAGAAAGAGCGGGCGGCTGTGCCTGCCTGAAGCCTTGAAATACAGGCGAGCTCAGCAGGCCCAGTGATCTTCTAGCAGGGTGAACTTATCAGCGCCTGCATCCCCGCTTGTGTCACCTCTGCCTGGGAGCTTAGGTGTGACTTTGGAGATCTCCCAGTAGAGAGGTAGCTAAAATAAAACTTGCTCTTTGCAATGCATTCATGGCCTCTGGCTCCTCTTACAGCGTGCCTGCATATGTGTACACAGCAGCCATTTGATGATTAAATAAAAATAACCGTATTTAAAAACACTATTTTTTTCCTTTTTTTAATTGTATGTATCTATAGGAAAAGTCAGGCATCAAATAATTAAAATTAGAAAATTCTGTTGTGAAGCAGATTTCCCACAGATTGCAAGAAATGATATAAGACATCTGTAACATTTTTAATATGACTTCTTTTGGAAGTAGTTTCGGGCCAGATAAAAAGAAAACTGGTTCAGTAATAGTGTTACAAAACTCTAATGGAAATAATTAGTGCCTGTTCTTGTTGGGTCAACACAATTTTTCCCTTTCATGAAAGACAATATGTGTCTCATTGGCGTTTACAGAGGAATAGCTTTGGCACAATTTTTAACTTGTTTAACTTGTTTAACTTCTCCCATCAGCCTCTGTTGTGATGCTGAGTACTTATTCTGTAGATTTGCTCCTTATGCACTCACAGGAAATTCTCCATGGTGTGGATTTGTGCCTGAAAAAAAATTTCATTTAGATTAACAGAAGGGGTGGGAGGCAGGAGGCAGTTCCATATTCTCCAGAGTTTTCTTGAGCACACCTTTAGTGAATATGATATTTACTACATTTCCAACACTTCTCTCAGTTTTCTTTAGTTTTGATGGTACAAAATTGTTAGGGTTGGAAGGAACATATTTCCAGCTGATTCAGTAATGTTAAAAAATTATCACTTTAGAAAAAAATATATAGTTAGGCCCTTCTCAAAATAAAATTAAAAAAAAAATAATTGTTTTTCTGCTGCCTAGCCAGCTGTCTGCTTTGTTGCCGTGAACTCTGATGTTAGAGATATACTGCACCAGTGAACATAGTAACCTACCGTATTATTCCTTATGTGGAATAAATTAGATTTTAGTAATATGAGTTATTTGTACTTGCTTCAGGATGACTGAGTGAAAGCTTGTATTCAGTTTGTGTTTGAAGTACCAAGCTATGTATATATATATATAAATATAAATACATATATATATATATATTTTTCCTGAAAAATAATAAATATTTTTGAACTTCTAGTGTTGGTAAAATTAGGTTAGAAAAAAGACACTGGAAGATCAGAATCAAACCCCTGGCTCATCTGTTAGACCATATGGGCACTTCCTCTTGGGCTTCCTAAACATAAAGAAGACAGTCTGTTATGGAAAATGTATTAATGAATTAACTGTACATCCAAAGGAAACTATAGGTATTCTGTATTGACAACTCCTTATATTGCTAGCTATCTCATAATGGATATAGTAATGGTCATTTTAGTTACTTCCTGAAATGAACTGATTTTATATTAATTTCCCTATAATTTTACACTTACTTTTTTAAAGCATCATTTGCGCCTAACAATTTATTGGCAGCCAGTAGCTTTAGAGATTGTAGTCCTATTCTGCCCAAACATTATTTGAGAGGAAAGAAAGGTATTAGAGAATCTCTGGAAAGAATAATCACTTAAATGTTCATGATAAATGACATCTGTATTGATATGCCAGCATATGCATAGCAAACACTGAGGATAGGAATACCTTGCCTCAAAGTGTGAATAGTTGGTTTATGGCATTTAATGAATTTGGAATACTGGTCCTGGAGAAGAGTCAAATCGCAATAGACTTTTTAAAATCACTTATTTTAATGAACGGAACAGTATATCTGGGCTTCCTTATATGTACAGGTAGACAATATTAGTATTCCCTATTGGAATTAGATGATGATGATATAGGACAGTCCTTAATAAGAAACATAAATTTTGAGTTAAATGTAAAATTTAGTATATATTACTGTTTGTTTTAGTAAATTGGTGAGTCTCTGATTTTGTCAAAATACTTTCTGTTAAACGTCATCAAAGGGCAACTGTGGGAGAAAGTAGTTCTCAATGAGCTTTTTCTTGTGCTAAATTCAAGATAATTCTGTGGTCAGGGTATGTCTATCCTGCAGATGAAAGGAAACAAGTCCAAGTATCAAACATGTGACTTTATAATGGACAGGAAAGAACATAGATATTTTTCAGCAAGAAATTTAGAACTTTGAGGAGAAGGTTGTATTTAATTTTTAAAGATCTGAATATATAAAGGCATGTAAGATGAATTCTTCAGCACACTTTCCATATTTTTTAACATGTGGGAGAATTTTAGTGTAAACATTATTGCTCAGAAATACTAAAATATCAAATGTTAGACAATTGTACATCACTATTTCAGCTGCAGTACCTGATTTATGGGCATAGATTGTATTTCCCCTTATACAAAAGTATACTACAGCTACTTTTGGAAATGGAATTTTCATGGATTCAGTGCAGGAGCAGTTACTCATTTTTGGAATCTACATGTGGGTTTGGAGGGCTTGGTCTTTTTGGTTGCTATTTTGAAAGTCTAGCATTATTTCTTTTCCCTATTATTAGAATGTGTGCTGTCAGTCACAATGAAGTATGGTTGTTGTCCATGACAGGATGGAAATGCTCTGTACTGTGCTGAAAAGATATCATGCAGGACTTGCAATTACACTGTCAGGTGGAAAAAGCAGCAAAAGATTACATGTTACACAAGGCCTCTATAGGAATGCTGTTAACTCAAAGTGCCAGTAAGTCATAAATTATTATATAAAATTGGTTTGTAAACATTTTCAGAAGTCATGTTTTACTTGTCCAGAATTTGTACTGAACCAAATGTGAATAATGAGAGGTTTATTCTGTCTTACAATCAAAGGTTTGCAATGGTAGCAGTACAGGTGTTGATAGACAGGCAGGTGGCATGATGACTTGAGAAAATATAGAAGCAGTAGCATACTACCCCTTTGAAAATACTGTGCTCATTGGTAAGAACTACCCTACCTTTATCTCAGAAACTGTACTACTTCTTGATAATCTATGTGTTAAGCATGGAAATATACAAAACAGATTATTGAAATCCCACAGTTTATATCCATAAAAGATCCAGAAAGCTTTTGTACCAGTTCATTAGATTACAGATAAGATTCTGCTGTGAACATGGATCTTCTGATTTACCTGACAAAGATGGCAAAGGTAGCATAGCTGGCATTCTCCATTGTCAACATATTTTCAGGCACTGATGACCTTTTAAAGAAATTTGTGGAAATATTTCCTCATCATGATGATGTGGGGCTCTTTTCCAGCGTAATGCAGTACTTTTTGCTGTAGCAAACAGCAAGAGTACTACACTTTAGAAACAAGGGAAGTGTGATAGGAAAAAAATCATATTATCTTCTAAGGGAGACATACTGTGTTCAGTTTTGGTCCCCATTGTATTCAGTTTTGTTTTCTGCTATACAAAAAAGATGTGGATGGGCTTTAGAGGGTCCAGAGAAGGGCCACAAAGATGATCAAAGGACTGGGAACGTGTCATAGGAGGAAAGGCTGAGAGAACTGGGCTTGTTAAGCCTTGAGAAAAGAAGGCTCAGGGGACACCTCATCACTATGTTCCATTGTGTAAAGGGTGGCTACAAAGAAAATAGAAACTCCCTTTTTGCAAGGGGTCATGTGGAAAAGATGTGGGGTAATGGGTACAAGTTACTCATGGGGAGATTCTGATTAGACACGAGTCAAATTTTTAATGAGAAGAACAGTCAGCCATTGGAATAATCTCCCCAGGGAAGTGGTGGCTTCCCCAACATTGGTCACTTTTAAGATTCAACTGGACAGAGTGCTGGATTATCTTGTATAGATCATGCTTTTGCCAAGAAAGTTTGGTTGTTTGAGGTATCTTCCAACTTGGTATTCTATGATATAGAACAAAAGAGATCGCTTGTGCGTAGTGTAATGGAAACTCTATATGGAAGCAATTTCTTTTACAAATCTAAATTTCACCCAACAAGAAAACAAACTGTAGACCACATAAAAGAGATGAAATAACATTCCAGATGCAAAACCAAAAACATGCCTTTAGATGTTAAATACTGTAGAAGCAGTAAGTCAATAACCCAAAAAAAGAAATATTGTGATATTCAATATTGTCATACCACTTTCTAATATTTAAAAAGTATATAACAAAGAATTCTTAACAATTAAAATGACCAAAAACACCTCAATATTGAAAATATGCATTTGTTTTACCTGGAAAAGTTCATTAACATGAGTTGATAAGGAACTCACAAAAATATGTCAAATACATCCTTTTGAAACAATGATCTCTGCAGTTCTTGATAATGCTTGGTAGTGCATTCTTTTCAGTTTCATCAAAATGAAACAACTTTTTCACCTGAAATAGAAGCGATTGCACAGTAGCTAACCTGTTTTCTTTCCACAGTCTTATTAATTTATTAGCAAATTAGCTTCAAAGACATCAAAACCAAAAATGTGTGAAAGATTTTTGGATGGACAGGATAAAAGGAAGCTGGTAAATTAATTATCTCTCCTTGAACTTTTCCACATAATATTTTTTTCCTATTCAAACTCTGAAACTGGTAAGTGATTGAGTTCCTGATATATTTTTTTTCTGGTTGATTTCAGATGGCTCACAAATACTATATCAGAAAATTACACATTTCTTTTATCTTCACAATATTGTTTAGGAAGAGCAAAGGAGAATGAAGTAATCTAGAATATCACATGGGTACACTGCCAAGGTGTTTTTCCAGTGCTTTAAAATGAATATGCTGTCCTAAGATCTTTCAAATAGTAAACACTATTTGCTGTGGCACTGTAACACAAACAAGCAAACAAACAAATAATACTTTCCATAAGAGTTTGAGTACTGTTACAGCTTTGCGCTCCAGTGAGCTATTTTGATCACTCCCATTAATATCAGGAGATGCCATATACTAAGGGCAGATATCTATTTTCTTTTTGGAAGACCTTGTTACAGTGGGTGTGTTCCTTTTTTTACTCTGTACTGCAAATGGAAAGGAAGAGCAGAGCTTGATTCTCTCTTCGTGTATACAGAATAAAAAAAAAAAAAAAAAGTGAGAGTAGCTTAACTGAGCAAGCACCAGAAATGAAGGTCAAAAGCATCTGTAGAAAGTCTGCAGAAGCAGTGTATGGAAACAGAAGATGTGTTACCCCATTGTTGTCACAAATGTACAATGTTTTCCAGTGAAGAACAGCTTTTCACTGCTTCAGTGATGTTCCAAGCTCCAAACTATTGCATCTGTTGGTGTTTTCAAAGAATATATGCACTTTACCTTTTTTCTGACCTCTACCTTTTCAATATCTGAAGCAAACATTCATTCATATGAAAGCAGACTTCTCCAGATGATGCAAGTTTCAATATTGGTACCTAGGACTACTTTTTGCATCATTGAGGTTTAATGCATCTGTGACTACGTAGCTGAACAATGAGGCGTTTACAAACACAACGGTACTTCAGCAATCCAAGTGAGTTAGGAGTTTGCAAGGCCTGTTCTACCTCCTTATTGTAATTTAGTAACAACACAGTCTGAAACAAAGCATTCTTCCTCCCATGGTGATGTAATGTGGCCAGGACTTTTTTTAGTAACACTGCATCATCGAGGCATTCGGATTCAAACTTAGTCAAATTTATGGTCCGTCTACATGGATCTAGAAAGTTATTACTGCAATTACAGAATTATTGATTTCAACGAGAGTTTTTGGTGGCAGTGATTGTGAAGAGAGATGCTGGAAACTGAAGACCACTCAATTTTATAAATTCGTCTGAAGAGCATGAAATAGTTTTCTGCAGAGCTTAGTGACATATGACATCTATGTGGAAGAGTCATATATTGCCAGAGCAGAATGCTATGAAGTAATATAACATTGACCCATGCATTAATTACTTGTTCACATCAATTTAAGCCGGTCTTTTGACTACCGTACAAACAAACCCAGCAGAAATGTGGTCTAGATCTTGAGAATTATTTGGCTGAATGTAGCAATGAAGCATTCATTTAAAGTCTGATTTTCATCTCTCACAGTTTCTAAATGTTCTAATCTTTTGAAATTCTATAACTCTCCAGAAATAATTTTTCTATGGCTTCAGGAATCCATCTCCTCCCACTTTTTCTGGGAATTGCAAATTTCAGCATTGTCTAATGATAACAAATCTGGATAGATTTGAGTCTGGTTTGGGTCTTTTAGAATCTGATTTTTTTTCTTATTTCTGAGAAAAATGGGTAATTCAAGTCTGTGAAACTCAGATTACCCCTTTTTGAAAGAGAGATAACAATACTTGCCCTTCATTGAGATGCGAGATATAAAAAATTAGAAGTTCTTTAACTAAGACCTTTTATGATTTTCCTCACTTAGTCAGAAGTAAAGGTGATATGACAGAGTCAAGCACTTATCTCACACTAATATCTTGTGGCCATTCTACATAATATCACTTCAAATGATCATTTCATAGGTGAAAGGCTATATGCTTCCACTCTGAAACAATGACTTTGGCTATAAAGAGTACTGGGGAATGAGGAGTCTTGTTTTGTTTTTTGTTTAAAAATAACTTTTTTTTTTTTTTTTCAAATAAGTCCCAGTCAAAAAGACCAACTTAATTTCAGGTATGTTTTAGAGTAATGATTTAATGAGCTGTAGCCGTTTAACAATGGGACCTGCAAACAAGTATATGTATATAATATGCTTTTAAAATACTTTGGTTAGCTATGTTCTGCAACAGGACGCCTGTCCAGCTCTTTAAAACTTGTAAAACAAGTATGCTGTGTAAATCCTTCTTTCTTGAAAAAAGAACATCTTCTGTGCTGATCATAGCATTTGCCCAAGTAAAAGGTGTCTGAAATGAAAGCTTACTGCTGTGAAGAGAGTTTAGATGAAAACTTCAGCACAGTGAAAGTATTTCTTTTTCTATATTGATTTTGACACATCGTGCACTGAAAGTACAATTTCGGATTCTATTTTTCTTGAAAGTATATGGTGTTCTTTGAAAACAAAACAACAGTTTTATACATAAACATTTATTGTGTTGGTTTAGGCTTCCATTTTCTATCTTTCTTGCAATTCATTGGAGTCTTTCATTTGTACAGAGAGAAAACAGAAGCTAATATTGACCACTTGTGTCAGCTTTAATACACCTGATGTTATTTTAGATGTGATTGCTTTATGCTTCTGCATACCCCTGCCGTTACCCAGTCTCATCAATAGCAGCAGCAAAGGAGTGGACTTCAGATAAGCACATCTTGCTCGTCTTACAAGAAAATATGTTTGTATGCTGTAGCGTTATTCTGTTAATACTGTTTCAGTTGTGTTTTTCCTGGATGATTGCAATCCAATTATATTTTTCTATCTCAGAAAACCCAGTCAGCAGATGGGGACAATCGCAATTCTGTAGTTTCTTCCTCTGACAAGGGTGTGGAATAGCTTTTTCTCAATTTGTGGACACTGCTATGGATAGAACAGTTATCTCCCAGGCTAATGATTCCCTCTGAGAATTCCATCAAAAGGTGTGACATTGCCTGGAGCAGTATATTTCATTAAAACATATTTTATAGCTCAGACCAAAAGAAGAAAGTCTGTGGCAAATCTGACAATGCTTTTACTGCATAGACACAGTGAACATTTCAGTAGTATCAGCTAGACTCTGATTTTGTAGTGTGCACCACTCAGAATAATTTTATATGTCCTTTTTACAACTACTGTGTTATTGTATCATTTCTTTAAAATTACATGTTGTGTCAACATAAACATCAAAGGAAGTCAACATGATTGCCGTTCCTATTAGAAGATTAAAATCATTTGTACTTAGTGTTTTAGTGTTGTACCATTAATTCTTTGTATGTATCTACATTTTGATAGTTTTAGGGAAGCATTATATACTTCTGTGTAACAAAAGTAAAGTAATACACTTCCATTCTTTTTTAATATATTCTCCTATGCTTTGCTAATACTCACAGTTCATGGTTTTTGGAACAGTGTTTTCATTCCTCTAGGTTGAGTACACATTGGTATATTTTGCTGTGGTAGTATTGTGCTGGGGCCCCCTAGTCTGGTTAAACTGATTGGAAATGACAACAGAATTGAGAAGCTGAATATGAGTCAGCAGTGTGTTCAGGTGGCTAAAAGGACCAACAGCATCCTGGCTTGTATAAGCAATAGTGTAGCTAGCAGGACTAGAGAAGTGATTGTGCCACTGTACTTGGTGCAGCTGAGGCCCCACCTTGAATACTGTCTTCAGTTTTGGGCCCCTCATCAAAAGAAAGACATTAAGGTACTAGAGAGAGTGCACAAGAGGGCAACAAAGCTGGTGAAAGGCCTGGAGCACAAGTTTTAAGAGGAGTGATTCGGGGAACTGGGGCTGTTTAGCCTGGAGAAAAGGAGGCTGAGGGGAGACCTTATCACTGTCTACAACTATCTGAAAGGAGGTTGTAGCATGGAGGGTGCTGGTCTCTTCTTCAAAGTAGCAAGTGATAGGACAAAAGAATATGTCCTCAAGTTGCGCCAGGGGAGATTTAGATTGGATATTAGGAAAAAATTCTTCATGGAAAGGGTTGTCAGGTATTGGAACAGGCTGCCCAGGGAAGTGGTGAAGTTCCTATCCCTTGAGGTGTTAAAAAGACATTTAGATGAGGTTCTTAGGGATATGGTGCTAGAGTCAGGTTATGGTTGGACTTGATGATCCTGAGGGTCTCATCCAACCAAAATGATTCTGATTCTAAGGTTCTACTACTCTCCTTGAAAGAACATCCTGTTCCCCAAACACAAGACAATACTTTATTCAAAAGATATAATAGTGCTGCCACTACCAGAACTCAGGTTTTGCTTTTGGAATTCTGTGCATATTATTTTTATTGTTTGTTGTTTGTGAACAATAAGTTTTAAATTAATTCTATACAGTTATATCAAAAGAATTTAAGTTTATATGTACATAAACACTTCTCTGATTAAATTAATTAGGTTAGTGCAACAGTTTTTGTTTTGTTTTGTTTTCAAATCAGCTTTGGATTTGAATTAAGCACATGCATGGGAATGTCTTCATAAAATTTTGTTTTCTAAAGAACAGCACGTCTTGTATCCAGATGCAATAATTTATGGGCAATCCAATTAAAATATTGTAAAATTCATTACTAACCCACTTAAAATTTCACCCACACAACACACCAAGAATCCAAATTGTCCAATTAAAGCAAGTGGAGGGAAGCAGTTGTACAATTAAATCACTAATAGACAGCTCTTCTACTTTACAACTGACCCTGTTATTAACGCTTCTTTCATGTTTTTCGGGTCATACGTAGTTTCCCAGTCTCAGCTTGTCTTCCTTAGGAAAGCACAGAGGAACTTGATGATCAGTGTGAGTTGGTAGCATCCAACATTCTCAGCAGGAGCAGGGTGTTTACTTCCTCCTCATGATTTGATAGTACTCATCAATGTTTTATGTATAGTGTTTTATAGTACTTATTGTTGTGGTTCTTTCCCACTGGTCCCCACTTCTATATTGTCCAGTAATTTCTGTCTATTTGTGATCATTTCCTTGACTTTTGAAAAGTATGTATGCTTAAATGTTTGTAAGCAGTAGCCACCTGACCATTTGGTTTTGCAATTAGGCCCTAGCCACCTGATGCTGTTACTGGCAGTAACAATATTGTATTAGCTGGGCAATAACCCTACAATCTGTACATTCATTTTACATCAGTTAATATACTGATGCATCAGATTATAAGTATTTAAAGACTCATAGTATCAAAATTGATATAAGAATACAAAGAAAATCCATTAACTGAAAAGTTTGGCATACCTCTTCAAATCATGCCTTTGGAAAATGTAACCTTTCTGCAGTATGTGCAGAAATACTAAAAGTTAAGTGTTTCAATGGACTGATTTTTAAAAAAATGTTTAAGTTTAGCAAAGCAAGGACACCTTGCTTGCTGTTTTGTGAATCAGTCATATGCTGCTGATATAGGCTAGTTAAAGACTGAGTAACCATCATAAATCATCCTGAATTCAACCTGTTATTAAATACATCAAGCGGAGCCCACTGGATTGATAAAGGTGACATTACGGATATGTTCTTCAGCTATTATTTTGAGTTTTTTTCTTTCCCTAAAAATTCAGAGAAATGGAGACTGGAATAACACCCAACAAGGGATGAAAATTGGGTACTTTCTGGCAGCTTCTGTTTGTGGGCAGATTCAGAATATTTAATAGATATGTCGTTGTTGGGAGCATAACCAAATCAGCAGTCATAAGGAATGTTTTCAGAAGTTAGTCCATCATTTAGGATAGAAAACTAATTTCCGCAGGGAATTCAGAAGCCTGCACTGGCTGGAAGTTGGGAGATTGGAAACGGTGCTGCCAGGGAGCAGCAGAGTGGGGCAGAACCCTGGGACTGGGACACTGGAGGGTCATTTCAGGGCCAACCAGAAGATGGTGCACTTCTCTGGGGACAGGGTCAGGCCCAGGACAGGCAGGGATGTAGTCCTTCAGGTTGGCCTGGCTTCGTGGGGCCCACAGCTGGGCAGAGCAGGGCTGTGATTAGCCAGAGACTAGCCCTTCTGTGGGATCACTGGGGCAGGGGCTGGTGGCCCTGGGGGTCTACAACAAAGTCTTGAGGGCAGGTTGAGAGGAACCTTGGAGGGACAGAGAGGACTAAATGGTGAGTGCAAGCCGTATTATTATCTAGCGGTTAAATAAGCAATCTATTGGTCTGCAAAGTCATTTTTAAAATCAGATTTGGGATCTAAGGTGAGATTGCTTAGGAAAGCAGGTTGAAACAATTTAAGAAGAAAAAAAAAAGCTTCTGTAAGTAACAATTAAAAAGTTAATATAACAGATCAACATATAATCATCAAATGAGGTGGACTATCAGTGAAACTAAGACCTACTGAAAGACATTTTCAGTAATATTTTCATAGTCATAGGTAAAACTTCTGATATAGAAATCAGAGAGCTGTGTTCTAATGTTTGGCATATTTCTCTTGTATTTCTTTTCAATGCCCATTGTTCATCTCAACATTATGAGTAATCATGTTTCAGTTTGCGATGAATTTGTATTTCTCCTTCAATTAAGAGACTCCTGCCATATTCCAACTTTCCATCTCTGACTGGCACAATAGGGAAAAAATAACATGACATTTTCTGTTTACCTAAGCCACATATTCACATTACTACAGTGTGTGTGTGTGTCTTATCCTCTAGTGTATACTAGTTCTTGCAGTAGTCACTGGCAGAGCTGGTAGCATCTAATTGAAATGAAACTTCTACACACTTTCAAGGGATCTAGGTTGAGATGACTTCCACAGGTCACACAAGTTATATTTGAACCGGTGAACAGAACATGGATTGGCTTGAGTCTGCTTTGTTTAGCGGCATCCCCCTCTCTGTCAAATTAATTGGAAGGAGAAATAGTTACAGCAGTCCCAAGCACAGAGTGTCCACTATTGTCCAGCTGTATTTTGCCACCCTGCTGTCTTTTATAAATACTCATAGCTACAGAAATACAGTCTCCCAAATAATGTATTTGTAACCTGAGTGGTGAATAGCATTTATTCTAATTAGAAATATTTTTGTGGAATAACCCACCTGTTGTGGAAATGATTTCATGGTATGCAGGGAAAAGAAGAAGTGCACCATGCTCAGAGACATGAATCTCTCATTAATCTGGTAAGCATTGTCTTAAGCAGAGATTCCCAGGGGCTCTCTTCAGCATAACACGTATTGCAAATAAGCATTTGAGAGAAGCCTTTTTATTTTTCCACTTGGACCAATTTGTACTGAGATGAAAGTATTAAAGAAGACAAACTGTTATTTAATCTTTACAGAAAAACTGAAATATAAACCGACTGACAAAGCAAGTCCCTATTGTTATGCAATAGAAGTGTTTTGCAAAATCCTCCTATATGAATTTAAAATTCAGCATCAGAAATTAAAAGGCATAAAACAAAGCATCATATTCCTAACAATATAAGGAATATCAGAAAGTAGAGAAGCAAGAACATGTTTTAGCTCTCTCTCATTTTCAGCTTTGCCTTACAACTGCAGTCTAAAACAACCAGTTGCAAATTGAAGGCTTTCAGTGTTTAGTAATACCCAGGTAATTTTCTTTTGATGACATTCTTTCTTGCGTTATTCAGTTGTCGTATGTTGGCTAACATGATGTTTAGCAGGAATAACTTATAATTGCTTGGCTGTGCAGTCAGCTGAGAATTTTTTAGTTTGTTAACTTTTGTTACCTGTTGGAAGTAAAAGCCCTCTGACTCAAAATGTACCTGGATTTTTTTCACCAGTGACAAGTACAAATAGTTATTTATTCATGGTAAAAAATATCTAATATTACTATTTTTTTTCAAACATTCTGTGCATTTTGTCCTATCACAGTGAATTTTTCAATCTACTTTTCTTCTGTATCGTATTTGAACTCCATGTCTATATTGATATTTGGGTATTTGAAGAAAGCTTACTTCTTAAGTTCTACAGCAATTCCTTATTCTGTTGATTTCTTATCTATGTAACAAATCTCTTAGTCAGTTCATAGTTTTGTAATGTCTGTTATGAATGCAGTGATTTTTTTATGGGATCTCTATACAGTACACCTGAACATGCTTTTATTTATATGCATGCAGAGTTAAATGGCGAGAATGAGGATGAAGATTCTTCTGATCTTTTTCAGCTTGCGATAGATTTAACTTGAGTTCCTTATAGTTTCATAAATTCAGAAAATTTATTATTTTCCTGGGCATACAAATATTCTCCTGGATTTCTTTGTTTTGCTTTGTTTTGTTTTGTTTTGTTTAGTTCATTTCGTTATGTTTCATTTTGTTTGTTGGCTGCCTGATTGATTTTTTTTGCATCAATTAGAGACAATCTTTCTGAAGCAAATGTTAACATTTGCAGACACTAACACTTAACAATCATTTTATCAAAAGAGGAACCTGCAACATGAAAAAAAAACAATTCCAAGTGTTTCTGAAAAATTGAAAACTAGCAAACCAGGGTAGAATACCAGAATACCTACTATCCTTGTTTTTAGGAGTAAATCACTTCAGATAACATTTTGACTTTAGAGGAAGTTTGGATCCCTGACATTTAACATTGTGTGAATTATTCCTTTGTTAACAGAATTCAGTATTATTCTGCGGATAAGACTTGTAACCAGAATTTTGTCTGTTGCTGCTGTAAAGGAAAGGCGTAAGACTGTTCTGTTGTTCTATAAAGGCAATGCCAAGCAAACAGCTTCTTTCTGTCTTCCATTGTTAAAAAAAAAAATAAAAAAAAATTCTATAGTGGTGACCCTTTTTCTTTCAGTTCTTCAGTCAGATCTTCTTGTGGCTCAGGTAAGTATATGGTGCACTGGCTGAAGTTACACTGAAGTTTATACAAGCTGGCAATATTAATTTTATTAGATTTTTACCTCCCTAACCCCCCTATAGGACAAGACGTAAATTATGTGTGACACCCTAATTTCATAGATTTCATGCATGAGATGAAAAATGTCATCAAGCCCCATATGCTTACTCCTTTTACAAATAGCAAGTTGGATAATTTTAATGGCGAGACAAAGACCTGGCAAAAAAGGTGCAAGGAGAGATTGATAAAATAGTAGCACCTCTGTATCTTATTATTTAAGTCAGAAAAAAAAGATGATTCATACGTCCAGAAGTCTTATTTTCTCTCTATCTAATCCTGAATGGTTTCTGAACTGAGAATGGAAAGGAGTCTGGAAACTGACACCTTATGTTCTATCAATCAAAAATAATATCTGGCATTCTACTTCTGCTTTGCCCAGATTCTGTATAGAAACTTTGTAATGACACATTGCAGATAATGACAGATAGTCAGGGCAGTGGGATAAGAATGAGTGACTTTTTAAAATTAGAAAGTTTCCTTTCTGATTTAACTTCACAATGTAACTGCACAATACCTGAGGCTATTCATTTCTGTGTTATCACTTTGTTGTCATTGTGCTCCTCAATAAATACATTCCATTCTCAAAGTCATTTTAAAGAAAAAAAATACACAAAGCCTCTCAATCTATCAAAAAATCAGCCCTCCTTCTCAGAACACGTTCATTTTTTAATCTAAATAGGCAATTATTTAAAGTCAAGTTAGCAGCACTGAGACTTCATGTGTAGCTGTTTCATATTATCCCTTAATACACAGCGTACTTCGTAACTTTTTTCCTTTCACTCAAGAAATACAAGCTTTATTCTACTCAAGGAGGGATATAATATACTTAGCATGTATTTTATAGCACGAAGTGTGTATTAGGAACAAAGAAAATGCTGGAAGTATGAATGTTCATGACTTCATTATAAATAATTTAAATATAAGCAAACTAGGTAACTTTCTGCTTAAAACCAAACAAACAAAACCAGAGAAAATGGCCATTGTTTGTTGAGGCATATAATAATCTTGGAGAGACATCTGTCACTGCCACACTACACAGTTTTATTTTGCAGTAAATGGTGCTGTCCTTGGTACCACAGAAGATAATGTAAGTGGCAGGACTGAATTAAAATCATTGAAGCAAAGTTAATCCCCATTGTGACTACTTCAGACTTAGTGCTTAAGGCAGAGTTTCTAGCACTGAGTGCTAATACTAGAGGGACTAAAACCAAACCAAAATAAAATAACAAACACCCCAGTTACTAGAATATCCTTGACTTTGGGAAGTTTTCTAGAATGGATGCAGCACCAAAGAAATGCCAGCCTAAAAAATGAGCTCTGCTGGGGTGGAAATGACCTGAAACAAAATTATTGACTTGCCTGAAATAGCACACGAGGAATTACAACAAGTGGTAGAAAGGTTAAAAACTAAGCAGAACAGTACTAACAGTAATATAGATTTTGTATCTTATGTGCAATAACCTTTTCTGAAATTTAATGTCATTTTATATTATTTTATGTGTATATATTCTGCAGTTGCACTCCAATTCCGACAAAGGTGATGGATCAGTCAAATACATTCTTACTGGAGAAGGGGCGGGGACTATATTTATTATTGATGACACGACTGGAGACATCCATTCAACCAAAAGCCTAGATCGAGAGCAGAAGACACACTATGTGCTTCATGCCCAAGCTATTGATAGACGGACAAACAAGCCACTCGAGCCTGAATCTGAATTTATTATCAAAGTGCAGGATATCAACGACAATGCACCAAAATTCACAGATGGACCATACATTGTTACTGTGCCAGAGATGTCTGAAATGGGTAAGGAAAACAAATTGTTCTGTTCAAAAAATCTTTTAACAAGTGAATATGCCACATATTGTTTGACAAAATTGTGACATGTTATTGTATTGTTGATTGTATGCAAAAGATATTACAGTTGAGAAGACATGATAAGAAGACATTAAATGCAACCTTGTATGTTACTTGGGACATTCACATTAAGAAAACCGTACGCGTGCACACGTTGACTGTAGAGAAGAGTCACTCTTATTCTTGACTGCTTTAACAGATGTTCCTTGGCTAGTGGTACTTTGCACTCTAGAAACAAGATATATCCATTTGTCCTTATTCAGCTACACACTTTATGGCATTTTCTTGTGTCTACATGAGTGGTCTATACAATTCATGGAATTAAACAAATACAAAGCAATTGTAATATTCTAGATTGTTTTAGACTGTATTCTTATATATTTATTTACATTATTAGGTTTCTTACAAACTGAAATGAACTTCTGCAAAATAGAACTTTAAAAATTTAAAGGGAAAAATACTAAAATACATATAGTTACTCAATTGTCATAATAACATTGATCATACATATAAGAATGAATGCCTATTGTCATTGAATCTTAATGGTTTGTCATTATTTGATCACTTTGATTCGTAACAATACCTCATATGAATCAAAAGAATAACGGAAGTGTTCTGTTCCGTACAAAGTTAGATACAATATTTTTTTTAATGGAATTATTTTGGATGGGAGAGTGCCTTGTACAACTTTCCTAGTGTAGATAGGTGAAATTAATGTTAAACTGGGAATCTGCATTTAATTCTTCTTCTATGGTACCTCCTGACATTGTGTTAAGTTCAGACATATGTGGTTGTATAATGAGGAAAACATAATCTGCATGTCTGCATGTTGTTTGAACTGTACACAGTTTTGTAGTATGAAGAGAAATATTTCATGTGGAGAGACTGAACAGGCCAAAACCACAGCTTCCATTACAGATATGCACAGTAAAAATAGTGCACTCCAAACACCTACAATTCCTTCATTGCATATACAAATAAAGTGTGGCATATTAAATATTTGCAATATGTAGTAATCATAATAGTCCTGGAAAGAACAAAATATATTAAATGTTATTCCTGAACCGTGGGGCTCAGAGCTGTGAGAGTTTGGAAGCAGAGACTTATTTTTTACTTTCTCAATGACTTATTCATTGACTTAAGTGGTGTTATGTAGAGAATAATTATACTTTCCAATCTACCATGCCAAATCAGGTTGTATTAAATGGACTTTCAAGCTTACCAAATGTCATGTGTTAAAAGGACATAACAAATTTCCCCAAGCACTCTCTTTTTCCCTGACTTTATTACTACCTTTTCATTCTTTCACTACCACTGCCACTACACTGACACATAGAAGTAATTCCTCGATTTTCTTCGCAAAGTGTCCTTATATGTGATGTTCTGAAAAACATAATCTATGTGTTTGCATCATAATTGTATTGTTCTAATACTTCATTCTTCATAGGTACTTGCAGTACCTTTCCAGTCCTCTTTTCTCTTTGAAGTTCTCCCAAAGTGTTCTATTTCAGATGTCTCCTCCCAGCCATGGAGAACTCTCAGCCTTTTTTACCTGTGTTGTCTCTTGAAACAAGAATGCAGGGAGTGAGACATATCTTTCTTTGGTCTCCTTTTATTTTCTTCTATCTTCTTTCATAGATCATTGTTCCCACATTACCCTTTAACTTCCCTTTAATGAGTTTTATTCTTTTCACAGACTGTTTCCATTTAACTGGGAACTGCTACCTCATCTTTGTTTGTAATTTCTATTTCCTCCTTCTCCTGCATATTATTATCATTATTTAGTAACATTATTGTTTCTAATAGTCTCTTCTGGGTCTATACCAGAAAAAACATGTTTATTAGGTGTTGTTTGGTTGGTATCTAGCTAATAAAGATTTTCTGATTACAGATAAAATATATTTTCATTCCTTAAAAGTGGCTGCAAATTCTTCATTGTTCTCTTAAACCATAGCTTCCTCTCCAATACCAACTTCCTTGATCTCATCTCTTAGTTCTCAGAGCTATAAACATGGATGTCTCCATTCCATCTACACAGTAATGCTAGTGCATATGACAGGGCATGTTTTTAATGTAGGATTACTTATTTTAACCATCTGAGCATACTTTCACAAATATCATTCCCAAGAGGAATTTATGGAAGTACGGAAGGGTGGTATTTCTGTAGGTAATGTCATAACACCAGGACTATTTAAGCAATGCACCTTTGTGGAAAGTAATGCAGTGAGGGGATAGAGCTCCCAGCAAAAATGTTGTGGGCTTGTATGAAACCTCTTCAATTGCCTTTGACAAGTCACAAAGCTTTACTGTTAGAGTTGCAGTTCATTTCAGTAGCATCTAAGCTCTTATCTCATCTGTCTCTCATCATTCCAAGACTATCCTGATGTGAAATTAATTTCCTTTATCACCTGTCTCTAAAAATACACAACTCTGTCCTCCTTTTTCTTTAGTTTCATTTTTCTTTAATGGAGACCATTTAAATTAATTTATTATTTCCTTCCCCTGTGAATACCTTATATTTTCTGCACAGGAAGAAAGGCAGTGGAAAGAAAATCAATGTTATTTATTCTGGAAGTCAAAAGCAGCTAATGTAATTATTTTTATTTATTAATTTTATTTATAAAAGTTCTCTTTTTTTTAATCATCTCAAAATGTTGTGATTTTTACATAGATATGAGTAATAATTTTCTAGTAGTCTGAATCTTGATATTACTGTACAACTACATTAGATAAGTTACTGTTTTCAAAAGAACAATTTGAATAATTAGTCTGGAATGGCATTTTGGGTTATAAACTAGAGTGGATTATTATAAACAAAGCAAGTCTTAGTGATAAAATAAAGCACTAATGCATATGTTTTGTTAATGAAATACTTTACTGGCTGTACCTAAGGTAAATCATTAAAATACCTTTTCCACAAAGCTTTCCCATTGTGTGAATAAAACTGAATTTTCATATCCTGCCATACAGGCAATCTGCTGTAGGCATATATTAAATTTTCATTGCAAATATATGATTATTGTTTTATTTTTTCCTTGTTGATTTTTTGTGTGTTTGTTGCATACTGAAAGCATTTTACTGACTGCAATCTCAGGAAGACTAATTCTATTAGTGCTTCTATAGGAGGCGTTCTTTACATCAAATAATGGAGAACCCTATGCTGTTTTTATGGATTCTGTAGTCAGTTTGTTTTTTGTCATTTAGCTGTGGAGCCTATACAGAACTGATATTCTTCTTGTTATTTTATGAATTCCTAAGGATGCTTCACTACTTAAAAAATTTCTTCCGCTTTTTTACACGGTCATTTAAAGAACTTTCAGTCTTACTGTCTTTAACAGCCCTCATGCTGAGTGGCAGGTGATATTTTTGATCTCTGTTATGCTGTTTAGTTTTAGCAGCAGTTTCCTCTCTGTCTTCTTGAGAAGTTAGCTGGCATTTTTTCCAACAAGTTGAACCTTTCTTGATCTACGTGTAAAAAATGTAGGACCTTCATGGCTTTTTTTTTTTTCAATCACCAACAAGAAAGTAAAGGTAAGTTTTGCTAAATTACTTACCAAATATTAGATCACAGTGTTCACTGTGGCACAAAGTGAACATATTATTTATGCTTTATGTTCTACACTGGAAAAGCTGAAAGAAAACACCTATTCTTTGCCTTTATTGAATCTTTTTCTGAAAAGTTGGCTAAAGAACCATGGTTTCTATTTGAAATTATTTCCTCTGCAGTGTAAAAAAGTCTCATTGAGAGCTATCACTATGTTTTGTTTTCAGGTTTATGAGTTATCAGGGTATGAGGTAATAGGACATTTTCATAAACATTTTCAGTCAGTAAAAAGCTTCCACATTTGCTCATTTTCAGATAATTTCAAAATGAGTTAAATATTGCATTTTCTAGTGTTGAGGTCATGCCTAAGAAGAGTTCCCAATAAATTATACTTAGAAAATTTATAGACACACTGGACTTTTCTGAACTTCTTTCCAGGGTATTATCATGTAAAATAGTCATAACTTCAGATAATCTCGAAGACAATATTCATGTTGTTCGTAAATGCAATTTGTTGGAGAAGTGCCTATTTATCCTCCTATATTTGATTTTTGTCTTCTGATGAACATAGCTGACAAAAGATATTGAGATTTTCTATAGTGAGGACTTGGAGCAGGAACATAGTCACCAATCTCAAAGCTTTGATTTCTTGGTGAAATCACTGTTTTCTAATGTAGAATGAAACTAAAACATATTGTGTTCACTTCTTAGTGTTTTAAACAGTTTGGAGAATTAGTTTAGTTAGTCAGGAAATCTCTGTGTTCATTAAACTTCATCTTATTTTCACTTCTTTTACTTTTTGTTCAATATTGATCCGTTTGAGATTTTAACAGTGCAGCAAACTACGGAAAGACATGCATACAGATCTGCATTCTCAGCAGACATGTTTTATTGAACTGGTTCATTAAACATTAAAAATTTGTCTTCAGAGAGAAAACTGAAGTATTTCTCTTCAGCTTTTCTGTGATATAACTTTTCAAAAGTTTTATTGTAAACCTATTAGGAAAAAAAAAAAAAAAAACACAAACCTTTCCCAAATGAAATGATCCTTATTTTTGATAACAGAAAAAAGGTAAATCTTACAGGGTGGTATTCAGAGGATACAGGCATATTTATGGCTCTGTATAAAGCATTTGCTAAGAAAACAGAATTCCCAATATGTAATCTCTAAACTATAGAGGGAAATCACCTGAAATGGCAGAGTTTCCACTTCGGAGGAAAAAAAAAAAGTCTTTTTTATTGCCCAACTGGAGTGTCAAAATGCTTTCATAGCAAAATTTTGAGTTTTCTTTGACAGGAACTTTCACAGTAGGTTAATGAAGAAACTATGAAAGGTATGCTTCTGGGTCAAATGTTCATATCTGTCTGAGGTCTCCAGGGAAATTAGATCCTTATTTTTTGTATTAGATTATTTTTTACAGAATTGTTAGCTTTAAAAACAGCAAGGCAGCTGTACTGTACATTTTTTTTTTTCATCTAAATCCTTCATTACACATAGCTTAACAGCAAAAATGAAGCTGCATCTGAATGGTACAAATATATTGGTAATTGTGATTTGCATGTCATGTTGATAAGCTGAATGATGCTAACTTTGGAAAGGAGTAATTGGAAGGTAAAGGTACCCTCTTTACCTTTTTACTCATGAAGAATTCTGACTTGCAGGTTTCACAAGCTGCACTTCCTCTGTACTCAGCAAATCAGACAAGAGTTGAGGAAAAGGACAATATATCTTATGAGATGCTGAGCATGCTTGTGTAATAAAGTGAAAAAGTTAAACATCTGATGAGCTACGTTGCACTGAATGAGAGGTGGGGTGAGGGACTGAGTTAAAACTTCTGATTCTGAATGTTCTTTTAGATGCAAAGAGAACACTTTGCCACTATTCAAGACCAAATTACTGTTATCAGGTGTTTCCTAGGAGAGAGATACATTTGTATTAGAAAATCACTGTGGTGGAATTTGAGGTATAATAGCATTCTGTTCGTGATAAAATTACCTGTCAGCTGCTTATGTGAGATATCACTTTTCACTAGCCCAGTTTCTTTGTCCAACATCAATGAGCATTGCAGCACTCAGATTCTATCCCTTATCTTTTAAAAAAGAAGAGAAAAAAGTTTCTGAAAAATTAGAGTACCATGAAATTTCAGTATTTTCTTCTGAAATAGCCACAATATGTTCAGTCATTCCAAAATGTACTGTTGGTAACTGTTCTCCTGGAAGTAGGCAAATCTATAGATAAAAGAGTACAGAAGTTGCACAGCACTCTGGGAAGCACACTCTGCTAGGTGACTGACTGTATCTATCGGATAGGTATGTTTTCGGTTTATGCAATTAAAGAGAATAAAATCAATGTATATCAGTAAACTTATTCATCTTTAATGATTCTGCAAGATTCCAACATAAAATAATGAAGCTGTGAATAGAGGTAAAACAACAAATCAGTGTGGATAGGATTTCATCCTAGAATAAAACAAGCTTAACTAGGAGACAGAAAGGTCACAGCCTTTCTACCTCAAGTTTGAAGTTGTTGCCAAACTGGACTACAGAAATATCTCATTACAGTATTTAGATAAGCTAAAGAATAGGGGAAAAAAACGCATTTTCTGTTCTTTAAGTGACTTCATGCGGTTTGCAGGTACTCTTGTCTGAAAGTTTAGATAGAAAATAAATATGACTGAATAGATTCCTAGAACATTTTAAGAAAATTACACTATCTTCAATTTGTTTACCTTGCCAGATAAACCCAAATACAGTAATTTAGTCAGTTTTACTGTTAAGTCCCAAATAACTATGAACAGACTACTAGCTCTAGCTTGACTGTATTTCAATATTTAACTTCAAATTAATCAAGGTATCCTTATAACTGCTGTGTGAATATATTTATCTATGAGATTGTATGCATTTGGGCTATTCAGAGGCCTCAAGACACTATATTTAAGTATGCACACTCATTTGCTGTACCTTTAGCTAAATCTCCAATGGAGGTCAAAAAAGCAAGTTTTGGTGATCAAGTTTGTATGGCACAAATGAATTAATACTTTCTCAAACAGTGAAAAATTGAAATTTGCAAAGATTAGAATACCTGCTTTGCTGTATGTGAAGTGAGACCCCATGATTTTAGATATTTCTGTTCCCAGTGTACACTGAGGGTGTGCATATTAACAAACAGTCTTGTGCAATGGAAACTGATCTGTGAAGTTAAACAGCTGGAACTGAGGATCTAATGTCCATGCCACATGTTTTTGGGAAGACTAGCTCTTGTCTGGTCTCTGAGACCAAACACACATTAGCAGTCAGAATAAATCAGGTGTGCTGTTAAAGCACATTTTCTGGTTTAGTTTCATCCAAAAGAATCTAGTGACTGTGCTCTGAAACTGTTCCATGAGGCAAATCGAATTACAATAAGGAATAGCGATCAAAGGATTCAAATCAAAAGTGCTCCTCACAACTATAATATGATGTGAAATTCAACACCCCACAGTGGAGCTGATGCCTCAGTGGTTAATTTGACTTAGAAGCCACCTTCAAATGTAGAATTCTGGGAGAGCAGCCTGCTTTGTTATTATTATTCCCATATTTTAGTACTGGGCCAAAGGAGTCTGTAGAATGCATTGTCTGTAGAAGGATAAACAAGTGGGATGAAGACTGAACATTTATTAAGTTGCCAGTCTTTCATTTACTGATTTCTTATGTGAAGTATTGGGCAGCAATAACAGAAAAAAAAATTAATCATTAAATGTCTTGAAAAATACAGTGAAATGTAAAATCACTTGTCTCTATTATATCTGTGCAATAATCAGGAACTTCATTTTCTGCAAAGTGTTACTTATTAATCCCATTTAGTGACATGATAGAAACTATGATTTTATCTTTCTAATAGTATTTATTAACAGCATTTAAATATTTGTCTTTTGAACTCCTTATCTTTCTAATTTGGATCCACCACTGGAATTCCAACACAGTTCTAGTAGTTATTTCATTTGCAGATTTTTGATACCTCCAATAGCTAGTTGTTTGGGTTTTTTTATTCCCTTGGTATCTCTTATTGATTTGGGGGCATTTATGCAAATTATTTCATATATGCATTTCAACAATAATTTGTATTTTGTATTAAGATAATCCTGAAGTCCATAAACACGAGGTTTTAAGAAGTCAAAGCAGTATCCAAGTTTGGGGTCTCTATGTGTAAACAAGCATAAATATGCATGCTATGTAGTTAATATTTATTTTTATATATATGTATATGATTATGTTACATATACATATATAGAAATAGAAGAACGTTTTTTTCAAACGAGTTTTCCTTAAAAATGTAATACAGAGAAAATATATATAGAGAAATATATAGAGAAAATGTTATTAATATATCAAGTGTAGAATGTGAGGACTGCAGGGTCTTCAAAAATTTACCTAAAAATATTTCTATTTGTCAGAAGATTATATTTCTTATCAATTAACTTTTATTTTTCTGTATGTACAGGTACGTCTGTTCTACAGGTGACAGCCACAGATGCAGATGACCCTACATACGGAAACAGTGCCAGAGTAGTGTACAGTATTCTTCAGGGACAGCCATATTTCTCTGTTGACCCTAAAACAGGTGAATATTTTATATTTCTGTCAGTGTGATTTGGCAAATATGTTGCAATTAACTAAATCTGGCAGATGAAATCCAATGTACAAAATGCAAGTGGATAGTTTTTTTTTTAAATTCCTATTATATCTTACTCACTTCAACACTATGAAATTTAGGAGCTACTATGTTTTGCTGAGTACTAAAATGAGCCTACTGTGTACAGAATTAATTCTGCATCATGCCATGATGTGAGCCATCCAGCCAAACTAGAATAGCACATTTTTTTTCATGTTTTCAAGCCTCTGTTTAGAAAGTGACTCAAGTGTGCCTAATATATTATGATTCTAAATACTTTGTTTTGCCTGAAAGATAGGCATGGGAGAATTATCGAATGTGTACTTCAACACATATACCATAATAAATTAATATCATTATTGTATTTATAAAACTGCAGTATTGTCATTTCACTGAAAATTTATTCTATGATTCAAGAAGTAGAATGAGCTGAAATATTTATGCGTAAACTCTACACATCACCCTCTCCTTTTTTCCACAAAGTGTAAGTTCTGTATAATGAATCCAAATTAGTTTCTTTAAAGAGAGAAGAAATCTCTTTTGGGGATGTGGGTTGTTATGAGTTTGGGATTTTCTGAAGAGTATTATCTTAGATATTGACATGATGGTAATTTTTTAGTACACATATATAGTCCTTAATAACAAGGAAATGAAATTCAATAAAGTACTTTTTTCATCTGAATTTCGTAAATGCTTCTCCCTATCTATAGCAGCTGTAAGAGTGAGGGGAAAAATGAAATATAGTGATCCCTACACTTAATTCTAGGGAAGCATAATGATTTTTAAAATATGCTAAAGTTATTTAAATGTAGTGTAAATAGTTTTAATTGTAATTTTTTCATTTAATTGCCTTTGCTTGTGTACGTTAATCTCTGTGGAACTCAGAGGCATACACTTGCTTTATTACAAGAAAAATGTAGTTATGCTGTGTCAGTTAGCTTTGAGGTTAGGCCTGTTTTGAGTAGGAGGCTGTACTGAATGATCCCCAGAAGTCTCTCTCAACCTAAATTATTCTATAAATTTATGACGTCACATGTGAAAGGCCTGAGAGTGGAAAACCTGACAGGACCATGTTGAAGGACTATATAAGGTGCTGCAAGGCAAACCTGATGCAGACCTGCTGGCACATACTGTGTTTCAGGAATGACCACACCTTACCCAGCTATGTGTGAGTGAAGTCTGGCAGAGCACTGACCTGCTATAGGCTAAAACCACTCTGGGGTACGTGTTAACAACTAGAAGTTATGGAAAATAAGTGATATGGTGCTCAGGCTCTCTGTGCCTTTTTTTTTTTACAAAAGAATAAAACCTTGGTCTACATTTCTACTTCTGTTTTGGCACTCTGAGGCAATGGCTTATATTTTTTTGTTTCTGTTATGGTGTAGAACTTGTATTCTAGAGCTGCTATTCAGTCAGCAAGAATCATAATTTATGTTCTCAGTATCAGGTCTGTATCACAAAAGAAAATAGCATTATTGTATCACAGTATGGTATAATAAAAACAGATGGGAGTGTATTTTCACTCCCCAAGTCTTAGGCTTTGTCAGGGATTTAATAACACTTTATTAACTTAAACTGTTTTTAATATGTGTATAGAATGTGAAAGTGATTCTAATACCTTAGTCTATTGAAATGGAAAAAGAATAAATAAGTTATGAATTAAATAGACAGTGAAACAATGAAAAAAATGGAGAAAGCTTTTTGATTTGATAAGCTGTCTTTTTATAATTCCAGAATAGCAGTTAATTTAATTTGGTGGGATATAATGGCAAGAAGTAGAATATTGGAAATGATGGGAAAGTCTCAAAGAATAGAGTGTTTCACTATGAAATTTCACTCTGAATTTCTGGATTTTAAGACACTCATTTTCAAAAAATGTCACTCTGCAGAATTTGCAATCATTTATGTGACCTATTTTTCCTAAGGCTTGAATTGTTCAGTTCCACCTCAATTCTATTTTATTTGGACATTTTCTGAATGTACACTGACAGGCACAAACTTCCTTTACAAGAAGGGCCAAAACAGGAAAAAAGAGTAAGGTCCTATTCATGACTGAATGTAATGTTTGTGAAACCTAAGGATATTTTATGGCTATCAGTAAAGCTTCTTGGAGATGTCAGATGCAGATATCAAGCTGCTCACAACACTAGTGTGAATACTCATCTGCTTCTAGTTAATTGCTGCTTAAACTTGGGTGTAAACAATGCACTATCTGAAGACAAAATTATGGATTTTTAGGAGCTTAGTTTAGAATAGTTTAAATAAGAGTCTAGAATTCATACATCTGGAATGTAATTGTGGGCCAGAACCAAATTAGAAACGTCAAAATAATAATAATAAAAAAAAAGCTCTTTTTCAGCAGAAGAACATCTTTTTTTCACTTATATGATAAAAGCCTTGTCTCTACTCACCAAAGAGGGCAGAGGTACAGCCCTGGGAAAGTAACCCCCTTGTCCTAATAGAGACTCAAGCCTGGGCTTGTTCCAGAGCTGTCCCAGGAGAACCTCAGCCCATGGGCCAAGTCTGAAACCCATCATGAGAAGTCAACAGGAGATGCTGTTCTGATCATCCTTTATGCTGATGGAGCTACTGCCTACAGAGGAATGGATGCTTTGAAGGGTGTTACGGTATTGTACTGGATCTATTCTCAGATGTTTAGAGAAGGAACCACAGCTAGGGAAAAGGAAGGATTGAGATGAATTAGTGAGGAAAAGGCAAGGAAAAATAGAGGGATAAACATATAAAAATGGACCAGTTGTGTAAACAGGCTCTTGCTCAGTACAATGGTCAGGCATGCCCTGTGTTTGATCAGCACAGTCTGTCTTGTGTCTTCTTATGATCAACTTTTAAATATTTTCCTGAGTAAAGGAACTCTCTGTCTGTATGCTTGTGTGTATGGAGGTTTAAGTACCAGCAAGTGGAGCTGCACCACAGGTCAGAGGGTCCCGTGTGTCTGTGGTACCAGCAAACTGTGAAGTATAGAACATGTGTGTATTGCCTGGACATGAATGTCAGTGCGGGACCACTACTGAGTATCAGGCTGGAGTAGCCAGTGAATTGGACAAGTGGCTTGGGTGTCAGTTATCCATGTGTCCAAAAGTCTGGATACTGGAGAGACCACAGGGTTCAAGAGTCAGCTCTTGTAGGTGCCCAGAGGTCCAGACTGACTGCAGAAGTGACTGTATGGTTTGCGAGTTGACTGAGAGGCCTTCTTTGTGTTTGTGTGTCTCTGTTCATGTGGTAAGGGGAGACCAGGGAGCCAGCTCCTGGATAGCCTGGGTGTCAAAGCCAGCTACTGAGAGACCATAATGTGTAAGGGGATGTGTGTCACAGTTTAAGCCCAGCTAACGACCAAAACCACAATAGCTGCTTTCTCATTTCTCACCTCCCCCCGCCCTCTCACCCAAGTAGGGGAGAGAATCAAAACGAAAGGGTGAAACTTGTGGATTGAGATAAAAACAGTTTAAGGAAATAACAAAATAATACTAATATACTACTACTACTGTATATATATATATATATATATATATATATATATATATATAAAAGTAATATTCAATACCATTCCTCACAAATTCCATACATCTTGAGCAGCCAGTCCAGGAAGAGATCACCCCGGTCCTGAACAGCCAATCCCAGGGAGAGAGAACAAAAGGGAGAAAAAGGCATAAAGACCTAGTAGCCAACTGCAAAATGGCAGAATGACAAAAGGCTGAACTAAAGGAAGTCCTGAACAGAACTCAGCCAGAACAAAGCTGAGCTGGAATGGGTCTGACCAGGGTGGAAAACCCAGCTTCCATTAAATAGGAAACATGGTGCTAATGGCATAGAATATTCTTATTGAGCAACCTGGATGTCAGTCAAGGTTTGCCCCATCTATGCCCACTTTCTTAGCTGCCTCAAACCTGCTGATAGAAAGTCCAAAAAGACCTTGCTCTCCTAGACAATGGCTAAGATAACAGTAAGTTCTTACATTTTCTTCCTTCCAACTTAAAAACACCGGGAAGTTACTTGAAGAAAAACAGTAATTATATCCCAGAGTGTTACCTCATTGTTCTCAAAATAAATCCTAACACTGACCATGAAAGAGCTTCTAACTGCATGAAGAAAATTAACTTGATTTCAGTTAAACCAGCACAAGATGTTGGTGGACATGGAAAGTAACTGGGAGGCCAGAGGGTCCAGGACTAGTTACTGGATACTCTTAGTATCAAAGGCCCATTTCTGGGGGATCCATAGTGTGCTGGGGTGGATGGGGATGTGTGAGTGTGTCCAGGATTAAAAGAAGATCTCTGCCAGCAGCTGGAGGGGAACTGCAGGCCTCAGGCTTATGTGTTCTTGTGCCAGCTACTGGATAGACTGGGTGTTTAACGCAAGTAACAGGAGGGGTCCATGTTGTGCACATGTGTGCATTTCCAACTAAACAGTCCTTCCTCCGGATCGTCTGGACGAGGATGAGTCTGTTCCACTTGTGTTTGAGTGTTTAGTGTTACTACCAATGTGATCACTTGCTGCATGTGCTGCATGCCTCTGGAAACACACACTCAGCCTCACTACTGCTTCTAAATCACAGATTAAAAAGAGAGCTGCAGCAACCTCACTTCCATCAGACTTGATTCAGATTTGACAACTTCTAAGAATCTTTAGTTTTTCGGGTGATTGCGTCTAGGGCCTTTGTTCTGTTTTTCTCCTGGGAAGGAAGAATTGTAAACTGTGTGTGTAAAAATTTGCTGCAATTATATTGTTAGGACTTTGAATAGCAGAACTACTGTCCATGTATAATATCAAATACGTGACTTTTAAAATCCTTTGAATTTGATGGCTTTCTAGGAAATGTTTTGTATTTGTCTTTATTAATTACTTTTTAAAATTAGTTATGGAATGTAATAGTAATCAGCTATGTAATTAGTAATTAGCTGTGATAGCCTGTGCTGGTTCCTGTTTGCTTTCTTCCACAATGTCAGCAAAATATTTTGCTGATTTTTTGTAAATAAATATGTGTTAATAATTCCAATGAGAGATAAGAAGTCAATGTCTAGATCCTAGGTGTATTTGCAAAGACAATGTGTGTAGGGTTATATTATTTTTTAAATGAAAATTTTCGGGGAATCCCAGAGAACGTGAGTCACTTGTCATTTTAGAGTGCCATTACCCTCACTGTAAAAATAAAATCAAATTTAAAAAGTTAGCAGTGAAGAGTAGAGCAAATAATTTATTAATACACTCAGTATTTTAATATGGTTTCCCCTCTTCCTGCTCCCCTTCCTTCCCCCCATCTTTTGGAATGACCAAATGCACATGAAAACTTTTCTTGGGAGTTTGAGTTACAAATTTAATACCCCACCATTCCAAAATCATGAAGTCTTTTGTTCCATGAACTTGATGTAGGATCTATCCCTCCTTGTTCTTTGCTTATGTCAAGTGTGGCTCATCAAACAGCAGCAGTCAACATTTGACTCTCAACATTTGACGCGTAACCCAACCCATAAGCTAATTTTTTCTTGGGAAACCTCAAGTTAGACTGTGTGCTTTTTCTAACAGCTATAGCATCCCACTTTCATTTGCCACATGCTTTGTAATGAAAATGAAACCTGCAGTCCAATTCTACTGCTTACCTAGTAAACACAGATCTGGAGGATGTTAGCTACACACAGCTCTTTCCAGATGCATCAGCCTTTCTGAACAGAAGATGTAGAGTGAATTAATCTGTGAGTTATTTGCCCTTTCAAATCAGCAGTTCTGGTTGTGTGATAAAATAGGAAATAAAAGCCTCATACATTGCAGTTTTGAATTGAAATGTAGACATTGGTGGAGTGAGAAACACATCTGTCATTGAATTGAATGACTGTGAAAAAAAGATTAGCTGTTTGTATTTATTTGTATTTATAATGATCAGCTGTTACAGCAGTAGTATTATGAAGTTCTTAATTATATATCAACTTGTTTCCTTTCTTTTTCTACTTGAAGACATTAAATGTTAAAGAACATCACTGCAAATTAGTTTAGACTTATTATGAAGTGTGAGAAGCGTGTCAACTTCCCTCTGCTTTCTGTCTTCATGATAATATGAACAATGGCTTTAAGCATCCCTATAAGAAATGACTTATTCACTACTTATCTAGTTTGGTTCCTGACTGAGAGCACAACACAAATAATAAACATAGTCAATGGCTGAATAGATACTTCCAAATATAGATATGTGCCTCATGAACACCAAATGAGAAATACCTGAAGTTCAAGACTCTTGTCATGATCTTTAACTATTATTCTTATCCTTTTCTAGAAGTTCTTGGCCATAGATTGTATGGGAATGACAGATTTCGAGGCATTATGATATGAAGAGTGTAATCTTAAGGCTGCATATGTATTCCTCTGAGAAACAAGAAAAAAAATATTGTTTATGGAGTTATTCACACTAATACTTTGGGGAAAAAAAGTAATTAATTAATTAAATCTGATAACATCAGTTAAAAAGTTGTTTTAATACTGAAGTAATAAGTATAGATTTAGTGGATTAAGGTTTACCTCATTTTCTTATTTTTGAGAAAATATCTAAAATTGTCATGGAGAGGAATTGCACAGACTTCCCAGTGGAAAAAGGAAGAGCACCCTTTCCATGGTTTAGTAAAACAGTCTGTCATGGTATCCCGGATAAGAATCTGCTGTGCTAACTGGAGTGATGAAATTATATTCTGACACATACTTGAATGAATACCCTTATTTTTGATATTAAGAATTCTTACCTTTTTTAGTTGGAATATCTCTTTAGTGTAATCCGTTTATAGCAAGCATGTTTGCTGCAGCTAATGGCCTTCTGCTGATAGGCAGGCTGGTTCATATTAGAATGCTAATTGACACTGGAGATTCCTGTGTTTTGCTTCATACTGAGAGGCTCCAATATCATTTGAAGAAACTCATGGGGCTATAGAAGTATCTTATATAAATTGAATGCTTCTACTCTAAAGGAAAACTTTATGACGTCCCCCTAACTCCACAACTAAGACACCACAGCTGATGCCAAGGTTCCAGGAGTGGACTTAAAGTAAACTTAATGTCCTCTACCACTGTTTTTAAACACGGTCTCTTAAACCATTGTTGCTCAATAATTTTATCTTATAAAAACCAGTAATTGCAATTGCATTAATCATAAAATTTTGCTAATGACACATTCTGTTTGAGTTAGATAAGGAAATATCTATGACGAATCTTCAAAATCTCACTTGTGCTTGTGTTGCAGGCCAGTTATTTATAGCTGTTAGTAAAAACTCCAACTTAATTATATGTGATTGATTTCTACTTAACATCAAGACGAGGTCACAGTGAAGAATCAGTCTGAAAGCTGAGTTATTTTTATTGGTGATACATATTGTTAACAGTGTGTAGGTTTAAAATAAATTCATTGTGTGCATGGGTACTGTAGTTTTATCTTGAATTTGTAAGAACAGTATTCCATATTCAGGTTTTCATATGTTTATTTTCCCTCAATGAATTTCTGAAATGTTGTAATAGAAATTACATCTCTAGTGTATGTCATTGCCAAAGTCTACAGTTTGTTGTCAAGAGAATTAATAGAAATTCAAACTCAAAATTGAAAGTCTTACCTCATTCTTCTAATTCTACCAGGTACTGTACAATGCATTACTTCATGCCTGAAGAAATACATATTCCTTCTAAAAATATTGTCATGAACATTTGTTTGATAGTGTCATCTGCTAGATCTCAGCTAAGAGGAATGTAAATATTATAATGTCCTTTGCTTTGAATTTTAAGAAAATATTGGATTTTTTACACCTACAGTTTTCACACTTTTAAGATAAATCTGAACAATGGACCCAATTCTCACAGCTTTCTTGTGTGCTCAAAATATTTATATACTATTACAGTCTTTGCTAGAGTTATTCAAAGGCCATCAGACAGACAGGCAGAGAGGTATGAGCAGCTGAACAATCCACTGCTTCTTTTAGTTTTCTAAGGGCTCTGTTTTGGGATTTTATGAAGGCATTGGCACAACTGAAACCTTGTTGTTTAGGCCTTGTTTTCCACTAGCATGGAAACAGCAAAGAAGGGTCCTTGCTAACCAGAAGTGTACGAAGGAGAGGAGCAAGATGGTGTGCTGTAGATGCACAATAAGGGTGACACCAAAGCAGCAGCACTGCTTCAGAGCAAAGGTCTCTACAACCCAGTGCAGTGTTTCTTATGGTGACCAGGCCACCCTCTTACCTGTATATCCTGATGTGATTTTTGCAATCTACCCTCAGGAGATGTTGCGGTCTGCCTGCTGGAGCAGAACTTTGGGGAGAAGAAGCTGGATCAATCACTCATCAGGACTGGGGTTCTGGCACAGTCCTTTCTTTGCTGGTTGCCTACCACCACTACTGCTTCTAGCATCAACCATGTTGTTTAAAAGGTTAGGCATAGGAGGCAGAAAAGCAAGGGCAAAAAGAGTGCTTGATGTTCTAACTTTGTTTTCCCTCTCCTGTGAGATAAACCATGTGTATTGGAGACAGATTTCAGAAATAGAGAGGAAACTTCTTTGGTTGTGGTTGTTCCACTATTGTTTTTTTTCTGTGTTTGTTATTTTTTCATCATCTAGTGTTGTGAATAACTACTGTGGACAATCCGTGTTGTCCAGCCACAAGTTATCAAAAAATGTAAATGCCACTAGGCAATTGGCAAGGGGAAGGATTAGACTGAGAAAACTCATGGTTGAGATAAAGACAGTTTAATAGGTAAAGCAAAAGCCATGCATGCAAGCAAAGCAAAATGAGGAATTCATTCACTACTTCCCACTGGCAGGCAGGTGTTCAGCAATCTCCAGGAAAGTTGAGCTCTATCATATATAATGACTGCTCGGGAAGCTGTAACTCCAAACATCCCCCCCACCCCATTTCTTCTCCCAGCTTTTACTGCAACTCTGAACACCCCAGCCCTTCTTCCCCAAGCTTTTATTGCTGACTGTGATGTTGTATGTTGTGGGATGACCCTTGGGTCAGCTGGGGCCAGCTGTCTCAGCTGTGTTCCCTCTCAAATTATTGCACACCCCCAGCCTACTTGTTGGTGGGGCAGCATGAGAAGCAGAAAAGGCCTCGACTTTGTGTAAGCACTGCTCAGCAATGACTAGAGCATCCCTATGTTTTCAACATTATTTTGGTCACAAATCCAAAACACACATATTGGTTACTCTGAAAAAAATGAACTCTATCCCAGCCAAGACCAGTACAGTGGTGAAGCCCTATGTTTGTTCAAACAGATTTAAAGTCCTGACATGAAAGCAGCAAGTCATGTATGATCATACAATCTGGACTGTATAGCCACATCCTGCATAGTCTTTCTCTTAGGTGTAAAATTGCTATTTGCTCACCATTTCCAGGTTTCACTTTTACCTTATATAGGTCATTGGAAAAGGTTCTTCATCTTAATGTTTATTAAGCTTGGTTTTCCATATTTCTAGAGATTCACATATTTTTCAGATGTATTGAAGACAGTAAAGATCCTTCTGTTTTCTGAAGGTCTAATATACTGTGTTGTGTCTATTACAAAAGTTAAAGTCTTTGGTGTGAGAAAAGCATTCCATTGCAGGTGTCTGTAAAAGGTTCATTTTCCCAGAATAGGGTTGCTTCTGTGAGCAGGTGTTTCTTTCTGTGTCTTTGAACTTTTCATAAGAGATATATGAACCATTAATTGTAAGTTCTCTGTTTTTAAACCAGGAAGGCTAACATTCCACCCTAAGTGTGGAAATTGCAGGTGTGATAAAATGTGTTTAACTTCAGGGAAAGGGATGAATAAGATCTTACCCTAAAGCTACAAATAAACTACTGTAATTTTTAGTTCAACTGGGATGAGAGCCAGGACACTGACTCAGAAGATTAATGCACTAGACTCTTTAAAGACTCTGCCCCTAAGGACCAGTCCACATGTTAGCAATACTTTTACAGATCTGTCTTTATTACTGTGGAATTAAGCAGTGACTTTATTGCCTTTAATTGTGCTAACAGGTGTCCTTTTTTCTAGGCAATAAGTTACTATTGGCATCTCTAGTTCTACAAGACAGAATTACTAGAATGTTGAGTCTTTGTTTTTTTTTTTTGTTGGTTTGGGGTTTTGTTTGTTTGTTTGTTTGTTTTTTCCCTTCAATTTTTGGCTTGAGGACTGACATGAAAATATAGAGCAAAACATTAATTTGAACTTTGTAGATGTGCCCTAATTCATACATAGCTCTGCTTTTTGATCCACATTCTCTTTTCCAATTGAATTTTCCCTTTCACAAACTGCTGTGGGTATTGGTACTACTGAGGATAATAATTTCAGAAATGCAGGTAGAGGGTGGCAATGAAACTTTGCAGTGGCAATGAAAATGAGAGGGTGCAATACTGAGGTACTATTCCAGAAGCTATGTTATTTGCCAGTTTGGATGTCTGCTTATGGTTGGAGACACAATTTTTATATATTTATTAAACAGCTTAACTTCTTGTGTCTCCATTTAATGAATTTTTTACAAATATATTGTGTTAATAATGCAATTGCTTTAATAAGTTTGAGTAAGTTCCATTTTTGCCTTTCATATTTTGAGAAATTGCATTTAATTCACACTAGAGGCGGGGAAAAAAACCCAGTAGTGCTAGACTTGTGAAAAGGAAATTAGGAATATAGAATTGATTGAGTATACTGTTTCCTTTAGTAGTTGCAAAGAAGTACAGATTTTTATAATGCATAGAAATCCTGTGATTGAATAACATAGCTAACTCTCAGAATTAATGCATAATCTCCATAATCTACATTAGATCAATAAATATGAATGCACCTGGTTTCCCATAGTTCTTCATCTTTTAGAACAATACATACATTTTCAGTTACAATCTGAATAAAAGTGACTGATAACATCTTGATAGGTATAATAATAAACCATACAGAACAACAACCCTATCATGGTGATTATGCTTTCGCAAGGATTATGGACAAAGACAATGCTTCTTAAGAAATATTGTCCAGCAAAAAAACCCTATCAAACTGCAGCTGAGATATTTCCTAAGAAAAAAAAAACAAACAAACAGAAGCTTTATAAATTGAACACAAGCTCCATATTTATTGATCATCTGCTTAAAAAAATACAAAAAACAAACCAAACAAACAAACAAAAAAAAAAACAACAACAAGCATAAGGTATTTATGAACCAATTTTATATGAGTTTTAAAATATGATAACAATAGAGATGACATTCAGGGAACCTCTTTAATTCAGTTCTTATCAGAATAGGAAAACAAAACCAAACCAAACCCTGCCTCCAGAAACCACCAACAAACTTGTAATCTATCCAGGAAATTTGACTTTTACCAGCATTTGTCCTCCTTTCAATATTTGACTTTGCAGGCTTCACACCAACACTGCTTGTGTGAATTGGGAACACAAAACCTGTCAATCAGGCTTCCTTGTTTCCCTTAGGTGGTTTCCATATTTTCTGAGCTGGCGTAGAGTGTGTTTTCATTCCCTTGCCAACTTCATCAAGACCAAGAGCAGCAGAAGAAACAGTGGGCTTTGTCTGGTCTTTAAGGCTGCAGTTAGGGTCTGATCAAACACAGTAACCAGTAAATTTACCTCATGTCTTTGTAACTGTCTTTATGATTTGTCTGCATATTTGTAAATTTAAAATTTAGGAGACACTATAACCAGACTCACAGAGATTCTGTAACTTCACTTACAGGAGAGGATACTGTTCAATACTATTTTCTTTTTATGTATCTTCGCTGATACATGTACTCTGTGACTTAATTGGTGAATGATAGTAGGAGTTATGTATTCTGAGAATCATGTTAATGACCATTTGTCCACCACCATATCCAAACTGGAATGTTTACAAGACAAAACAGATACATTATCAAAGGCTCTGTATTTGCTCTTTCCAAATTTCCATATAGACCTACCATTCTGCTTGTTAGGGTTCAGAGTCTGCTAACAGGACTGCTCTCACTCTGCCCATGGCCCAGGACCCGATGTCAGCACCCCAGGGCCATCAGCCCCTGCTGCAGCAACACTGCATCAGGGCCACTCTCCAGTTTCCTACAGCCCTGCCCTGCCTGGCCACTGCCCTGCCAAGCCAGGTCCCTCTCCCCAGGGAAGTGGTTGATGCTCAAGGCTGGGGCTGCCCTGCTTCTGCCTGGCTGCCCTGCTTCTGGCTGGGGAGGTGGGACAGGCCCTGGCTACCTGGCCCAGCCATCACCCCTCTGGGAAGCCCCCGGCATCTGGCCTCAGGGAGATGCTACCAGCTCCAGTGCCCTGGTGCAGTTGCAAATGTTATTGTCAGCAAAGGTCTGTCTGCAAGATGGATGGTTTTTTTCAGTTTTAAGCCCACAAGTAGAACCCGTCCCTTGGGCAAAAGAAGGATTTCAAATTCACAGCCAGTAATATCACTTGTGCAGTATTTAAAAAAAATAAATAAAGCTTCTGTCATTGAAAACTATCACACTAGAAGAGGAAGAAGGAGAACTCTGTTTGCTACACATAGCAGAGGAGTGCAGCCTAGTCTAGAGTTTTTAATTTAGGTCCCCAAAGAAGTATTTTGCTTTCACATAGTTTTATCTTGTTTTTCTCTTGGTACATGTTTCACGAGTAAAGCATGTTTTTCTACATGATATTTGTCATCATTATTATAGTAGTAAAATATCATAGAAATGTTGTTCCTCTTCTCTTTTCCTTAGCTAGTCCGTAAAATTCTCAGTAGTTCTGTTACATAGCATTCTGAGAGCATGCTTACCATGTTTGCAAGGAAAAATTCAGTGCCATCTGAAACATTGGGGAAGGTGTAAGAGTAGAAGTTTTCCTGGAATTTAGTAAAGCACTTGCAGTCCCAGAGTCAGATATAGTCATCATGGGAGCAGTCCTAAGGGAAGAAGGTGAATTAAATGAGGTTTTGCTCTCTCACAAGCTGTTCTTTCAAGAAATACATTTTAGATCAATAGTTTGTATCTAAAAGTGTTCAGGCAGAAAATGCAACAATTCCCTACATATCAAAGCACCATGCGAGTTTGGCTTCACTTTACTTGAGTGGAAGATAAAAATAAAATAAGGGGCTTATCTGCTGAAGCTGTTTCTTCCTGAGAAATCTCTCCTTATGATAAGATTTTTCTCTAGGTTTTTGTCTCCAACATGAAATGGCAAGGACTAGTAACACAGTGCAAGTGCTTTCACTTGAATGCATTTCGCACGACTTGGTTTTAATCCATTTGTAATCAGTTCTGATAAACAGTTAATATCATACTGAAATGAACTGATCATCTGAGACATAATATTCTGTAAAAGTAACTGAAACACTGAAAGAACATATGAGTATGTTATTTGTCTAATCCTTTGCATTTACTTAGAGTACCCTTCTGTGCTGTAGAGAGGAAGACTCCATTTTCAAACTGGATATCTCTATGGTAAATATCTAGATGACTTTGTACTCTAGAAAAAAAAAAAAAGCTGCTTGAAATTAGGAAAAGCAGACAAAACTAATCCTGTGTTTTCTTTAGAGACCTTTGCACTCCTATATGCTGACCCTTCTGGATATTTTTATAAGCCTCTCTTTTATTAAAGAGATTAGATTTGGTTCAGGTGTTATACTGTCTCCAAGGGATTATCAATGGTGTTGACAATACATGTCAATAATTGCATCTTCTGACTCTGAAAAAAAATGACATAAAATACGAAATATATATATATATATATTTATCTTTAATATTACTCCAAAAAATTTCTGTCTAATGTCAAATTCGTGTAGTGTAGAACATTCTTCAAGATGTTCAGAATATTCTAGTAAAACAACAGTTGCAAGCTGTACTGAAATAATAAAAATAACACACTGCATTACAAAATGTTGTAAATTGTACCTACAGATTATTTTGTGTACTTGCTGCCACCATAAATAATTATTTATAGACATATAAATTGCTAATTTAAAAATCTCATCTGCAGGCTCTCACAGAAGATAAATGAAGATTAAAAAAACCTGGAAAAATACATTTTTTTTTTCTGAACATGGTATACTACCATTACACTACATTACTGCTAATAATTTTAATTTTTAGTTATACATTAAAGTGCAGAAAACTTTCATTTCATATTCAACGTGTAGATTTGTTTATTTTGAGACACTGTCTCCTTTTTCAGCTAATATCCTATTAAGTGTAGGAAACTAAGAGTGAAGACAATGTAATATATAGTATTAATATATGTTTAGTACAATTGAGTTTGCCTCGTGTAGTTGTTTTAAATTATTTTAAAATACTGTTTCATGGAATAAGTTTTGTATATTGATCATTCTTGTAAACTCTGTCTTTCCACTTCTCTCCAGGTAGAACCTCCATTGTTTTTTTCCTGGTAGTATTTCCATGTGAAAGAGCTTGCAAGTAGATTTTTTTAAATCTGAACTGCTGAAACAAATTAAGCAAATGTACATAAAATCAGCATGTGATAATTTAAAAAAAAAAAAATGTTTGAAACATTAATTTCTGGAATTACTTATTTTCAGAGAAGAGCAAATGCAAAATGAAATCTTTAAAAGATGCAAATCTAAGCATACATGATTGGGCTCTGACTTTTCGGCATGGCTTGAAGAAAGGGTGATACATATTTACCAATCCATGTGCTTCTCTCAGGATGTAATGTTCTTCCAAGATATAAGGCACAATTAAATTATTGCTTCTCATAGGTGTGGCCTCCAGGGATAGTATTTCTCTACTGGCTTGTATGAGAGATACCCATTACCACCTATTTTCTGTTGAAACAATATCTATCAGCTTAATCATACAAGGGGTGAATGACTGACAGTTATCCTTCATCTCAACATAATTTAATCTGACTTTCCAGGAATTTTGTCCTCTTTTAAACAGAGACACCCTGGCAAGAATTTAGGAACACTTACGTCCACAGACCTAGTTATGGGATATCTACTTCACTCACTGAGCACTGTGTTATACTGCTTGTCAAAATCTAATAAGATTTTTTTTCTTTTTGATACATTTTGAATTAGTAATACAACTAACAGCTGCTGTCATATGAGAGCCACAATATTGCTGTGTTTTTAATATTTTCTTTTTTTGACTCTGAAGATCCTTCCTTTCTGACAGGAGTCCTCAGGGTGAATTTCAAGGCCTTGAAATTAAAAATTATTCATGTAGCTGCTGACACATATGCCTAGACAGAAGCAAAACAACAAATCAAAACCAAACGTCCTTTACATTTTCTCTCAAGTCAGCTATTTTTCTTAAAAAGCTCCTAAATTATTAGTGAAAATTTCTTTTTTTTTTTTTACTAGGGCTGTAACACACAGGAAGATTATCAGAAATAATGGTTAAAAAAGGAACAATGCTTTTAAACTTATGTGCTAGAATTTTAAAATCTACCTTACTTTTTCACTACATTACTATCTATTTTTATCTATTATTATTTATCATTACTATCTATTTAGTTAAGATTTTCATACCATTTTTTGCATAACAGACAACTCCTCCCTGTAGAATATATGACTTGAAGAACTCACTGGCATAAACATATGGAGAAATATATATTTTTTATTACAGGAGTTAAGACTCAGAAGAATATACAGACAGATTTTTTTTTTTTTTGGTACTTGCAGCTTTTGAGGTACTTTAAAAAGACAGCCTGTGTTGTTGGCTGCACTACAAGCTGGCTGAAGCTGAAGAGGACATTGGAGCACCTGCCTCTGCAGTGCCATAGTTAGCTCGATTCACTTTGCGGCTTTCTCCAGGACTTGCTCAATTGACTTGTACAGGACACTCCAGGATATTCTAACCCAACAGTGTACCCTGCCTACATACATTCTCCCTGTCCTTAGGAGCAAGAAGGGGCTAAGGGCAGCCATGCCACCTCAGGCTTTGCTGGGGTTTGTGATGGGAACAGCCAGGCTTTGAACTGGTGTTCTCTGGAGCCGTGGGCTACTGTAGACATGCTCTGCTCACAGACCCTGGTGCATAGTGAACAGAAAAACAGAAAGAGGCTTTTGGCATTTTACATTTTGTCTCATCCAAGTGGAAAGAGAGAGACATGTTCAATGACCTGAAAGGTCTTTCCCAACCTAAATGATCCTATGATTCCATGGTCCTGTGTTAGCACTGCCTTGTGCTGGCCAGTTTCTTATAACATGGACACTGAAACACCCATATGTCACATGGTAGGGAAATCCGTCTGAGGATCACTAGTCGTCATATTCATGGCTAAAAAGGTCTCCTACCTGGTGGCAATCATCGTAGTGCCTGTGCAAAATTGTGATGTCATCTAGTTTCATATGAAATGGTTCTGATCTTCCACTCCAGTTTCATATAGATTTAATTTTAGAAGTGCAGATATTGTGTTACTGTTTTGAGAGAATGTCTTAGTGGACCATAGTAGACCACAGTACAATCCAGAATATAATATGATATCATTGTAACTTTTTCACTGCCCGATGATGTGCTACTTCAGTGACTTAGATAATACGAGTCGGTTTTAGCAAATCTGGTTGTTCATTTCAAAGAGATTTTCTTTTACTGTTCAGTGAAATTTGTATTAAGCTTCTGAAGTCTAACCTTTCAGTATTGAATTGGAAATTGCTAAGACAAAAGCACAGGATCTAACTGTACGTTATTGTCTTTTGTAAAGGTTTGTTTTCTTTGTTTCAGAATGTCTTATTTTTTGTATTAGAAAAATCAACAGATAGAAAAGAATTCTATTAGAAGTAGAAGATATTTTTTTTTTAAATCCAAACATTTTTTTCCAACTTCTTTTAAAAGACCATATGATAATATGTTTAAAGGTTTATGTCCTGTATCAAAAACAGCGTGGTCAGCAGGACAAGGGAAGTGATCCTTCCCCTGTACTCTGCATTGGTGAGGCCACACCTGGAGTATTGCGTTCAGTTCTGGGCCCCTCAGTTCAGGAAAGACATCGAAGTGATGGAGCGGGTCCAGAGAAGAGCAACACAACTGGTGAAGGGACTTGAACATAAGACCTATGAGGAGAGGCTGAGGGAGCTGGGGTTGTTTAGTCTAGAGAAGAGGAGGCTTAGAGGTGACCTCATCACTCTCTATAACTACCTGAAGGGAAGTTACAGCCCGGTGGGGATTGGTCTCTTCTCCCAGGCAGTTAGCAGTAGGACAAGGGGGCATGGGCTTAAACTCTGCCAGGGGAAATTTAGGCTGGATGTTAGAAAGAAATTCTTTACAGAGAGAGTGGTCAGGCATTGGAATGGCCTGCCCAGGGAGGTAGTGGACTCGCCGTCCCTAGAGGTTTTTAAACTGAGATTGGACATGGCACTTAGTGCCATGATCTAGTAAACGGACTAGAGTTGGACCAAGGGTTGGACTCGATGATCTCTGAGGTCTTTTCCAACCCAGTCGATCCTGTGATTCTGTGATTATGGAGTGTTTTTTATTATCCTTATAGCTTTAACTAAAAATAACTGATTAGTGCTGATGATACTTTAAATAACTGTCTTAAAAGAAATTGTGAAAAAATAAATTTTTATTGTTTTTCTGAATCAAAATGAAATTGTCAGCAACATGTTTAGTAGATATAAAGTTTCAATTAAGAAATAATGAAATGAGGCATCTCTGCTTCAACATCAAATCTCTGATTTGCAAGAGTCACTGTTCAGACTGGTAGTCATAGTGGTTTTTAGATAATTTAGTGCAAGTTTTCTGCTTGACTGCCTGCCTTATCCGCCCCACCAAGAAAAATCATGCAAACCTCCTTGTACATGAGGAAACTGCATTTATCTTTGAAAAACAGTTTCTACTGAAAAATTTCAACCAAGCTCATGTTTTGTCTTTTGAATATATTGTTTTTTTCTACTTGTCAGTTTAAACAATCCATTTCCACATATTCTGATAGTTTACATTCTATGATTTAGTAACTGTTTGTGAAGTATTACGTAATAACCTTATTTTGCTATTTTGCTTGTTGGAAATGTGGGTTTAGTATTGAGAAGACAAAATAAGTAACATGTTAAAAGTTAGAAATTGCAATTGGCAGGTGGTAGGTTAGACTGCTGATACCTCTCTGACTTAATTATGTAAAACAGAAATTCTGCTAACCGGAAGAAATTATTAGCTTTCAGAACTTTGGGGTTTTTAAATCTATTCTGGGCAGAGCTGATAACAATGTCTATAGTTAAGGATGAGTAACATTTTCCATTATAAGACATACAGACTTTATTAGATTTTATTATTTATGCTGAAATTATTTAGTATGTAACTGTTGTTATGTCTGGTGATTATGTTAGTTCAGCAAAAGTAGCTTGTAAGAATGTGATCAGTGAAGGAAATTAGTTGTTTTTTTTTTTTTTTTTGTAGCCATTTCTGGTTTGAAATGAGAATGAGGTGACTGGAAGATATTTCTAGATCTAAAAAGACAGATTTTGTTTTCATAATAAGACTACATGAAGGTTTGAGAGAATTCTGAACCTCTGAAGAACCACCATTTGCACATATTCAAAGATACTTTTAAAAAGATTGTCACTGGCTTTCCTGAGTGGGCTCTAGCCATGCTAAACAGGGCTAAATGTAAGTGCTAATACATTGTGCTGAAGCTATATAAGGGAGTTACAATTATATGGTTATTACTGTCACTTATTTGACCAGGAAGGAGGAAAGGGTGAGCCACAATTTTAGTTTCTGACAAACATTTAGCAATTTTGAGCTCCAGAGCCTTGCTATTGAGCAGATCTACAAAAGGCTATTCTTGGAGGTCATTATGGATGACATAACCAAGGAATTGCAGTAGGTCAGCTCTGGAAATCTTAGAGATAATCTGAACAATTGACAAAATCTGCCCAGTGTGAACTTGTTCAAAGCATAAGATGCTCAAAAAATCCTCTTCTGCCATTGTCAAAGAGAAAACATCAGGAAGAACACTAGTTTAAACCACTTCCTTTTATTTTTCTTAAGTAACATAAAAATCTAGCCTATTATTTAACAAGCTTTTGCTACCATCTTCTGTAATAATAGAACAAATACATCAGAAGTAGATGTCTGTGGAAAAACTAGCTGTTTCCACGTAGTATTTTACAAGCCTATAGACTTATGTCTACAAGTCTATATTATGTGCTCTTCATTGGCACATGGTGAACTTTTGAATCCCATTACCCACCACTTCTCCTGTGTTCATATTGCTGAGAAGATGAGGGACAGTTGGCATTGCATGCCAGCAAAACAAGATAAGTGATGATGATGTTGAAATAGAAACTGTTCTTTCTGCTGTATCTTTATTTTGAAAGTATTTCTACCATGTAAAAGAACACTTTGACTGCAGTTAAATGAAGAAAACAGTCACCTATGTCTATCTAAGCTGGAGCTGTATTTAGGCATTCAAGAAAATTACTCTTTTTTTTTTTCTATGTCAAAAAGAATCCTGCACTTATGAAGGCAAACGGGACAACCTCATACAGGGTTATAAGATCCTTTATACTAGGATCTTAAAACTCCTAAAGAAATGTTCTGGTTTATAAAAAGAAATTTGCACTATATATGAAGAATAAGTGTTTGAATTACTGGTACATTGTAGTATCTAGGATCCTAGTTTCAGTTAACTTTCCTGCTTATATCTCCAGTCATTCTGTGCAATACAACATAATGCAATTATGATATCAACTATGAAATCTTTGAAATCTTTATGTAGACCTACTCTCTTGAATGAGATTGTATAGTTGTATTTAGCATGATAAAATTATAGTTGTATTTAGCATGATAAAACAACAAATACATTCAACAATAGCTTGACTGTTAGTAATACAAAAACATAGTTCATGATTTTCATAATCCAGACCTATTTGGACTGGTAGATGTAGGGTTTTTTTCCATTCTCTTATTGTTTGTGTATATTAATTTCTGCAGCTCAAAGGTAAAGTGCTGATGTTGCAAGTATTTACATAGGTGCTTAGTTTTAACATTAACCTGCGTCTATATTAGTGAACACCCTAATGTATAAGAAATGGATTAAGATAATGCAATTTTAACTGTTGTGATCTGGAGTATAAGACGTGAACTCCTGTATTCATACACAGACACAGTCCTGATGCCTTTCCAAGAAAAGGATAAAAGTACTTTCTTGTATATTAGACTTAGAAAGTTTTGCCTTCTTCATTACAAATAGAAGATGAAACATTGTACTTGTGTTGATAAAATTAAGAAGCTATGATGCACAGAAGAATGCAAAAGCTATTTCAACAGGATAGAACATCAGATATAACCAATAACAGAATGACCATATTAAAGAATAAAAAGGGATTTTTAGAAAGAGAAAAAAACAACTAGTGTACTTTCTGAGACTTTTAGGAAGCTGGTTTTTCCAGGATTGCAAAAAAAAAAAGTATTTTGAATGTGATATTGAAGAAGAATTAGAATTATCTTGGGCGTGGATAAGAACTGTGTGTATTTCAGGTGTCTGCATTTAAAAAAATTGGATTTTAATAAACTGTGAAAGAAATTGCTGCACTGGTCTAAGCAAGATAAAATTAAATGATGAACGAAGGTCTTGGCTGAACTGGAACTGAAGTATTTCATTATAATAGCTATAACTTTGGTCTCTGTGTCTAGATACACATTGACTTAGGACAGCATTTACATAAGCAATACCTTTTTTTGGAATGTAAGTGTTTTGATTTTGTTTGGTTTTGGTTTTTTTTGTTTGTTTCTTTTTTAAACCATGTACCATTACAAAAATCTTACCTGTCAGGTCTCTTACAAAAGAAAAAAGTCAGTGGAGACAAAAGCTTCATTGTCCCTGTTTCTGGATTTCCTCACTGAGGGGAACAAAGTGGTTTGAGGATCATGTTAAATGTTCTGGTATCCTAATTTCTGCCATACTTTCTTCCTTATGACTGGAGCTACATTTAATACATAGCCAAAATCCAGGCTTTTTCTTCAGTACTGTGTGAGTAGACACTATTGTGTTGGTTGTGTAACACGGGTTGGCCCCTGAAATCATCCATCATTTTAATGCAGTCACCAAAGTTTATGCATTATTGTTGACAATTTCACTGCATTTTTTGTTGAGCACATTATATGAATTCTCCCCTTTTCTGTTATTAATAATTCAAAAGTTATATCCATAGAATTGATCTTAGACATGACATTCATTTGTCTATAATGTCTCTTTGGTGATGAACACTTACAGACTTTATCATGTCTCAGATGCTCATGAAATGTTTTATAACCAGGTAGAGATTTCATCTGACATTTTAAAAACACACAGATTTTTGATTTCTTGGAGAAAGTGTTTGCACATTACCAATCTCATTAACAGCCTTGTAGTTCTTTGTACCAAGTACAAAATCATTTTATTATAAATAGGGAAAAACAACTTGGATTTCTTGGATTTTTTTTTTTTTATTGGTAGTTTAATGTGGAGATACACATGCCTTTCATTTGCCACTTCATTAATTCTTATCTCACTAAGGTAAAGATGTAAATGTTGTGTAAATGTGTAAATTTTGCCAGATTATCTTCATGTACTAGAGGATACATTTAGTATTGATACCTGTAACGTATCATATCTGTAACATTAAAATATTCACCTCTGCTGTGGAGCATTTTGATCCTCAGTGATTTTGCTTGTTATTGTTGAATGTTGATGAAGAATCCTTATTATTTTGGGATGTGTATACTGGACGTTGGGGATAAAGGGAGGTGTCATACTGACAAAACTTTAGCTTATGTGTTAAATAGTAAGTATTGCACCAATGCAAATCAAAGTCAAATCAAACTGTTTCATCCATGAACTCACCTCACTTTTGAAATCCTATGCAAATTACAAAACCAGAATTTTGCCTACAGGTATTTCCAGACAACTTTGTTTTATTTCCTTTTTTAAATTTTCTTCTTCAATGTAACAGATTCAGATGTTTGTGTATATAGATTAATCCAAGTACGGGAGGTGTATTCAGTGATCGGAACAGTGCCTCTGTGGCTCTTTGGTATTCCAGATGATAGGTACAGCAATACGTTGTAATTGTGTGTTCTGGCAGTAAAACCAATGCATCAGAAGGAAACTTTAAGGAAACATAATTTTTAAAATATGACTCTTAATAATAGGATTTTAGTGTACTAATTTATTTAAACAGAAGAAAAGTGGATAGAAGGAAGGAGAACAATTTATGTATTTTTCTCCAATTTAATATCTTTTCACACCCTGACTTTCACCTCCAGCCAGATTAATTTCTTGCTAACTAAACGGGTTACTGTCTTTTTACTTGATCATTGACATAGTGAAGACTTAAACAGAGATGAACAAACTTACCTAATCCATTTAACAAAATTCATACCTCTTCACTATGTTTAAGTCCTGCATAATAATCCTGCTGTTTTTATTGTAATTTGTGCTACATTTTCGTTGTCCACTTCTCCTGCACCAGCTACTGCTGCTTTTGGAAAGCAATGTTCCTGGCTTATCATTTCACAAGTAGTAGTAAGGGAAATGGTTAGGTCAAATCTGGTCTACAGATAGTCGTATTCTGTCCTTTGTTTCCCTGTGTGTGACATACAAATCTTCAGTTGGTGTCTCTTCGTGTATGTATGTTCCTTAATTGCTTAGCGTATTAGTATTATTTACACTACTGTAATACTTCACAGTATTTTGGATTCCTGAGTGAATGCAATTGAATATCTGTGCAACTCTTGCCTTTGGTGCAAGCTGCCATACTCTCTTTGAACTGAACTTTATTTTCAGACCTAAGCCTGTATTTTATTAGGTATATTTTATTTGATTTTACTTGAATGAAGACATTAATAATTCAGTCTTAACTGAGAATATGGAAAATAGAAAATCCAGATGAATTCTAATAAAATATATTGAACAAAGAAGTCCTAAGAAATCAGGATATAACAAATGCCTTCTGGGTCAGGGTAGTGGTCCATCTAGTCCCGTATCCTGCTTCTGACAGTGTCAGAGGGGAGATGCTGTTTAGGGAAAACATGTTAGACTGGGCACTTTTTGTAGTCCACTCCCTATTACTTTCCCAGCATCTACAACCATTACATTAGGGATGTGAGGGGGTGGCACCTTGCCTAGTCCTTACACTATTCATTCATGAATCTGTTGTCCATGTGTTTATTGTTTTCTAAACCTGTAGGTACTATCTTGTTCTACAAGTTCTTGTTCTAGAAATTGTTCTACAGTATGCCTGCAGGTTTCAGCTTTTGACCTTTCAGATTTTCTTCACTCTTCCAGTGAGGCAGAATAGTAAAAGAGATGTTGTCAAGTAACCATGGTTGTTGTGGTGGGTCTTTTTATGATCTGCTTGCAGTACCTTAATAAAAACTTATCTGTGGACTGAAGAAATTGTGTGACCACTACTGAATATTACTGAGTGGGAAATTATGGAGAGGATGAACCTGACAGAGTGGTCTGTATTCCTTGAAAAGTTGACATAGGCTGTAATACCACTGAACATAAAGAACAGAGTATCACATTCATATTTTAGACTTCTGAATATTTGTTACTAACTTTCATACTCTGTCAGCTACTGGTACCTAGCTCACCTGTTTGGTGAGGTTGGGATTCTTATGTTGAAATACACCTTTCTGTGTCTGTGTTAGTCAACCTCAAATAAAAAAAATGGAAATTACTGTGCCTTTTCATGTCACTGAAATGTCTAAAGCATCCTAAAAGTATCTACTTCTTGTGGCTGGTTGGAAGGAAAATCTAAGCCTAAGCTGGTTGCAGGTATTTAAATCAGATGAGTGCACAAATGCCCAATTAATATGGAAAGGGGAATTACCATTTGCTTTAGCATGCAATGCTCCATGCCCTGTTTGAGTAGCAAGTGTATTTTTGCTTGAATAACAGCTGTGTAATATTTATCACTTCAGAATTTCCTGAAGAAATTCAAACCTTGTTTATAAAGAAAATATTGGGGGTAGCCACTAGGCCTCTATCTTGTACTTTTTCCTTTATTAGTCTTAAATATGCTTTTCACTGTTTCTTTGTGTGTGTGTTTCTTTGTAGTTGTTGGGGGTTTTTATTTAGGAAAAAAATCAATGTTTTATTTCCTTATAGGTTATTTTTTATTGGATCTCAATAAATGAATGAGTAACACTGATCTCCAGCCTGCTGCTGTTACTAAACTATGTTTTAGCAAGTGAAGCTCATAGTTTCTTTTTTTCTGTGGCCTTTCTAGAACTGTACGGCTCAACTTTCTTCACTTGTACAATTTTAACATGACCTAGATGATTACCAAATTAAATGATTTAGTTTAATAATTTAGCTATGAGACCTCCTTGCCTTGTCCACATTTGCTTGTATAACTTACAGAGAGCATCATCTTTTGACAGGCTTTAGAAAATGCCCATTAGCAATGCCAAGGGAAAAAAGTTTAAAAGCCTAAAATCTGTTCTCTTTCATGCTCCAATGGATGCATCAGTGGGACATCCAAATCCTTAAAAACATAAGTCTTTTAGCATAGCTTACATTTTTTACTCCAAATCACTTTTTTTCCAACTCATCTAGAAAGTTTTTATCTTCTGAAATTTTGTTAATTTTATATGTCCATCTATTTAAATAGACCCTTCTGTGTCTGTGCTAGTCAGTCTTGATTCCTTTTATGCTTTGTTGAGGGAAATGGGTACTTCTGGCACTTTTCATCTCGTTGGAAAGTATACAGCATCCTAGAAGTAATACCTGCTCTCTTCATCAGCTGAAAAGATATTTCATTGATTAGGGTGACATGACTTACATATGTGAATGAGAACATAGAATTTACTTTTTATCACATTTATATAAATACCTTCAAAATTGCCACATTTCGTTAATAAAATTCTGAGTTTAAAGTTATTGTTTAAATCAAAAATACATATAATTAGTACTATATATGAATCAGTTTAAATAATGTCCATATAGTAAAAATTTAGAATTTAATGGTGATTGAAGAATAGCTATGACACTGTTGGAAGTGCTACATATGAACATGACCTCTACCGAAATCTTTCATTAAGTTGCTAAAAGACACATTATATAATCTTTCTACTTTATTTGACCTTTGTGTATCCTCAGCTTGAGTATTGTGTCAGTTTCTTGGTACTCAAAAAGAGATACAGACTCTTTAGAAGGGTCCAGAAAAGCTAACAAGAATGATAAGGACTTTGGGAAAAAATTTCTAGAAAGAAATGTTGAAATTGGTGCCTGGATAATAAAGGAGTAGTTGGAAGGCTCTGTACTATTAATGTGAGAAATACAAGAGCTGCAATGGGAAAAACATGAAGAGAGCTTTTGTATGTATGGCTTTTGTTGAAGGGGGCATGCTGTTAATGGTAGTATTTTCAAATGACATTTGGATAAACATGTTTAAATTTATCACTGAATATGACAGTAATAGCAGCATGAATACAAAAACAAGACTAAGAACAAAATTAATTAACAAATTACAGAATAACATTTTAAAATTCTAAAAGAGATCACTGAGAACAGAATGGCAACTACATTAGTGAATCAAATTAATTCAACAACTACATTATTTATTGTATGCAGTTTACATAAGTCTCATTGGCAGAAGTGCTTCTTTTCAATAACAAAGGAATGCATGAAATGGCATCATCAGAAATGAGGAACAGGTTACTCGTGTAATGCCACACAGTATACCATAGCTCCTCCAGGCTTATCTGGGCTCCCATAAGGAATTAATGGAATATTTGCTGTGAATAAGCATATCAACTGTTCACAGTATGAGCGATGTCACTGTACAGTGGGGTTTTTTGAAGATTTGCAAAAGCTCAAGTTTACTGCTGCATAGACTCTGAAACCCATCAGCCTATGGTGTTACACACCTTACCATGTTGATATAGCAGTAAACGCAGGATATGTGGGGAAAGCTGAGATTGTTTATCTCTCTATAGGCTGCATTTTTATTTCAGTTCTACAGTATGGTTGCATAAATATTTGGATAGATGGCTTCCAAGAAAAAATCAGTTTATTCTTTTAGTAGACATTTTAAAAATAGTTCATAAATCTAAGTTTGTTTCAGCTTACTCAGTAATGCTTTGTGTTCACTGTAATAAAATAATTTTCCTTCAACATGGTGGAAAAATGAAATATCCATCAAGTCCTCTTTCACCATGAGATTGTCAATACACTGATTATTTACTAGAGAACATTAGCAAAAAGAATAGGACAAGTAAGCTATACTGTCCTTTTCAGATCCAAGATGTATGCATTTGCCAGTAATAACAACACGAGAGCAAAGAAGAACTTGGTATTTTAATATCTGAGTTGCTGCTCCTTTACATTGAGGGAGAGCATTTAGATTCAGATTTATTACCTGATTTTTCAAGTGGACATCCCTATGTGTAAAGAATTCATTCCTGGTCATGAATATGTCAAGTAGTCAGTTCTTAAAAAGACTGAGCCTCAACTGACTTGGAAAAGTGTCTTTTTAAGATAAAGTTTCTTACTGTGTCAGTTCATACCTTATCCTAGCTTAGAAAAATAAAGGAAAAAAAATGAAAACAGAAACAAAAAAAAACACCTGAGGGTCATTAGTTCTCTGTAAACAAGAAGATCAACACAATACAGCGCTTGTCTGCCCCAGAAACAGCCTGACATAAATGTGACTTGCATGTTATACGTACTAAGAATAGTTACTGGTAGCTGTTGATGTAGGTGGTATCCACTTCATAGTTAAGTAATCAATCGCATAGACTTTTCATATCCCTTCTTTTGCATACCTGCAGATGTTCACATAGCACAAAAGAATTAAGAATTTTAATCCTGTTATAGTTTTTCAGTTATCATTTCATGCTTCCATGCTTAGGTAAAGGTTTATGGAGAGTACTTTTTAAATGCATCAAAAGGAAGGAAGAGAAAAAGTAGTGTGTTGCAGTTTGTGTATACATATGTGTGTAAAGAATACACACTGTGCCTCTAAATAGAATGGAATGTAATTAAAGGATTTTCGTGTGAAAGTAATTGGTGCTAAAGTGAATGAACAGAGCTTTGTATTAATCAAAATACATTATTTGTTTCACTGCTTCTTTCAGAATAATGAATATAATTTTTGACAGAATAAAAAAATCAAGCAAAACAGTCATAGCTACATTTCCATCCTTCCTGTTCCACTGCAGCAAAAACTGTTTATATAACAAATATTCACTACTGCAGAGAAACCAAATGTACCCTTGGAGCTTGGGAATACTGTGTGTCATTCAGAAGCATCCTTTTCTGGCAGACACCTGAAGTTGTATCCAAGCTCTTTTAGCTGGGAGGATAGTCACAGTCATATGAGGCCTCTGGGACAGAAAGAAGGAGAATGAAGGGGGAATTAAAGCACATTTACACTTCCTTTGGATACTGTCCTTTTTTAATACTATCTAATATTGCCAGAATTTTTTGTTTGTGTTTTGGTTCTGAAGATAATCCAGTACTGGGATAGTAATGTACCATCTGCACAGGGGGAAACAACACCAAATGACATATTCAGAATGAAGATTATACAAAGGTTCCTGAAATTTACTGTCCTTTCTGTGTTTTTCTGTCTGCTAAATGTGTAGTTATTTGGCTGCTGTGTATTTTTGAGCCATATCAGCAGATTTAGCTGTGAAATAACTTTGGTCATAGTTTAGATAATGCTGGTGAGGTAGGTGCTCTTTTAAAAATATTCAAAGTTGGACTGGCTATTACTTCCTTATTCGATAATGAAATTATGCTCTGAATTTAAACATACAAAACATGAGTGGATCATACATTAAAGCTAGCCCCAAGTGAAATACCTAGGGGCCCAGGAGATGAAATGGATCTTAATTCTATCCCTTGCCCTGACTAGTAAAGTAAGGAACAAAGCAGTGGCATTTCTTTCTGTTTATTTAAGATAGGGTGAAAGCTGAAGAGCATCACCCATGAAACCTGTCAATGACAATCTCAGAATTGTTATGATATAGACTGACTCCAGGAAAATGGCTTCTGTCAAGAAGGAAAAGCATGAACCCTACTAGGAAGAAAGGAAGGCGAAGAAGTCAGTCCTCAGATGTCTTATTTCCCCATCTGCACAACATAACACTGGTCTGCACAGTGTAAATGAAAAATCAGTGTCATTAGATCAATTATCACAGAAGGAAAGTCTATGTGAAGTGGCTTTGCAGCATTTTATATGCATCAGCAAAGCTACATTTGTTTCATGCAATTTTTGGTCAAGGATCTTCTCCTGAAAATTGCCAGCTTTAACCTCCAGATATTCACTCAATTTAGTGAATGCTGTCTCAGATCATTGGGCTAATTGAAATGGTGACTGAAAGCAAGGTATTCTTTATGATTGCCAGTACTTACATTGTGAAGAGTTACAGCTAAAATGAACTGGCTGTTTTTCATTCAGCAGCAGGTGAGAAACAAAACCTTCTGACAAAACTGAAAGGTAAACAAAAGTACCTTCATATTCAGAAGGAAGTTATGTCTAAGCATCTGACTCAAAGCCTACAGTGAGAGAGCAGTAATACTGCAGGAAAAGACCTTTACGACCTTTACTGCCTTTTAGGCTTTTTTTTTTTTTTTTTTTTTTTTTTTTCCCCAGATGTAATACCAATCCTTTTCCCTTTACTTTGAAAAATACTATTTTTCCAAACTGACAAAGGAAAGAGAGAAGGGTTTATTGTTACAATGTGGTCTTGACTGTGAAACTTGGATAGAGTGTCAGGTGAATTTTGGCAAAATGCTGTTAAAAAAGAAACAGACATCTTGATGCTAAGATGGTTACTCACATTTGGGAAACCAAAGCAGAGAAAACAGATACTGAATGTGGTAAATATCTGTGCAGATTTATTTACTTGAAAAGACACTGTGTATGTAGACTTTTTATTTAAATCCATTTAAAGGCAAGGTCAGTTCCACTGTTTAAATTATATGAAGGAATGCACCTAAGGAAAGTTATTTTACATAGAAATTACACCTCAGTTAAATATTCCTTTTTAAGCTCCTCAACCAGAATTTTGATTACACCTTGGTTTGTTCTAGTAAGCCATTTAGAATCTTTCTGAAAGGCTTACAGAAGAAAAGCAAACCCTTTCCTTTGCACTGTGAACATGTAGAGGAAGGGTCAATTTATCTACATTTTAATCCTAAATGGAAGACGGAATTGGTTTTTGGAATATCTGGTGTAATTTGTTACAGGCTGCCTGTTAGATAGCATTCTCTGCAGAGGACAGAAGACATTAATTGATTTTGCATTTCAGTGACACTGGGATAAGTGATTCGATCACACAGCTTGGCTTAGAGACTTGTTTTCATTTTTCTTCTTTTTTATTTGAAAGGTTTATATCAAATATGTAGGAGGCACTTAATGAGAGAAACATACCATGCAACACATAATTAGTATGATGAATGTATCAGCCAGTGTCTGCCTTTTGTTAACTTATTGGATTTTAGACTAAGTGCATTAGTGTCCTAGGAGGAGAACAGAGTGTTGATGAGAGGGAGTGAAGACTAAAAAATATTATTCAGTACAAAGCATTAGTTGCAAGCAAGAATTTAGGTATTATAAAATGAAATCCAGTTTATTCTCTGAGCAGTGTTAGAGGTAATGTTGTTTATCAACCTGTATCTGGTATCTCATATTATCCCTAGGGTACATGTAATAACTTATATAAGATCCACTATCTGTTTAAGATGTTATATAATCTGAAAACAAGTACTAAACTTTTCTTGCCTGGGAGTTCAGTCCCAACAACTTGTGGTCTAATGGAGAATGTGTAAATTCACTACATCAGCCCCTTTTCCCTTCCCTTCCCTTCCCTTCCCTTCCCTTCCCTTCCCTTCCCTTCCCTTCCCTTCCCTTCCCTTCCCTTCCCTTCCCTTCCCTTCCCTTCCCTTCCCTTCCCTTCCCTTCCCTTCCCTTCCCTTCCCTTCCCTTCCCTTCCCTTCCCTTCCCTTCCCTTCCCTATTTTCTCTCAAAAAATGCACAGTTAACTACATTGAACTGAGAGGAGTTCTATGACCTCATCCTCGAGGAAGCAGGAGTGGCTCATTTCTATCTGGTTTTAAACAGCATCTTTTCTTGCTGTGTGTTGTGGTATTTAGCTAATATATATAGTCACTTCATCCCTGCTTCTATATTGACAAGAAAAAAAGACACAACAATTTCTGCAGATACAGTTCTCATAAGACAGACGGGGGAAAAAAATCACTAATTTCCTAGTTAGTGTTCCTTCAGATTTTAATAAATAACAGAGAGCAATCATTATTAAAAGAAAAAGAAATTCTGACAGTTCTTACAAACCATAGACATATTAACAAGGAAAATTAAAATAAAAGCAAATGTTGCTGAAACTAGTCATTATATAACAGAATAATCAAGATAAGATGTCTTTGCATATCTGTTTCCTCCCACTTCAAACCTTTACATTATTTCATTTCCAGAGACTGCATTTAAGGTGATCAGAGAATAGTCTTTTTCTGCCTTTGTAATGCACTTCATGGCCGGTTCTGCAGTAAGCTTATACAGCCCTTGAATTTTTATTTTGTTTCATTCATTCCAGGATTATATAGTTCTAAGTCTATGAATTCACACAGCATTTATTCCTGATAGAGTCACTGAGAAGCGTATTGCACAAACTTTGATTTTAGCTGTGTCTTGGTCCTCTGGCTTTAAAGTGCATTTGTTATTGGTGGCAGTAAGAGGATCTAGCTGCAAAACCAAGATCTGGTTATATATTGATGTTTCTCCAATATTGTGTGTTCTAACACAACTGCTATTTTACTTCATCTCTAGGGAGAAAAATACTTTTTATTAATAACTCATCCCTACTGCTTTACTAAAAAGTTTAGAAGCTAAGCAAAACTGTCTATCAGGACACTTCAGTGTCAGAAAAGGTTTATTCAAAAATACGGTGGCTGGTAAGGAAAATGATTATAATTGTAAGGTGGGGAAGGGTGAGTGGAAGTGGAAGTGATAGGAGTAATAAAGCTAAGCAAATGTGACAGCACAGATAAAATCACCTGTTTTCAAAAAGCAGGAGATTTAGCTATGATCTGTAAAATGCAAGTTTATATAAGCACAGTCACTTCTCAGGGCAAGACTCAAGAAGAAAGTCTGACAGATAGCTAGGGGCTATGCTATCAAAGGCTTTTAACAAAACATAACTTTAACAATATAAAGTTAATCTACCATCTTCTAGGCAGTCAGCCTGAAAGTCAGACATGATGACTGAACAGTTTTTCAAGCCAGCATGGTCTATTCTGTACTAGCTATAAAAACTACTGTAAAGCTGCCAACGGTCACCTCTGGCAGCAAATTGCAATACTCCAGCATTTTAGTTACACATATGCATGTTTTTCTCACAAAGTCATCAAGACATAAAAACATGAATTTCATTACTAAAAAAAAATCCACCTCATGCTTTTGAATATATACAGTTTTCCATGAAAGCTTACCACAATTCTGTTAGAAAATACATTCTTGTTAGAACAGCCTGTATAAATGAAATTAAAACACTTCATACAGATGAGGCAGTTTTAGATTTTTTAAAAGGTCTTTGAAATAAAATTTATTTTTATATTTATAAAGTGGAATTCAGCTCAAAATAAAATAACTTTGCATTACTAAAATAAAAGTCTTCCATATTAGCGACCTTTAGAATCTTTTTTTATAGATTCCTGAGGTGGTTTTACTTTTATCTTAATTGTGAATAGGGAAATATTTTGATATTTCAAACTTCTACGTTAAAAGGAAAACATTTTCAAAATATATTTGAGATAAATCAGAAATAATGTCAAGTCTTAGATACTTCTTTTCCATGTCCATGAAGGAATGGTATCAGTAAGTGAAGTACTGATAATTAATAACTAACCATAGATGATGATACTATGTTTCAGCAATACGTCTGTTTTCACAACTTTCAACATATCTAGCTAATAAAATAATGCAAACATACTTCTGTAGTTGAGAACAAATTTGAAGGTTTTAAGAGAAAGGGAGATCGAATCTCCCCCATGTCTGGGAGCAAACTTCAGATTTTCTGCTGAACAGAAAATAATTAAATTGAGCAGAAGACAGCTCAATTTCTGTTTTTTTATTATGGTTTAAGGAACAGGAATCGATTTCTTATCATTTCCTAAGGAAGAGCTGTGGTCATAGTTGTTAAAAAATACTGGGAAGTATAGCATGTTTCACATGGACAACTGTTCAAATGTAAAACAAGCTGGCGATCATATCTGAAAGTAGCAACAGCTTCTCTTTGGAAGAGTAAAATCCAGAACTATGTGACACCAAAGAATTATATATTTTAGCCAAAAAAGTGGTATTTGTAACTGAATATTATCAACAGAAACCTATGGCTTAAAATATCATATAGTTAACTCATATATCATATGGGTTGTTTCTCATCAGGCTGTAAATACATTATGGTAATGTGATGGACCATTCACATACATTTGCATCAAAAATGAACATAAAACTTCACTGGTTAAGACTGTCCTTTCTCTTTAATTTATTGCCAGGAGTTTTATTACAGCACATCCTATATAAAACGTAAGACGTGGCATTTCAGAATTTCTTTTTTTTTTGTTTCCCCCACTTTCACTTTTACAGTATTCCCTAGAAATAGTCCATTATTTTTTGAAACATTTTATGGATTACTTGTTAGAGACAGACAAGTCGTCAAATCTGTATAATGCCAATTCAGTGTACAACGTCTCTGCCTGTTCGACATTGTTTCCTACATTTTTCCTCCTAAACACAGACATTTGAATACATTTCTTCAAGTTTATTCATCAGGTATTTTATATTTCCCATCTTCATGTGTTAACTTCATGCTGCTTTGACTGAAAGAGAGTTAATTTTCTTCATGCAGCTAGAAATCTTTCTTTTTTGTAGCTAGCTTGGTCATTATTTGGATTTAGTTTGAGAACAGGAAGATGACACCACGGGACAGAGTTAAGCTTTTTAATTGCTCTGGTCTGAGAGCCAAGGACAGTCTGAGCACTCTGTCCACAAGTGCGAAGCAGCTGGGAAGGGGAGTATAGATGGGGAAGATCTTGACTGACATGCAGATTGATCAATAGGAATATTCCATCCCATTAGCATCATGCTTTGTATTAAAGGAGAGTTGGGATCTTCTGGCTAAGGGTTTTTTCACAGCCAGAACTGTATAAAAATAGAGACCTGTTTGTGATAGTTTTGTTTGAGAGTTTATTTACTTCAGCCTTTTGCCATCTTGCCATTTTGCAGAGGCCTCTGGGCCTTTCTACCTTTTTCTCTCTTCTCTCTCTGGGATCAGCTGTTCAGGACCAGGTGCTGCTTCCTGGGACTGTCTGCTCAGCACAGATTGAATTTGTGAGGAGTTGCACTGAGGATCTTTTTATTCTATATTCTCTTACCATTTTATATATATTAGTAGTAATAGTAGTATTTTAGTGTTACTTTGTTATTTTATTAAGCTGTGTTTATCTCAATCCACAAGTTTCTCCCTTCTCTTTTGATTCTCTCTCCTATTTGGGGGTGGGTGGGTAGAGTGAGTAAGCGGCTTTCATAGTTATATTGCTAGCTTGGGTCATACATGAAATCGGGAAAGATAAAATGTCTGACAAATGATATGTGAACCCACAAATTATAAACTGCTTACATAGTAGAAGGAAGCTATCTGGTCAAAATGAGCAGCTTCATTGCTTATTTTAGTTTTCAGAGATTTGTATAGTGGTTTACATTTTCTCAACATGGTCAGTGTAAAATTGTGATTAAAAATATTTTTAACTTAAATGTTTTAAGATCAGTATCAGTTTGCTAATTCAAAGAACAAACCACTGTGGAAAAGGGGGATAGTTTGTCCTTCATGTTTAAAAAAATTGCAGTTCCTTTGCTTCTTTTCTAGAATAAGTAGATCATGTTTTCTTTGGAAAATGCAGTATACTTGCAAACTGGACTGAAATAGTCTATTGGATATGGGGAACTATGCTGAAATTGTAACTAGGTTATCTAGTGGTTCAGGTTTTTCCATATGATCTAAACATAAAGCTTAGAAAAAAAAAATAGTACATTAAAGTGATGGATGCAAGACAAGCTTAGGAACTGCAGTCTTGAACTGACACCCAGCTCTCTTTTTTTGTGGCACTGTTAAGCTGTGATTGTTCTAAATAGCACAGAGTTTAATAAAGCAGAAATATACATAGAATCATAAAAATATTGAAGTTGCAAAAGACCCTTAAGTTCATTGAGTCCAACTGTTAACCTAGCACTGTCAACTCCACCACTAAACCACATCCTTACAAACCTCATCCACGTGTCTTTTAAATACCTCCAGGAATGGTGACTCAACCACTTCTCTGGGTAGCCTGTTCCACTGCTTCACAAGCCTTTCAGTGAAGAAACTTGGTTTCGTCATCCTGGCTTTGCAAATACTCTGTTATTGTGGGGCAATAATATGCCAGCTGCATAGGAGAAATATATGCCAGACTCAAACATTGCATTCAAGTGGAGGACTATAAGTGATGACTGAAAACCTGTTATCCTTGCGGTGTTTTGTCATTTGACATGTTTGCACCTGCATGTACTTGTTTGAATTATTTCTGTGTTATTATCAGCATCCTAATCTTTTAGGTGGGGAATGCACCTAATGATGTGGAAAATTATTTCAGTATTTCTCAAAAGCTGTATGTGAGAGTGTAGTGTGTGCCTAAGTTTACTCTAGTCAGTTAAAATCACTGTGAAAAGGGTGAAATGTAGTTGTAGCTGCCACACTGCAAAATAAGATATCAAAGTAGTTTTTCTTTTCATTATATCATTAAAAAAGTACTATCCTATGATGCCATGTTTGTACATACATTTCTTATTAATGTATTTGTCTTAAATTTGGGTTCTGATTATAAAGAAATTATTATTATTATTTATATAATTATTATATTATCTTGTATTATATATTATAATAAATTGTTATAAATAATATTATAATTTATTATAAACTCACTGAATGTCTGCTTAAATAATGGATAAATAAATAAATAAGATACGTTTATAGTCAGTGATATGTATTTTGGCCCACCTGTATCTCACTAAATTATGGAAAATAGAAGAAGCAACAATGAACTTTTGCTGTAGCTAGAAAGATTCAGGGTACTCATTTGGGAAAAACATAATGGGATTGTTAAAGAACTGGAATATATTGCTTGGTTAAGAAATGCCAACTTTTTTAATGGATGCCTTTAAAACATGTTAGACCAACATGTCAATAATGTTTCAAATACAGTTCATCCTTCCTTAGGACAGGAAGACTTCTTTATCTGTGATTCTTTTTCTTTGTATTTGGGCAGATCCATTTATGGAGTAAGACTTGGTGATTGATATTCTTGTAGATTGTATTCACATGGAGATTAAAGAATAATTCAGGCTGGAAAATGTGTTGGAAGGGGAATGATAGAGACTATATTATTTTCATTGCTGCCACAGAAAAAGTGATTTTTTTTTTTTCTTGGAAAACATATTCTGTTTAAAAAATGTGAAATTCAAACTTTTCTATTTTTTTACATCTGTTACACAGCAGACAGAAAATAGCCCAGAGCTGCTGAGGTGACTGAATGTGTGTTCTTTTGAGATGCAGGATTAGCCTAGCCTGGAACGAAACTACTTTCTCCTGAGCTGAGTTTGGATGAATGGGCTGAATGGATTGCTGGGAAAAGTAGGTAAAGAACAGAACACAGAAACACCAGAAGACAGTAAAAACAGAGTTCACTCAATGAAGGAAGGGGTCTCATGTTTCTATCTGAAATATATATCAATCTGTGTCAGATATTTACAGATACAAACTGTAGTTGCTCTAAGCATGGTCAGTAAGTTCTTTACTTTCAGGATGCATCGAACTATGGAGCATATTAAGACTTAATTTACAGTGAAGGTCTCATTATTCCCTGAATGCATGAAACTGGTTGTATAGGTCCTTATTGTCTGTGTAGAATATCTGTAGTGAATCCAAAGCAGGATGTATGGGACATCCCATTGGAAGCATCAGCTGATTAGATTTGCTCTGTATCTGGAAAATATGCATAATTCTTAAAACCTGTCTGGATAAAATTTCAGGCAGGTATACAGAACATACCTGGGAAAAACAAGCAAACAAAAACACAGGAGGTATTGAAGCCCTGATTAGAAATCTGTACCTTTTTTTCTAAGTTTTTTTGTTTAGTCTTGAAGCATTGTTTTCAGTGTAAGATTCTCATTTGTGTTAATTTGAAAAATAGAGGCTAGAATATAATATGATAAATGTGTTCCTTTAATGACCCTTCTTTCTATAAACCAAAAGGAGGAAGGGAGGAATTGAACAAAGGCACACACACATGTGTGTACACAGAATGAAAGGAGCATGGAACATCCTTGTCGTATTTTCTTTCCCTCTTCCTTTTTTTTGGATAAGTCGTTCTTTCTGTATGAGTTATTGGTAACTCTTTAATTGTATGCTATACCCAGTTTTCCAGTTGCTCAAAGAAGCTGATTGTATTAAGCTCATTGTATTGTTCGTAAGTAGGAAAGTGGAGACATCACCATGCAAGCTAAGCTAGGTAACCACAGAGGAAAAGAAACAAGAGGAAAAAGTGGTGCTTTTTAACAATGCATAAGTATTACAGTTGCTGACATGGTGCAACATTTAAATAATCTAAATATGAGCTCTTATATGAAGAAAAATCTATGCTAAAGTGTTTGAGAATATTTCAGTGGTTTTCTTGAGATGTGCTGTGTTCCAAAATAAGCTGTTCACAGGTGACCCTCTATAATTTAGAATTGTTCTAGAGTAAAGCTGAAGAACATTGAAAGTTAGTGGAAATTCTGAAGTGTTTGCATAAGCACTTCTAGAACATCAGACAGCATAATTTGATTCCAATTAAAATATATGCATACTATAATCATGTACTGTTTTCCATTTTGCACCATTGAAAATAGCTGATATTTCCTTCAGAGAAAGTGTAGTCTTAATACTAAGGCATAAGTCAAAAAACTGTTACGCAGTTTTCAGACTTAAGGTTACAATAGCAGGTAAAGCAGTTTTAAAAAAAAAAATAAATATTTTGCTGAAACAAAAATGATACAGAAGTCACTGACATAATTCTATTATACAGGTTTTCTGAAGTTGCTTTCCAAAACAATAGATTTTATCTGTATGGAGGACTTGTCAAGCAGGTCTCTGTTGGCCTTCAGTTTTCAAGTGTGCCTAGATGCATTTTATGCTATTTAGTGCCTGCACTGCTATACCAAGCCTTGTCAGACAGCGTGATTATCACAGTCATTGATATTTTTCCTAACCCTTTCAAGCTATTAGTTCTGGAGACTTTTAAAAAATAAACTTACACAAGATGCATCTTTACATTAAAATCCTTGTTGAATGATCTAGATTATTTATTGTATTTCACATTGAGGGTTCTCTTTCACTGTCCAGCTGTTGGGAATTGTGCTTGTTGTCCAAGTACACAGTGAGAAATTATAAGATTGGCATGCTTTTGCATAAGGACTTTGTGTTTAATGTCAGAGAGCACGAGGGTCCTTCCATGGAGAGCAATCTTTAGAAGCAGATAATCTTCACATTATTATGTTCTAAACTGGCAAACTGTCAGGAGATTTAAGGGTGGAAATAGCTTAATGAGAAGATTTTCTAGGGCTCTGAAACATTTCTGAAAGCAAAATTGGAATTTTTGGCTGTTGGTTACAGAGGAGTACTGGTAAAAGAGTTTGTGTGTGTGTGTAACTTTGGCTTTTTTTCCGGAAACTGATAGCCATGGATCCACACCTAATCAGGAAATGTTCTTCTACCTCAGCCCTCTGTAGTACAACATGGATAACAGGACTCCAGTCTGTGGATCACTGTTCATGGAAGGACTAGAATAAAGCTCTGGAATTCAGCCTTTCTATATTTTATGCAGGTAGAGGAAAATTTAAACTCCTTCTGGAGTTTGAAAGAAGGTTAAGTTCTTTATATATTTTCTTACTGTTCACTCAGTAAACAGTAAAAAGATGCTTTTTGTGCCATTATAGAATATAAATTCAATTCATAAATCCCAGGTGCTGACAAGTCAGTCTTTTTATATGCCTTTATAATAACAATAGACTTAAAACAGAAAATCAGAAATTCCATTTTGACAGATTTATGAGAATTTATGATGTTTGTGCAGGGCTGTCATATAGAGACATGTCTTCAGTACTTTGCTAGAAATAGCTTTTTAAAATGTCTCCAGGAACTCTTATGTGGAATTGGGATGACTTTAAAAAAGGTTCCTTCTGTGTTAGACATGTAAAACCAAAATAAAATAGTGAAAACCTGTAAAACGCAGAGCTGGAACCATGTATTTTGCAAGGGAATATGTTGTGTATCCCTAGACTCTAAAGTACAGCACTGCCTTATATCATCATGCAATGGTGTCCCGTCCCAACAGATGGGATGAGGGATGAGTTAACTCTAGATGCGGCACGCGCCCTGACTCAACAGATGAGACCAGGTGTGAGTTAACTCTGAGTTAATTCTGTGTGGTTATGTGAAGTGAAAGACAGACAATCACCTCCAGGGTCCAATTCAATTGTGAGTTTTACTAAAAGTACTTGTTGGAATATTGGTTACAGTAAATGGTGACTTGGCAAAAGTATAACAGAACTTACCAACAAATTAACAGCAAAAGTCCTACTACGAGAGGTGTATTGGCAACCGTCAGTAGCTATAATATGAAATTTAACCAGAAATCAACAGCAGATCTTAAAGATGGTGTTATCCTTATATGTTCAAAAGGGAAAGGGAGAAAGAGAGTGGTAAAAAGGGAAGGAAAACTAAGGTATAAGGGAGAGAGAAAGAGAGTACTGAAGGAGAGACAAAGAAATGGGGGTATAGAAAAAAGGAGAGAAGGAAAGAGCAGAGAGAAAGAAAGAAAGAAAAGAGTGAGGAATCCAGTCTCTTACGGCCCCACAGTGTGGATGACAAGACTTGTACAATGATGTGTAGCCTCGTTGTTCAACGGCAAGGATGCTGGGGTCAGGAGCACAGCGTCCTCTGATGTCTGGTTCAGAGTGAAGGACCTCAGGGTGCTGGTATTCTCTTGGTGAGGCCGAGCTGGTATTCCCTTTCATGAGACTGGACGGGCCCTTAGATGAGACTGGTATTCCCTAAACCACGCTGTTTTAGGTGAGCTTTTTGAAGCTCCCAGAGTAGAGGAAAGTCTTGCGGGGCGGGGGGTGGGGGGTGCGGGGAAAGTGGTGATTGCAAAAGAGGGACAAGTCTGGACAAGTCCTGGGCCACACTGAGGGGTCTCCACCTTGCCCCTTTGTGCATATCAGGAGATGGGGCTATGTGCCCTCCAGCACATCCTCCATCTCTGGTAGGTCAGCTGCCAGATCTGTGGCTCATTAGCTCATCGTTGATATGTAGATCGCAGTTCCCTCTGCCCTGAATGTGTCTTCTTGCTGAACTAGTTTTGTCACAATGTTTTCAGCCATGATCCTTATCAATACTCAACAAATGGTAATGGTGTATGAACTGCAGCAGTCATACTCTGAGCAGCAACTTTCTAGAGCTTCAAAATGCAAGGGGTGAATAGTCTTGGGTCAAAGGGCTTGCTCTGGAGTCAGCTAGTCAGGACTACTTTCTGATAATTGATAGCATTTGCTGTGCATCATGACCATACTGCATGTAAAAACTGGAAGGAGCTCTGGACCAGAAGCAAGTCAGTTCATCTGGTGCTCTGTTAAACATCAGATGTGACATGGGCATCCATTCAGTCCCCAGTTTATGATTCTCACCTGGCACTGATGGGGAAGATGGACTGACGGCCAAATGTTAAGCCACCACTGGTCTTTTTGGACAGTGATGCTAAGTGCACTGCTAACTATTTTGTCAACATTATTTATGCAGTCATAAATTATTGTTAGTTAATAAGTGGTAACATTATCCAAGATACAACATAATAAATGGTGGAACTCCTGTTTCTCCCATTTTCTGCTGTAGGGTTTAGCAAGGCTAATAACTTTTGCCTGTTTTGCACAGCAAGACTGAATCTTTAAGCATGACCCATGTATTCTTCTGAAAATCAGTTTTTTAGATACAAGAAACTAATAGTGGAATCAATATTCTGAAATATCATTGCCCAGTATTAGGTACGATTTCTCAGGGATAACTGGGCACATTTAGTTGCATGTCATGCCTTTAAATGACTGTTATCAGGCACTGCTATTTGAAAATTGCATCTTTTTTCTATATTGTCTTGCTGTCATCAAAATAAATCTGTTTTGCTAGGGCTTTTTTTTTTTTTTTTTTTTTTTTAATTCAGAATGAGACCAAAAATAGAAGATTCAATGCTTTCAGACAGCTTTTAGAAACTTTTAATATCTTGCTCTTGAAGAAAATATTTTGTTCAAAGCAGAGATAAAGCTGTGTCCCTTACAAACTATGTGTAAAACATTAAATTACCCTAAAATTCTGGGGATTTATGTGTTATTGTCCATCTGATAAATGACATCTTTTAAAAAGGGTAATAAAAGTCTGCTCTACAACCTTTCTGTAAATGGCTTCTACAACACAGTCCAAAAAAAACTCCCTAAGTTATATTGTATTATTGTAATGGATCACTATGTGAAAGTTTTATGCATGTTAAAATATGTTTTTAAGGTTTACTGTTCAGTTTTCTAACAATCACAATGCAAGTGTTTACTAAGTTTTTGAAAGTATTTAAAAGACTTTATTAGAACAGTATTTCCTCTGAGGTCAAGCTGGTAATTGTAATATATACAGGAAAATACTCCTTACTAAAAGTGAGTTTTGCAAGTCTACAAGGTTCTAATCAAAAATGTTAAGCTATTGCTGACATAAATGGACAACCTCTACTGATGCTAAAGCAGTTACTATGCATCATTGACACTTTCTGGTCAATTATATATCAGAAGTTACGTTTTCTACTGTAACCAGCAGAGCTACTCAATTGCAGCATAAAATAGCCATATCATTTAAATACAAAATATCTTAAAATATGCATGCTTCATTTTGATTTTGACATTCCTGAGAGGTACAACAACGAAGTTTTAGTAACTATTCTAGCTCCAGGAAACAGATTGCTCTTTGTAGGTATTACCTGATTTAAAACTATTTAATTTTCAACGTTTGGGTTAATTTACAATAGCTGAGATTTAGGGAGTCAAAATTTCCTTTCAGTTGATTGGTTTAGTTACCCCTTATCTCAGAGGATATAGTTCTAACTTTCTCTAGAAGAGTTCAATTAACAGAAATGCATGGCTTATTAAATCTCTTTCTATAATTATCACTTGTATATTGGAGCATCATTTTATGCCTTACCAGATAACAGACTTCATTTTTAAGCTGGGCTTTTGCCAATAAAAGATGGTCAAAGACCATAGACAGTCTAAAATTTAAACATGGAAGAAAATGTGGATTGGAAGTAGAGGCAGAGAATTTGAATTGAGATACCTGTTCCTAAGAGGAAACGAATGGCTCACATAGGCAGGTAGTCTGTGTTTCCTACTCCTGGCCTTAATATGCAGATTCACAAATGCGTAATTTATTTTTCAGGTGTGATTTTAGAAACAGTATGGAATTTAAAAAGTGTGATTGTTGGTCAGATTCTCAGGAGCTGTAACAACAACCTTTCCCATGAAAGACAGTCTTCCCTGACACAAGCTCCCCTCACAACTAACATCTGCAGAGTGAAAACTCATCAACTAGATTGCTAGATTGGCAGATTAGCCCTAATCATGGTAAGAAGCTTTTTGCCTAAAAATAAAAGATAAGATTCTTTACCAATGTAAATTAGCATTGTTACATTATCTTTATTTGGACTACCTGGATTTATACCAGATCCAAATGAACAGTGTGAGCTCCTGCTCACCTTCATTACATATGTACTTTAAGAAGATCTTAAGAAAAGTGGACAAGAAAAACACTTAACAGTTCTAAACATGGCAAGCCATTATTGGCACATTTTCTGTACAGGAAAAGCTCCTGCCTGCTTTTTTATATGTTCTTGCCTGGTACATGACATGTTCTTTTTAATGTACATATCGGTTACCATATGCATAGGTATATGCAAATTGCTTTAGGTACACTGTTACTTATCACCTCAGGTTATTCTGGAGATTTAGAAAACTGAGCTACATATACAGAGAAATGCTCACTATTGTAGGTTAAATTTAGAGGAAAGACTTCCTCTACAGGAATATATGAAGAATACAGCAGGAAAATAATAAGTTTCTGTGTCTCATTTGGTTTAAGAAAAATGGTGAAAGAAATTCAGAGTGAAAACTGGTATACTGCTCTGAATCTTTTTTTTTTTAAATTTTCTCGTAATAATTAGAAATGGAGGACTTTTATGCCACACTTGATGTAGTGTTGAAGAACAATTAAGTCAAGAATAATAATTTAGCCTTGGGATAGGTACTTAAACAAAGTGAAGGACTGGATTTTAATTAGGCAGTCTACTTCCTTATGCACTTTTAAAAGCATTTTTATTCCTCCTAAATGTTAGCAGAAGAGTGAATAGTTTGTTGTTTTGTTTTGTTTTTTTTTCATTCATTTTTGAATGTGCAGTAGTAGGTGCAGTAGTAGTTTAGTTTAAGGTCAACCACATTAAGGAAGGCAAGCTTGCTTGGTTTTATTGAAACTTCATCTTTTAGGGATCATTTCACAGCTTCATTTGAATAAGTTTGAAGGAACCTCAACATCATTAGTTAGAACATGCATTTGATAAATAATCATTAACACTTTGTACCAAATTGTAAATCAAGTTAGTCCTATTATCTTCTGCCTATGTTATCCTACTATGATTTTTTAATGTGAAATGAAGAACATAGAAATAATTTTAGAAAATTTTATATGTTCTAGAAAGAAGAGAGGGTAAAGAAGTCCACTTTTTTGATTCACTCCAGGCCCACATAATGCAAGTATTTGCACTAGGTAGAACCCTAGAGAAGGGAAAAAGTTCTGTGACATTCCTGTTGGCCTGTTTTATCACCCTGTGTAGATCACAAATTAATTATCCAGACAAGCAAAATCATTGAAAATAACATTTCAGGAAAATCTTATTTAAAAAAACAGGGTGAATTTTGCAAGCAACTTTGTTTCATTTTTTACATGTTTACAATATTTGTATTTGTAAAAAAATCTGTATTTCACCTCTTCACCTTTGGTCATTCTGCTTTTCAATACTTTATTTCAATATTATCCTGAAATATTTTGGCCTGTCATTCCAGTCAGTAAAAAATCATTGTGGAAATTTTGTCAATTTAAACAGCTACTGTTGATTCAGTGCAGGTTTGAAATATTACAACATGTTGTGTTGCCAATACACAGCCAAAAGGTATAAAAGAATGAGATACTTGAAAGATGCCAGTTACACAGGCTCACTTAATCTTTAATCAAGTTTGTGTGGTTTGGTTTATCTAAATGGAGCTTAAGTGCATTTATACATTTGGTTTGCAACTATACAAATTTTCTGTCTATCAGAAGGGGTCATGTAGATTACTGTAGTTTATTAAGCTTGTTGCTGATTGATCAAGGAAATAAAGTTCTAAGTTGACAGCTTTCCTTATTTTCTCAAAGACTATTGGAAACCTGAAGGTACAAATCAAAGACTATTGTAGATGAGAATGGTAGGTAAGAAGAGGAAAATGAAAGAGGGTCTGTTGATTTTTTTTTTTCCATTTTTTTACAGTACCCAATGTAGAAGTTTGTAACAAAAAGGTGTATAAAATTGTCACACTTGTGACTTGGTTCATAACTTTCCTCATTGTGGGTGGGATCTGTGCCAAAGTCATGGGTTTTCCAAGGCTGATGACAAAACATTATATGGAGTTATTCTTAAGTGAGCCTTGCTCCAGTAAGAGTTTTTAACAGTCAGTCTTTGTGTTTTCGCATGTGAGCTTTGTTTAAAATCAGAATAATTTAAAATGCAGACAAGCTTCAACCTCAGACCAAGAAGTGTTCAATACTAATGCATCTGGCAGAAGCTGACCACCTAGCAGAATAATGTATTCAATCAAATCAAACAGAAAAACAACTTCATAAAATTGTGTTCTGTCATGAAGTGGCGGTATTTTAAGTTTTGTGTGACCTTATTGTGATGCTTTTTAATTTATCATAGTGTGAGGGTGCCTCTTTTCAAGAAGCTATGCCACTTCACTAATTCAGTAGTCATTTTCTTCATGGCAGTGCACCTCTAACAATTGAAACACAGGCTTCTGTTTTTAGCCGACTGTAAGATTTATTGTACCTCTAGGCAGAGATTTATCTTTTCTCTGTCTAGATCAAATCTAACTGTTAGGTCAATAAATCCTGATTGAATCTCAATGGAAGTCAATAGCTACCTATTATGCCACCTAACAGACAAAGGTTTTGTGGGTGTTTGGTCTAAGAAAGAAAACAACATCTGTTAATACATATGTCAGAAGTTTTTTTATACATTTCTTTAAATTTTATCTACATTAAATCATTTTTTTGTGTGTGTGTGCATCAAACAGTTACAAAAACTGTCATTCCTTAGTCAGTATTCTGTTTACCCAGACTGCATTTAGACATTTTTTTCTCCTATGCAGAATTTAAAGTAATACTTTTCATTGTGAGAATGGGATTTTGTTACAAGTACTGAGAATCCAATGAAATCATAGCATTTTTTTTGGTTAAAATGTATGTGGGTTGTTTTCTTGTTTTGTAAGTTTTTTTGTGGTTTTTGGTTGGTTGGTTGCTTGATTGGATTGGTTTGTTCTGGTTTTTCCCTGAAAAGATTACAATAACATTCTGTTTCTAGGATGTTTCTTTCAAGGACCTGTATGGAAACCAATTACTCATATTTGTAATGTAGTTCTAACGTATATACATATATATATTTATACTCTGATGTACTAAACCTAGCACTAAAGTAACTTCCAAAATGAAGAATTTTTTGCTGATGGTATTCTACTGATTATTAAATATAATGATTTTGTTTTGAACAGACATTAGCTTTGATGGCCACTAATGTAATATGTCAAGCAGAAATGGTTTCACTATAATTCATGTAACTAGGATGCATGAAAAAGTGTTTCGCATTTCCATATTGACATAACTTGTATTTCATTTGCAGTTTACAAATAAGCATACTCAAATGCTGGGTAAGGTGGCACTCTGAATGACATATAATAATTACTTATAAATTATGCTTTACTGCTATAAGGTCCTTAACATGATATGCATGGGTCAACGAAGCATTGCAGTGAAGTACAGTCCTCCTTGGTATGTAACGAATAAGTAGTACAGGGAGAAAAGAACATGACCAACACATAAATGCTTGGTCTGTTGGCTAACCAAGCTTTCTTTCTAATAGAAAATTTGAATTATATCTCTAGACACTGTCTGTCAATTGTAATTAAATTAATCAGCACAGGAAATTTTGTCCAAATGAGGAATGTTTCCAAGATTGTATGTTGCATTCAGTTTTTGATTAGCCGGACACAATTGTGGCCCAATTTGAAAGGTTTTTTTTTTTTGTCATGCCTGTAATTATTGTCTCTCTTCTTCTCCCTCCTATCAAGGTGATCTATTGTATAAAGAAAACACAATATTATTCGACATAGTGGGCAACTGTTGTAATTTTCTTCAGTTGTTTACATACATTATCAGGAACTTATCAGAGACAAAAGTTAAATTTAGTTTTCATAAAAGTCTGATTTCATGAAATAGATGAGAAATATGAAGTCAAGTCTGTGGCTTCAACTTCATTTTTCTTTCCATTATGAAGTAATAAAGAGTTTTGGATTATAAGTGAAATATTAGCAGCTTTAACCTTCAGCTGTCAATTATTTTGTCATTTTCATTCAAGCTATAGATTAAATATATTCTTATGTAGGCCAGAGGGCAGGTGACATTACAAGAAGCCATGTTTGATACTGGTAGTCAATACTATTTCTATTTTGAGAGGGGTATTTTCAAGCTTTTGAAAATAAGTGGTTAGTTTTCTGACAGTTTTAAGTTCTTTCTTGTCAAATGGGATTTCCTTTGAGAAGATTCCTGTACTTAGTTCCCATCTGCTATTTTCAGGAGTTACTAAATGCATCCCCTTTTTACTTGATTGTTTTGTTTGTCTTTTGTTGTTACCTCTCACCGAGGATTAAATACACCTGTAAGAAGGTTATAGCTAAAGAAATCACATTTAATGAGTAATTTCCTCCCTTTCATCATTCTTTGTCCTTTTCTTATGTTCACACTCTCACATCATTCGATCTGCTTGCCTACCTGACAAGTAATCCTTTATGGAAAAATCCTCAATATTTAAGGAGCATTAAGTTATCTGTCAGTAATGTATATCTGTATCTAGGTTTGTTTCATAGCTATCTTTATGATATATCTATCATAAAGAATTAAGTATTTCATTATACAACCAGCAGTCATCTGTTACCAGCTTTCAACAGAGCATTACCTTTCCCCATCCCCCCACACCCCCACTGATTTGGGTAGAGATTCATATTTGGTTTTTAAATACGCTTTTAACTGAATCGTCAAAAAAGGAAAAATTATCTTTTCACACAGCAGTAGCATCCTACTTCTGTATGCTTACCTCATGCTTCTTTACCCAAAGCACATGCCTACTACATTAACTTGAACAAATCAGGGCTTGACCACTGTACTGTTCATATTGGAGAGTCAGGTAAATTTGCCCTGTTTGCTCCTAACCATATGTTTCTTCAGAACTATAGAAATGGCACTAATTCAGATTCAGTTCCAAGGAAATCACATGAGTCAGTGAAAAACCACTGAAGTGTCTTCTGTTATAAATTGAATTATTTCATCATGCATGCTTATGCAGAGAACTAGTACATAGTGACATGTTGCTGTTAGACACAAAAATATTTTTATTCAAGTCAAAGTCTGTCTTTAAGGCTTACTTCTCCTTCTACATACTTCATCTCAAACAGTCTTGTGGTGAAAACATCTTCAATAGTGGAGAAGCAATTTTAGGAGATGTCAAAACCACCCAGATAGGAGATTTGTTTATTTGATTGTTTAACTCTATTTGCTGTCTGAAAATTCATAGGAACGTATATGCAATTTATAGTTCAAAAGAAAAAAATTGCATGTTTTCAGGACATAAAATATTGATAAACTATTTCTGAAAATAGAGGAATTACCCCCTTTGTGAACTCTCTTCAGAATCTGCGCATGAAAAAAATTGATGGAATTTTCCTAATTTTCTTCCTGAAATGTTGACTCTTCTAGAAACAGGATTAGATTAATGGAGAACTAGAAGTATTGTCCAGTCCCAAAACTAGGAAGGGTGATAGATGCTCCTTGAACAAAGAAGTAGATAAGGAAATTTGCAGACTGTAAATGTGCGTCAATCTTCTCAAAGATCAAGCAAAAGGAAATCTGTAACTTGAGGCTAGCAAATTCAAGTAAAAATTAAAAAATTTAGAAAAAAAAAGGAAAAAATATCTGAGAAAGAACTTAGCAAGAATGCCTTTCAATGTGTTTTTCTGGAAAATAGGTCTTTGTAAAGAAACCTAATCTGTTTGCTTTATGAAAAAAATAAAATAATAACTGCCACATCACGTGTCATTCTAGTTAAATACATAGCACTAAGTAGCATCAACAAAGCACATACTAAATAGCTATGAACTGGCTTCCTGGGAGGCAGCAAACAGTTGTCATCAAGACAAAATCATCGTGAAAGGAAGAGATTCCACCAGGGCTCTGCAGGGACCAGTGTAAGACCTACTCTATTCAGCTTCTTTCTGTGTGGATTAAAAATAAACATAAGACTCCTGCTGACAAAGTATTGGAATGACAAAAAATGACAGATTGATGAATAAACATGACAATGGCACATTCTATCAAAATAACCCAGATGGTTTAATAACTTGTGCCACTCAGTGCAATAAATGTAAAGTCTTAAAATTAGAACAGAAGAGGGTGGGACTGTATCCAGGAGAACCATAACTAGCTAAACTGAGAGTAAAGCAGCTCAAAATGGATTCCCAGAGCAGTGATGAGCCACCAAAAAAGGTCAATACAACTCTTAGACAAATTCTTTCCATATTGTAAAAGATTAAGAAAGTTAAATTTACATCAGGGGTTAGTATGGGGGGGATGTAGCATTATTTAAATATCAGTATTAATTTCATTTGTTTGTATTCTTTTAATTTTGGAAAGCTGAAAAAAGCAAATAACACTATAAGTTTTAAGTGGGAGGAAAGGCTTTACAGGTAAGAGTTTTTTACTGCTTAGCTTGTCAGAAAGATTGGATTAATGAGAATATGGCAGTATCTTTAAAAGGAGAAATACTGGGAACTAATGGTTGGAAAGAAGGTAACAAGAGTCAATGGTTTGAAATTGAAAGTGCACACTTCCAATTAAAGGGCAGACTTTTTGAATTTCTGATTAATGACTGGAATATTTGGTTAAGGAAAGAGGTGATAGTTCCTACCTCTCGATCACTTCACTTTGAAATTACATGCTTTGAGAAGGATGTGCTTTAGCCAAAGTCAAGCTACTACTTTTAGTATAGTGCTAGTTCAGTTAGTAGCCTGAGTTGTAGGAGACATCGTGTGGTCCCATCCAGCTTTTAACAGAGAATCCAACTGACCATGAAGCTTGAATATCTAAGTTTCTTGAAAGAACGTATTTTGACTCTGGATGCAAAAGGTTGCATATACTGTACTAAAGATCTAACCTATACTTAGATTTCTTTCCAAGGTGAGGACTGTTGCTTTAAAAGGGTCTAAATTTTGAAGATCTGAGTGATTGCAAACACTCTACCTAATTAGGTGTTATGTAAAGTGTTTGATAGTAATGTATTTGGAAATATAATGCTTTGTTAAACTGGAAAAGAAACAGCTAAGTTTCTGGCTTCCAGTGACTCTGCTGCTCACTTCTCAGGCTTCCAAGTGGCAGCTGCCCTCCACTGACGTCTTTTAGAGAATCTGTATATATATTTGGAAGCTGAAGACCACTTGTGTTCTTATAGTTCAGCTCGTGCCTGTTTTCTGTAGATGGTTACAGAGGCTGGTTTCCTCTGACTAGAAAACATTTGAAGAAGTGATGCTGCATGTCTTACTGAACACAGCTTAATCTACTGATTCTATTTTGCTTAATTGTTACTAGGACAGCAGCACCTCCTTCTTTTCCATTTCTACTGAGTATTTCTGCTAAAATAGGTTTCCATCCTGTCTTTACTACAATCTAATAATAATTTTAGCCACCATGATTAACTCTTCTCCACTACTTGTGGAGAAAAAAACCAAACTTGTACACAGTACTTCATGTTGCAGCCATACAGCCTGCCAGGTACAACTAGAGTTGTGCAGGTAAAACTCAGGTTTATGGTCCAACCTGCACAGAGGTTCTCAGACAACAGAACCATGCCTGTATGGCTCAACAGAACAAATTAACAGATACCTGCATCTTTACAGTCACATAGAGCCACACTGGACATAGGTTTGTTAAAAGACTTCAGGTTGTGATTAGATAGTGAGATCTGCGTCAAATATATATACATATATATATATAATGTTTATTTTTTCCGAAAAGTTTGATGTAGATGTCTCGACCGAAGTGAAAAGTTGATGTTTCCAGGAATGACAATAATCAGAGATGAATAAACCAATAATCCACTACCACTAAATCCAGAAGATATCTGTTCCATAGCATTGTGATTTGGAAGTAGCAGCATCTGAAGACAATGGGACAAGTACAGCATTGCAGTGGAAAAAACATCCCCGATTATACTAATGTCCTGCTGATTACACCAGCCTACAATATGCTGAAATAAATGTACTTTTAAAAAACTGTGAACCATTCTAACGGAAATAGAGCTGGCAAACCTGGCACCCATATAAATGTGCATTTACTATTGGCGAGAGAAAAAAGGACCGCTTCCTGCTCAAATAGGGTAGTCACTTGCTATGGTATTTCTGTAATGGAAATTCCTTTCATTTGCAGCAATTGCATATGGCAGATTAGAGTTTCTTGTCCGCTTTCTGGGAGGCAGCATGTCAGAAAATTCTTAATTCAATTCATTTGAATATGCTTTACATTATAAAAGCAGTGGAAGATGTCATGATTACATTTGGCATCCACGCAATTGCCACATAAATTAGTGTCAATCAGTGAAGCTTTCTTTGAATTTCTTAATTCAGGAGGCTTTGGCACAAGACTTTTTGTTTTATAAATTGAGGCTGTTACTCATGGAGATTTTTGAGAAGGCTTTGTTTACTAATAGCAAATTGAATAGATTTTTATTTATTCCTGGAGGTAGCCATTGTAACATCACCAGTCTGGTAACCACCCCTCTTCCCCCTTAATACCAAATGAACACTCTTCTAAACTACTTATTTTAAAAAATCTTACTATTTTATTTTTAAATTGTACTATTTTTTTCAAAAATCATATTTTATTACAGCATTTGTCCTTCAGTGTATTATTAATTTATTTCAATGATCTTTTTTACTTGAGAAAGAGCAAAGTGTCTTTCAGCACTATAATTGTGACCATAGAAGAAAATTGACCATTAATTTTCATTTCTATAGTGCTTTGACTTTTAGCTATGAAGTGTCTAGTGATGTCCCTGTAAAGGAATAAAATATGTTACACAAAGCAGATCTCACTCAAAGGCCTAGATTAAAATAATCTACGTTATAGAAGCATTCAGAATGTGGACTATGACCAAAATGTCTGTATCGCATATTTTGTTTACAGTTATAGTATGAACTAAATCATAAATGCAAGTCAAAATCTATTATGAGTTCTAAATTTGAAGTTTGTTTTGAAGGAAAAAGAAATCCACCTGCTAACTTGTACTTGCTCAGTTGTTGTCTTAAAATTGAAAACGAAAAAACACAAAAAAACCCACAAACAAACAAACAAAAAACAACAGCAAAAACATAGCTCTTTCTCTTAAAAGGCAGAAAAAACATTAGATTTTGAGATATATTTTAATATATACAATATATTCAGAATATTAACTTACAATAAAGAAAGCTAACTATCCTGAAGAAAAGCAGTGATAAAAATAGAGGTTTTATTCACAAATTATAAATAATATTAATGAAATTATCATCTGCAACAGCTCTCTTCCCTCAGTAATTAGTAAAATCACATATTTAATTATTTATTAAATAGGTTTTTTTAAATTATATTTGAGTAATTTAGTGGTTGTGCTCATGACAATACAGATATATAAAAAAACTAGAATATAGGGGATCTAGTATGACCTACTTGCCCTTCAGAAAACCTGTAGTGACCAGGCTTGTGATCCAATAACAGAATGGAAATAATAAAAAATAAAATAAACAAACAAACAAACAAATAAATTAAAACCACCACCAAAACTTTTCTATGACAAACTAGTTTGTCATCAAATTGGATTTGACTTGGATTTTTTTTTCTCATTAGACAGAAAATCTTTGAGCTCAAAATGTTAAAATGAACCATGGTTTATTCTGGGAAGGTTCTATTCACATATCATACAGGAGTAGGCTGTAAGAGAAAGCTGACTATAATTCTGTAGTTGTCATTGAATCTAAAATAAGTTCCTTTTCTTTTGTAATAAATACTAAGATAAATTACTACGTATTTAAATAGTTTGGTAAATGTACAGTTAGACACTTGACTGAGGCAGATATTTTTTTAATATGTGTCTGCACTTGAATTAAAAATTCTTGATTTTTCCAGACACACTTACAGTTGAGCTTTCTGTTGCAGCTCTTCTTACATGCAAGTAAAATGGTTCTTCACAGAATGCTAAAAAAAGACAACATAACACATTATCACATGCTGCAGAGCATAGAGGTATCTTAAAGAAAACTTGGGAAAAAAAAAAGGAATTGACTGCAGTTTAGTATCAAGAATGAATTCAGAGAGCTTTTATGGAGAAGGAAGTAAAACTTGATAAACTTATTTTCAGGGCTTTCTCAAATCCAGAGGTATTGGGTAAAAGGAAAGAAAAGGAGATATCCACAGTAGTAGACATTCTAATCCTTTTTCAGAACATGACATCTCAATGTTCTTCTCAATCAATTTTATCTGATGTTTTAAGGACAAATACAGAACTGTCATGAAGAAATTTACTGACTACAAAAAGTTGTGAGGAATTGTCGATATAGAGGAATAAACTTCTGTTTCTGAGGGCAAGAGCCAGAAGAACATAATTAAATTGGATGGTATTATACAGTAAAGACCATGATGCAGGACTAATTATAACGCTATCTGACACTTTTAGCCATATTGTCCAGCCTTAGTTCTGTGGGAACCAAGGAGCTGGTCTCGATGATCCTTATGGGTCCCTTCCAACTTGAGATATTCTATGATTATACAGTAACTCTAGTCTCAAGGATTTGGAAATGTCATTGGAGGACAATGTCCTATGTATGGTAATCAATCATAAAAGAATCACCAGTGTGATGTCATCTGAAAAAAAAGGTCATAGTTAGAAAAGGTTGTGATAAAATCTCATCTGGAAGGTAGGTAGTTTTCTGGTCATCCTTGATCAAGGAAGATAAATTCAAATTGGAAAATGTGTTTTTCAAGACTCTAGAAATTGACAGAGATAAAAAAAAGTGTTATTTAGAGGAGACTAAATTTAGACAAAGAGTTAGAAGAAAAAGTTTGTTCTAGGAGAGGTGCCATGTGGGAAAACACATCTCACATTATTTTAAGATGGAAATAGATATGACTAAATTCAGCGGGCCAGAGGTCCAGAACTGTATGTCCTTCTCAATTCCATTCCAATAGATCTAAACCTCCACATGTAGATGATTTTTGACACAGCCATCAAACTTCTATAAAATTTCTTCATTTAATACCAGAAACAGGATGGGGTGTCCCTGTAAAGGTGTCTACATCTTGCATCTTTCATCTTGCTTTCCTTTCTTACTAAAGATGAATAAATCCTGGAAACATAGCTGAAAAGTACTCAGTCAACAGGGTCACAGTGCTGCCTAACAGACATGAAGCAAAATTAAGTCTGTGTTTAAATTTAAAAAGCCTGTGACAGTTGAGTTTTATTTTTTCAGTTTCTTTACTCACCATTTTAGACAGGGAGACGTCTTCCTTAATATGAACTTCCTGTCTTCTTGTGGAATGCATAGGAGCCACTGCCAATATACTCAGGGACAATTCCTACTTCAAAAAGAACTGCTGGAACACTTCGTATTATCTTATTGGAAAAGGCAACCAAGAAAATTCTCCTTACACCTTTTGGGCTTATTGGATAAATTCGAAAGTATGTATGATTCTAGTGCTATACTGGCAGAATAATTGGTGGAGCTGCTAGTAACAAATATCAAACATTAGGGTCTGTGCAGTAGTTATATGCCTCATACTGATTATATAATTTTAGGATGTATGTATGTATATGCAACCACTAAAAGAGAGAGAACTAAACTTTCCCATCCTTCAGCACCAGTTTTCTTATTCAGAACTTTAGAACAAGTTTTTGTAACTAAAAACTTGTCCATTTTCAATTACTCAGTTTTCAGAAAAGAGGAATCTGATGCAAGTGGGAGAGATCAAATGATAAGTCATCCTCAAATCCTTATTAACTGTCTACATGTATTGATTCACTACCACATTCCTTGAAGCAAAAAGGAAGAGGAAAGTAGTTGTAATTCAGAGGAAATTGTTTAAATTAGTTTAAAAATGTAAGTAACTAGTGTAATTATGAGGATTGTACAGAAGACAGATGTTCCACTATGTAAAATTTGGTCTGTTTCAGAATGAAATGGAAGGTTTTTTAAAAAAAAAAAAAAAAACAAAAAAAAAACAACAAAGACTCCCTCCATGCATATACATAAACATTAAATGTTCCAATAAATTTGGTTTCTATGTAAGAAAATGAAGCAATTTATTTGAAAAATGTCAAAGCAGGACATTTTTTAATTCTAGTATTTTTCACCAAAATGAAATTTCAGAACCATTGTGCCAGATTTTGTGAACCAAATTGATTTTGATGAAGCTTCATATTTAAGTTACATCAATTCATTTTATCCAAAAGTCTCCATGCCTTCTATTTTTAGTATGTAAAAGTTGTGGTTCATTTCAGTATATCATGGTGCAAATAGCGAGAAAAGACCTGTTTCTAACCGTGTCATTCAAAATACAAAACACTGATGAACTAAAACAGACTGGTGTACTATATTTAGCCAGCTTGTCCAGAAGGAACTTCTGATTAAAAGGAATTTACAGTGCAAATCCATGTTGAAATAATTCTGAATCTTCATGGATACTTTAAAATATTCTTCTTTGTGGATAGTTCTACTCTTTATGCATGATTTATTTTCAGAATAGAATGGAAACACTGGTATAAGTTCCATGAAAATTTCCATTTTGTATGTAATAATGGCTAAATTGTTCTACTGAAGAAGTAGTATTCTGGAAATAATTTTTTGTGTCATCTGAGACTGTGGGAATCAAAACCCTTGACAATCATGCTGTACAAGAGATTTTCTAGATGAATAATGCTCTTCTTCATTAACTTGCTTTGTGTTAATGGCTATTACATGTTTAAAATTTACCCAGAAGCAACACCTGCTATAGTATGTTTTCTGACTAGTTATAAGAGCCACTCAGTTTCAGAGTCCAAAACCAAGTTATGCTAAAAATTTAGGGTTTTGAAAAATTAATGGTAACAAAATTAGCATTTCACACATTTCTTTATTTCTATATTTCTCGCTCCAGTGTATCAATGTCTTTTATGTACTGGTGAGCCCAGAACTGGACCCAGCACTCCAGATGTGGCCTCAACAGTGGTGAGCAGTGGAGAAGGATCCTCTCTCTTGACCTGCTGGCAATGCTTTTCATAATGCAGCCAGCCTGGGATGCTGTTGGCCTTGTTTGCTGCAGGGGCACATTGCTGGTTCATGTCTAACTTGAGGAGCCCCTAGATCCTTTTCTGAAAAGCTGCTTCTCAGCTAGGCTGTCCACAGCATGTATTGGTTCCTTGACACAGGACTTGACATTTCCCTTCATTGAACTCCATGAGATTTCTGTCAGTCTGTGATGAAAGAAATTAGCAGGGCCTAATTTACAGGCATCCACATAAGTGAAAAATGTACCAAAACAGATACTGAACCCACAGGGTTTGCTGTTCTTCATTTGTTGTAACCTTTGGTTCTGCATGTAGAATTGGATAAATGTTAAAAACATTTCTCATTATAGTGGATAAAAATAAATAGAATTTTAGCATCACTCAATTTTAGTTTTGTCTCTGTATTGTAGTAAAAAAAAAAAAAGTAGCTTATCTTTCACTTTACAGGCAAGTATTAGGTAACTGACATTTATGAACATAAATCTATGTGATTGACATGCATCAAATAAGAAAGTACAGTTTTTAAAAATTTGTCAAATAAGAAAGTTTAGCTTTTGAGTAGTTATAAGAGGTATGTCATGTTTGAATTCAGAAATTAACTTTTCTTAAAAAGGATTATTTTTTTTTTCTTCAGTGGGGTAAGAGTTCTCATTCATTAGTATTTCTATGAAGTAGCTATTTGAATAGTTATGACATATGAGAAACACCAGAGTTTTGTCAATGTGGCTTTCTGCTAAGAATGGTATATAATAGTCCTATTTATTTATTAATATAATTGTTGGTTTAGTATATATTATTTTATTTTTTTCATATCCTCGATTAAGTTGGTTGTCTAGCAGTAACCGGCATTAAGATGTACATATATATGTAAACTGCAAAGAACTAAAGCCAGCTTAATGTGATTGTAGAAAACTTTGCATTACCAGAAAATTTGCCATGTCTCACCTTTCCTGAAAAGAAATGTTATGCCTAGCTTTTCCTGTGTCTAAAACAAGCTAATCCTGATCTTCTGTTTGTTTTCTTTCCACCACAGGAGTCATCAGGACTGCCTTGCACAACATGGACAGGGAAGCCAGAGAGCATTATTCCGTTGTCATTCAAGCCAAAGATATGGCTGGGCAGGTCGGAGGGCTGTCAGGGTCAACAACTGTAAATATCACACTCACTGATGTCAACGACAATCCACCCAGGTTTCCTCAGAGTATGTACAATTTCAGCATATAATTGATTTTCAGGGAAGTAAGAAGCAGATTGGATTAGTGAAATCCAATTAGTATTCAAATTCATGGGGAAAAGGCAGTTTGGGAAGTGTTTGGATTCACCAATATTTTTCCGTTTTCCAGTGTTTTCAGATGAAGTACAGAGATAGCATAGCTAGAATATTAAAACCAGTGAAGATTACTTTCAATTAAACACTCAGAGTCAGATGGGTGACAAAGGAATATTCTTGTCATATATGGGATTTTCTCCAGTCCTTTTTGAATGTATATTTCATTGTGTGATTTTGATCTCACAAGTGAATTATGTTGTTCCCATGGTAGACAATAAATGGTAACACTTAAAAGATTGAATCCAGCATGCCTTTGGCTGCTTCCATACATACCTATCTTTTTTTTTTTTTTTCTTTGCAGACTTTTAAGATCACTTTTTATATTACAGATGGTCAAAACCTAAGCTGTGTCTCTCTGTTGTTGAGTTATGGTAGAGTCTGCCTTCATCCTAGTTAAATCAATTGTCAATGCTGATGTCAAACTGAATGTTCTCACACGCGTATATGAAAAGTATATGCTAGAGTACTCTTAGAATATCTTAATATGATCACTAATAGGAACTCATTGTGCACACATTGATCTGACACAGCAGCTGGAGTCTTGCAGAAATTCTGAATTCAGTCGACAATTTATTTAGAAGTCTTCTGGAATGTAATTGCATAGCTAAAGTTGCTTTCCTTTGCTGATTGGCTCAAGACCAATAAGAATGTTGTAATACGGACTCTGACATTGTGTGAGCCCTTGTACAACATAATGAACTAGTAACTATAGGTACATTCACTGGTAAATGAATTAAGGTGTTTGAATGAGAAGACTTATAAACAATGATAGAGATCACAAAGCTCTGGGGAAAAATGAAATTCCCTGGCAATACACATTGTGTAAAATCTGATCAAGCAGTAAGAAGGCTCATTAAAAGTATTGTAGAAATGAATATTTTTTCTGTGCCTCACAAACACATAAATACATAAAGGCTTTGAAACACAGCCTTAAATAAAGTATATTTGGGTTTATGTTCCATGGAATTGTCATTGCATCCATCACTTTATTTAATACTTCCAAACTATTGGAAAGGCAAAAGATAAGGCATATCTTTGAACAAATATAACATCTAAAATAGTTGAAGTATAAAAAATGTCCTCAGTTTCCTGCAAAATCAAATTGATCTCTACTCATCGGGTTTCAAGAACTAACTTCTTTTATTTTGAATGGAAGATTTTGGATATTAAATCAGCCACCAGGCAGAACTGTACATTAGCACATCTGTATCAATATTTTTTTTCAGAAATATAAAATGTTGATGTTATATTCTATACATTTTAAGTGTTCTAACAATTACAAAAAATAACATTGAAAATTATGAAACATTTACAATTGAATGAAACTGTATTATTTAACAAACAAAGTAAAAAAATATATTTTAACAGTTATAATTTTTAACAGAAATATTTTAATCCTACAGCAAGTCTTGTAGAATACACCATTTGATTTATATTTCCTTACACAGGATGCCTACACTACAGTTATGATTGCAACATTGCTATTTAGATTTTTTGAGAAATATAATTTAAATCCTTTGCAAAAGTATGGTAGCTATATCTTAGTACAGAACCAAAGTATAGACGATCTAAAATCTGGCAATCTTATCATCATGAACTATTACTACAATACACAAGGATTGCACTAATAGAAATAACTTAATTGTTTATTTTCCTTCTTCTTTCTTTGTATGTCATTATTTTCAGCTAAATTTCTCTTCAATTTCCTTATTAGATGGAATGTTAAATGACTCTTACTGAGGCTTGTCATGGTCAGAATTGAATTCAAGGCAAGCACTAACCAAAACTGCATATATCAAGTGTATAACCTTTGGGACAGGCTGAGCCTCAGTTAAACTGCAGACTCTCTTTTGGTTAGTTTCCTTTCTTCCATTATATACTTGTGAGTTTTGAATCTGACCCTAACTGTATGAGTACTTTACTTGAGAACATGCTGGAAAGCACATCTGATTGATTCTCTAATTATTTATTTTATCTAGAAATATGCTGTACTGTACATATTTAAAAGTTCATATCTTTCTAGCTTTTGTAGTTCAGTGTTCATTAAAGATGCATATGGAGTAAAGTATGCAGGATTTGTCTCCCTTAAAGAAACTCTTTAAAAATCTATTTGAATTTTAGAAAGAGAGGTTGTAAATATGTCTGTTTAAATGAATTTACTGGGTTTTTTTTTTCTGTACTCACTATAAATATAGCTGACTTTCTTTCAAATAAACTATTAAGAGAGAACTACAGTTTTCCAAAATACCAGAAAGTCTAAGTGAGAGGAAGAATATGAAACATTACTGCATAATTTTATCAGTCTGATAGTTGCAGTTCTGAAATACATGATAAGAAGAGTATCTGGAATAGAAAACATAGCTGAAAAAAATCTGCTTGCAAAAAAACAGCAGTATGTCTCAGGAGTAGGCACAGGGTTTTGAATTCATCAGGACAATAACCTGAAACCTCAAGTACATTTTGCTTATCAGTTACTTCAGTGCATCTCGTACAATACTGATTTAGTTTTCTTCATTACCACAGATTTTCTTTCTTTAGGTAGTCCAGATACAAATGAACTAGATATTTAATGTAAACTGACAGACAATGCTTTGCATGTGAAGATTTTTTCTCTTCAGTAATTATTATCTCTTGATTCTTGTCAGTTTTACCCCTGATGATGATGATAAACTTGGTTGATGGCTTAGGGCCCCAATTTCATAGCCATAAATTTATTTCAATAATCTGATAGAAAATGTTCCATCTAGTGATGACACTGTTATCAACCCTGAGTGACATGAGCATTTTCTGTATACTTTTTGTTCATTAATTCTCTGTGGCCTTGGTTAGGGTGAATAAGATTCTGCATGTTTTTCGTTGTTTAGGATGAATAGATTTTGATTGCATCAAGATCATCACACTGGGCAGACGTTTCCACTGAGATGTTTTGTACATCATGTGCTAAAGATTACACTCTAGACAGTGTGTATGAGACCTTTAGTTATTGTGTTTAGAGTCTAATTTTATGAAGGAATTATTTCCCTCATACCCCATTTGTAGATTTTGTTTTTGATATATCTAGCTCAGTTCTTCAGGATAAAGCCAAATTTAAATACAAGTCATGGCTTAAAACATTTTTATGAAGCTTGATTTTTGAGGATCATTTGTTTCAGGGCAGTATTAGATATAATGCGAAATTATGTATATGCATAAATACTTTGGCTTCACTTTTTACAATATCATTGTATGCAAAGTACACAGTTTAAACAGGAATGTTGTATGAAGACACACCATTTAGTTCTTAAAAAGTAAGCTCACATCCCAGAAGTAGGCATTAAATCTGTTCTGTACTAGTAAGGTGTCTACTGTCCAGCCTTATAATGGTAGAATCATAGAATAGTTTAGGTTGGAAGGAACACTCAAAGGACATCTAGTCGAATGCGTCTACAATGACCTTTTCAACAGGGTCAGGTTGCTCAGAGCCCTGTCCAGCCTGGCCATGAATGTTTCCAGGGATGGAGCAACTGCTCTGGGCAACCTGTGCCAGTGTTTCACCACCCCCACTGTAAAAGAATTTCTTCCTTATGTTTAGCCTGAATCTCCCCTCTTCCAGTTTAAAACTGTTAGCACTTGTCCTATTGCAACAGGCCCTACTGAAAGTTCTGTCCCCATCTTTCTTATAGGCCTTCTTTAAGTACTGAAAGGCCGCAGTAAGGTCTCCCCAGGGTCTTCTCCAAGCTGAACAACCCCAATTCTCTCAGCCTGTCCTCATAGGAGAGGTGTTCCATTCCTCCAATGATCTTGATGGCCTCCTCTGAACCCCTTCCGACAGGTCCGTGTCTTTCCTGTACTGAGGGCTTCAGAGCTGGATACAGAGCTCCAGGTGGGGTCTTACCAGAACAGAGTGGTGGGGCAAGATCATCTCCCTCAACCTGCTGGCCATGCTGGCTTTTAATATAACTCATTAGCTAATTAAACACAAAGGTACCTACTGTTAATTTTCTTTGAAAATTTATACTCCAATATGGTCCTTTCCGGATCCACAGTTCCACATAGCACATCGAGTTCCTATGATCTCTGTGTGTAACCATCAGCATCCTCCCACTCCCCACTGCCGAGAACTGTAGGACTGTCCCATCCTCCTGTGGTGACTGGACCAGAGTCATCTGCTTCCTGACTGACAACTTGGCTGCTGCCAAACAAGATGAATAAAGCAGAATTTTCCTCAAATTTTCTTCTAACAGGTCTTTCTCCTCTATTCAATCAGCAATTGTTAAGAGGTTTGTAGAATAATAACATCTTTGAGACCTCTGCCCTTTTATTAGGTTTGCCTGAAATTGGACAGAGTTTAAAAGTTGCTAGATGCTATTGAATTAAAATTATTACAGAAGTTGTCTATGCTCAGAAAACTCAGATTTAAAACAAAACAAGAAAAGGACTTGATAACAATTTAGCTTAAGATTGTTGACATCTGATCAAATGCACCTTTATAAATCAGATTTTGTTCATACCTAGTAATGTAGTTTCCTGATCATTTTGTCATTTACGTCATGATGATGAGTCCAGTAATCATGGAGTGTTAGGAATCATTTCCTTCTAGAAATTATTCTGCATTTAAATGTTGCTTATTAAATGAATCACTTTTTTTTGGTTAAAATTAGAGGAATGCCTTTTTCATATTTCGTATTTCATAGTAAATGTAAAATATATTGCAATTGAATAGTCCCACATATTGGTTGTTGCTGGAGACATGCTTAAGTCTTTTAGTAAGATCTTAAATCAGGCTAGAGTGACACGTAGAAAGGTGATTTAAGGTCTGATTTGCGCAGAACTCTAATATTTTGTTCTTCAGAAAATATATTCCTGCATATAACTTTTTTTCTTTCCTTCAGAAGTGAAGTTACCATCCTGGAAATGTTACTTTATTCTCATTTCTGTGTTCCACAGAGAATGTTTTTGTGCTACCATATTAATTTTTATTTATTTCTGCAAGTGGTTCACAATTTAGGATATGCTTTTCTAGTATTACAGTTTACATGTTACCAACAATTTTTATTATATATATGTTACAGAATGTCTAAAGAAATACAGATTGTAATAAAATAGTTCATTTTTTTTCCAAGTGTAAGATTATGGGAGTATTATTTTTCCTAGTGGTTTGACAAAATCAGCTCAAAACAGCTCTTTGTGTAAATAGTAGATAGGAGGAGTCCGGTGTGCATGATCAATCTACTGAAAGGCAATTATTAATATCTCATTAAAAGAAAAAATGAGTGACATATATGTACATGCCAGGAGAAATGCCAGGAAATTAGATATATATGGGTGATAAGGAAATGCAGCAGCCCATATTAATTTATTTTATGTCCAAAACAAGTATTACTTAAAAACTAAATGTAGCTTCTTTTTTGTACTGTTGTGAAATTGAGACAACATAATGAGATTTAAAGAGTGGAATCTCATGAGAAAATATAAAATCTGCTCAAAGAGAATTGCTTTTGCTGTGCTCTTAAAACACCTTTGGTTAATACAGAGTTTTCTGTAAAATTGAATTCCTACCCAACATGATAATCTCAGCTAATTTGAGACATAAAGATTAATCTAGAATATTTTAGTATATTATTAGGAAATCTCAAATAACAGGGAAATATCAGGTTTTAGTTATTTGTGTAAGGAAAGGCAGTAAGATCATCTTTTTTAAGAATGTTGTTATGACTGTATTCAAGGTTGCTGTAAAAATCTGGCAAGGTGTTTCATGGGGTCTAGACGTTTTAAAAGCTGTGTTCTTTGTTAAAGAAAATGGCTGTTAAAATTTGTTACAGTACATATTGGCATAATAGTCACATCACATGTTTCTGGTCCTAACGAGTATTTAACTTCTCTTATATTCTTTAAGGCAAAGAATTTTTTCAAGTAATTGTGTTTACAAAGTGAGTGCTCAGTTTCCAAAGTGAATGATCAGTGAGTGACATTTCCTTTGTGGGTGTGGTTGGTGTTCAGTATACATATTTTCTGCCTTTACAGAGAATCATCACAAGTAAATCTCCAAGCCCCCTGACCTTAATTGTTCTTTATTTAGAAATGGCTCAATTATCACATCAGAAAACGATTGTCCACTTGCTTGCTGCATGTACGTGAAACCCATGGTTCAGCTCATTAATTAAGACATTAAATGTATTAGCCACTGGTTTTGATTCCTGAACAGCTAGTGTTAATTGCCTGCCAGTTGAATTTTGTGCTTATAATCATCAGACCTGGAACCTGGCTAACTGTCAATTTATTCTCCATATAGACTCAAATAGACTGAGTATTCAGCTAGTTGTAGGTTCAAGCAAACTTTCTTCACATAGTACTTTGATATACATCTAGGTTATGGTGGTAATTTATTAACACATTAAGGCAATCAGTTGCTGTGTTTACCAATTTGCTAGTAGATAGACAAGGGCATCTTTGTACCAGCCGTCATGTATGACTGAATGTGTCTATTAGTTCATCACCAAGCAGTATTTATCCTCATGCTACTAAAACTATACTTTGCATATAAAAATAAGAAGGTCAAATATTTATTTCTTTATTAAGTAAGGTAATTCCTAATGTTGAAGAGAACATTAAAACCTAGAAAAGTAAGTCAAAACTTTCAATCAAATAGATTGGTGAATAAAGTCAATAACATGCTTGTTGAGTTGCGTTAAATACTGGCATATTTCTTTGTTGAGAGATTCAGAGAAATTGCTTTTTTGAGAATAAAACACAGCATTATAAGTTGCCTGTAGACTAATTGAAATGGAAAGTAAAGTGTTCCTCAGATCAATGAATTGTTTCTTCACTATAATGAGAGCTAAGCTATATAGTTTATTGAAAGAAAGCTGAAGGTTGCCTATATGTATTTGAACAATATTTCAATTAGCATAGGTTAAAGTCCTGCAAAGTGGTATGACTATCCTATACAGTCCATTAACTGGAAAAGAGTATTAATTTACTTGTCTCATGAGTTAAGTGAATTCATCTAATCAAATGTAAACATAAAAATTAAGAATCAAATCAACTTCTACAGAATCTGGATCCATAAGCCACCCAGCAACTCCTCTAGAACAATTTAGAACATCTCTGAGACTGTTTGAAAATTTCTGCTTTACAGGAGCTCCTAGAAGGCTGCAATACTGGGAACATAGGAACAATCTGTTCAACTTGGGTAGATTTGGTGAAACAGTTTTGATGCAGATCAGTACCTTGTCCTCAGGGCTTCTAACTTCCCAATCAATATTTAGAGGTTGAGGCAGACTCATAACTTACAATAAAGAATCATAAAATCACAGTATACCCATCAAACATTATTTTTAATGTCCTATCAAAATTTATTCAGTGACCAGGGAAATGTTCAATTTAGCTTTGAGTTGGTTCCACTAATTTAAATAATAAAGTTTACAACAATTTAGTGTTTTGTAAGAACATTTCCAGTTTCCACTGCTAGTCAAAATAAATGTCTATAATATATTTTATCTAACCCTTATGTTGCTGGATTTTACCCTCTTATGTGTTTTTTGGGTTAAGATAGTATTGTTTGTAATTATCTATTTGGCTTATACCTGTATGAGAGATTTTCAGATTGTCTCTTTGAAGCAGTGGTTAAAGTGGAAAACTTTTCTGACCGTATGATCTCGGAGTTTTTATCTTTTAACTGTTTTCTTTTCATTTTATCTATTTTTTGGAAACAGTTCTGCAAATACTGGCAGATAATTAATGAGTGATTTCAAATATTTGTTTCGCTTGAAGTTTTAGTATTTTAGAATGTTTGAAGCTGGTATCAGTAAAGTGACTTTCCGAAACAGATGGCTAACACTTGGGGTGTGATTATAAAGCAGACTGTAGTGTCATGTGGATATATTTGAACTAGCTTCACTATTTGGAAGTGTCTAATTAGTTCACCCTATCATATGGGTTGTAACACTTTCAATTCCTGAAGTGTTTTGATTATGTAACATCTTCTTTATGGCCTGTACATAACATATTTTTTATGACCTCAACCTTTTCCTTTTTGGAATGCATCAGTCAGAACAAAAAAGTCAAAAGACTACATTTCACATTTATTTTAACAAAAGTAAATTCCAAAATGAATCTCATCCCATTTCTACAATTTTATGTATGAAATAAAGCAACCAGAAGTATGGAAGTGTCAGTTGACATCATCTCTGAGCATGAAGCATTGCAAAAGAATGCATGGCAGAGCATTTATTTGGAAATTTGTGAAGACAGATTTTATGTACAAATAAAAGAATTGCATCAAAGACTTAGCTATGTGTTTTAATTGTATCAACTACTAAACAATTTTCTTGTTATGTAAGTGTCGGTATTTTCTTTTTTTTACAAGGTAAAATATACTTTTTCTTTCTGCTGGACATTTCTTGTTTTCCTTGAGATTTCCCTAGTGCATGGTAACTTACTTTTTGTTTTCCTAGGAAAATTCTCTTTCTTTTTGGACTAACAAAGTTTAGTGCACACATCCATCCTTCTCACATTACTGTTTGTTTATTAGTATCATGGGCTAGCATTACAAAAACACTGCAAGTCTATAAATAGGTTTAAGAAGTATTGTGCAAGAAATTATACAAATTTGTAATAAAATAATCTATTTTCTAACAGGGGTCTAAAGTTAGTTGTATTTTAGTGATAACATCCATTCCCTCTGCAATTGCAAATTCTACAGATTCAAATTTCTTCAATCCATCCAATAAATAGAGTTTTTCTGCAATAATGCATGTTTAAATTTATACATGCTCACTGAGGGTACCTCCACAGTCATGCTACCTGGTTTAAACTCAACTAAATGTAATGACATGGTAGTTTTGATATGCAGCATCTTCTGATCCACTCTTTTGCACCTCAGTGCTGTACTATTGTATTCACTATTGTAGAATGATTACAGGGAATATAGAAGAAGCTCTGTAGGGCTTCAGAGGATGTATAATAACAGAAGTTGTCTTTTTGCTCTTTTTTTCTGTGATGGTGGTTGGCCTGTGATGCAAACTATGCAGGTTGTTGGGGAGGGATTTGGATGAGGGAGGTTGTTTGAGGGTTTTTTTTGTTAGTATGTGCAAAGCCTTTATTGAATGTATATTCTCCTTTTCAGCGATGGTAGGTTTCAGCATCCCTACTGTGCTGCAATATTAGCATTATTGGAGAAAATTTCATGAAACTATCTTTCTAGCGTAGTTTCAGATAGAAATTGAGGTTTATGTAATCATATTTTGTCTGCCACTTTTTTCTCCTTGTTGCACTTTCCTGTCCCTCAGCCAACTTTGTTAGGAGATTTAATCCAGAAGGACAGAGACAGTTAAGATCTTTTTTTTCCAGAAAAATATTCAATTTTCTAACTATTAACTTAACAGGTTATAAAAACACTAAAATGAGGTGATAGTTGTTATGAATGCTTTTTATGTGCACAATTATGTAATACTTTTATGTACCCACTATGTTCATTTTCCTTTACCATGGATACCAAGTAAAATTTTTGTGAAAAGTGTTTTATGCTGCAGCAAAGCCTCTACAAAATAGCAATGGTAAAACATTAAGATCTATTATATTTTTCTGTAGAAAAAATTGAGTTGGTTGGATGTTGCAAAATGTTGAGGCAATGTTGCCAAACTGATTGGATGTCACAAAAAAAAAAAAAAAAGTTACAAATGTAACCTACAAAGATTCTCCAGTTCAAAAGTACTCATTTGACTGCTCATGTGATGGTAAGTTGATGAAAACAAATATATATTGTCTATGGAGAATGAACTTTTAAAAATACTGGTGTGAAGTAAACTTCAGGGTTAATTTCTGTGTTATGTGATGAATAGCAAAAATAACTGTGAAAAACAAAATCCTGCATTAGGTAATTTGGATTTTGAATAGGGAATGAAGACATCCCAAGTAAAATGAGAGCTTTAAACCAGACTTGAAGGGGGATGGGGTTGTGGCTGGGCTTTCATCAGTGGGGCAACACTCTAGAGTTGATGAAGACCAGGAGGCCTCCCATAGCCCTAGGGTGAAATCAATGTGCTCAGCTTGCTCTCTGAAATGCTTGTACACCAATGTGTGCAGCATGGGGAGTAAGCAGGAGGAGTTAGAAACCTGTGTTTGGGCGGGAGATTATGATCTGGTGTCAATTACAGAGACATCGTGAGACAGCTCACATGACTGGTATGTGGTCATGGATGGCTATGTCCTTTTCAGGAAAGACAGGTCAGTCAGGCGTGGTGGTGGAGTTGTTCTTTACATGAGAGAGCAACTACAGTGTATTGAGTAGTGTCCAGGCACAGAGGAGGAGTGAGTTGAGAGTGTATGGGTGAGAATTAAGGGGCAGGCTGGCAGGGGTGATACTATTGTGGGTGTCTATTACAGGCTACCAGATGAGGGTGAGGAAGTTGATGAGGCCTTCTACAGACAGCTGAGAGCAGCCTCACAATCACAGGCCCTGGTTGTGGTGGGGGATTTTAACTTCCCTGATGTTTGTTGGAAGGACTACTCAACCAGTCAGCCGCAGTCTAGGAGGTTCCCCCAGTGCCTTGATGTTAACTTTCTGATGCAAATGGTGAAGGAGCCGACTAGGAGAGGTGCACTGCTGGATGTCATCCTCACTAACAAGGAGTGTCTGGTTGAAGCAATGAAGTTTGAGGGCTGCCTTGGTTGCAGTGACCATGAAATGGTGGAGTTCAGGATCTTGTGTGGCAGGAACAGAATATCAAGCAGAGTTGCAACCCTGGACTTTAGCAGGGCAAACTTTCGCCTTTTTAAACAATCACTAGGGGAAATCCCATGGGCAAGTCTGCTTGAAGGTAAAGGGGCCCAAGACAGTTGGTTAGTGTTCAGGGACTGCTTCTACCAAGCTCAAGATCAGAGCATCCCGACATGTAGGAAGTCAAGGAAGGGAGCCAGGAGACCTGTGTGGTTAAACAGGGAACTGCTGGGTAAGATCAAGTGGAAGAGGAGAGTTTACAGATAGGGGAAGGAGGAACTGGCCACTTGAGAATAATACGACGCTCTTGTCAGAGGCTGTAGGGAGGCAACTAGGAAAGCTAAGGCCTCCTTAGAATTAAACCTGGTGAGAGGGGTCAAGGACAACAGAAAGAGCTTTTTCGAATACATGGCAGATAAAACTAACAACAGAGGCAATGTAGGCTCACTGATGAATAAGGTGGGTGCCTTGGTGACAGATGATACAGAGAAGGTTGAGTTACTAAATGCCTTCTTTGTCTACTCTGCCGGAGTCTGTCCTGAGGAGTCCCGTACCCCTGAGGCCCCAGAGGAAGTCAGGACAATGGAGGAGTCTGCCTTAGTTGATAAGGACTGGGTTAGGGAGAAATTAGGCAATCTGGACATCCATAAATCCATGGGTCTGAATGGGACGTATCCTCAGGTGCTGAGGGAGCTGGCTGAGGTCGTTGCTGCTCTCCATCATCTTTGCCAAGTCTTGGGAAATGGGAGAGGTACCTAAGGACTGGAGGAAAGGAAATGTCACTCTGGTCTTCAAGCAAATGTCACTCCAGTCTTCAAAAAGGGCAAGAAGGAGGACCTGGCTAACTATAGACTGCTCAGCCTCACCTCCACCCCTGGGAAAGTGATGGAACCACTTATCCTTGGTGCCATCTCAAGGCATATCAAGGATAAGAGGGTCATTAAGGGCAGTCAACATGGCTTCTCAAAGAAGAAGTTGTGCTTGACCAACCTCATTGCCTTTTATGAGGACGTAATGAGGTGGATAGCTGATGGCAGTGCAGTGGATGTGGTCTATCTTGACTTCAGTAAAGCATTTGACACAGTCTCCCACAGCATCCTTACAGCTAAACTGAGGGAGTGCGGTCTGGACGATCGGATAATAAGGTGGACTGTGAACTGGTTGAAGGAAAGAAGCCAGAGAGTCATGGGTAGAGTCTAGTTGGAGACCTGTATCTAGTGGAGTCCCTCAAGGCTTGGTACTGCGACCCGTATTATTAAATATATTCATCAGTGACTTGGATGAGGGAACAAGGTGCACTGTCAGCAAGTTTGCTGATGACACCAAGCTGGGAGGAGTGCCTGAGATGCCAGAAGGCTGTGCTGCTATCCAGCGGGACCTGGACAGGCTGGAGAGCTGAGCGGAGAAAAAATTAATGAAATATAACAAGGGAAAGTGTAGAGTATTGCATCTGGGCAACAACCCCAGGTTCCAGTATAAGTTGGACAATGACCTGTTAGAGAGCAGCGTAGGGGAAAGGGACCTGGGTGTCCTGGTGGACAGCAGGATGACCACGAGCCAGCACCATGCCCTTGTGGCCAAGAAGGTCAATGGCATCCTGGGGTATATTAGAAGGGGGGTGGTTAGTAGGTCAAGAGAGGTTCTCTTTCCACTCTACTCTGCCGTGGTGAGACCACATCTGGAATATTGTATCCAGTTCTGGGCCCTGCAGTTCAAGAAGGACAGGGAACGGCTGAGGAGAGTCTTATGCAGGGCAGCAAAGACGATTAAGGGAGAGGAGCATGTCCCTTATGAGGAAAGGCTGAGGGAGCTGAGTTTCTTTAGTTTGGAGAAGAGGAGACTGAGGGGTGACCTTATTAATGTTTACATATATATATATAAAGGGTGAGTGTCAGGAGGATGGAGCCAGGCTCTTCTCGGTGACAACCAATGATGAGACAAGGGGCAATGGGTTCAAACTGGGACACAAGAGGTTACACTTAAATTTGAGAAGAAACTTCTTCTCAGTGAGGGTAACAGAACACTGGAACAGGCTGCCCAGGGGGGTTGTGAGGTCGTCTACTCTGGAGACATTCAAAACCCACCTGGACCCCTTCCTGTGTAGCCTCATCTAAGTGTTCCTGCTCTGGCAGGGGGATTGGACTAGGTGATCTTTTGAGGTCCCTTCCAGTCCCTAACATTCTGTGATTCTGTGAAAATACCATTCCCTTTTGAATGCTTTCAAGTATCTAAAGAAGTTCAGTAGGTTTATTTTTCGGTTTTTCATATGAAATTCTCTTCTGTTTACTCAGAAGTGTATTAAGCACCTAATAGTTCTCTAATTTAGTGTGGCTAGAAAATGTCCAAGCTATTGTGGTTTTGGTTTTGTTTTTGTTTCTTTCCCCTTCAGAACATTATCAACTATATGTTCCTGAATCAGCTCAAGTTGGCTCAGCTGTTGGCAAAATCAAAGCAAATGATGCAGACACTGGTTCAAATGCAGACATGAAGTACACAATTATAAATGGTGATGGCTCTGGGGTGTTCTCTATTTCTACTGACAAAGACACAAGGGAAGGAATTCTTTCCTTGAAGAAGGTAAGTAATGGACTTTGAAAGTTCCCTATGTAACTAAAATACAGTGACGAACACTGAATAAAAAGATACCATGATGAAACATTTTACTGTTTAAACTAGGGGAGTCAAAGTCATTTTCACTGGGGGCCACAACAGAGAGAAGCAAAAATCAAGAAAAAAATTATTTAAATCTTCTGTGCTTTTTGAATGGTCATATCTAATATTTGTAATAAACAGTGAATTTTTTTATTAAGATAGTTTAATGTTTCTGAATGATGGTTTTGCATTTCTTTGGAAGAAATAAAATATGGCAGAAAGTTGTACTATTGTTCCCAGACTCTATGAATTATGGCATTGAAAGTTCATCCATGCCAATGAATGTGTAACTCAGTTTTCATAGGCTGTTATTCTTTGACTTTTTTGCCAGCTGGCATCTAAAGGGTCAAGTATTGTGCACTGTGTACTGTAAATACTAACTTGCTTGTGAAGACTCAAATTGTAACTGGTCAAACTATCACACAGCTATAATTTATATGAATTTCCTATATTTAAATGATTTTTCTATATTTAAGCTGTTAATTATATATCAAACTATTGATTATAAAATTTTCTTGTAATTTAATTTCTTTCTTAACTCAATTCTATGCACAAATCTAATTCCATAGATAATTTAATCTCCATATTAAGTCCTCTGAACTGAGTTCATAGTGAATGTTTCCTGAAGTGTCTGCCAACTTCTGCTAATATTCTATAGCTAGATTTAAATTTACACAGAATCACACAGACTGTCAGGGATTGGAAGGGACCTCAAAAGAGAGATGGGTTACTATGTTTAAGCAATATTAAAAACAAACAAACAAACAAACAAACAAATAAAACACCCTTTCCAACAAAGAGAAATAATTTATTGATTTCAGTTTTCACTGAGACTCACAGACATCAACTAGCAATTCTCATGTACATTCTTGTTATTCAGGCTTGTAGGCATCAATTATATCAATTATATCCATGCAGCCCAAAAATTAAGTGTATCTGTATTCATATTTTGTCATATATATTCTGGGTCTGATTAAGAGTTGGAGGAACAAAAAACAGATAAAATGTGGGAGAAGAGAACAAATAAAAAATATAACAAACAACATTTTTTTACATCTGAGAAGAAATTTATTTATGTATATTTTATTTAATATCTTAAATAGGCTTTGTAAATGCAGGAAACATTTTTATAATTTGTAATAATTTAAAAAGGGTTTGCATCTCTCTCAGTATCTTAAAAAGCTTTAATTCAGTGTCTTTTATAAAGATTGTGTAATACTCACCTCTTTCAGCCACATAAAGGTAAATTCTGTCTTTTTTTATACCACTGAAGTTATTTCTGTTTGGTTGTTGGAATTAAATGAGTCCTATTGTGAATCTGATCAGATAGTTGAAATATTTCCTTTGCAATTTTTTTTTTTCAATTATCATTTTTATATTCAAACTCTTGCTGAATTAGAATACCTTAGGTCTTTTAACATGAATGGCATGATTAATAAATTATATTAAATATAGATTAGAAAAAAAAACTCCTACTGGCAAAATAAGATTAAAGCTCAGATTACCTGAAATAATAGATGAGTCCATGAGCAAATTTCTTTGTACAGCATTAGACAGGCTGTAAATGGAGGCCCAATTTGTTCTTTGAATGTAAGATAAAAGTCAATTTTAACATATTTACTGTATTTAAGCAGAAGCCTAGTAAAATATTTTCTGTAGATTCAAATTGCAACCAGATTTCATTTTTTTTTTAACATTTTATCAAAACTTAAAGGAAAAGTGATGCAAGTGACTTGTGAGTTGTTCAAAGACATAAAATATCACAGAATATGCTTTGCTTGTAAATTTCCTTACTTCTCAGGAGAGATCAAGAAAAATAATAATTTTGTAAAAAATGTTACTAATTGTGACCCCAGGTAATAATAATCCTTAGTACAGTGTACGTCTTTTCTGTATTAGATAGCGTAATTTTAAAAATAGTGGTGTTTTCTCAACTCTGTGAATTACAGTGCAGCAAAGGAAAAGCAGAACAGAAAAAAAAAAAACCTCTCATACTGGCAGTGTTAAGAAAATGAATTAATTGTCCTTCAATACATATAGGAAAAAAGGAATAGATAAGATATATAAATCCTGACCAACTATTTTTCTTATACATCATCCATCAAATTTACTGTAGATTTTATCTACAAAATATATACTGGCATTGACAAACCACACATTGAGTTCCTCGTATTTCTTGCCTTAAGTACTACTTCTCCACTCTTTGTGGTGGTAGGAAACACCAGGTTAGCCTTGGTTGAACTTGTACTGATTTCTGTTCAGACAGGCTGTCAGGTCCACACAGAACAATACGGGTCATAGCGGAATTCTGCCATGTCACAGTATCATAATAATTTCTATTGCGAGAAAAAAAAAAAAAAATCCACAGGTATGCAGCTTCTTTTACTGTTATGCTTGTGTCCTCACACGGTTGGAAACTTAATGGTAGTACATATATATATATATGTATACATACAAACTATCTGCTTTGCTTGGTGTAGTAATATTAACTTATTTATCTTTCTTTATAAATTGGATGAAACCAAAACTTTGTAACCCAGTAAGTATTGAGGTGTCTGTTATCACGAAAGACTGCTTTTGCTCAACACACAAACATATTTTAAAAATTGCAATCTGAAACTCTTAAATCTGTTCTAGGACTGCATGCATGCTCTGGCATATTTTCGTGAAACAGATAAGTGCATGCTTTATGTCCTCCTTGGTTTACTTGTTTCCCAGAAACTTGCCTAACTTTATGGAAGTGCAGAGAGATATTGATAAAAGTTAAACAAAATTACAGCAGAGATTCTCCTCAACACTTCTGTATTTAAACAGTGTCTCATTATGTGGTAGCTCTGTCAGCTTTCTCTCCCATTTGCCTTGTTATCATCATTGCAGCCAGTCCATACAGTCAGTATAGTACAATTCTGAACTGAAGAAGTGGCTCAGACTCTACCTGGAAAGTGGGCACATGTTAAGATTGCAGAAGAGTTCAGAAGAGACTGACAGTTCTTCATTTGTACATATATTTTTCTCTGTAAAATCAAGGAAAAGGTAGTGACTCAGACCATAAACTGGAGTAAACAGGGGGTTTGCAGCACAATAAATAATACATCTTATGCCATTGATTATGAGTTCTGTGATCAGTTTCTTGAGATGTTTAAGTCATCTAAACTGAACTGGTATTTTTTAAAGTAATTTCAGTAACTAGAACTAACAGACAATATATAGAAAAAGTAACTTCTCCCATGAAATTCCTGATGGGCTGTCTACGAAATGTAGTCAGTACTCCAATAAAGCTGAAGAAACCAACTCAAAATAGTTGTGGCCCTGTAAACAAGGCTTCCAGTAAAAAGATTACTTAATTCTGTATCTGCTAATGGAACTTCATTACTTTCATACTTTTAAATTAAATATCACCGTAGCCCCCTTTGCTACATGATTATCTGATGCTAGAAGAGTTAAGCGTTGAGTGTGTCATGTTTATATCTTGCATAAGACACTGTAATAGCATGCTATTGTAGAGTTAAAACAAATATCAATATATCAAGTCAGTAAAATTAGTTCACCAAAGTTTCAAAACCAGCTGAACTACGGAGATGAATTTTTGACATGTAAATAGAAGCTAGAAATGGGACTTCTAAGAAAGAAATAATCCCTGCTGTGTGATATACAAGTCAGACACCCACCTTCCTTCCCAGTAGAGAGGTCGGATTCCTAGTAGGAATCTATTGATTTAAATAACAGGGTAATATTGAAGTGTCAGTGATGCTTCTGGTGGATGGTACAGCTGTGGATGTGCCTTCCATAGAGAAAACCTGAATCCATTCTCTTTCATGTATATCCTTCTACTTACAAGGTATGGCAGTGGCCCCCAGAATATCACTGAATATTGGCCCTTTCCAGTAACATAAAGAAATGTGGTTTTAGTTAAATGCAAAAGATGTAGTTAGCTTGCTAGCAGACTAAACTGAAGCACAGAATGGTATTGATAAATCTTTTTTTTTTTTTCTGCCAACAGCCACTCAACTATGAAAAAAAGAAATCATATACACTTAATATAGAAGGAGCAAATACTCACCTTGATTTCCGATTTTCTCACTTGGGACCATTCAAAGATGTAACGATGTTGAAGATCATTGTTGGCGACGTGGATGAACCTCCACTCTTCACTATGCCTTCCTATGTCATGGAAGTTTATGAAAATGCTGAGATTGGGTCTGCTGTTGGTACAGTAACGGCACAAGATCCTGATACTGCCAACAGTTTAGTGAGGTATAGTAAGTCCAAATCACACTAGATTGAATTCCACTTGCTATAGGGTTAAAGAGATCTGAGATGTATGAAGCTATGTCTTTTATTTTGTTACATGAGGGGAAGCATTTATCAGAATTGTGTCATGATAAGTCTGTATGGATTAGATTTAAAAAATGTAATCTTCAGCCTTTTGTTGTTTTGCGGTGAAATTGCCATCTATCCATTCATCTGAGTAAAGGTCTGTGTGCACTAGTTCCTGTAACAGCACCTCTCCAAACACACACATAACAAGGCTAGCATACGGTTACCACATCATATAAAATGGCTCACCTCACTGTCCTGCTGGCATTCAGTATCCTGCCACTAGTTATAAATCTGTTCAGGACCATAATGTTGTTTTTCTCCTGTCATGCTGCTGTTGTGTTGGCGTCTGTACACCTGCCACACTGTACTTGTCCCAGGTGTTTGTGAAAGACAGGAACAGGTTTAGGTACGCATTTCCCCACTGACATGCAGTATAACTTTTGCAAAATTGCATTTGAGGAGGAAGCCATTATTTTGGAATATGCTTCAGTTTTAGTGGGGTATCAAAAGAATAGAATGAGAGTAACAATGCACTCCACTGATGTTGATAGGCATATGATGTGTCATCTCCAATTGCCAGTTCTAGGGCAAAGAAGTCTTGAGAAGAAAGCACTTGCAACATCAGATACATCATTTGAAAACTAAATGAATATGTAACATACTAGGAAGAAAAGACAAGGGTTTTTTTAATTAAATTCATTCTTAAATCAAATGTTCTCATTAAAAAGAAAAAAAAAAAAAAAAAGGAAGGTTGCTGTGTTGCTGCTCTGGCCAGAATACTTCATATAATAACAGAATTGTCTCAGAAATAGGTTATGGTCTGAACTAAGGAACTGAAATTCAGGTAGAAATAACCCCACAGCAAGCTTGAAAAAAAAAAATGCCAAAAATACACATATAGATATTATTTCAACTTCTTCTAAATTTAAGAGCATTTGGATTTAACCTTTAACACTTTGGTAGTGGAGTTTGAATTCATTACTGCTTTAAAGTTTTCATTTACATGTTTTCAGCTTTAATAGGGTCCAATGACATTTTTTACTGGCTTAATTTGTGGAATGAGTTACTGACGCACAGTGTGAGAAATATGTGGAACAACAAATGAATGTTTGTCTCAGAGGTGGTAGTTGATTTAAAATGTTGATTTAAAAGGAGAAAAAATCTTCATGAATACACATTTGATGCTATTCCTTTTTATGACATAATGCTATAGCCTTTGTGGAAATCATGAGTACATACTTGCAAAACAGTTTTTCTTAAAGTAATTAGGCATTTTTAGTCTCTTGACTGAGTTGAAACCTACTGGGTATGCATAATTGTCTCAGTAAGATGAAACAATTTTTGCAGAACAATGCATCAGGTTTTTATGGTTATCTTGTGCTAACAGTCTAAGATTAAAAATGTTTCATGTCAGACAATCAATAAGTACAATTTCTTAGTGGCAAGTTATTGTCTTTGAACAATTGCCACTACAGTATTTGCATCTAAATCATAATATAAATTATAAAATTTCACTGAAAATAACTACCAAGTGCCTTTAGCTTTAATACTATAATTCTGAAACAATAACTAACAGATTCAGACAGATTAGCTGTCAGGGTAGTTCTGGAATACAAAGAGCAAATGCAGATTCAACTGGTTCCTCCATACTTCAACTGTCCATGGCCTCTAAGAGTTTTGTCTAGAAAGGATTAAGACAACCATAGCAAAAGGGAAGCAGCAACAGTGTGTACAAAGGCTGGAAAGGTCATTTGGAGATAGGGGGATCAGAAGGAAAAATATTTCCAAATATTTTGCTTTTTGTATTACTCTTTTCTTTTCTTTTCTTTTCTTTTCTTTTCTTTTCTTTTCTTTTCTTTTCTTTTCTTTTCTTTTCTTTTCTTTTCTTTTCTTTTCTTTTCTTTTCTTTTCTTTTCTTTTCTTTTCTTTTCTTTTCTTTTCTTTTCTTTTTTTCTTTTCTTTTTTCTTTTCTTTTCTTTTTTCTTTTCTTTTTTCTTTTCTTTTCTTTTCTTTTCTTTTCTTTTCTTTTCTTTTCTTTTCTTTTCTTTTCTTTTCTTTTCTTTTCTTTTCTTTTCTTTTCTTTTCTTTTTTTTTCTTTTCTTTTCTTTTCTTTTCTTTTCTTTTCTTTTCTTTTCTTTTCTTTTCCTTTCTTTTCCTTTCCTTTCCTTTCCTTTCCTTTCCTTTCCTTTCCTTTCCTTTCCTTTCCTTTCCTTTCCTTTCCTTTCCTTTCCTTTCCTTTCCTTTCCTTTCCTTTCCTTTCCTTTCCTTTCCTTTCCTTTCCTTTCCTTTCCTTTCCTTTCCTTTCCTTTTTTTTTTTTTTTTTGCAAACAGGAATTTACCTTGTCCTTACCTTGTCTACCCTATTTCCACCCTCCCCCCCCAAAACCTCCCACACCCACACCCACATTGGCCTTTATTTCTGCACTGTTGTTTTTATCTCTCTCTCTGCCAATGGAGAAAAAAGTAAAGTACTAGTAAAACGCACCAAATCATGAAACTTTGAAAGGAGTCAATCCTCAGTTACATTAGAGGGCTTCTGCAAGGGCAGTAGCAGTTCAGATATCTTTGACATATCATTATATTGTGACCAGGTCCACTGTCTAGCCAGGCTTTATCCATCTCAGTGGAAGTGACAATGAGTATCATTTGTGAGCGTGTGGGCTTTTTGCGAAGCTGCTGATCCTCTAAGGCCTGGACTAACATGTTGGTATGTGGGACTCTGAAGAAGTACCAGGCTGGGTAGATGTGCCCTCAGGGTCTTCTTGAACCTCCTACTGTGGGAGGAGAAAGGCTGCTTTGAGAATGGGCAACTTTAACCCCCTTCTCTAGGAATCTTATCAATGCTTATAATACCTTACAGCCGAGTGTCAAGAATATGATGCCAGTGGTGCCCAATGACAGGATAAGAGAAAACAGGAACAAAATGAAACATAGGAAGTTTAATCTGAATGTGAGAAGAAACTTCTTTACTTTGAGGGTGCCAGAGCACTGTAACAGGCTGGCCAGAGAGGCTGTGGAGTCTCCTGCTCTGGAGATACTGAAAAAACACTTGGACATGTTCCTGTGCAACCTGCTTTGTGTGTACCTGCTTTAACAGTGGCGTTGGATGAGGTGATCCTCAGAGGTCACTTCCAAACGCAACCATTCTGTAATTCTGTGATACCCTCACCTCACTTTAAGCACAAAGACTGACACTGCGCAGAAGGGCTTTTTCTTGTTTCAAGATTTGGCCACAGCTCAGGAAACAATGGGTTGGAAGTGGTGCACAACCTCAGAAGCAGGCCAGGCCAGCTGGGCTCAGCTGTTGCTCCAGTGAAGACAATGTCCTGCCCCGTGTTCCAATCACAATGGTGGGCGAAGAAGCATCTCAGAGAAGGTTGATTTTCTCAGAAGTGTGCTCACAGTGCACTTAGGTCCTTCTGTACTGCTTTTCAAGGAAAGTCTGAGGGTGATGAGATCACATCTCACCTTCATTTCTGCACATTTCCTGGTTCATTCAAAATAAAAATAGTGATAATGAAAATAAAACCCAGGAAGATTCAATGTAACTTTCTTAGAAAGGACAGATCACACAGTTTCCAGGGAAGATAGTTACAAATAAGACTTGCACAGCTGATCTCTGTGGAGCAATGGAGTAATGGTTCCTCAACCAAATGGCTCAGATATGTCTTCAAATGCTGTGAGTCTACAGAACAAGCTATAGAGCGGTGATTTGCTTAACAATTTTTCCCAATCCACTTGTGAGTGCTTCCCATTTTATGAGCATGCTCATTGCTGTGTGTGAGATTGATAAAGCATTAGACAGACACAGTTGCAACTGTATCACTTTGCTGTCCAGCTGCTAAAAGAGATACAGTGCTGAGATTTGTTCACCGCCCAATTAAGCAACACTTTATTTTGGTGGCAGCAATGATTCTTTTAATCAGAATAATGGTTAGAGGAATAGTTACAGTAATTAACAATGCTGAAGGGAAATTTTTTTAAAAAATAAATTATTTGAGCTAAAACCCCCAAATAAATAATGATCTCTATTGTTATCAGTAGAGAGGGACCTGAACACTTTTTTTTCTCCTTATTTCCTTACTGCAATTTCATCACAGTGATTTCAGCTTTTTCCAGAGCTGAGCAGACTTCAGAGGGCACTGACTTGGCGTCAGTAATTGTACTGCTGTTTTACTTTTTCAACCCCAGGAAAAGAACCTCTGTAGCAACAAATGTAGCTATTAGAGTTTTCTTTTATTCAGACATTATCTGGTTGGCAATTTGAGCTGTTTTAAAGGATTTTTCTTTTTAAGCTGATTTTTTTTATTATTATTTTTTATTTATTTATTCTTCAAGTAGATATAAATGCACTTCATGGAAACTTTTCAAAATGCTGTGTTTTAAAATAAAATATTATTATTATATTTAAATATGAAAAGCAGACCATCATATGCAACATGAAAAATAAAGATATTAAAACTCTATCATGTATCAATTTTAAAGATAAAATTTTTTTGAGACGTTTGAAAAACAGCTGTTTACTTTAAAAGATTTGTTCTAAATCAGTGGAGAACACCCCAAATTGTGATTAATTCACAGTGATTACTGCCTTGTTGGAACATTTATGGGAAGCTAAACCCTTTTCATTGCACTGTGTCAAGTAGTCTGCTTCTGTACCAAAATCTTATTGCTTGAAAAGATCAGTGACAAATCATGTCTTATATGCTATCTGATGTGCAAGCAGGTCTCGAAAGTTTCCCATGCAATATGAAAGAAAGCATGACTATTAAATGCTCTAATTAGAATTTTATTTTAGTATATTATTCATTTTAAATCTCTCCATGCTTACTTAGAAATTATCTTTTTTCTTCCTGAACCCATACACTGAAGACTTCCATGGAGATTAGGGGTGAAAATAGCTTTTAATTGGCAAGTTGCATATGTGCATTGGAAGCAGCCCCAGGCTGCTAATACTGCCTCAGGGCTGTGGTAGTGCCTGTTGAAACCCTGCCACCTTTCTCTAGGTGGTTCTTAGGTGGTGAGTCCATCTAGCTTTCTGACTGCATCTGTGCTGTTTTCAGTGGAGTGGTTTTCAGAAAAATAATGTTGTTGCTGTTTCTCAAGCTTCTGCGATGTTGGTGATTCAGAAAAGAGCATAAGTGTAGTTTTAAGACCGTTACACTTTCTGAAACTCTGATCAAATAGTGAAAATATTTGCATGGCATGGACAAGTTCCATCATATTAACTTGATCCCAGTTTGATACTGTCCTATGAGGAAATGAAAGTCTTTATTAACACTATACCCTGGTAAGAGTAATTTTTGGGAAATAAGATATGCTATGATAGAAATACTGCAAAGATAACTCACTGCCTTTGCTGCTACTGTGCAAACTTTGTCATGCAGTGGTACAGGAGGTAAATCACAGTTTTGCACATTAATGAGAGGTCCTATCATCATTTGTTACTCCCACTCATTATGTTTGATTTCAGTTGTTAACATTTCTGGGCAGAAATGGTCTCTTCACAACTACTTAGCAGAAGACTCCTGGTGAATGGGGTACAGGTACTGATCAACACTTTATGTGTGATGGTAGTGTCAAACGATAAGAACTATAAGCACCTTTCTTTTCCGGAATGATGTCTATCATGGCTTGGTCAAAAATAACCTTATACTTTGTTGGATCCTGGGAAGGGTGATTTTTTTATTATATTAATACATGGATTTTTTTTTCCTCTAACCAGTCTATAAACTACCTTATTGTAATGAATTTTATTCTCTAGGGCTGAAATTGATTAGCTGTTGGAAACCGAAGTAGCTTTAGTGCCTTCCTGATGTCACAAGAAAATTAACTTCTTTCTTCACTGTACTCTTGACACTACTGCTAAAAAAGCATTAAAATGCAGAAGAAATAATTATGAAGCTTAAAAGGGCACATGGTTGTCTTTTATAGAAAACGATTGTTTTACTTCCAGGAAAGGCAAAACCAGTCAACCAACAACAAAAATATAAAAACAAACTAGCAAAAAAATAACCATAGAAAGTCAGAAGATTTTTTTTTTTTTTTTCCCTATGACTATCATACTTATTTTGTGCCAAGTTAGGGAAGAATACAAGTGAAGCCTCAGCCCTGATTCTGGCTTCTCACTTTTCTAATGGTCTTATAAAGGATGATGTCTCGTAATGGTTATGACACATATAAATACTAATGAGCAGAAAAATATGCTTTTCCAGCACCATACCTGGTCTATAGAAGCTATAATGAATTCAAAGTTGTCTTACCCTAGTTTGATTTAAATTAACAGCCTTCTCTTCCTTTCTTTAAGACAATATACTGAAAAATTACAAATTACAAGTTCATGGGATTATAATAATTGTTATAGTGTAGGAAATTGTTCTTCAATTCCTGCAACACATAGAGAAACTTATTTTAACTTTTGCTGCATTGTTAGTAAAATACATACTTAAGTTCAATACTTTCTGGCATCGGGTTTTAGAAAGTGAAGTGAATTTTCAGTAAATGGTATTTTAACAGAAATGCTCATATGTAGATGAAAGAAAATATCCATGGAGTTTCACTTATTTATAGTATTATTTCCGAGAATCTTTAATGCATGAGGTGTTGTGGAGGATTCTGGTTATAGACTGTTTTTCTGATGTAAAGTTTGCATTTACTAGAATTAGAACAAAACCTGAACTTTTGCTTCAAACTCAGTCATTCAAATTTGGTTATGCATCATCAACATATTAAGTGAAGGAACATGCAGGAGAGAGCTGTGTGAGGGGATTGGATCGGAGGTTGAAAATGAAAATTGTATTTTAAAAAATTGTTTTTCAGTTCTTGCTCTCTGAGATCAGAATCCGTTTCTACACTGCTCTGCCCTACTGTCAGCGGGGAGAGGGGATAAGACTCCCACCCTGCTGGAAAATATAAAAGCCTCTTAATCTACTTGTATTAATTTGTTTTACATGCTTTGGAATGTTATCTAAGTGGAATAAGATCAGTTTGCTTTCTGCTATGTTGTGCACAGGATGCTTTGTTGGCTGTACTTAGGGCAACCTGTTGAGATCAATGCTGTTGTGCTGACTGACCGGCCCTCCCTCACATGCCTGAATGGGGGAACATCCTCCCTCAGATCCTTCCAACCCTGCACTTGTAGAAGCAAAGGCAAACATCTGTCCCTCACTGTGCTCAGACTCTCAAAGCATGACATTGCTACAACACTGTGATCAACACCTACAGAGACACACTAGTATCTTCCCAGGGTGTGTGAAATGCTCACAGTTAGTTTGCAGAGAGGAGTTGTGTCCTCTTCCATCTCAACCCCTTCATTTGTTGGCTCTCTGTATTCCTCCAGTATTATTCTTCTCCAAGATTGTCAGTAAATCAAAACAGAAAAAGAACACCCTATTTTGAACAGCTGGAGAGACAGGGGGATTTTTGCCCAATTTATTCTCTGATTCTCTTTCTGTCTTCACAGCAAGGAACTGTTTTAAAACATTTTTTCATAGTGTTGAGGTGGGAGACCTGTTGCTGATTTTTTTTCCCTGTGGCCTCAAATTATTTTTGATTCTTCTCAAGCTATGTGTCCCAGACCTCCCACTAACAAAAATATCTGTCTCTCTGTGCAAGAACTTGTAAGCTGTTCTGACAGCTGTTCTGAGTAGGAAGCATCCAGCTCGGGATGGTGGTCAAAATCTCACGGCAACCAGAACTATCTCCATCCATCACCTAAAACTGTGAGAGAAAAAACTGACAGATCATCTTCATATGGTGACTCTGATTTTTCATGCCAGGACATCATCTTTACCTTTCTATAATTTCTACTAACTTCAGAATGTCTCCGGTATTTAAAATTATTTTATTCTTTTAGGAGTCAACCTTCATGTCTTAACATCTCCGTAGTGTAGTGTTCTGATAGGACCATTCAACTCTATTAAATAGACATAAATCTATCTCTCTTGGTTTTATTTAGTTTAATATCTAGTATGAGGAGAAAAAAAAAAAAGAAGATAATATGTAAGTAGAATACCATTATTTAACTAGTAAAGCTTTTAGAAACAAAAAGTCATTCTCACATAACACTGACTGCACTTTATTTCTTAGAAGCATTGGAATATGAATGTTTATCTCTCTGAATAAAAAAACAACTTTGATATAACAGTTCTGCCATCAACACATCTGTTTGAAATGCATTTGGACAGTTGGAATCCTCTGAAGAGATTCAGAAAGTCAGGAAAAGATGACAAAACTTTATCTTGCTTTGACTTCTGAATTATGCCTCTAAGGGTGTGGGTTGTTCTTAGCCTACATTTACTGGCAGAATTAGCTAGAAAAGATGATCAGTGGGTAACACATACAGACAGAAACTGTCAGCTAGAAAAGATGGGTGTACAGAAAAGACTCATTTTCTTCAAATGAACATATTCCCATTTTACAGTGCCTAAGATGAGCAGTGTGCCAGCAACGCACAGGGGATGGGAATGAGAGCAGAAGCAGGACACCAGCTTCTGCATGAAATGCAAAACAGTAGTGGTTGTCTCTTGGAGGCTTTGCTAGGAGGCAGTGGTTCATTGGTTGCAACTCCCTCATGCTTCCCAGGATCTGCCACCTCACATCTCCAGGACAAGGAGAGGAAAGGCTGCCATTTCTGCTGAGCTGAGATTTCAGTGTGAGAGGTGACCTGGGAGTCCCGTATGGGAGATAAGAAATTATCTCTGATCAGCTGATGGATGTCAGCTGGCAGCCAGCTTCAGAGCTAACTCAGTGGGAACAGCATATCAAACCAAGATCCTGCAAGCTCTCTGAAAGGAACAGTATTTTCCTCATGCTATGCCTGTATGGAAGGAAAAAAAAAAAAAAAAAGGAATTATAAACAGAGAGATTGCCTTCTCCAAGCCTCCAAGCTCTCTTCAAATATATTTCATTTTCACAACTGGAAAGCACAGTTGAAGGCTGTAGTTCTCAGTGGTAGTCTTCTGCTGAGGAGCTCTGGAATATCTAATGTCTCCTTAATCTACCAGACGCACTGCAGGGAGCAAATTGGTTAGCTGCTGATTTGGCAGCCAACTTCCAACTCAGACTTCATGGTTGCTTTTCTCTCCTGGAAACATTTGTCTGAACTACTGGGAAATAGACTGGCCCTGGAAGGCAAGACAGTGTAGTCCAAGGCAGTTACGGCAATGGGATGTCTCCCCACCACCTCATATGGCTTCAAGGGGATGTAGCTGGTTCCCAGGCTCACGGGGAGTGCCGCTGTCAGGAGGCAGAGAGATGGAAGGTATGCACTGAAGTTATTGTTGCTTTCCAACTGATCAAACATGGAGAGTTGCACCTGATCAGCTCTTTCACTGTTCTTCATAGTATACCTCCTCTCACCCTGAACTTTTGTTGCTCACACATTTTTCGCTAAGGTATTTTTTTTAAAAGACCAAACATAAACATTTCTATACTTTGAGTCTGAGTATCTCTTTCTGAGAAAAGCTGCTTTACTTTTTTTTTTTTTTTTTGACTTAAACTTATTCCCATATAATGACATTTGATTTCTAAAAGATAGTGATTAAATGATGTGAGTGGTCAGTTTAGCAGTGATTCTATCCTCCTTCCATGACCTTTTCTAAGTTCTTTTTTGTAACCAGTTTCACTTGTCATTCAATAACTTCTTTATTATTTGCATTATTTACATATGTCTCAGTTCAAAAGCCCAAAGAAGTACTGTGACCTGTGAATCCAGATCTGGTTGAAATGTGACTTTGGAAGTTTAATAAAGAATAACAAGTTTGTAGCCAGGGTGGAAATTTGTAACAGAGTTCTTGTTTGGTGTCAGTAGATAAGGTAATAAATAAAAACAGCATAATGAAAGGATAAGCTAAAGACTTGACTAAAGTCCAAGGAAAAAAATAAAATAAAATAAAATAAAAAGTTAAAAACCCAGAACTATTTCAAAAGGCAAACTCAGGTCTTACACTTAAAACACAATAACTGGAGAGAGACATGCTGGAATAGTAACAGACTGATGCTAATATTATCTTAAGACTGAATAATTTAGGGAGAGAGATTCTGAAAAGGTTTATGGGTTTTAGTTTCAGAAGCACCTGTAAAAGGTTTTGAACTCATTAAAGATCCTAAACTTCGTAGCATCTTTTCAAACCTTCAATTTTAAGTATTCACTTTATTATTATAGACTGACTAATTTAATAATGCAAACTGATTTATACATCTAGAGTGCCCTTCTGCCTAAGGCCTATCTTGCATATTCATCTCTCTTTATTTCCTAATTCACACAAATGTTTTTTAGTTTTCAGTAAAAATGGAGTAAAAATGGTGTGAATATATGCTTCCAGTGAAACACAGCAAGTAAGGAATGAAGTTGCAGGAGCCAGGGCCTTGCTTTGGTCAGAAGCAGGAATAAGGACACAGATGGAAGCTGAGAATACCCTTCTGTTGAGTGACTACACTTAACAAAAAAATGGCACATATTGCATTTCCCATTACTAGCAGGACTGAGTTTTGGTATTGAATTTCCCTCAGAATGTCTTCAGATAGTGTGACTAATAAGTTTTCTATATTCGCGATCTTTTTAAATGTAGTTTCTTTGAGATTGGTTTCTGTTGTGGTTTAGGCATAAACAGTTTCTAGAGAGCTGTTTATCTAGGCGTGTCTTGTTATTAAGTCCCGTTTTGAACATGTGCCATGACACTCAGATATGCTGATTAAATGGTTAAAAGTATGCTAATTCACACAACATTGTAATGGGTAAATGTCTGTAAACAAATATCTGCAACAAATATTATAAATTCATTTTTCAGTAAATGCATTCTAAGAACAAACAGTCAACTGAATTAAGGAAAATTTTTTGCATTGTGGTGTAGGCAAGTGATCTCTGCAGTGGTTGGGGAACTTGCTGACAGGAGTCATGTGGAAAAGGTGAGAGTTAATGGGTACAAGTTACTCCTGAGAAGGTTCTGATTGGATGTAAGATGGAAATTTTTAGTAAGTACAATCAATCATTGGAATAATCTCCCCAGAGAAGTGGTGGATTCCCCAACATTGGACACTTCTGAGATTCAACGGGACAGGGTGCTGGGCCATGTTGTCTAGACCATGGTTTTGGGCAAGAAAAGTTTGCAAAGATGACCCTTGTGGTCCCTTCCAACTCGGTTTTCTTATATGATGATTTTATGAATCACTTTTGAAGTAACTTTGAAATTCAAAACTTGCACTACAGCTTTTTGCAGTCTAGAAAAACCATTCAAGAACAGCTCAGTAGAGGTGGAGGGAAGAGCAAGAGAGGAACGCTATGACTGTCTTTGTTTCCACTGTTATCTAGCTTAAAATAAGTATTTACCAGGTGAAATAAATTCAGAAGCCTAAGTAAAGCATTGTTGACTTTGGAGTATGGTATATTTATGGATATACCTGGTCTCTGTTCTCAATGTGCAAATTAATCAGAGGCCAGTACAAAGGCCTAAAATGTTAAGCACTTTGTAAATACAATTAAATTTGTTATAGATTCCTCTTACACTCATGATCAATAAAAGTTCTGTCCACCAGTGAATGTTTCAAAACGTCTGTAACCAGATGCAAAAAGTTGCATGTGAAGGGGAAGTGCTACTGTGGCTGAATTAGAAACATTTTACATCATTCTAGTATTGAAATAAAAGTGTTAGTAAGTTGCCTCAGGATCACTTTGTTGCCATTAATGACACAGAAAATACAACTGAAATTATTCTATCAATACTGAGTCCTAGAATCTCAGAGCTTTGACCTTCTATAGAATACATTTAAATAACTGATTTAGAAAAGTATTTTTATATTAACAGAAAAAAAAAAGCAACATCATTTATTATCAGTATGAAACATTAGGTAGTCACAATTCATAACAGAATCAGACTTCAGTTTTTCTACACAAGCTTCATGTTTGGGACTGATATTTGTCAGTGTTGGTTCTCTACTTCACTCACAGAGGGAGAGGTAATAATTTTTTTATAAGTCACACACACACAAGCTACTGAGTATCATTATTGCTTTACATGTTTGTTTGTTGTTGTTTTTCTCATGAAGCCAAATTTGAAATTCTGTCTATTTTTAAGCTACTGTCTACAAATACTACATTGCATTATTTCTATTGTTATGTGGTCAGCACAATACTGACTCACAGAGTAGTCACTGTGCCTGATGTTGATAATAAGTAAATAATGTCCACAGTAATAAATGTTTGTGGGGACAAGACTCTTATTATAATATGATTTGGGTTTGCAATACATATTCCATAAGAAAAGGTCAGTGAAACATATTGTTTTGTTTTGGTTTTTTTTTAGCAAATAATTCTTGTCGTTATCAGGAGACCCCTAGAGTCAAGAAAAACAAGTCTGTAGTAGGAGATAGGGAATTACATTTTATCATTTCCTACTTGGTTGTAATCTCTGCCAGTGAAGGGTCCTGCTAAGGTCTCCAAGAAAATTATTTGAGAGACAATTATACTTGCTGTACTTATTCTGTCAGCATTCCAGTTCATCATGTAAAAGATATTTGTACACAAATATATGTGCATTGTCCATTTTGCTCGACACAACCAAACATTCTTTATTCCTGTCTCAATAGTAGTATAGTCAAGATATCCCAACAATTTATCATAGGTCAGGTTTCCTACACTGGGGGCATAAGGTATAAGACATGGGAGGATTTCTCCAGTGAAGCACATCTTCCGTACAAGGTTCAAGTCTCAACACAACACTGTTGCAAGCATGGCAGCTGTATGGACTTTTAGAGGTTACTACCACCCTGCCTCCAAAGTTTTTATAATTAGTAAAAGGTGAGGCTAGCTATGCACAGAGGAGATACAGCTTCTCCACTGATATTGGCACAATCTTTCAAAACACTTCCATGTCAAATAAACACTTGGCAACTGAGGCCTGCAGAGACACTGGAAAAATTAGTTCTGAAACTGAACAGCAAATCCTAATTCCCAAATAAAGAGGTGTGGGTAGCCTGGACCAATATTGCCACATGAAATAATGCCAATAGAATAATTGTGTGGGGTTTTGTTTACTTGTTTTGTTTTGCTTTGTTTTGTAATGGGTCCTCAGAGGATTCCAATATTCCTCAAAAGCAATGTAAGTTTTCTTGGGTAACTGTAATATTCATAATTTCATGATCACTGACTGATAAATGTTGGTCAAGAGTTTCCTTTTAATTCACCTCCTGGGTTTATGGAGCACTGAGAAGCGCACCAGGTTTTGGGGTTTTGGAAGCGAGTCTGCAATGCCCACTGTGATTCAGCAATTAGAAATTCAGCTTTGTTGTTTTTGTTGTTATTTTTCTGGGAAGAAAATGTGTTTTGATTTTTTCACTGAATTCAGGACACACTAATCAAATAATCTCCTCTGGAAAAAAAAAAAAAAGGTCTTCATTTAAATTCTTAAAAATGCTTGCCCCATCCCCTACATAATCAAGATCTTGCCAATCTGCTTTCAGCATGGAAATAGTTTGAGCCTACCATCTGCCTGAAGCAACTTCAGTTGCCATGTTGCACATCCCAAGTGTCTTTGTTGAGCACTCCTGGAGTATTTTAGAATGAGGATTCTCAAATGTTGGTAGTTAATGAGATGGGAGACAGCAAGTTAAATCCTTATTCCAGATAAACATTAAATCAGTGGGAACTGATGTCTGCTGCCTCTCTAATAGCTCTCTCAGTCATGTGGAAGATGTTTCACTCTTCACGATGTCAAAGAAAAATTTGAGAGCAGGTAAGAAGAAAAGATGTTCTAGTCTAGTTTTGATTACTTTGATTTCCAGTGCCTGACGTACTATTTTTTAATTACTGGAAATACTGTAAGCATGAAAAGAAAATATTGTGTCCTATCCTTTGACCAGTTAAGGTGACTTACTCAAATTGCTGCCTCCTCCAGTGCTTTATTTCCTTTGCTTTTTCATGTGTCATACTTACTTTAATATATCATTCAAAGAAAAGTTTGTTTAGTTGTTTGTTTTTCTTTTCTACAAACAGTCTAAATAAGTACATTGAGAGAGAAACAAATCTGAAGTAATTTTATTTTTTTTGAGCTTGGCAGCCTTTATGTTCATCACTCCTTTTATTAGCTGACAATTACCTTTTTGGTGATGTAGAAATAAGAGCAATTGGGTGGGACAAATAGTTGGTTTTGGCTTATGCATAGCTTCTATACATGAAAAATGTCACAGAATGAAAGTAGGACTGATAGATTATGGGTAAAAACAATTATTGTACATACAAGACTAAGAATATTTTTCCTTTTTTTTTTTTTTAATCAAGTCTGAAGTTAGTGAAAAAGGTTTGATGAGTGTCTATAATTGCTTCATTTGTTAAAAGCTGTTGTAAATTATTCCAGCTTTGAGAAAAAATGGCTTGCCAATCTCCTGTTTTTTGTTCCCTCCCTCTGCATCCATTACCCACTTCAAGGTTTCCACTTTCTCTGCTAGGCAAAGTGTCAAGAAGCCAAGGGAGTTAAACAGGGCTGCTTAGTTCTGCTTCTAGGCTAGTGTCAATTGCAGCTCTGGAAATCAGCCCTTTGTGCTCTTACTGTCTGTAATGGTTATGTTCAAAACAGCTAATGTCATCGTGTTATCAACTTCATGTCAAAGAGACGTGCTTCAAAACAGGTACCAGGACTGAGCATGCTTGTTCGCAGTGACAAGCAAGTAAGCAGAATAATGTCTTCATATCTTTCTGTTTTATTTTCTACCTTTACATTAAATTATTTTTTAGTCAAAATATGTGTTTCTTACCTTTGACAGGATCACATACTGCTGTGTAAAATATCACCTGCAAGCAATCTGTGTCTTTATGACTCACAGTGGAAACCTTCTTATGTATCAAAAGAAAAGTAACATTATGAAAGAAATGAAATATGGTGTTACTTTGGGTGTCTCCATAAGACATATTTTTTCTTAGGGTGTTTTAAAAAATATTTAAAATATTAATTCACTTATTAAATAATTTATTTTAAAATATTTAAAAACATTATTTTAAAAGCTTGCAAGTAATATTTTTATGTAACTTTCTATTACTTTGGATGATACATACTACAATGAGTATATTTTTATTGCTTTATTTCTTCACAGATATTTCATTGATCATAACACAGAAGAAGATAGTTATTTCACCATTGATGCTAGTACTGGGACCATTAAGACTGCCAAGATCTTTGACAGAGAGGAGACCCCTTGGTACAACATCACAGTGGCTGCTTCTGAGATAGGTAAATAATACATTTGGCACACAGTATTAAGAAAAAAAAAAAGGAAAATAACAATTTTCAGGTTTTAAGAAACACTATATTGAGATGTTATGTTCTTTTTACTACCATGGGTGTTTTTCAGCCAGTGATGATAAAGGAGAATTTTCTCTGTGTTTGTAAATTCCTGAATTCCAGAGATCAAACAGACAAAACCTCATGTGCCTACGCGATTCCATCTCTGTAAATTTATCATGTTTTTCTGTATGTGATAGAAGGCTGCCACTTTACCTAGGAACAGTTCCAAGCATCCAGTGTCCTGAAATCAAAAGATTGTCACATTTGTGTTTCATATTTCATATATATTAGAAGATAACACTATATAATACTGAGAAATTCATCCTTCCATCTTGTATCTGCTCTTAACAATTTTTAGTGAATTGGATGTTAAATATGCCAATATTAATTTATATCTGACAGGTACCTAGTAGTTGCTGATTATCAGGGTATACCTCTGGCCTTTTAACAGGCAAATTGTCAAGTAAAGGTACAAAAAATACTTGCCCATGCATTTGAAAGGCCTTGAAGTCTGATGCATTTCCATTGCCTCAGGTAAGTCCTGCAACAGTCTAGAAACATCTGACTCAGTAGTCTCAGATGTATATTTTTACACGAGGCAAGTACAGTTTAAAGAACATTGCAGTTAACCTTTAAAATACAGGGTCTTTATTTTGGCACAGTCAAAGTTTTAAAGCTGAAGAACTCAACGAACCAAACAAAAAAAGTCCTAACCTAGATCAATAGATCCAGTCCTGCTAAGTACTCTTTGTGATAATCTCTTTCAGTGGCAGTGATTTTGAACAACGCTGTGAACTACTTATATATATATTTGTTTGTGTGTGTGTGTGTATTCCATCATTGCCAGACGATGTGACACAGGTTTTACCTGTAACAAGTGTCACTGACATTACTGAGCCACCTCAGCCTCCTCTCTTTTCATTTGTTTCATGTTCAGATTAAAAAGGAATCTGTTCTGCCACTGCATCACTAGCACACACTACAGAATTGACATATTGCAAATATTTCATAAGGACAACATTTTTTTGAACTAAGTAAATTTTTATTGTAAATAGCAAAATCTAGAGTTTGTGGTTAGCCCTTTAAAAAAGGTAATGACTGATAGTTCAGTGTGTTTGATGGTGTCTTCATATATTATGTGTTATTTCAATGCAGCATGAAATAAAATGTAATTTAAGCCTAATCATAAGCAGGTGGATAGTGTTAATTTGAACTGAGATTTGAAAGCAAGATTGAGCCATACTACAAAAAGAAGTAGTCACTAGTCTTTTTGGGAAGCCATCCAAATGTGATTATTTTGCAGAAATAAATCTCAATACCATTAAACTTAAATGTAGCTTTCTACACATTATTTATTTCATATAGGCAAATGAGTGGTAGTACAAGTACCATGCTGAGAGAATGGTAGGGAGAATGAAGAAGGATTATGTTTATAACTAAAAGAGAATAGAAAGACTAATGAGGATGAAATGGTTGGGAAGGTAAGTAAATCTACAATGTCAGTCTGAAAAACAATTTGTTTATGAAAGAAAGGAAGAGGAAGCAGTTAAGAAAAGATGGATAGCAGGCTGACTGACAAGCAGCCTAAATTGTGGGCAGCCTTTTCTTGTGTCCACTTCTTCGGCCATTTCTTTACCTACCGTAATTTGAAAATTACAACCCTTCTGTATTCTTCCAAATCCATCATGAATTCAGTAATTAACTCTCGATGAAAGGAGGAGTATCTGTTGTGTATACAGATACAAGGCCAAAACTCTTACATCAAGTGCTGTCTATCCCAGGCTTTTGTATCATTATCTTTCAAGTCTGTGCACAAGGAATTGCAGAGCTGAGACTAAAGCTGAAAAATAGGTAGAAGGCTATGACCAAAATATTATTTAGCTGTGAGGGTGGCAGTTGTTAAGTTCATTTGGCATGGAAAAAAACATCTGTAGCTTCTGACACCATTTTCTTAGCCAGGAACACAGCAGAATCTGCAAGGCCCAGAAAGATTGAACTGCTTCAACAATAAGAGGTGCTCTGCTGAAATAATGCCATGGTTATAGTTAGTTTCTTGAAGTGTTTTCCTCTCTTGACTTTATGCTATACTACACTAGATTTTCTATTGAGGAATCTTTGGGGCAAGGGGAAGGACTACAAATTGGTGATAATAGGATTTTAAAATATTGTTTCATATAGAATTATTCAGATTTCATTAGCTTGTTTGAATTATTTGAAAAAGTTTATAAAAGAGTATTTGAAAGAAGGAGATACAATTTGCTTAGCTCTATTTAAGGGTTTTGACCAAGTCTTTGATAAGAGTAATAGAAATAGGAAAATACTGAGCAAGTGCACAAAGTTTTATAATAAAAGAAAGACTGATTTAGAGGAAAGAAATACAGTCACAGTGAATGGTTGTTTCTTTGAGAGTGGAAAAAGTTAAGGCTGAGCTATTTTAAGGAATAGTGTAGGATCTGTCAATTAGAATTCTTTGTAATGACAGCACACAATGATAGGAAGTGACTCAGATTCCCAGACAACCTCCTTAGTTGTTAAGAATTAAGAAAGACTGAAAGAAACTCATGTAAGAACAAGACACATTGAAGTATGGACTAGATAAATGAACGATGAAGGGGACTGAAAATTGTCTTAAATGGCAGGCTCAAAGGGTTGTGATCAGCAGCCCAAAGTGCAGCTGGAGGCCAGTCACTAGTGCAGTACTCTCAGGGGATGATACTGGATGCAATACTGCTTAATCTCTTCATTAATTACCTGGTTGATGGGAAAGAGTGCACTCTCACCTAGTTTGCAAATGACACAAATCTGGAGTAATAGCAGATACAACAGGGGGTCATGCTGCCATCTAGAGTGATCTTGACATGCTGTAGAAATGGATGAAAGGGAACATTAGACATTTCAGCTATAGGAAATGAAGAGTTGGGCACCTCGAGAGGAATAACCGCATGCACCAGTACACAACATTCCCACCCAAGTTGGTGTCATCTACAAACTTACTGAGAGTGCACCCGATCCCCTCAAAGAAGGCTCAGAATGAGCTTATTAGTGTCTTTAAGTATCCGATCCCTATCAGAGTAAAGAAATGAGTAAAGACTATAGAATCATAGAATGTTCTGAGTTGGAAGGGACCCACAAGGATCATAGAGTCCGACTCCTATCCCTGCATATGACAACTGCACAGTTTGCACCATTTGTCTGAGAGTGCTGTCCAGTCTCTTCTTGAATACTATCAGGATTGGGGCCGTGACTGCCTCTGTGTGGAGCCTGTTCCAGTGCCCCACCACCCTCTGTGTGAAGAACCTTTTCCTAATGTCCAACCTAAACCTCCACTGACACATCTTCCTGCCATTGCCTCACGTTCCGTCATTGGTCACCAAAGAGAAGAGTTTGGCACCTGTCCCTCCTCCTCCCCTTGTGAGGGAGCTGTAGACCATGATGAGGTCTCCCGTTAGTCTTCTCCTCTCCAGGCTGAACAAACCAAGTGACTTTAGACACTCCTCATACATCTTCCTCTCCAAACCCTTCACCAACTTCACAGCCATCTTCTGGACACTTTTATATCCTGTGGTAGCCAGAACCTCACACAGTGCTCCAGATGAGGCTGCACAACTGCAGAGTAGAGGGGAAAGATAAGCAGAGATGAGGAAAGACTTATCTGAGTGATATCCAGTTAAATGACAGAAGGCAAAGTACACAAAATGAAATTCAGAAAATTACATTTTAACATTTAAAAAAAGTTTTTGCTATGGGATTGGTCAAAAATTGGGACAGGTCACCTAGAGAAGCTGTGGAGTATCTGTTAAAGATATTCAAAACCCAGTTGGACAAGGGCCAAGGTGAGGGACACTAGCTGACTGAGCTTTAAGCAGAGGATTTGGACTTGCCAATCTATGGAGGTGCCTTCCAACTTCAACCATTCCATGATTTTGCGATATTTGGAACTGTGTATTGAATGTGGAGAAGAAAAAGGGTGACTGTTTCTCACATATAGTGATGCATTCTCAGATAAAATAGGTGGCTGTAAAAAGAAATGTGGGTGATTCAATTAAGGTTTCTCTATAGTATATAATAGTGCTGATAACAAAAGGAACAATAACTGCAAAACCTCAAATAACAGCCTCTGCAAGAAAAAGGTGGCACTAAAATAGAAATGGGTGGACTTCTGGCACTTCCAAAGCCAGTTTCAGTTGGAAAAATAAAGATATACCTCAAGTTATTCAAAGCAACGCTGCAAATAGGACAAATAATAGTATCCTTGAAGCCCTTGTGCTTGCTAAGAAGGAATAAAAGCTGTGGGGAGAAAGAAACACTGATGATTCAAGGAATCAGAGAATGTCTTGATTTGAGATCAAAGTGAGGATTATAGTTTTTGCTAGAAACTACTACTTAGAAATATAGTAAGAAAAACTGTGTAAAGAAACTCCTTTCAGGTATTAATTCTAACAACTGAACTGATCGTGTTCAGTATCTGCTCAACAGACAGAGAGCAAAACAGCTTCTAGATATGGCTTTCAGGTGATGTAAACATCAAGAGATTACTGGGATCCATAAAGTACAGGACATTTACATGGATGATAAGAATATCTGTGGTTGTAATAAGAAACGTGAGTTTTTTTGAAAGCAAGGTAAGTACTTATCTTTTGGGGGAGATCCAAAAGTTTGTGTTTCAGAGATTTAGAAGATACTTTCTGTCGGGAAATTTTCACATTTTTCTCTTATGAAGGTGGTAAGTGTGTAAGTGTGTAAAACACATTTATAGGTCTACCAGTTCACTGATCTTTTTGGGATGAAGTTGCAGTGTTTCTGAGTGTCTCCAAAATCCTCTGCAACGGCTGAGAATTGAAAAGCAGATAATTGCCCACTATTTACCAAAAAGATCAATTTGAATGCAATGAATGCATAAACTTATTTTTGAAGGGTCCAGAAAGAGTTGTTAATCTGTAAAGCTTTGGAGAAGCTGCAGAGAACAGGAAAACTGAAATAACACGATACCTGCCAGGTTCTGTCGGACAACCCAGACTTAAAGAAATGCTAGCAAGAGGTAGTAAAAAATGACCATATGAAAGGATATTGTGCAGACAGAGCTTTCATCCAACAGTGTATTAGAAATAAAAATATTAAAGATACATCATTATGCAATTGATTTTATGGACAAAGCAAAAATCTCCAAGGCTGTCAGACATTATCAGATATTGGGGAAAACCCACCAACCAACCAACCAACCAACCAACCAAACAAACAAAAACCACAAATAAACCAACAAAACCCCACAAAGACATTTGTCTTTGTTTATACACCTTCTGTATCTACTTCTCCATGCATATTCCTCGTACTAGCTTCAGGGAATAAGACACCAAAGTGTTGAGTTAGAGCAACACCTCATTTACAAAATATTAAATACCCTGTGATGTGGTATTGAAAGGATCCCAGGAAAACAGAGTCAATAAAATAACAACAAAAGCAATCTTTCAGTGATATTTTCATAGAAGGCAAATAAAACTTGTTCAGAATTAAAATATGTTAAATGGCAGGAGAGCTCACAAGAATGAGAGTTTGGAACAGCTAGCTTGCAAGAACTAGGTTAAAAACATGAAAGTGCAGGTGCTAATTATAACATAAGCAGTTTTTTTTCATCAATAAGTTTTGGTAGAAACAGAAACAATAACAAGAAAGACAGAATTATGCAATTCACAGGAAAACAGGATACACACAGAGAAATAATGGTTTTCAGCAGTGACATATAAAACCTCTTGAGATTTTGAATAAATATTGAAAGCCCTATAATTACATTAAACAAACAGATAAAGTACATAATTAGAATGAGGTGCAGTTGTATATTTTCTTTAGGTGCACAGGGATATTGCTATCTCATATTGCCATCAGCCAACAGCAAGTTATAAGAAGAATTTTTCAGTTCTCTTTCCTGATTTATGGTTGCATTGCAGCAGAAAAGGCATTCTTAAGATTGTGGTAGAGGATGAAAATATGTTACTTCAGACAGCACTACATGAGACTGTCATATGAAGACTAAGAACAGAAGATAGAATTAAAGTGTAAGCAAAATAAACCTGTCAATGCTATCAAGAGGCATACCGATTTATTTTTTAAAAAGTAAAATCAAAGGATAAAAATACACAGTTTATTTCTGTTTATTTTGAAATGCATGAAAACAACATATGCATTGCCTGAAGGAAATGAGTCTAAGGAGCAGTATCTTCCTGGCATACAGCACTGAAAGAATTAAAAAAGAACAGGAATTGATGACATTTTATTTTCTCCATCTAAACTTTTTCCCATAATCAAGAGTATCTTTAATGCCTTGTGACAAATAGTTAATTTTTGGAAAAATGAATCCTTTTTCAAGATCTGAAAGTAATCTAAATCAGAACAAACTGCTGTAACAGTGTTATAATTTCAAAACTCTTTGTATCTGAGGGACAGGAGGATTATTTTTTTTTACTATTATTATTATGAGCAAGTTTGTTGCTAACTTTGTCTTTTTTTTTTTTTTTCCTTATTTCACTGAATATAAAATTTCCTCATAATGCTTTTCTGTCTTTTTTTTTTTTTTTCAAAACTCCTGGGTTTTTAACAATACAGGGTACACTTCAATAATGAAATTCACTCATTTTTTTAACATCAGTACAGGGTAATTTTGTCTTATGTGTTGTTTGCTACTTTTATGATGATTTCTATAAGTACCTTACAGAACCAGACCTAAGAGTGTTACTTTAAACCATGCCCCCACCAAGAAAAAAATCACATATGTTCTTCATCTTTGACCTCACATTCTGCCTGCTAGCTTAGTTTCAAAGGGTTTTCATATTGGTAACAATTGCTTTATTTTTCCAAGAAACAGAATCTACCACAAATGAATTTCCCTAGATGTGGACCACATTGAAGTAGTTTTTAAAAACTACAAGGTCTGAGTTTTAAGACGATTTTACCCATGAAGTAGTGAGAATTGGATATCTGACATCTTCTCAATGCTGAGAGCTAGACACAATACAGGTACCCTGTACAAACTTTCAAATGATATACAGTTTATTTTTAGCCTTCATAATACAGTTTATTTTTAGCCTTCATAACTTGTTTACTAATGGACCATAAAATCACAATAATACAATTTGTAGCAGAATGCCATTCTCTTACATGTATTTATCAATGCAATAAGGAAAACCTACACAAAACTATTAAAAAAAAAAAAAAAAAAGAGTTGTTGAAAGGCAGCTAGTTCTCCATCCTGCTCAAGAAGTAATGATCCTAATTTCAAGTTCGATGCTTATTTCCCTGTTTATCTTGGTTTAGTCATTGACTTCTAGGCTTGATGAGTTTTCTTCTCCTCTGCTTCTTTGAGGAAAAGTACAATGAAGATATTCCTATGTTGTCATGTGAAGATGGTGTAGGGATTTGCTCTTGACTACAAAAGTGGGTCTCAGAAGAAGACACAGTCTTTGGGATTACATGACATTTCTCTGTTCAGGGCTTTGTAAATCAGTACCAGAATTTCCAAACGGACATTTTTGGCAACAGAACCATTATATTTTGATCTACTCAGGAGGTGAGCACTTGTGTTGTCTATGAGCTCCAGAATTTTGCTTGCATTAAGGCAGAGGAAATCGCCAACTTGAGAGTGCTAAATGTTTTAAGTGCAGTGCTATTATTACTACTATTGCTCCTGTTGCTACTACTGCTACCACTACTAGCATGATCCAAGAGAACTGATCAGTGCTTTCACATTTGTGGTTCTTAGTGAGAAGTCATATTTTTCCACAAGAAAAAATAAAACATTTTCTAGCCAAGTTCAAATAACAATATATAAAAGCACCCTTACCCTAAGAAAGGATAATAGAAACCTACACTTACTACTAAATCCTGCATAATTTTCTCCTTGTCAGAAAATTTAGTTTATCACGTATACACCATCCTGAATTAAACCCATTATTTCCTGAATATTACCACTCTCACATATTAGACATTCTTTCTTCGTGTTAGCTCTGCTTCCTTAGGATGTTTTAACCTTCCTAGATCTATGTTTTGTCTTCTAATGTGTCAAAACTAATTATTCATTAGAGAAGTGTGATGAATGCTTTCTACTTCTCTTTACAAAAGTATCGGAATAGATTGTTGAACTTCCTAAGTATTGGCTTGCCCCATAAGATCTGGAAAAGGTGTCAAAATGAGAAAAAAGTGGTTACGATGCAAAAGCATAGACATTTATTCTAGTCCTAAGCTAGGTGAAGATTTTTCATTCTAGATCGTGAAAACATGTAAAATTATTTCATTTTTTAGTAAAATCTTTCACCCTTTAAAACTAATTCAGAGGGTCTCTGGGTTAAATTATTCACTCAGCTTTCATAATAACAACTGTTGAACTATACCAGCCTAACAAACAAACAAACAATAATAATAATTTAAAAAAAGAACAAACCCACGAAAAAACACAACACAAAAGACTTGATGTCAGGACTGTTGTTCTGAATGTCATTCAGTTAGAATTTATTTTCATAAAGGCCATAGGAATTTCATTAAAAAAGAAGTCTCAGACAACAGTAGCTATATTAAAAATCTTCCTTCTTAAATAGGGTTTTTAAAGTTTGCCCACAGAAAATAAGTGGAAGAGGAGATTCAAGACATCACACTAGCTGCTGATAGGGACTTCTGTAAGTTTGCAGAGGATGTGCTGGTGAAGGGGATGCTATTCAATGAAATTAATTTACTTAACATACATTTAGTATTCTTGCAGAATAACTATTTATTCTGGGAAAAGCCTCAAGCATAAGAAAGCAAGTCCCTAACGTAGGTGAATCAGAGCAATGTTTCTGCTTCAGTTATCCCTTAGAACAGTGAGCATTCACTTTTAAAAATCTACTCTGGAGGCAAAATACTAATAGGATGTAGAATGGATCTGGCTATTTTATAATGTGCAAGCCTGAAATATATGTCAGCACTGATTATCTTAAAACTGGAAATCTGCCTAACTGCCACAATAAATTTGTCTAATTAACAAATACATATTCTTAAAAGGACAAGTTATTAGTGTGTTTGGATATTGCAGATGAGTTGTACACCTGTAAAAGATTGGAGTTTGTATTTATTTTATGATAAAACAGTAAAATCAAATCTTAAAAAACAAACAAACAAACAAACAAACAAAAACACAAAAAAACCCACAAAAACAACAAACAAACAAGAAACAACAAACCAAAAACAGAACCACAAAAATTTGCAAGGTCACAATTCTGATTCTTATTCTCTTCCCACAGTATAAACTGTGCTATTGTCTTCCATGCACATCTATAATATGTAGCATACACAGTCTGACAAACTTCAAGAATGTTTTGGTAAGTGGTGTTAAAATTATACATTGCCTATTAGCATTTTGTAGAGAGGAAGTTGTCAACATGGAAATTTTTCTGCAATTCTCCACCATACCATGAGGTAACTTCTTCCTGAAAGATACAAATAGTATTTTGTGAACTGAGAACTCTTTTGTACTGATAAGGTATTTATGAATTATTTGTATTGCAAAACAGTGGCAGATCAAATAAAGGTCAATTCTCTGAATCTCCATGAAATCTCTGTGAAAATAATGCAAATTTAGCAGACTAGAGTAAGATTGCACTGGGTAGTATTGACAGACATACAGGGGGACACCATCTAGATGGGCCAAAGTAAACTGGTACACTGTATTGAAACAAAAGTATTTACCATTTTTTCCTGCCATACATTGGACTAAAAAGTTTGATTTTCCTTCCCAAATATCTATTCCAAACATGCCAGACCTACAGAACAATTATTTATCTCTGATACCCTCTAGTACCCTGTGCCCTTCCTGATTTTTTGCTCCCTTCCTCTTAGATGTGTTATTCCTCCTTATATCTTTGAAGAGAGCCCTGTTTTGAGCTGGAGACTGGACCACTGGCCTCCAGAAAACCCTTTCAACTAAGATTTTTCTGATAATCCCAACTATTTTTGCTTTATGATACATTGTACTGAAACAAAAGTTATTTACCACTTTTTTGCCATACATTGGACTAAAACTTTAAGACCAGTGTAGTTAATGAATCCAAATTGATTTATTCCTCCTTAACCCTTTACTGTGATCTCTGCCTTCTGTGTCCTTTATATGCTCTTGTGTTCTCTCTCTTTGCCTGATTTAATCTATACCACTTTCTTGTTCGCATACCTAACAAACTATGTACAAAGGGCCTCCTGCACAAAGCCTCAATAATAAAACTCCCTTGAGTTGCAGATCACGTCTGGATCATTTATTGCTAGATATCATGTCCTGTAATTGTAACTACAGGATTTTTGTGATTGGATTGTCTGATAACATTGACAGATGAAGTTGCCTAAATAAGTTTGTAAGCTGTATTTCAATGAGGAATAAGAAATATTCAATCTCTATTGCTGGTGATGTCTGCACAATCTCCTGGCCTACCTCCAGGGAAGGATCAAACATCTTTTTGTGTTAATACTCATATTGCAAAGGGTCTCCTGGAGAGAAGTTTGCTTCCTTCAGTAATAAGAGTAAAAGTAGATGAATGGTTCCTTTCTCCCAACTGTTTAGTGAACAGCTAAGTGTCATTCTTCCTCATCTTCACTTCATATATTCCAGGCACTTAACGTTCCTCGAAGTTTTCCACTAGAAGTGTTTTCTACATAGCAGTGGAAAGCCTCAGCCTTATGTGAACATTATTGAGATTGCCTACTTCAGTGCCTTAGTTCACCTGTTATAAAGTTTTGTTGGGAAAACTGTTTTGAGGGAAAATTGAAAATACTAACAATCGAGGAAAGTTTAATCAAGAAAATGGAATTTTTAAGTCTATAAATGTCTTCTGAGTGTGTTTTTATAACTTCTAATGTTAATGTTAATTGGGAATAGAGGTTTCTATATTATCTCAATTAAGTCTTCCTTTTCTGCTGACTTCTTTTAATCTCCTTTCTATTCCCATTTTATGAGAATAATTGACTAAGTTCCAAAAGTGAAATAAAATCATCACGTGAATGTAGACCTATTAGTTAAAAAGAGAGTGTAAAAAATCTGAAGACAACTTCTAAGCCCCAAGCTTTTTGACTAGTATCTCAGGTAAAAACGGAGAAGGACAAATCTCTTTGTGAAAAGAAACTTCAACGTTCTCGAATACCCTTTCATTGGGAGGCTACATTACTGATGACTTTGAATCTAAATATGTGTCTAATCAATGTCGTTCAGAATTCTGAGCAGAAGCCATTAAAGGTGTGACAAATATAAGGCATTTTACAAATGACCTGTTTGACAGACACATGATGTGGATAAATCAAGAATAAAATGACAAAGGAGAATGAGGTTTAGACTACTCATGTTTCTGTCCTTCTCTTTTTTTCTTTTTTCATGAACACACACAGGAATATGCACCTCTAAAATGTCAATCTGTAAGACCCCATTCTTCCATCCTGTTGTGTTTGAAAAAAAAATTACTTTGCTGTTTTCTACTTATAGTTTCATTTAATTTGTGAAAGTAAAATGAAGTTTGTCATCTAACGGACTGATAATTACACAGACCTCACAAGACATATTTTAACTAATTATAAAAAGTTCTAATACATAGTTCTTTCAACAAAATAATGTTTTCTTACCATTTAGTGGTAAAAACAAGGGAATTACAGATTAAAATATTTTTTTCCTGTTTTATCATGTGTATTCTCATTGAAAGGATTCTATTTATTGTGCTTTTTGAAGGTGAGTTATTTCTGAGGGTGAGCTCTCACACAATTACAGATCATAGCCTAAGACACCATTAATTAAACATTATTTTCTTACTGGTATGTCAGTGCTAAAGCAAGACTTATTAACTATTATACTTCATGCAATAGCATAATAACTTTTGAGGAACCTGAACTCAAGCCTGGGAAAGGTTTACATGTGTCTATGCTTTCATATTTTCTTATTATTTTGCTATATTATCTCCTAAACTCATTAAGGGACTGAGAAAAATATTTTTTAAAATGTATTAAATTTTATTCAATACTGTGATGACACTTTCACATTTGTTACAAAGCCTAGCATACGGTGTGATAGTATGCCATAACTCCAACAGCTTTCTCCCACTTCAAGAGTAATGTGCATTTATATTTATGTATAACAGTGGCTTAAGACTCATACTATAATTTCTATTTTTTTAATTATTATTATTTTTCAAAACAGTTGATGAAGCACAGGAAACAACACTTTCAGTAGCTTGTTACCTAAATTTCTGCAGCTGTATCTTGTTCTTATCTGGTTGTTGTGTTAAGAAACCATGTTTAAATTGAAGATGTCATGAAATATTGAATATTTTGAATACCTTCTTCTGTATTTTGCAGACAATCCTGAGCTAGTGAGCCATGTTCCAGTTGGTGTTAGAATCCTGGATGTCAATGACAACCCTCCAGAGCTTGTCAGGGAGTATGATGCAATCGTCTGTGAGGATTCAAAGCCTGGTCAGGTAACTCTCACAGTTCTCATTCTCCCAGTGACAAAGAATAATTATTTTATTTGTTAATGCCACATATGTAACAAGTTTGATTTGGGGAAGACATGTCATGATTCTTCCTGATTTCATTATCGTATATCATATTTGATTCAACTTTAAAGCTGTATTAGGTTGACGGGAAAAGATCTGGGAATTTGTTCAATATATCTTTCTTGTTACTGCAAAAAAATTCCAAACTAGCTTCAGTAAAGACAGGCAAAACTTGAGTATTGTCAGGTAAGTGGTGGAATTTGACACATCACTCTCCTGAACAAAATGGATGAAGCAGATTTAACACCTCTCATCTAAGGGCCACATGTTAGCAAGGTTTCAAATACAAGTCAGTGAAACGGCTGATAAACATGGCCATGATCCTAACTTTTTGTATGTTGATTGCCCCTGTCTGGGCAGGGTCATTATGGAAAATATGTTGAGCAGATCTTTCACAGCTCTGAGCATGGGGTCAGAACTGAATCACATTCCAATCACTGTTCCTGTGATTGAAGCACTTCATTGCAGTCTGTAGTCTGGAGATTTTACCAAATGCCTTTGCTTTTGGGGTAGACTGAGCTTTTTTTACCCAACACTATGCTTGTTTTGTGTTATTACACAAGTTGTAAGTTGCAATTGTGAGCACATATATTTTCTGAGAAATATATTACTAATGATAACAGTTTTCTTATGAAATATTTAAAAGCAGTGTATATAAATACATTGTGACATATTTCTATTTTTAATGTTGAATCTATAAAAATGTTGTACTTCATCAGACTATAGGATGACCCAAGTTATCTTGACTCTAACTGCAGCCAGAAGCTGACACCTAAAGAGCAGTATAAGAACATGGCAAGCATGTGTGAACATCCATCCCTGTTCTCAGACTGTTTGCAAATAATTTCCTGATGCAAGTATGGTTTCTCTGTTTTTAATAATCCTTTAACAACCATCTCATATGAATATGTCTAGCTTTTCCTACTTTTCCTACTTTCCTAGCTTTTCTTCTTAGTTTTCTCTTCCTTTCCTAGCAATTTCAAACACTGACTTTCCTTTTTAACCACTAGTAAGCACTGAATGCAAAAAACTGCCTACCTTAACACCAATATTATTAGAAGTAATGGTCAGCTCAGAGATTGTCATCACATATGTGAAGTTAAGACTATGTCTATGGATGATGAATTTCACCTCTCTTTGTATTGCCTAGCTACTGAGTATTGGAAGGTCTTTATTGTCAGACCTTCCTCTTAACTTTCCTGCTGCAAGAACCTCCCCTCTTATTTCATGACTGCATAGTTTTCTCCTGTGCTCTTATTGAGACACCTCACTCAGAGCCTTTGAAAGTCTAAGTAGGACTGTCTATTAACTGAATATCTCTTACTAACATGCTTATTAAAGTAAAAATAATGTTCTGAAAACCTCAAATAAAGTCAAATATAGAAGAATTGGAACTTGTAAAAGATTATTTAAAAAAAAAATAAGAAAAAATCTCTTAAGAATTAATTGCAATTGCTTTCAACATATTCTGATATTTTTAAAATTATATATTTCAACAGTAATTGTTAAATAATTGTTATAATTAATAATAACCTAAAACATGCAGTGAAGCTAGCTCAGAAATGCTCTGTTTGCTGGGGTTTCTGAGTAGCTAATATTTTTTATTAGCAAAGTTTTAGTTCTCTAATAGTAACTTTGCAAATGGAAATTTATAAGAGAGGTATTTAAAAGATAAAATAAAATTTATTGTAACAGCATTTACTCCTGATTTGGTTCAATGTTGTGTTTCTCTCAGAGCTACTGTAGCAAGTCTTACAGACTGTTTTTTCACCTTATTTTTTCCTCCATAGTCCAATTTATTTATTTACTTAAAAAAAAAATAAAAATTAAACTCATGGACTTTAGTGCTTAAACGAATGTCTCTGAGACATCTCAAAGAGAAAATGCTTGTGGAAAGATGGTAATTCTCACACTGAAGTGACAGCTTTATTCCCTTAGCAGCCACCTTGTTGAGAAGATCAACTGTCTCCAACAGCTTCCAGGTGAAGTCTGATAGATATTATATATTAAAGTAGATAAAGCATCTGTGATTTGATCTTAGATGGCATCCAGACATGGAGAACTCTGGCTTCTAGATGTATACTGACTTTGTGAATGATTTTGAAATTTAGCCAATGTAAGAAAATGAAATTTTGCAATCTTCCATGAAATGAACTGACAAAAGAAATTTTCCTTTGCTTCACATGCAACTTGTTTTATTATTTTTAAGACAATGGGAGCAAATAGAGATGTTTAAAACAAACAAACAAACAAACAAAAAACAATGACAACAAAAACCACAAACCCACCAAGTTTAAATGCTTTGTTCTGGGAAATTAAGGAGTGAAACGTTGATAGTTTTCTGAATGTTTCCAACTTCAATGTTTGTCCTGGCAGAGTATGAATCTGTTAAAGTATCTGACTAGATCTGCTAGTCTTATTCACTATAGTTCTCCAAATATAACATTTTTTTTTTCTGGGTGCTTTTCAGGGGAGTAACAGAAATAGTTGTGATAGTAGTGAAATGTCATTTTGCTGACACTATCCATTACTAGAAATCAACACACAGGTGTATGTACATTCTCATGCACACACACAAATAACTTTTTCAGAATCAGGGTCTATAAATATTGTTCTGCCAACATGAGCTACCTCATCCCAGATGCTGTTATTTCTAATAGCCAGAAGAAATCAGTGTTAGCTGGCAAGGAACACCTCTGCTGTAAGTTTATCATGTGTATAATTACTTGTTTGTTGATTCATTTCAAAAAAGGATCTGAGTAGGATTTAGCCCCTGCTTTCTATCCTTCTCAATTAGTTCTCCTCCATTCTTGAAATTCTTTCTTTTCTCACCAACTCTTGCCTTCAGAAAAAATAGCATAACCCTTCAGTTTCCTCACTTCATTGCTGTCAAGTGAGCTTTATAGCAGCTGAGGTTCTATGTCTACATTTTTATTTTAATCAGGTCTGGTAAGGTGCATATTAATGTCTGCTAACAGGCCATTAATTAATTGGCTTATTAATTAGAAAAAGGTTAACAGTACATTGGGCATCAAGAGGACACATACTTTACTTTCTCACTTCTGAATGAATATTTTAGAAATATTTTCCTTAGAAAGCAAGAACCTTTTTCTGAAAGAATGTGAGCTTTCTGTTTAAAAAACAGTTACCTCAAATCTTTTTGACCTGTCCTATTACACATGCAATGACTATTTTCCACATGGCAAAGCATGATTTCTATATCATTGGGTGCTATACTTTTTACATACGTCAGTGAATTCAGGGAATACTTCAATTCCCATGTATGGAATCAGGGGATATAGGCAGTGTATTTTCTTGAGTTGTAAAATCAGTCTTAAAACCAACTAAATTTTATGCTAATGTTGTGGCATTGAGGTCTTGATTAAAGGTGGTTTTGTTGCAAAATAGCATGTTTTTGAAGCAAGATTCTGTAATGTGTCACTGAACATTTAATATAAGACAGGGCAACAGGATGAAAGTTTTTCTACTAGGTTGTCAAATAAAAGCTGAAGGTGCGTGGCAAAACAAATTATATTTCACTGATGGAGAGCACTGAGGATTTATACGCAATATGTAACAAGTTAATACCTTTTTTAAGGTCTTATCTGAATTTTTACAGCTAGGTATGGTATTTAACATTATTTTTAGTATTTGAGTAATAACAGAAACTGATTCCCTTCAAAATATTCTTCCATCAACATTTTCTTGTTGCTTGCCTTTGCCTCATAATATGTTAACATTATTGACTAAATATATCTATATAAGACAATCTTTCTGCTTTCACATGGTAGTTGTTTCAATAACAGATATGCCACCTTTGCAAAATTCAGTAGAGAATAATTAGCTTTTGCCAAACTTTTTCACCAATATTGCCATGACTTTTGTAAACTACATGTTTACAGACACTTCAGATTGATCTTATTCTGCTACAGTTCAGCAAAGATGTATTATGAAAAAATTAAAAAATATTCCCAGCAATTATCTTCAGTATTGTTAATTATCTCAGGTGTGTATAGAGAATATCATGTACTATATTGTATATAGTCAGTAGAACAAGCATTCTTTAAAATGTATTTGCTTTGCTTTTCCATGTGAATAGAGACAGAACTGTGTGCTGTCTTTTAGTTTTAAACCAGATCAAACCACTTGAGCCCACATGGTTTATGCTTCAGATTCAGTCCAGACAGACTGCAACTGAACACTGAACAGAAAAATTCTCATGAAAAGAGCACTTTCCCCACCACCCCCGCCTTTTACGTTTCCCTCAGGATATCTATCAGCTCTGTGCAGCAGTCTTGTGTGGGCTTCACTGCCTATATCACAAGAACAGCTTTTATTAAATTCTACTTTAGCACTTGAGCTTCCAGTCCAGCATGGAAATGAAAGCAGAGGTAGAAATATTGCTTGGTCACACATTCCAAAAGCTTATCTCAGTGTTATTTGAAAAAAACACCAGGGCTTTTGAAGGCAAAGGTCCTACCTCTCAGAAATATGTCTCTCATAGGGTTGCTACATCTAATTCTGTTTCATTTGGGTAAACCAAACTAAAACCAGGGGTGGCTGATATTCTTTCTGTTTTGTTCCCTGGAAATTTAAAACTGATTCTTAATAGAAATTTTAAACAGAGCGCTGATATTTCATACCTGCCATTTTGGTTAAGCAATTATTTTTCCTAACCAATAACAAAGTGCATCTAATTATTGGGAGGGCAAGCAGATGATACTTCGCATAGACCATTCTGGTTCAGCCTGAATTTTTTCTCAATAAAAACAGATGTTTATGTGAAACTGTAACTCTCAAAGTCACCAGGGTGCAATGTAGGTGGAGAAAATTTCTGTACCAGGTCCTGGCCACATCAGAATATTGGAAAGTATAGATGCTTTAGATGCTTTTATCTATCTTCAAAGTGTGGTTCTTAAAATCATTCATGCTAGAGAAATCAAACTAATGGCCCAGTCATTTCACTGGCTGAATTTAGCAGCAGTCAAGTAGAAAATTAAAATAAGCTAACTTTGCGCATCCTGGTGAGGTCACGTACTATGTGGGTCAAGTTCAAATTTCAACACATTCACTGCTAATTTTTATTTCAGGTAATTCAGACGATCACTGCCACTGACAAAGATAACTCTGCAAATGGGGCAAGATTCCATTTTTCCCTTGAGGAAGGGCTTTCTTTGAATCCCAACTTTACTCTAAGGGACAATGAAGGTAAATCAAACACATAAATCTCAAAGAAATGGGTCTCTGTTTTGTATGGGATGTCTCACTGAACAGAATAATTTCCATGCATTTCTTGGCAGGAGAAAACTGTAAACTGTTACCACTGAACTGGCTGATATCAAAGACACAGTGTGTACAACTTACTACAAACTATGAATAATCAGATATTGCGTTTTATTTTTATATTCCACTGCATTTTGACATTTATACTTCATACATTCAGGAATGTTTTTTAAAAGTGTATTAATGGAAAAGATGCTGACAATTTGGTCTGCTTCTAGGTGAATATCACTGAGTGGGTACTTTCAAGGTTATTGCTGGTATATTGCTTGAAGAAGGAGCATGAAGATAGACCCAGAAGGAAAAGGGTCTTCAGAGTCACTCAGCCAAGAGTTTCTGAACATTTCTTGAATGAAAGAACCATCCAGGCTTTCAAAAAAATAAATCAAAACACACACACACACAAAAAAAAACAAAACACAAACAAACAAAATCAGCCTTACTATTTGTTGAGTATTGCCTCATAGTTTCCATTTTGCAACCTGATGAAAATGAGAGTAGACTTTAAATGCTTAGCTGTAGTTTTCCTCTGAAGTTTTGTGTGTGGTGTGTGGTTTTATTGGTATGCATGTAAAGAAGCGGGTGTGAGTTGGATTTAATAGTTATATTGTTACAGTGTTGTTATGGAATATCTTCTGAGATCTTACAAGTCACTGCTGATCTGTAATGACTGAGGAGCATTAACTCCATCATTGCTACATATGGCACATACAGTGATGTTTAAATTATTCTTTACAGATATTTTTTATCTGTTTTCATAACCTTTCAGGGAAGGAGACTGTTTAGTCTTCCTAAAAAAGCTGTTCCAATGTTTAACTATACTTACAGAAAGAAAAAAACCCCAACAAGTCATGCTGTTTGTTCAGTCTAGATTCATGGCCTTCATAGCTGGTTCCAAAAAAGATCAATCCAGTACCTATCAATATTAAAAAAAACAATAACATTTGAAGAACTAATTCATATATTAAAAATACTCCTTAAGTGGTGACTCCAGCCCTTTCCCGGATTAGTGTATCAGTTCCACTCAAATTGGGATGGAGAATTATAGCAAAAGCCAGAGGCTTGTTCCTGAAATAAAGTGTACCATTGTGCAGTTTTGTATTTGAGTCTCAAGACTGAAATGAAGTCACTGAGTATTGGACTGTGATCTCATGTGGGATACCATGGCCATGCTCATTTCAGTACAAGACACATCAATATACTTTCGAATAATAAAGTTGGGGTTCATGATATTTCATGGTTCTGAACATATTTTAATTGGGATCTGCATTATATGTGCTTATTACCATTGGAAAATGCTGTGTTATATTTTGCAGGCTGCATTTCAATTTTTCAACATAAATTGATTTATAAGAGGGTGAAAAATATTCATAAATCTTTAATGCATCAGTGTCATACTTTGGATATAAGTATGCAGCAGTATTTGCTGCTTTCTTCTTACCTCCACAAGAGAAGTGAGCAACGACTTTACCACCAACTTCAGAAGGCAGTCTCTGGACTATCTTAAGTTGGATTTGGCAGGGGGAAGTAGGGGGAGGAAATGGAAAAGTTGTCCTTTAAGATGAAGGCCTGTTGTGCGTTATGTTTCTGTTTCACCTAAGGAGATAAAAAAGTAAGCGTGCACTTCCTGTAGCTTCTCACATAAAACTTCAACATGTACAGAGACTCCAGAAACGCAATTCCCAATTTACCCATATAACTACCACAATAACAGTTTAACTCAAATCATAACAATAAGTATATCTTAAAAAGAAAAACATTGTCACTGTTTTGCTCAATGCCTGAATCTTTGTTTGTACTGTTTAAACACTGCCCCTTATTGGGATATTTTGTTTGTGATACAATCTATAAGTGCAATGTTAGTGAAACACTTATAAATTTTATTTGCAATATTCACTTTTCAAGCACTTGCAACTTTTGTATTTATCTTCTATTCCTATTCAGAAATTTGTATTTGTTGCTTTGTATTATACGAAATAGCTGAGAGATGGTGGACAGAAGAGGCTTTTCTTCTGTCTGTGACAAGTTTGCACTTTTGAAAATTGACATTTTTGAGCAACAGCTGTTAAAAGTATCAGAATGCTCTTAACACAAGATAGCTGCTATTTTTACCTCTGGATCTAATAATTCTATAAAGGCTGAAATTCTTAGAAATTAAAAGGAAAAACATACAGCAATGGCCTTACAAGAGTTTTCAATAATGTTTTGCAGAATGATAAAAAAAAAAATCTTGATGTCACATTGAAAGTGGTAGTCAGTGGTAGCTGTATCTGTCACTGCAAAGCTATATTTCTCTTGTAGTCATCTTTGGCTCCAGTCATCCTCTCCTCTTATTTCTTTAGGACAAAGGTTTCATGTCAAAGAAATCTCAGCAGACATTTTCTTCCCACGTTTTCATAACCCAGAACAACAGAATTCTGCTCTTTGAGACTAAAAATACTATTGCATGAATGTTCTCTTACTTCACTATCAGCAGTAGAGCTACAAGATCAAACAACTTTGCAGCAGTGAATTGGATCCTTAATATTAACACTTATATCTGTGTACCTTGAAATCTAGAGGACTTGCAGAAGCATGAAATTTTGTAGTTTGTCCCTACCTACCTGTATAGACTGCAGCAGTATACAGCCTCAGTATTTGCGTGATTCACGTCAATAATATTGTATTACTTCAGCAGAGGAATTAAAGTGTCAGTTCAGATAATTGGTCATATGACCAGTTAATCTTTTATCTCTTGAGCCTGGACTTGTGCCTTTACTCAGTAATATTTCACAGTTTTAAAGCTCCAGCCTTTAAATATGCACCTTTATAATTCAGAGCTTAAAACCCTTAGGGAAATGTAGCCACAAGGCTATAGCAAATATGCAGTCCAACAGAACCAAATTGCTGCTTGGTTTGCCTTCTGGATGCTGCAGGTGTTTACACTTTTCATTTTAAAGAAAAAAATGGAAAAGACAGAATATGATACTTTTTTCCCTACTGACTGGATTCTTAACCTACCTGGTAGATTCTTTGCTGATACTTGAGCTTTTTTAGATACTGACAAAGTACTGTTCAGTGAGAGTAAAGGCTTAAGGGTATGAACAAGAGGACAGACAACAAAATGAAGTGGTATCTGTACACATGTAAGCCAGACAAAACAAGAGCTGAAATAGAATTTATTTGCTATACAAAGAAAATGCATTAAGTTGTAATCATTTCCTGTGATTTTAGAGAGCAAGCCCAGGGAAGATGCCTTTTTGTTTGTTCTGGAATTGTACTTATGAAGGCTTTTTGATAAAAACAGGGCTGTTTACAATTTATTCTACCCAGAAAAAAATGTTATGATTTCTATTAAAACCTGAGCAGTCAAATACTTTTTTAATCTAGGAGTTCTTTATGTTGCAGTTCAGATGCAACATAACTTCTCACTTTGTTTTTTAGGATGTTATTTTAGTTTTTTTTAATGCTTTTTTTAGCTTGTGTGTAATATCTTAAATTTATACTTTTTTTTCCTAATCAGAAAAATCTGCTTTTGGATGTCCTGTTAAAAATTTTCAAGGGCACTAAAACTGACTTCTGTTGAGGAATCAGAGGAAAGATGAAAAAACTCATTCAAAACAGAGCTGTTTCTAATTACTGAATTTTAAAATTGTACTTTTTTTTTTTTTTTTTTTTTTTTAATCCTGAAATTATCATAATGCTTTTCCAAATGCTTAAAGACTAGTTGATATATCTGTCAAAATTTCTTGGTTTGATGGAAAATGCATGTAAGCTTGTGTTATTGTTATGATATCCCCAGCCATCAACACAGAGACACACACACATAGTCTCTCCCTCTCTGAGTTTAAAAAATTAATTCCCTCTTTCTGCCTATTTTGTTGTCTACTAGAGACCTCTTTCAGAAGTTACACAACACTTTTCAGGGAGCTGGCTAAAGATTGAACCATCAGAGAACAGTTCACTTACGTGCAAAAGAACATTTAGTAATTTTAGAAATTTATAATGTGTTCATCCACTCGCGCCCGTGATGCAAATTAACATTTTTCCTGTATCAAAGATCAAAAATGAGGGGAAAAAAGAAAAATCAGTTTTACTTGACATTGCTATTATTTAGGAAAAGAGCAACCTCCAGAGAGTAATTCATTTCATCCCAGTGTGAATTCCCTTGCAGAAGTTTCTGTTTATGTCTCTTCCCTGATTTGTGCAAAATTCTTATCCTCAACTATATAGCACAAGATGTCTGTAGCGGGCCACTGAACGGACTTACAGTTTTTAAAGTTACAAATAAGCATGCCAGATACCAGACTATGTCTTAGTTGCTCCAGAGAGTCTTAAGTAACATCAAAAAAAGGTCAGGCTGAAATCCTCGCTTTGCAATTTAGAATAAGCAGGAAACAGTTACATAGTTCCTACCTTCATTTACATCAAAGTGACATGCTATGGTTATGTAGTATTGCAAGTTACTACTATCCTTCAATAAAATATAACCCTGTGAAAAAGACAAGATGTAACTTGAGAGAAATCGTATCTGAGAAAGTGCAAAGTTAGCATTATGCATGGTGACCCTAAGTACAGTCCATAGAAGTGCTGTTACTGTAAACAGATTGAATGCCTGAGCAGGTATTATCACAGAATCAACATATGAAAGCAAAGACAGAATTCTACTGCAGGCACAAAGGACAGAAGACCAGGAATAGGTACCATACAGGGAGACATTTTTCTTTTTCAGACCTCTGAATATTTTGGATCAGTTTCTGGTTTAAAAAAAGTTGGATCTAAGATGGATGAGATAGGTAAGTAAGCTAGCACATTGTGTATAGGTTTTTCATGCATTTGTTTTCAGTGTTGCTACCTGTTGGTGTTTCACAAACCAGCCCATAAGCTAATAACTATTTTTCAGGCCCCAAAAGTCTGTTAAGTTGATTTTCACCTTTTCCACCCACTGAACTAGGCACTGGCAATAGCTTTTTGTCCACTGGCAATATCTTTCAAACCGGTACAAAAAAAAAAACAAAAAACAAACAAAAAAAGCAACAAAACAACAACCTACAAGAGTTATCAGTAAAGAAATGTAAGAGAAATGCCTATCAACATAATACCACATGAACAAGTTAACAGATCTAACTTTAGAAATATAAGAAATGCAAATCACTCCAATATAATTTATTTGGTTTTAATTAGTTATGACTTCTCAGAAAATTTATTGAAGTTGAACTGCTGATATAAGCAGAGCTGAAAATTAAAACATGCTTTAAACTATAAACACGTTTTTACTGTTTTTATTTCCGTTTCTCTTGTGTCCGCCTGTAACATATAATGTGTCAAAGGAATTCTCAAATTGTGAAAAATAAATGAGTATCCTCCAAAGTGTTCCTGTAGTCACCTTCCACAACATTATATTTGATGAAGTTTCCTTCTCTGTGAAAGTGTTAGAGAACTCATTTGTAAAATATTCTAAAAGATTTGGTAAGAAAGAATAACATGTAAGAGATTAATTACTGTGCAGTATATATATATGTACACACACACACACGGACTAAGAGTTACTGTCCGTAACTTTGTAATATTGAGAGCAATAGTAACAGTTATCACTTCTGATGATATTGGGAACAGAAATTTCCAGGCTAGTTATTAGTCAATAGAATACAAACACCATATATTCACCATGGTACCTCTTTGAAATTCAAAATTTGATCCTGGCTCCTTCTTTGCCTCAAATTGTGTCTTATGCTAGTATTTAATTCTATTATGTTAAAGATACAAGAAAAACAGTTTAATGTTGAAAGAACTGTAACTTATACTTTCCAGTATAAAAATGTCAGTTCCTTGTTTGGCAAGATCTTCCACTCCAGAGAAGCATGGTTTAATTATAGCTCTTTTCAGATTTTTTCACTGTAACATTTGAATTATCTAGTTTTTCTATTTTGTCATTTTGGTATTTTCTTTTTATTTTTCTCACAGTTTTGTGGTGGTTTTGTTGTTGTTGTTATTGTTGTTGTTGTTGTTTTTCCCCCATACTTTTTCCCATTTGTCCACAGTTATCCTTACAGCATACATGCTCGCATCAATGCTCTTTCCTATACAACTTTGCCAATAGTGTCTGTGCTTAAATCCTTTCACTACTGCTAGATTTCTGCTCAGAAATCCTCAGTTCTTCTTCTCTATATTCAGTTTCTGATGTTTTTTCTTTTTAGCCCACATTTTCATCACTGCTTCTATAGCTGCATGGTGATACTGGATCATTCACTCTTTTTTAGATTTATGCCAGAAGATAAAAGGAGGAGGTTATACTTTCTTGCTCAGATTTAAATATTGAGCCTTATTTGGCTATAGGCCCAAGAAGATTCAAATGGACAAAATCTTGTACAATTTTCTTACTTACATGGACAGGGCAGCTGAACTGAAGTTTGTTGCTTGTAGGCACCAGAACAGAAATAAATCGGAGTATTAAGAAGAAATTAGACTATTCTTATCGTTGGTAAAACCACTTACTGTCACTTTTGGATTTAGCAGGTTTGAGAATTTTTCTTTTGGGATAAAAGATATCTCAGATGTTAAATTAATGCTTAGCTCATGGATACAGTGTCACTTACTATCAACAGGGAATTTCATTTTGAGTCCTTGACATAACCTTACGTTTTTAAGGTATTATTTCTGGATAGCTTTGTTGTGTGATTGTCATCTCCTCATTTGTTGTAACTTGAAATACAATTATCCTTAGAACTGTCATTTCTTTGAAATTCCTTTTTCTTTCTGTTGACAAGTACATGTGCTAAAAAGTGCATATAGGAGCTTTGTGCTTCTCTAATGACTTCAGTAGTATTTCTAGGTGACCACTCAAACTTTAGTTTTTTGTGGCAGTATTGGTGCTGAAGGAAAAAGAAAAAAGAACAACCCACTAAGTAAAACAGGACTCTGACTGTTCTCCTGTAATGAAGCTTAATAAAACAGGCTATGTACATTACATAACACTTGGCCTTGTACCTCCTCTAGACTGTGTGTAGTACCCAGTGAAGCTCAGATTTCATTATTACGTGGGTTTTTTTCTCTTCTGAGTTTATGAAACAATGTGCAAGTTGTATTGTAGCCCAACAGAGCAGTGTCATTGTGTCATGAAAGTCACTTATGTGCTGCAGCATGTGTAGCACAAGGCTTTTTAGGGATGCTTAAGGTTCCACAGGCTGCTGCAATAATGTTGAAGCACTGTATAAAACAGAAGACAAACCTATTGCACCCTTCTCCATACTACCTGCTGGGAAGGGTCCCTAGTGCAGGTTATTAACTCTGATGGTGGTTGGCTGTTACATGAGAGAGTCCTGTTGGCCCACACCAAAAAAATATCAGGGAGAGTGACAAAATTTAGCAGTGTGAACAGCTGGTATTCCTGGGATCATATTTCTCACCCTTGTTTTGTATAGCAACCTGCAACTTCAGAAGATAAAAAGATAAACTGTTAGATAGGAACTCTGCTACTAGTCTTTAACAAGTTGTATTTCAAGGAAGGGAAGCAATTATAAATTGGCTTCTGAACAATGAGAAAGTCCGTGAGTTTTTCATGCATATGGGGGAAATAATAATGAAGCTTTTTTTTTTCTGAGTGTAGAAAGGCAGAAGCAACAGTCACCACCTTATAGATATAAACTGAGAATGTTAACTTCTTTTTATGCACAATATGTCTTCATTTGAAATTCTCTACCAATCACAGATACGTAAGTTTATTTCTGCTCTTGGGCTGTATCTAGAGCTCAATCTGCTGCTGCTTTGGCAGCTGACAGGCAGACCAACCAAATGTCATTTTGTATTCTATGGTGGTTTCCCTCTTGCAACCACTGAAGATTTTATCTGTGTCCTCCAGCAGTATTAGAGAAGTTGGGACTGACAGTCTAGTATAAAGAAGGGGAGAGAGTGGCAAATGGGCAAGATATTAGTAAAAAAAAACACAGGCAAAAGTTTTTTATGCACCATTAAGTAGCAGAAAGATAAACCAGCTGGTTACTTTACCCTCTGGTTATACCAATATGTATTGAAAAATTGAAAGACATACGGACAATCTTTGTAGTTTGTGTTCCATAAGATTATTTGCTTGGTTTAGGAGTATTTGAAAATAGATGTCTGAGATTGTTCATGTACTGCATTTTATTAAAAGTAGAAGACCATACATATATCAAAGAACAAGCTGGTCCGAATTTGTAAAATTAGACTTCTGTGTATCTTAGAGTTAGATTGGCAGAGCTTAATAAGACCTCCATGGGAGGGCACAGTCTGTAATTACGTACATAAGGCCACAGCTCACTCTGCGTTAGGGGAGAGTTTTCTTTACATAATAAATGTAATCTGAATTGCGTTGATAGGAAGCTTGATTTCTTCAATCAATTGACTCAATTATAGTACAGAACACTTTGGTGCCTGGTCTAGTTGCAGAATAATGTAGAAATAATATATTTCTTAAAAACAAGGTAAGAAAACAATTCCACATTACTAGAACACCACAGTATGTTTTAATAATGTTTCAGAAGCACAAATTAAGCAATAAAGAAAACAGCTAAAGTTTAATAGTGTTTTTATAAAAATGAAATAAACATTTCTGTGTGTCATATGCTACACTTTTATAGGAATCATTTCCATAATCCTATGTCAAAAGAAAATACTAACTTTCGTGCAAATACCATTTCCACAACATGATGGTATTACTCTGTGTCAGATTTTTTTCAGATGAAAGAATTACCTGTTCATCTCCTTCTGGTTGCAATAGGATTCTGCAAATGGAATTAATATAAATGGCATTAAAAGTGGCTGGTGTCATGACTATATAGAGGAAGCTGGCATGAATCTTGGGATTCAGGTGTCAAAAACATATATTGACTTCAAGAAGTAGAAGAGGACTTCAAAACCTACTGCAAATAAATAAATAAATAAATAAATAACATATTTTGCACTCAATGCAAATGAGAAGAACAAAACTTAATGAGTTTTTAACAAACTCATCATGCTGGAGATTTCATGATCATAGATAGGGAGGGTAGCAAATAAAAGCTAATGAACTTCAAAGCAATAGAATCTGATACTCAGTTCTTGACCCACCAGCAAGGGTATCACTTCCTATATATATGTGTATATATATTGTGTGAAACCTGTTACCAAATATGTTATGTTATGATATTATGCTGATGGGGTTTATACTATGAGTTTTTCTCAGTACCAGTGCCGGGTGATACACAAAAGCAAAATTTTGAGATAAATGAGTTAAAATGAATGTTTTAAAATTTGGCACAGAGCTTGACAGATGTGGAATGAAGAATAGTCACCTCGTAAACAGTTTGTGTCAAGTTTGAACAAAAACTTCATTCAAATACGCATGTGGAAAGTGATCAGTCACATGGGCTAAAATTTACCACACTAGCTGCACTAGATTTTCACGAAGAGCCACAGGCTTCATTTTTCCAAGGTTATGATAAACACATTTAATGTTGTAGCCACAGTGGCAAGGAAAGAAAAAAAAATCTGGTTAGTTTGTAATAGGAAGAGAATCCCAGCAGATGTATTTTTGTACTTATCACTCCTGTGTTGTTTGTTAAAAAACTCCAAACCTACAACCCCACGACTTGGAAACTGCGTGACTGTTAATCATGGGCAAGTAGTATGAGAGGAGTGTTCTCTTCTAATCCCTGTTCCAATTTCATTGTCCCCATCTCTCTCTCTTCATAAATGCTCATGTCTCTGATTTCTCACTATCTCAAATTTTATTTGATTTATCTGTGAGCTATTATTCAGGGGGCAGTACTTTTAAAGTCAGGGCAACGAATTGAAATTCCATTTTGCACATATGAAACCAAGATATAACTATGTATTATAGTAGCATTTATTCCCCTGCACTTTCTTTATTCCCCTTAATTTCTTGGACTGAAAGGGATGTGGGTGGCACTTACTGTCCTAATTAGTGAATATAAATGCTCTTGCAATGTATGTATTAAGCATTAGTATTCTCACTGACTGTAATATAAGTGAGATAGACCTGTAGCTAACATAATAGTGATGTAATCTTGAATTACTATCTCCCCTTTGCTTGCTTACCTTATACCTCTACCAATTTAGAACACATTATATCTGCTCTTTCCCCCTTCCCTTCCATCATCCCTCTTCCCTTCTTCCTTCTGACTTCTCCACAGCATGAGTCTTTGTCTACTTTCCCTTCAGATGTTTTCTGAAACCTCATTTGATTTATAAAACCCATCACAGTAAGATATTAAGGTCTTGTTTTAACTTTTACTGAACACTTCTGAACATTTTTCTCAGAATCAACAGGATTTTATGTTGTGGATGAATTCCACAAAAAAATATTATCAGAATTCCAGGTATTCACATTTACAATTTACAATTTACCATCATAACGTGGAATTAAAACACTTGAAAACTCATCCCAAAATGTTTGTCAAAGTTCATTTAGACTCTAAGACAAGTACATGATCTTAATAATCTTATTATGTAGTGCTAATTACTTCTCTCTGGCCTCCTCTTTCTCCTCTATTGTCCACAAATGCTACCTGCCAAGTTTTAATTCTAGATTCTGGATTTTCACAGATTAAGACTGGTGAGTTTTAAGATGCCCCGTGCTTCTATTCAACAGCAAACAAACAGCCAATAATATTTACTTAAATTTTTGCTTCATTAAAATGATATTCTGGTTTTGATATTGTAGATAATACAGCCAGTATTCTGACAAGAAGAAGGAGATACAGTCGAACCACTCAAGATATCTATTACCTCCCACTTTTGATTTCTGATGGTGGAGTGCCTCCTCTCAGCAGCAGCAGTACTCTCACAATTAGGGTTTGTGCATGTGAGAGAGATGGACGAGTGAGAACTTGCCACGCTGAAGCTTTCCTCTCCTCAGCTGGCTTGAGCACAGGAGCTTTAATTGCGATCCTGCTCTGTGTCGTCATTCTTCTTGGTAAGCCTTTTTCAGTCTTAAGTAATGCTATCCTTCCACTGGTTCTCTGAATGTGGTAGGGCAGAAATTTTTAGTATGATGTTTTTGAACCAGAGACTGCGTTGTAGTAGGAGGTAATTAGAAACACATGGCTGTGATTAAGGGGGAAAGGTTTAGCTTAAATTAATAGGGAAGAATGCCCTTAAAGTACATTTGTGAATATCTGGAGTCCACAGGAAATTATGTTTCAGAGGTTATCAAGTAATTAACACTGCAGATCTTTCTTCTGTAATTTTGAAGTTTTTAAAAAACCACTGACTCTAACTCCATCTCTAGAACAGTGAAAAATGATAGAAAAGAGATGAGGAAAGCTTTTTGAAATGCCTTACACTGTAAGAAGCACCATTAACACTGTAGAAAAACAGCTTCTTAATTACCTCTGTGGGCTAAGCTGATAGCTGTGCACAACATAATCCAGGGGGGCAAGGGACATGTGAGACTATAAGATTACTCCATTAGATAAATGCCCTTGCAAGTGCATTTTCTCTTGATTTTTTTTTTCCCCAGGCCAATTTGGATGTTACCCATTAGTTAATATTCTTTTTTTCCTTTTTTTTTTTTTTTTTTTTTTCTGTCAGAGGCAGATCTTGCTGAGTACATGTCTCTGTACTACTCATGTACCTTTGTGCATTCTTATAGAGACAGCAAAAAATTATGGAAAATGCACTGTGACCTGCATAGGAGATCTTGTAGATTTTTTTCCAAGGCTCTACATTTTCTAAAGATTACTTTCCTCACAGCTTACTTCAGAACTTCCTTGTCAGAAAGATACTTTAAAATGTATAGTAATACATTTAGATTATAGTCTTATATTTTATCATACAAGATTGAGTATTAATCTTTTTACATTTTAATTAAATATATATACTAAATATTGGTTTTAATTAAGCACTGAAAGCCCCTTAATAATGCTTCTGAAAAAATGTCAGCATTAATTACTCATTTCTCATTTAACTGAAATAATGTTATTCCTTTTTATGTCCTTTATGAGATCCCTGATAATCTAATTTTATTATTGGCTCAAGAAATACCAGTAATCCTCACAAAGAAAATATACAGTAGAAGAACAATCTTTACAGGCCCTTTGGAAGATCAGGCTGTATTGGAAGTCTGTAATTTCAGCACAGCATTATTAATTTTCCCCTTAATTTTGTGGTCTCAGCACTTTGTCAAGCTGCTATGTCAAAACACAGCTGTATGGACATCATGGGTGCTTTCCAGGCATACAGCAATCTATCTTCAGCTAACACGTTACACGACAAAGGCATTCACTTAGGAACATAAGTACACTCTTTTCCAGATTTGACAGGTTTGGTGACCCTTTTGTTACAGACAAGTGCCTGATGTAATGATTCCAAATACCAGTATTAGCTTGAAAGTATTACTACTATATATTTGTGACATAGTGTCTGCTATTTCTTTAGCATATGTCCACTTATTTCAGATGTAAATTTTAAACCTAATCTAATATCTGCAGTTTTCTCTTTAGCAATTGTGGTCCTTTTCATCACTCTAAGACGTAGCAAGAAGGAGCCCTTGATCATTTCAGAAGAAGATGTCCGGGAAAATGTTGTGACATATGACGATGAGGGTGGTGGAGAAGAAGACACAGAAGCATTTGACATCACTGCACTGCGGAATCCATCAGCTGCTGAGGAGCTAAAATACCGTAGGGATATTCGTCCTGAAGTGAAGCCTGCGGCCAGGCATCATCCCTCCTCAAGCCTCGACAGTATAGATGTTCAGGAGTTCATTAAACAAAGACTGGCAGAGGCTGATCTGGACCCCAGCGTGCCCCCGTATGACTCCCTACAGACATATGCCTATGAGGGTCATAGATCAGAAGCTGGGTCTATCAGCTCTCTGGATTCAGCCACAACACACTCTGACGAGGATTATAATTACCTTGGAGACTGGGGACCTGAGTTCAAGAAGCTAGCTGAACTCTATGGGGAAATAGAATCAGAAAGAACAACCTAGTTGTAATTCCCAGAACAAAGAAGTTCCTAAACAAGTGGAGATAAAATGACAGCGACGGTAACAAAAAATGAAGACAGAACTTGTAACAGAGCAAGTTGTATGCGGTTACTGTAGAACAAGTGCCATTTTCACGTTTGAAACTGGGTTCTCCAATTTGAAGAAAGTCAAATTTTGAAAAATACTGAAAAAAGAAGCTATTGTCCCTAGTGTATATTTTTTAATTGCTCAAAAAGTCTGTGGTACTGTATCTGTAACAATACCTGAAGTAAAGCCAAGAAAAGGCATTTTTATTGCAAAATGCTTAACATCTCCAAGCTACACTAAGTTTATGGTCATGCCTGTTTAGGAAGATAAATAACAGAGGAGCAAATCTCTTGCAGGTGGTTGTGATGTTGCATTTCTAGCTGTGCTCTAGGCCTTGTAATCCCAATATGAGGTAGCCAACAGAGTATGAGAAATGCTAACGGTGTGTTTCCTTTGCAGAAGGGATAAGCCACACCTGTCCTCTTAAATAAACGGTCCTATAATGATTTAGTTTAGCTGCATTGAGATGATGTCATTCTATTATGTCCTTCATAATCTTTTCACCCATAACCAGCTAGGAGATGGAGGGCACTATTAGCTGTTAGCTCAAACATGGCTCTGGCCCATAGCCCCTGACTTACTCTGTAGCTATGTCCTAGAGGAATCATTGTTTCCAGTGTTGTCCTTTTTGTCTTTTCACAGGAATATCATTCATTCAATTTAAATGGGTCCACAGTACTCTTTATGCAGCGAAGCAGATGAAGCATAGACTCTTTCAATAAAAATAACAACAGTGACCCCATCAAACCTTGCAGTTATTTGGTTCACTGTGCTTCACTTATGTCAATAGAGAAAGCTTTCCTGGTCTTTTGCTGGTCTGAATCCAGGAGCTAAAACAGTCAGTTTAAAACAAAGAGTTCTTAATCATAATGTCTCTCTATTTTGTGTGTGACTAGGAGCAAAATAGAGATGCTGGTAAGACATTGGAATAGGGAAAACTGAAGCAAAGAGAATGAAATGATGCTTTTTGTTTTTCTTTTTAGTTTAATCTACTGATATTTAATGTCTTTTAGAGTAATTTCCATCTAAAAAGAGCAAGCTTTTTTCTCTATATTTCAAGCATCATGGGAACAGGAACATTTGAAGTCAATAGAGGAAGCAAAACTTAAAATGTACCATTATTGTGGTTCCTGTGAATTAAATAAATGGATTTCTCATGTTAGTGTCTTTTTAGCATTGCAGAACTGCTTAACAGTTCAGCTTAATACCTAATCTAGCAAATTATTTTATTTTCTTTTGTTTTATTTTAAACTTTAACCATTTCTTTGTCTTCGTTGTGATAATACTATGAGAACACCAGAAACTCATCCCATGAAAGATTACGACCTGTAAGATTTACCATCTATTACAGTCTTCTGCTTCTAAGAAAAGTAGCTTCACTTAGGGAAGTGAACTTCTTGCGGTATGTATTTGATATGCACACTCTTCAAAGCAGAAGCTGTGTCATGTTTCTTTACTCTCTTGGGCTGGTGTGGAGAGTGATACAGTTCTGTGCACTCCACTGTTTTGTTTGCACCTTGAAAATTTTAATGTTTGCCTTTCAACATCTGAAACCACAAGGCAATGTAGAGGGAAAAGAATCCCAAATCCTAAAATGCTCTGCTGATGATTTTTAAATAGTTTAATAATCTGTATTAATTTTTTTTACCAAATACAGAATCTTCTAGAAGTTCATTTAAGTAGACATTCTCATTGCAAAATTAAACAGATGCTTTAATGTAGTAAGAATTATACTCAAGCTGAGAATGGTCTATGAACTGTCTTTTTTTTGGGGGGTAGGGTATGTTTCAATTTTGGCCTGAATGAACCAACTAGTAATGCAGGATTTTATGAGTATAAATTAGATTTAGATTGCACTTGCTTTGTGTCAACATCTTAATTTTTCTATTGTATGAGTTGAGTGCTAAGAAGAAAATCTTTCAGCAGTAGTAGTACTATGGGCCATAATACTTTGTACCACATTTGCTTGAAAACTGCCTTAGTTGTTGTATTACAGTTTTGAGAGCCAGGTATTAGTTATATTTATATCTGTTCCCACTGGCCCTACACCAAAACAGGGAAAATCAATTGCATTTTGTGCTTCAAACAGTGTTCCCACCATTGTTTTCTTTTTATTCTCGTCATAGAATATTTAGGCTTAAAGCCAACAGAAGTACAGTGACGTAAGCAAAGAATCACTCCTTAACACTCATGTTCTGATTCATTTAATTAGAGAAGGAGGTCATATCTCAGAGAAATAAGAATCCCCTTTTTCTCCATTCCTGTTGCACTCTTTGCACAGCATATGCATTGTAGCCACAGCCCCAAGAATTCTGTATCCTTTAAAACTCTTCAGGGTTGTCAAGACACTGCTTCAGTGATGCTACAGTGTGTCCTCTTTGGTATGTCCTGTTCACCGTGATCACCATATGTGCTTTTCTACCACAGTACATCTGCATGCTTTTATGTTTACTGTTTTAATTCAAATACACATCACAGTGCTGTGTTGTTTGCACTACAACTAGCAGAACACTAAATCTTCAGGGCCACTGAAAAAGCCTCATGGTGCAGAAAGAACAGGTTTACAGATTTCTTTTCCTGATCCTACATTTTTTTCTTTTGCTCCTTTTGTGTCCTAGAAACAGATTTAAAATATATTTGAGAATTTCTATGTTAACTTTGATTAAACCAGAAGAAAATTAACACCGTATACCATGAAGGCCATGAACATTTTGTGGCACTGCCGATTTAACAAAGTATACATTCAGTGAAAGTATCATGGGAAATTCTTTCCTACTTTATGGTTAAGTCCGATTATATAGACTTTGCATAAAGCTTTCATGAATCTTTTGTGTGCTCATATTCTCGAATATCTTCCTACTAGACTAAATAGTAACTCTGTTGCCACTTAACAACTGAACACAGAAAACTGCCAGTTTTACTTAAGCTGGAAGATACTGAGTGAAGTTAAATGGCACATACCAAGTGATGCCTAAGGGCTTTCTGATTTACAATGTTATTTCTGCAACAGCTATTCAACTAATAGTACATTTACACCAAATTAATTAGTTGCATTCCTTCAAACAAACCCTCTTTCTTGTAATGGTGAGGGCACTCAGTATGCTGTAATCTTGACACATCATTGGAGAAGATGGTCTGCATAAGTACTTTAAAATGGAAAAATTTATTGTCATCCTAAACCAAATCAAAATTATAATGTAATACACTTTCAAGATAGGGAAGAGCTTGAAGTCTACTGCCATTAGATTAAGATTCCTACACTGAAAACAAATGAATTTATCAGTGTTGCCATTTATTACACACACAGACAAAACTGTAAAATTTCAAGCAATTTCACTCTGTTATGCACTTTATTTTTGCATTCTTCTTTGAAAATCAAATAATTGTAAACATTTTTGGGTTTGAATTCTAATTGATGCAGTTATTTATGTTGTGGATACTGCAAGAAAATGTTTATGTAAAAATATTCTCACTGCTTTTAAAAGATATTACAAAATTTTTTGTGGTTGAAGGCTTTGTAAAATCATCCTGTAAAAAATCTAAATATTGGACCAGTGTGGAGATAACCAAACTCATAGACTCACATGAAGGGTAACAAAGGAAATGTTCTAAATGCAGAGAAGAATATGAAATTATACTGCCTAGGGTTACTTTGTGGATTATAATGTTCTAAGACCTTGTACTTGCAGTACATATAAATGACACAGTGTGTTCTAAGGACCATTAGGAGTGTGTTGCAAGTATTTGGCCATCCTTATTTTTCCAAAGTCTCCAAAAATATATATTTTTTTTTAACAAGAGAGTGATGTAAAGTATACCTCCTTATGCAAGTGTTACTGACAGAAATTGTTACATTTTCTTTTAATAAACAAAAGGGACAAAAATCTTTTATTCGTATTTTTCAAATAAAATATGCTCTTTGCTATGGTGATGGGTTATTGTATTTCTCATCACAACTAGAATGGAATATTTTCTCTTCAGTCCTGTATTTTATACTCACCAAAGAAATGTGACTATCTAAAGACATTCTGTCTTTTAGCATGAGATGTGATACAGCAGTAATAACCAGGTCAATGTCAGAAATGATGTGGTAGCCTTAACTAGATTTTAATGCCTGGTATAGTCACTCAGTGGTGTCACTATTTCAAAGACTGTCTTACATGATTATTGCTATAGATGGGTAGAGAGAGTGATGTCAAGAGATACCTTGCAACAGACTGAACTATAACTGCTAAATGGTTCATTACTTTTACTTGTGGTGAATATTCCACTTGACCCATCACTTTCCTGACACTGAAATACAGCAGTATAGGATGAATACAATATCCAAATGAGTGAGTTATGGCATTGCACATCTGTGAATCCAGGTCAGTGGTAACAGCCAGGGTTATCATCCTAAACTGACACAGAATAGAAGAGAAAAAACATGCAGGGACATTCACAATGATCAAGCTCAGACACAGGCAATGCGAGTGGACAGGAATCACTAATTCTTTCTCAAAGGAGTTAAGAGGTTTTACTAACACATTACATCTTAGAAAATATCAGTACCTTGACTCAAAAGGAACTTGCTGCATGCAAGACCTACTTACTCAGTCTGGCATAAGATTAAAAAATAAAGCTAAGGATGACTGGAAATGAAAATACGATTTTGTTATTGTAGCCTATTTGCTCTACTTTGTTGTCCACAGGCCAATTTACTTTGTGTACCACCATACTATGCAATTCCCACATGTGCCTCAGCACAGCCATCCCGCCCCAAGTATATTATAGTAAGATAATATTTGCAAGACATATATTGTCAGCCTGAATTTGAGTGCAGGTTCAGGGGAGGAACTAGTGGTTTTGAGGTTTTAGTTTTGGTCCCCATAGGAGGTGTTTAAACTTTCTAAAGAATGTTTATAAAGATTTTAGATCATCTTGCATATCCAAGATTCATTGATTTTTTTTTTTTTTTTTTTCCTTAGCAAAGCTTACTATCCTCTTATATTATTGCTTCCATATGTGGCAAATGCATTATTTATATTTAGGTACAGTCGGTCTTCAAAAACTAGAGAGATTTGGTTTTGAGTTTAGTAGACTTTTCTGTGGGCTTTATGATGCTGTGTAGCATTTTTGTGTTATATGACTCTTACAAATCCATCAACATACCTCATCCTTTAATTAATCAACAAAGTCAACAAAGATCCAAAACACTCTTTCCACACTAGCTGCCTCTAAATTGGGTTTGTTCTAATAGTACATGCAATAGATCATACTGTAGTTGGTGGGTAGTCAGTACCTGCAGAAACATTCTCATCCAGCAAAACACCTTTCAAAGGGAAAAGGGACGTTGGGATTAGGACTCTTAGTTGATTTTAGGACACACAGAGCTTGAAAGGTGTTAGATTCCTAGCCAGCCCTGAACAAAATCAGGGTCTGTGGCAACTTCATGCTACACTTTGTCATCATATATGTTCAATGTCCAAATAGCTGGTATGCTCCATGGAAATCCCAGTAAGGGTATTTGTAATTAAGTGAACTGTTCAAATATCTGAACTGCCACATCTTCTGCTAGAGTCCTGGACAGAAATGGATCAGTCTTCATGCATTTTCCAAGCTTACAGTGTGAACATAATTCTGACGCATGTTGCACACCTTTAAATTAGACTGTTTTGAAATAAATTAGATTAGACTTTATTATAAAGATTAAAATCTTGGTGTTATTAAGCATTGTTTACTTAAAAATCTGAATTAATATCTATGTTCCGTGTTTAAAAGTAATTCTTTCCTGTATCTTCTGGAATTGATTTGGGGATAAAGCACCCACAAGTAAAATTCAGGCCAGCTTTGAAGCCTCAAGCACAACATATCTAATAACCAATTTCATCATAGGATTTGGGTTGAGCAAAAATCAAATACTGGTTGTGTACAAAAAGTAAAATTCACTTGTACTAAGCAAACCATTTTTTTTTAATTTTAGTTTAGGTCTATTGATTTAAAACTATGCTGGAAGTGTAAAGGTATATGAAAATATGCATACCCTGGTTATGTCATGAAGACCACATTTGGATTTCTCAAAAAATAACTAAAACCACCTTATGATCTGCAGTATTTGGAAACTCTTTTAACATGATCTTTTTGATCAAACCCATATTTTCCAGGTAGTTTAAATGCTTTGTGCTACACAAATTTTCTACTGGGAAATGGTAGCAGAGAGGAGAATGATTCAGAGATCAAATATTTTAATCTCTAGCTGTTACAACTGTTTTTAAAAGACTAAAATTGAAAACATCTTTCTTTATGAAACAAATGGGATTATCAGCTTTGAAAAGCAAGTCGATTGTCTATGATGTTAGTAATAATAAAAATGATTATGTTCTTGTTCTTTCTTACTTGTTTTTTACTATAAAGCATCAAATTAGAAATTGTAGCGCCATTTAGTCTATTTTATGTCTCTAAAATATTTCAAACCTAACATACAGAGCGAACATCTCCATGAACAAGGTGCCTGTTTGTTCTTTCTACCCTGAGACTGAGATTTGTAAAAAGTACTTTCCTACAGAGGATTTTTTTTTAATATAGGATGCCAAAGTATGCTTTAAGTGTTAACTAATGGAGTTATATAACTGCAAATATAGCATCCAGTTTTTTGAGAGAGAGAAGACACTGAAAGGTAAAGGAAACCTCTCAAATCTTGTATGTGGAACACAAGTTCGGACTCTTCAAGCAGACCTGAAGCCAACCCCTCATAAGCATATTCTGTCCTATGTAGTGTTATTTAAATATGGAAACACACCCCCTCCCCAGCCCGCATCTCGTGTTTTACCCTTATTTTCCAAACGAGCATGTCATGTATCTTTATCGTACTTTTTTCAATAATATTTTACTGTTTCAGTATGAATAAAATATTTTGGACAAATTTTCTTCTAATTTCTTCAGAATATTAAGAAGTCACTTCTGCTGAATTTGATAGGAAGTCTATCAGAAGAACTGTTCTTTGACCAAGTTCTCATAAAAATCTGCAAGGACTAATCAATGACTGGCCAAAGTACTTTATCATGGATGTGGATGACTGACTTTGGAGCAGGATGTTAGATGAGATCTCCCAGTTCAACTATTCCTTTATCATAATCCCATGTCACAGATTTCAATGACCTTTACTTATTGCTTAATGAGTATTTTGGGGTAAACCAGCATTCTTATTTTCTGTCAAGCTCTGTGGGGTGAATTGATCCTGAAAATGTTCACTTTATAGCCTTTTTTATTGTTTTATGCTGTTCTCTTTCTTTTCTACACTCACCAGCCCCCTTTTTGATTTGGATGCTTGAAGCACTGTAGTATGGTAATTTGTCCTAAGAATGTCATGGGAATCTAAAAATAAAACTTCATCTCTCTGAAAAACTGAAATACTTATCAGTGGTACCGGATGCCAAATATACTCATCTTCATTTTTTTCTCTGAGGAAAATATTTTAATGGGACTTTATCACAGCTAAATTCCTTACCTTTTTCCTATGCATAATAATATGAAATTCCAATCAGGTCCTATGATATCTTAACAATCTTGGTGTTATTAAGCATTTATGTTGGCCAAGACCCTAGTATCTTAAGTCACACAGAAAATGACATGATTTGACTAAGAAATTTCTGGTTCGAAAGGCAAGGTTTCTGAATCCAATATTACAATGCAAAGACTTGTAAGGGGTGGAAGGGGATTGTAAAAAGTGTGAAGAGCAATGGAAGGCTAGTAAATAGCAAATGCCACAGGGCAGATACAATTACTGGTGAAATGATGAGAGATAAGTCATACAATCAATAAAATACATAATGATACAGGACAGATTTCTCAGTAACATATTACAATTATTATTGTGAAGCTTTACGATATAATACTGCAATATTTTACAACTATTCCCATTACAGGTAGTGAAAACATAAGTTATATGTTTTATATAATATGCATAGACTGTGGAATTCAGAAAAAACTCACAGTGTAAAAAGGAACTTATTTAAAAGTTATTTATTTATTTGTCTTTGTGAGTTTTTTTTTTTTACATTATTTAGGTAATTCTAATTTCTATTGCTGATATTGTAAATACCCAACACCACTGGATCAGTTATGTAAATGCAGATTCCCACTGTTATGCTTAGGTTCTGGCTTGCTGATTTTTCTGTCAGATTTTGAAAATAATTAGTTTGTTCTGCATGAAGTCTTGGGCTGTACTTCTGCATTGAAAAACTTATCCAATTTTCTCACTACTGTAGCAATTTTTAATTATTTTTTAATAAAGATTACACATTACAAGAACACTGACAATAACTACACAGAGGGCTGCAGGTAAAAATGGTCATGTGTATACTTACAGGAATCTATTATTTTCTGCCTGATTTGTATCCACACAAAACATTGACAGAGCTCATGAGACATTAGAGAGAGATTCTGCCATGATGTATATACTAAACCTCTGCTGACTCTGTTTCAGCTCTTTCACACCTAACCAGATTTCAGATTAGGTGAGTTCAATATGATTTAATTGCTCACACATTGTTTTTCTTGTTTGAAAAAATTAAAAAAACAAAATAAAAATTGAATATAGACATCATATAAAACACAGAACATAAATGCACAATTTGTTCACCTTATGCTATATTCAGCTTATTATCCAGGCTTTATCGCCACAAGAAAGTGAACAGGGGCAAACTCTTTGGCTAGCTTAGACCTTTGACTTGTACACCACGTTCTTAACTGTCATGTCAAAGAAATAACGGTTGTAATGTGTACATATAAAGATTCAGTGTGTCAACTGAAATGTGGGTTACTTTGGACAGCAGTTTAAACTTGAACTCTGGCTCTGTTTTGCCAAATTATACTTTAGAACAAAAGAACACCTTGTGAGAAAACAGGTCAGATGACAGAAGCATCCCAGTTTAGGTGTGTGGAAGGGATACTTGTCTTTTCGTAGAGTTTTACCTGATTCTGACAGCCAAGAAGATGCTGCTCTGATTTTTTCCTGCGGAGAAGAAAACTTTTGCCCTCTGAAAGTGAAAAGCTTTTCCTTGTTTGCAGTGTATTTTATGTCAGATGTTATTACAAACTGAAAGGATTGACCCTGAATGGTCAATCTGTCTCTGCATCTTGTGCTGTTTGCTGTTGATGCTGCAGTCTGTATGGTCCTTCATATTGGTAAGGAGCATCCTGCTCTTGACAGATTTTCCAATAAAAGTCCGACACTAAATGTATGTGGTAAAAAAAAAAAAAAAAAAAAAAAGAAAAAGAAATATTGACCATTTGACCATTTCAGTTCAAGGTCAGTAGTTCATATTTGAAATTGAAATGAGAAATGCCAACATGATTAACACCAAATTACTACTTCTTTACATGAAACTTGTTTGTAATCTTACTTCAGTGCTAGTACAGAAAACCTGCATGTTGTCAGTGCTCAAGAGTATTTCTGGAAACAGACCTTCCAATTTCCAAGTAAGAGCACCATGTTCCTTCCCCAGCTCCCATCCTTAATACATCACTGGTGGTGTTTCCAGATTGGAGTGGGACACTGTGATACCTCAGCAGTTGTCAAAATCTGAATAAATCTTTCTGCAGAACTCAAAGAAAACTTATTCTGTCTGGGAACAGAATGTAACTATTTTTTTCTGGTTTGATATATGTGAAATATGGCTTAAATTCTCACGTCCTCTCATAATACATTTAAAGTTTAGCAAAGTTGCTTCCACTTTTCTAGCCAAGATATTTGACAATTAAAAATCAAAGAAAAAGGCCCCAAAATCTAAAGATACGGTGACACTAATAAATGGTAGAAATAGTTTTTAAGCACAGGACTGTTCAGTGGTGTCTGTATTACTGGCAATACAGAATAATTATAGAACTGTTGTAAAAAAACTTGCAAAGCAATCATATTACTGGACCCTCATAATACAGGAATTTTATGTACTCTAAAGGCCAGAAATGAAAATGGTTTTGTTAAACACAAAATTCACAGTTTTGTTTTTTTTTTTTTTTAATTTATGCTGTGGTATGAACTAAAGGATTTCTGGATGATCAGGACCTCAGTTTCTTGGTGCTGAAGAAACACCACCTGAGATTTGCTGCCTCAAGGATATTAGCATCTACGTAAGGCTGAGAAAAGCTGTCATCCAGCTTATGACAAGAACAATATGAATAGAAATAAAGGATAATCAAGGATATTTTATGACTGAAGTCCAAGAGATAGCCTAAGCAGAAGACAAGATAGAATTATTTCTGAAACAGGATAAATAACTCAATGCTTCTGGGTGATTTAGTATTTCTAGATATTTACAATGAAAAATCTATGAGTGAGAAAAAGTCCTTGATACAATGTTTTTGAACCATGATATACAGTAACTTCACAATACACACAGGAAAGAAGAAAAACCATATTAGTTCCACTAACAAAGCACATTAAACTGTAGTTCACTTAGTGATAAGAAAGTACTTTGTATATACAATGATGTAGAATCAAGGCCAGATATTTTGCTAGTAAGAAGAGTAACAGTAGATGAAAACTTGTTCTTTGAGCTTGGTATTATAAAAGTGAAATTCTGAGCCATGAAAAATATATATTGACACATCCATAAGCAAATAATCTTTTCCTGTTTGTGCCATTGATTCCCTATCTGTTCTTAAGCAAATACCTTAGTATATTCCTATTAGCAAGTAATTTACTTGTATTTCTTCTAGTGTATAATTAATTACTCCCAACTGTTCAAATATGCTTGCCTGAAATTAAGTGTCTCCATGTATCAATATACACTAAACAGAAGATGCTGAAATGGAAGCTGCTGAGACTTCCTGCTAATGATTTTGGCTGATAATCTGGAACCTTAAAACTAGGTCATTTAGGAGCTCAGCTTTAATGTCCAGCTCTGATAATCCCTTTTTTTAAAGCACTTTATGAACCCGGGGTGAAAGTGTTAATCAAATTCAAAACCTCCTTCTTAAAAAATGTCCAGAAACTCTCACAAATAGTAAAATCAAGTAGACACAGCAATACACAGGATATGAGGGAAAAGTAGATCTAGTTTATGTAGCAGGCTAATCTACTAGAATTTCTTGAAGGTGTTGATAAGTCTTTGAACAAGAATAATCTGATTGATTTATTATACTTGGATTTCCAATAAGCTTTTGACAAGGTCCTTCATCAAACCTACTATGGAATGACATGATCCTAAAACAATGACTAAATAACAGAAAACAAAATAGAGGAATACTTTGTGAGGTTTATCAGTGTAAAGAGTACTATTAGGTATCATGCTAGGACTGGAACTGTTTGATAAAGTCAAAGGTAATCTAGAAAAGTGAACTGTGAAGACTTACAAACTACTCAATGGATACCTAATATATGTAGTGAAGCCGTGGATGAAAATGAATGAAATGCAAGATGACAATAAAGGGCAAAACCACCCAAAATGCATCCACACCACACGCTCATAATAAATTCCTAGTACTTGGGAATGATATTTTGAGTTACTGTTTCTATCTACATATCTGCTAAGCAGTCATAAAAAATAACACAAATAAATATGATTATTAAAATTATTAGGCAATAACAGAAAACCAATTTGAAAGCGTCATTATGCTGCTTTGGAAACACAGATTGATTCCACATTTCAACTATTCAATAAAACAGTCTGATCCTGTATTAAAACTAGAGAAAGCACACAGAAATCAATAAAAATCTTCAAAGATACGGAATAGCGCCCACCTCAGGAGATATTGAGAAGTTAGAACTCTTCAATATGGAAATGACTGATAAGAATAATACTTAGTAAATTATAAAAATAGATTATAAAATAAATTTCATGAAATAAATAAAGACAAAATAATTTTTACTGTTTTTCACAACAGAAGAACTAGGAGCTGCAAAATTAATTTTTAGTTAACAGATTTAAAATAAAAAAAAAAAGTAGATACTTTTCACATGATATGCAACTGAATGGTAAAAGTCATGTTGTGGATACAGAGCTGATAGAGCCTTTTCTCCATGCCTGGTGTGGCTCTGGAAATCACACAGCTGCAATTTGTTGTTAGGTACAGATATCAGCATTGCTGGCCTGCACTGTCCTCCTGGGGTTGTTTTTAAAAACAGCTTCAACCCAAAGAAATTTTACCCAGTGGTAATTAAAAAAAAAAAAAAAAAAAGTGTGGCTTCTGTCAAAGGGAAGACATAGTGAAAATGACTATAGGGTTAAAACTAGTTCCAGCATTTCATGCCTAATGGCTTGGAATACAAGAAAACCATCAGATAACTTACAGCCCTGTAACACTTGCTTACATCTCCTTCTGTGTCTTTTGGATTTGCCTATCACTCAGTTACTGATGTAGTTCATGAACCTTCTCTAGCTGACTTGGTTCATCTGTAGATAAAGTTAGTCAGGAAAATTAACCCATATGTCCATTTAAAGTCCAAAGAATTATGAAACAGAAGTCAAAGAACTGTGGCCTCTATTCATCCTGTACTGTCCACAGGCATCTATTATCCAATTCAGAATGCTCTAAAGTAAGTCATTACTTAATTAAATCACTGAGAGCTGAGATTACAGAGCAACCAGATAAAAGATTAAGAGAATCAATTTTAAAGAGAAAAAAATAATGTGAACCATTATATTTCTCAACTGTTAATCACACCACCTCTGACATTCATGGGATTCTTTTACATTGTGTTTGAGATTGTAGCTGACAAAATACTTCATAAGAAACTAACTTAGTTTTTTTCTTTATTCAGTATCAGGGTAGCTCAAAAAAAACTTTGACATTAAAGATTCCAACTATATATGTTGAAACTTAAGAAATTCAAAGCAAACCCAACCAACTGCTTAAATCCATCTATTGTTGGAAACAATAGTTGAGAAGAATGCATTGAACTATCACATCCTTTGTTACAAATTTGACAATTTGAAAGAAAGGAAATTAATATTTTAAGCATATGAACTTATAAATTTTACATTACCCATGTAATAAGCAAATAAATTATTCATACTATGCATAAGTAAAGACATGTGTCACCAAAACACATTAACATCTTATCTGTAAGTTAGTGAGTGATTTTATTAGAATTAATTCTCTTGCTTCCCGTATCTCAGCTTTTTAAAGTAACTACTCTTAATTACATTGTCTGATTATGTTTTATACTGCCCATGTAAAAACAGACTGCTTTTCATAAAAAAAAAAGAAATCCAAATGGTGCTTCCCGAGAAAAATGTCATACATGTAATTTAACAGAACATAGTATAATCATATAGATTATAATAAAATACACCTATAGGACTTCGATGATAAATCGCTCTGTGAGGATCTTTGTGCATGTATACATATGCACAACTCTACATACATACAAAGTTAAGGCATTTTGGCTTGTAACTCTTATATTTTGCAGAATGAACGTTACATTCTGCACATACTTGGAGCTTATTGATAATACTGAAAGGTTTTCTGGACCACTGATTGTGTTGCAGTGAGCTGTGTATTACTTCTTGACAAGCAGAACACAAGTTTATGGTATTTAAAACTCATCAGGATACATGAGCTTATATCTAACTTAGAGCATTTTATTAGTTCTTTCAATGTCATTTGCAAATGTGACAGCTACCACCCACGGTTAACAGGTTATTTAGTTATGCTGAACTCACACCAGTATACTGGCAATTTCAGTCATAAAATCCAGTTAGGTATGGGTACTTACCTTGCTTCTCTTCTGAAGGGATAGAGTTTTTTAGCACTGTTGCATGAACTGCAAGACTGAAGGGACCACTTCATTCTGGGATGGCTCACCTGCTCTGCAGCTCCCATTTGTAATAGGCTCATATTTTGTCTCTCATTTCAAAGATGCTACCCTGATAGGCTTTCCTGGGGGAACATTGCTTTGCATTCCAAGATATCGGGGGCATAGTAAGAGAGAAATGAGAGTGGGTAGGTATGTGCTAGAGGCTTTTATTTTTCTGTTTCAAAAAGCATTAGGCAGGCACAGTTCCAATCTTTATTTTAGTCATGACTGATGCCTCTACATTACCCTACTGTCTTATGGATCATTATGGTGTATTATGTATAGAAAAAAAAATGACTGATAAGTGAGATTCAAATATCTTTTACTAAAAAATTTTCTATTCTAACCACTCCTTATAAGCCAAAATGCAGGTAACTGCCTATAAATCAAGGGTGCACTATTAGAAGAGATAATTATGAGTTTTATCCCTGTGTCCTGCAGAAACACAGTGCCAGGATGACTTACATCAGGATATTGCTGCTTCTGAAGCCTAAACTTTATGCAGTTGGGCACGATTTTGTACATTGCTGTATGGAGTGAAACTGTTTCCCAGCAGGGCTTTCTAAATGAATTTTTGCTCTAAGTCACACATTCGACTGCGGTGCATTCACACTGTTACCAGGCACATAACCATGAGACTTTTTTTTTTTGTATGATGACTATGAAGAAGTCACCAAGTGCAGCACTTAGGAGTTATGGCTGTTAACTTCTTATCATGTATCATGGCAGGAATCCAGGTATGAGGGAATCAGGAGCTATGCTTTCAGCAGCCTTCTCCTTATCATTACTCCTGGGAGCTGAAGTATTCCTGTAGGTTGTCTGGCACTTAGACCTCTGCCTAACAGGAGAATTGATTACATTTGTTTCCCTAAAGAATCAAGGGACAAAATCCAGGCTCCCCTTATGCAAATCCGCTGGCTAGTTTTATTATTCGATTTTTATTTGTAAGTAAATTTGATTTAAACTTCTTGCATTTTTTATGAGCTGACTCTCAGACATGACAGAAATACAAGTAAAAAGGAAATCTAGAACAGAAAAATATTTCCTGAACTTCTCTTTTTTTCTTATGTTCTTCAGTTAGTGGATAATAAATCATTAGCAACTCAAATGCTTTCAAATATCTCATTATTAATTTCTGCTATCAGGTTTGGGTAGACAATTAGATAATTATTTATGTTAAAGTGTTCTTTTTGCATTTAACTTGGCAAGCATGCACTGAGATCACCCCGTGCCCCATGGATGCTGCAACTGTGTCAGTGTCCAGCTCCCCACAGCCCTGCCCTACTCAGTCATGGGTCCAAATCCTGACAAAAATGGGTCTCCAGTCACAGAATCACAGAATCACAGAATGTTGGGGATTGGAAGGGACCTCAAAAGATCATCTAGTCTATCCTCTAGCCAGAGCAGGAACATCTAGGTGAGGTCATGCAGGAAGGTGTCCAGGCGGGTTTTGAATGTCTCCAGAGGAGACTCCACAACTTACCTGGGCAGCCTGTTCCAGTGTTCTGTCACCCTTACTGAGAAGAAGTTTCTTCTCATAATTAAGAGGAACCTCTGGTGTTCCAGTTCGTACACATTGCTCCTTGCCTTATCATTGGTTGTCACCAAGAAGAGCCTGGCTCCATCCTCGTGACACTCACTCTTTACATATTTATAAATATTAATGAGGTCACCCCTTAGTCTCCTCTTCTCCAGACTAAAGAGACCCAGCTCCCTCAGCCTTTCCTCATAAGGGAGATGCTCCTCTCCCTTAATCATCTTCATGGCTCTGCGCTGGACTCTCTCAAGCAGTTTCCGGTCCTTCTTGAACTGAAGGGCCCAGAACTGGACACAATATTCCAGATGTGGTCTCACCAGGGCAGAGTAGAACCTCTCTCAACCTAGTAACCCCGCCCCTTCTAATACACCCCAGGATGCCATTGGCCTTTCTGGCCACAAGGGCACAGTGCTGTCTCATGGTCATCCTGTTGTCCACCAGGATCCCCAGGTCCTTTTCCCCTATACTGCTCTACAACAGGTCATTTTCCAACTTACACTGGAACCTGGGGTTGTTCCTGCCCAGATGAAAGACTCTACACTTGCCCATGTTATATTTAATTAAGTTGTTCCACGTGCTGTGTCTGGCACAGTACAAAAACACCTCAACAGCCCCCGGTGCTGCTGCTGGTGCTGCTGCTGCTGCTGTCATATGGGCACCTGCAGTGAGTACAGCTGCTCTAGAATCTTCTCCCAATATTTAGCCATGATTATTCTGTGATTTTAATACATCTCACTTATTTTTTTTTCCCTTTGCGCTGAATCCTGCGTGATATCTAAAAGGCTTTTTAACATTTTTTTTTCCTAATCTCCACCCTAGCTTGTCTAATCTAGCCTCTATAAAAGCCAGTAAGAGAGTTTTGACTTTTTGACTGGGCTTTGAGTAAACCGTTCATGTCTACAATCTATATACTGTAAACATAGGAGTATCAGCTCATATTCAGTGGTCAGACACTAGGTTCTCTCAGATTATGCAACATTTACCTAATTATACTTGTTTCTTTGCTTTAAATAGATCTTGAGGGCAGCTGATGTGATTTAATACATCTAGTTCAGAGGACATATTCATTAGTTTTCTGCTTAGTAACAAAGCCTAGCTAACAAACAGGACTGCAAGGCTGAAAAATCTTTTGCATTCCCTTCATGCTACTAGATTTTGCCCATCCTATAAACTTCAAACTAAATCTGAAGAACCACAAACAGAAGTGTGTGTAATATATCAGTGTGAATGAAGATAGAAGAACCTCTAAAACATAACATGATAATTGATATTACTCACCCAAAATTTGCATACCTCTATATTTAAAAAATGCTTCCTAAGGCTTGATCAGTACTGCAATTTCTAGCAGTACTGCAGAGGAAAACGTGTTGAACACTACATAATATATATTCAATGCATAGTACATTATTTACTTCCTGGGTAAGTTGATTCTGGGCATCACTATTCATAACATTGTTTGCCAAAAGACAAGGTACTTTTTATTTCAGTCATGGCTAAAGATACTGTTTTCTTGTGCCTTTAAATCTAATTGCTTAGAATGATCTATAAAACTCTGGGTAGTTTTCCGCAAATAAATTAGAAACAATTTTTTGGAGGTAACTAGACATTTTTTCTCTATTTTACATGTTGTCTTCTTTACCTCTCATTTTCTACAGCAGTGGTCAAGCCTCTCAGAAAAAACTCTTGTAGCAGTTTTCATATAGTTTCAGTCATTTTTGCTTCACTTCATGCAGATAACTATTCCCATGTGTTGTGTTAGCTAAGTAGTCATGCAACACATTTGAAGCTTAAATTAAAAGTCCATTTTTCCCCGAAAAAGATTCATAAATAAAAAATATAATCTTTGAATAAAATGCAGGTATTGCACTGAAGGGAAAATGCTTTATATGTTAACACTGTCAAGACTCACTGATGCATAGTAAAATGGTTTCACAAGAGATGAGATTCAGATTCCAAGCTAAGTTCTCTGAGTTTTGTTTGTTTTTTGTTTTGTATTTTTTTTTTTTAAATGTACCAGTTTACTTATTTTTGTAAGTATTTCAGCTGAGATCAGTTTAATTTTAGTACACAGGTGTGCTGAATAAAAATAATAATAAAAAATAAAATCAAAAAAACCCAACCAAAACAAAACGACAACAACAAATCCCCAAATATTTAGGCTGGTTTTCTGTAGTTTAAATCATCACATAGAGTTTTCCCACTACCCCAGAGGAGACCACTTTCAGAACATATCTGAGACACAGAAGTGTGACATCTATATGCATCCATTTATCATACACACACTAGTTCTTCTCCTACCTCTAATGTTAGTTCAGCAAGATCTTATCCTGCTTCGTCCTCATACACTTAACATACTGTCAATGATAAAGAAATGAAGGCTAATACCAATCAATGTGATCTCATTAGAATGAACTATTGAATGCCATCAAATCACATCTACTATTGCAGCTGTCAAAGTAATGTGATTTTTCAGCTTATAGATGGTCTTTCCAAGTTGCACTGATAGTTCTGTTAGCTTCCTTGAAAAAAATTGTACATGGTCAGTTCAAACCAATTTGATGTTTTAAGAAAGATGCCCATATTAAATTCTTTCTCATTCTGTGTGCATGAATAGGCTCTGGGCAAATAGGTATCTAACCTTGTTCAGTAGCAAGATATTAGGGTAACTATGTGTATCCATCTGGGAAAATTGAAATTCTTTACTACTCAAGTGTTCAAGGACTATACTGACATAACACTCAACATTTAAATGTGTTGAGGATACACCTACTGTTTGAATGAGAGCAAATTTACTTTAAACTGGTGTTTTGAGAGTGTAATTGTTTTGTGTGAATTTAATTGTTCTTTTTTGTTACTTTGTTCATCTCTGAAAGACCATTATAAATAAAACAGATTTAAAGACAAAAGTAAATTAGAAAGAATTGTTTTGGTTATACATCTAGTCTTGTTTTAAAAAATGAATTAACCTCCTACAGAAGTTCGAAACTTACTTGATTCCTTAGACGTTTTTCCTAACATAAGTCGTATCTCAGATTCTGGAAAATATAGCCACTTTCATAAATCCACTGTTTTAAAAAATGAAAATAGGCCTGTCATGGTTGAGACGGACAAGCGACATAGACCAAGTTCTTCCAGCATGAAAGTAGTAGATGCCATTTATTGCCACAAGTGCATTTTTAGACAATTTAACCAATTCATGTGTCTCTTCACTATTGGTTACAAGTTACAGCAGTAACATCTCATTGGCTATTTTTGCTGTCATCAGTGCTACTCTTCTACTCCCTTCTCTCTCATGGGTACATCTTTAACACCTCTGGATACTCCTTTACTCCCATCTTTCTTCATATCTTCAAGGTTAATTTCTGTTCCCATGCCCTCCATCAGGGAATCCACAGACCCACTGTAGTCCCCCACAGAGGCCAAATTCAGCTGATAAAAGAATTAATTGTAAACATTTGCACAGCTCAATTTGTGAAAAATAGCTGTCCTGCTATATTCATCTTTGGTTCTGTGAAATTATTATATATCAGATAGACACATAGAATACTCATGGAAAGTTAGAGCTGTTTAAATCATGTTTCTGTGATTTAACAACACTTGATTTCCTTGCTTTTGCACTAATGTGTTTACTAAAAACAGACACAGTGTTTTGGCTCATTATGACCAAAGAGTCGAAGCTCTGTGTTTCTGTGCACTTGCTGTCCTCTTGTGCCTTTGACAGTAGCTGAAAGCTTTAAAAGCCTTTAGTTGGCTTGATTAGACAGTGGCCCTTTGCCTGGCACTGATTTCAGGATTGAAAGTTTATTAGCGGGTCACAAGGGTGATTTTTTTTTCTGTGTGTTGTTGGCAGTTACCCAACTCCTTGAACAGCTAAATACTAAAACCAATCAGAATTAATGCAGATTTATTTTAAAAGGTTTCACCGTTTCTTTTTTGTTTGTATGATTACAGAATTCTTTTTTATATACTAGTACTTCAATATATTTTATATGCTTATCTGCTAATTCTAGAATTTTTATTCATTTTTAATACAGGAATGCAAATGAAGAAGAAATGGTGACTGAGTGTGGATTACAGTTAAAGGCTAATCCATATTGAAGTCTTCTAATGAACAAAAAAAATCCAAACAAACAGACGAACAAAAATAGAGAAAAAAAGCCAAATAAGACAGCTACTGATATAAAAGCTTATGGTGTGATTGTGGTATGCAATATCACTCCCTCCTGACAACAGAACCAGGGTGGTGTGTTATCTATATGGTACTTACGGTGAAAGAACATTTAATGAATAAAGCTCATGGTAAAAAGAGGGTTTGTGGTTTGCAGATTGCTGGATGTAGCATGGCTGTGTATAAAGTATTGACTGATGCCATTAGAAACAGACTGCTATGCAGAGCATCTAACAAACATGTAAAGAACAAAACAAAATGGATATGGTTCAACACAGCTTGCAATAACTCCTTGTTTGATGTAGTTTGTAGATTTGGTAGGTATACCTGATATTCCACCATTACTGAGCTTGCAAATACTGAATAGTAACAGGCTGTGGTCCAGTTCCCACAGAAAAGCACTTAACACACTTTTTTCTAAAGTTTTGACTGTGATCTTCAGCTGCTATTCATTGAACACAATTTCCTGACCACTTCTGCATTCATTTGATTGAGCTTTCATCTCAGTCTCCAAGGTAATGTACAATGCACTGCGAGACAGTCCATCATAGTCCAAAAGCTATAGCTGTTTAGATTCCTTCCACATTTCCAGGCTCTTTCTTTAACTTCTAACTTTTCAACTTTGCTGATATCCACTATTCTCTCATAAATTAACTCCTCCATATTTTTTTGTTTTGTCCATTTTTTATTTCCCAAATAAATATCCCTTCAGAACCTTTCCCTACAATATGGCAGGTTTAAACCTTCTCAGTACAAGAAACATTTTGTAAGACCCCACAAAATAATATGAGTCAGACTATGTTAGAAGCAAAATAACAGTGATAGGGCATAGTCAATGAGTTCTGAGCACAATTGTGTCAATATACAAACACAGCTCTAACCAAACTTGGGTTTCCACACACAGTTGTATCATGCAGATGTAACTGTCCACTTAGATCTAGATGAGAAATATAACTGCTGTGTTTCAGCTGCACATGGAAAATATGTCTCTGCAGAATCACAAACATTTCTGTCTCCACATGCCTGGTTTAATGCATGGCATCCAAATGATTAGAAAGCAATGACTTTTACATGTTGTCCTGGTTTTGTTAAAAAACAAGTTTCTCTTTCATTGAATTTTTCCTGTCAGCTAAAGCCTTCATATTAACTGCATTTTCCTGGAGAACCAGACACATGTTTTGGTAAACCTAGCAATGGAATGCAAACTTATTGGTAAGCATGGATGGACATCTTGTGAGAGGGGCAACGAGAAACTGGTGACCAAGAAACTGACCAACTGTGTATAACATTCCATTAATGTGAATACTTCATATAAAAGTGGGAGATCACGAGGATCTCGTCTTTTTCCCTTTTTTGTCTTTTCCCTTCTGCTTATGGCCGACATTAGCAGAGGACCTTGCTAGTCGTCCCTGCGAACTGAGGCCTGGTGAGAGACTGAATCCAGCTCCGGTTGGCTGCAGAGTCTAATCCAGGACTTTGGTTGCCAGCTCTGCAGTTGGTTTTGTATAGATTGGTTTTGTATATTTTGTATTATTTTCTTTATTCTTGTTAGTAGCATTAGTAAAACATTAGTAATTTTTCCAACTCTCTTCTCTCTGTCCTCCTTTCCCTCCCGATGGCCTGTCCTGAGTGGGAAAAGGGGAGAGGGAGTGGCACAAGGAGGAAGTGGCAGGGGGAGAGGACGTTAACAATACGTCTGCCAGGGTTTTATCGTCACCCCGCAATCTTAACCCTCAACATATATGAAGGATTCAAATATTACTCCTAATTCAGAATATGCATGTCACCAAATCCATTGCATACTTATACACATAATAGCAATTTTTACATTGTGTCCTTGGCAAAAGTATACTTCTTGAGTCCTGATCTCAGTAAGTACGTTTTTGTGCCTAGAGCTACCTTCAAAATCATTTGGAATGATAAGATCTTGTCTTTTGGCAATTGACTCAGTTTTTGTTTCATTTCTTTTCGTATACAGATGCTTTCTTCAACATGCTTACAATGCTGTATCTGTACAGATGCTGATTTAGTTAGTGGCTGGCGCTTATGGGTGGCTGCATTTGAAAAGCTGGATGACAACACCACTCCACACCCTTCAAAACACAAACGAAAACATTTATTTATCCATTTCATTTTCACCATATTTTCATTTCCACCTGTCTTTCTAGTCTGCACACATGCAGGAGATAGCTCTATAAATGTTCAGCTGCATTTTTCTTTAATTAAGCACACATAGTGTTCACTAAATCAGTCCTTTACTAAGCATAAATCCTAGTTCATTATTATGTATTTGCAAAAACCAGAAAGTGTTTGATAGAATGCCCTAAACATTTAAGTAAACCAGTTGCCATAGGATGAGATTATAATCTGTATCTACTATATTTGACTGTGGTGGGATGATTTTGGCTGGCTGAAAGGCGACCACCAAGCTGCTCTCTAACTCCTCCTCCTCAGCAAGACAGAGAAGAAAATAAGATGAAAAAGTCTGTGTGTCGAAACAAGGACAAGGAGATTGCTCACTATTTACCGTCACAAGCAAAAGAGGCTCAATGGGGAAAATTGCTTTGATTTATTGCCATTTAAAACATAGAGTAGGACAGTCAAAACTAAAAGCATTTTTTCCTCAGCCTTACTTCTTCCCAGGCTAATCTTCATTCCTTCATTCTGAATTCTTCTACCTCCCCTGACCCTGAGTAGCACAGGGGGATGAGAAATGGGGGTATGGTCAGTTCAGAACAGCTCCTCTCTGCCACTCCTTCACAGAATCACAGAATGTTAGGGATTGGAAGGGACCTCGAAAGATCCTCTAGTCCAATCCCCATGCCAGAGCAGGAACACTTAGATGAGGCTACACAGAAAGGGGTCCAGGTGGAATTTGAATGTCTCCAGAGAAGGAGACTCCACAACTCCCTTGGGCAGCCTGTTCCAGTGTTCTGTTACCCTCACTGAGAAGAAGTTTCTTCTCATAATTAAGTGGAACCTCTTGTGTTCCAGTTTGAACCCATTGCCCCTTGTCCTACCATTGGTTGTCACCAAGAAGAGCCTGGCTCCATCCTCGTTACACTCACCCTTTATATATTTGTAAAATTAACAAGGTCACCCCTCAGTCTCCTCCAAGCTAAAGAGACCAAGCTCCCTCATAAGGGAGATGCTCCACTCCCTTCATCATCTTCCTTGCTCTGCACCGTACTGTCTCCAGCAGTTCTGTGTCCTTCTTGAACTGAAGGGCCCAGAACTGGACACAATATTCCAGATGTGGTCTCACCAGGGCAGAGTAGAACCTCTCTCGATCTACTAACCACCCCACTTGTAATACACCCCAGGATGCCATTGGCCTTCCTGGCCACAAAGGCACAGTGCTGGCTCATGGTCATTCTGTTGCCCAACAGGATCCCCAGGTCCTTTTCCCCTACACTGCTCTCTAAAAGGTCATTCCCCAATTTATACTGGAATCTGGGGTTCTTCCTACCCAGATGTAATACTCTATACTTGCCCTTGTTATATCTCATTAAACTTTTTTCCCAGCCAACTCTCCAGCCTGTCCAGGTCTCACTGGATGGCAGCACAGCCTTCTGGCATGTCAGCCACTCCTCCCAGCTTGGTGTCATCAGCAAAGTTGCTGATAGTACACTCTATTCCCTCATCCAAATCGTACTGATCCCTGAGGCACTTCACTAGATACAGTCCTCCAACTAGACTCTGCCCCATTGACCACAACTCTATGGCCTCTTCCCTTCAGCCAGCTCGCAGTCCACCTCACTACTCTATCATCCGGACCGCACTCCCTCAGTTCAGCTGTAAGGATGCTGTGGGAGACTGTGTCAAATGCCTTACTGAAGTCAAAGTAGACCACATCCACCGCTCTGCCATCATCCATCCACCTCGTTATGTCCTCATAAAAGTCAATGAGGTTGGTCTAGCATGACTTCCCCTTGGTGAAGCCATGTTGACTGCCCCTCCTTCCTCCTCTTGCTCCTGTGTGGGTATAGTCCTTCATGAAGAGTTCCTTTGTGGGTCCTTCCTACTGGCTGCAGTTCTTCAAGACCTGCTCCAGCTTGCCTCTTTTCCACAGGGTGCAGTCCTTCAACAACAGGCTTTTCTAGCATGGGTCCCCCCTGGGCTGCAGCTCCTCCCAGAAAACCTGCTCCTGCATGAGTTCCTCTCCAGAGGCTGTAGTTACTGCCAGGAGCCTTCTCCAGTGTGGGCTTTCCACAGGCTGCAGATTCCTTCAGGGCACATCCACCTGCTACATTGCGGAGTCCTCCATGGGTTGTGATGTAGATATCTGCTCAGTGTGGTCCTTCATGGGCTGCTGGGGACAACATTCTTCACCATGGTCTTCTCCACAGGCTGCAGGGCAATCTCTGCTCCGCCATGTGGAACATCTTCTCACCCTCCTTCTTCACTAACTCTGGTATCCACAAAGCTGTTTCATGTTTTTCTCACTCCTCTGTCTCACAGCTGCTATGCAGCACTTTTTACCTTCTCATCTTTTTCACATATGTGCCACCATAATTGCTGATGGACTTGACTTTGGCCCATGGTCTGTTTTGGAGTTGGCTGGAACTGACTTCTCTCTGACATGGCAGCAGCTCCTGGTCTCCTCTTACAGAAGCCACCACACCTGCAGTCCCCTTGGCTACGAAAACCTTGCCATCATAATCACAATACACTGACTTTTCTTTGTTATTTTTTATGAATAAGCTGACAACAATGGTCATTGTGATTTTTGTTTTTACTGGTCTATAAGTTTCTGAATCTATGTGGGATAGAGTCTGATTTGATTGTTATTAGAATTCATGTAATATATAAATTATGTTTTGAATATTTGTTCTTAGTTTGGACATAATTAATTAAAAAAATAGCAGTTACATTTTTTTTATATCCTTATTCTGTTTTCCTTTCCTATCACAGAGAAATAAAGACTCGATTTTCCTCCACTTATTTCTGCAACTCGCTTCAAAACAAAAATCCTTTTTAGTATATTGAGGAAGATGTAATAAGCTCAGTAATTATTTTGACACATACTTTAAATTATGAGGTAAGAACTGTAATTTTGAGAAATACTACTTCTTTTGGCCAAGTCAGTATCTGTTAAATGACCTGAGACAGGGAATAAATTAAATACCTTATCAAGAGATTACATAAGATTACATTATAAATCCTCTGGTGAAAGAGCATTCATCATTTCTTCCACCCTCCCCCCAGGTTTTCTTCCTGAACTATAATCCCATCATTTGCTTGACTGACTCTCTTGAACTTTGACATTTAGTTTATTCATGCAGTGGAAAAAAAAAATTAAGCTGGAACAACCAGCTAGGTGTGATCTGTTTGCCTACACAGTTCTGGCTTCTCTGCCTCTCATTTGTCTTAATAACATACCCAGCAACATTAATAAGCCTAAACAGGTCATGTTAGTTAATGGATTGTCCTTGTCACGGACTGAATTTTTAGAGGCAGAAAGGAATGTTAGATCTCTTCCGGACATTGTCTAACTGCATATTTCCCCTGCCCTTTTGGCTCTCCTCTCTCTATATCATCACCGGTTTTAATTAATATTCTCTCTTCCCTTCTTTGAGTCAGCAAGCTAGTAATAACCCATGATATGTCATTTCATGTTATGTTGTTCCATTTACATGCCAGAATCTTGAGCATGGCATTCCATTCCAGTGTACAGCTGCAGATCTACTGTTTATTGCTATAGATCATTGCAAGGAAAGGCAGAGAACTGCTTTATAAAGCCTTTTTTTCTTACAGTTTACATGTTTTGATGCAGAAAATAGCAATTCAATTACTAGGTACATAGGCCTATTATATTTAGGCATTTATATTCATGCTGAATTCACAATATAAAATTATAATAAATTTAGACCACACCAAAACGATATGATCCTTGATTTTAGTATGAAAAGGTATCAGTGGATTTTTTTCAATTTTTTTTAGTGTAACAGGGGTTCATTATTCAATTTTATCAAGGTGCAGATTAGAATTTAAGGTGTTTTAGAAAGAAACATCATCAAAAGAGAATGAGACATCTGACATCTGTTCCAGCACTACTCACTCTGTTCTTGTAATTTCAATGCTAACTTTGCTATAGTTGTGGTTTTGTTTTTTCTCTGTTTTTCAAAATTCTAAGCCAGTTCACATGCTTACTTCCAGAAGAAACAACCTAAAACTGCAGTATCAGCTTATTTTACACAAAGGATGTTCAGAATGCTATAACATCAATGTTTCCTCAAAGACTGAATAAGGGAGACTGAACCTAGGCAACTATTACTGAAAATCTTAACCATGGTTGATTCCAGGACAAAATTATAAAAGCTTCTCAAAACTTCAAAAATTTATTAAATTCAAAAGCAGATGTTTACTTGAACAGGTCAAGAGAGCAGACTAGCTGGCATTAAGTCAAATACTTAATTTTTGAATTATTAATTCTGTAATTCTGTGAGTTATAAAATTAAAAATTATTTCTGAGGTCTTTGCTGATTGCCAGGTTTATTGCTGTTATATGACTGTTTTTATTTAGCCATTACCGTTCTTTGATAAAAAAGCACCTATGCTACTACAGTATGCCTTCACAAACATTGGAAAATAAAAAGATAATGCATGAAACAACCACTGTTTCTGGTTTGGGGTTTGGTGTTTTTTTGTTTGTTTGTTTGGTTGGTTGGTTGTTTTTGTTTGTTTGTTTGTTTTGGTTTTGTTTTGGTGTGGTTTTGGATTTTTCTTTTTTTGGGGGTTGGGAAAAGAGATAAATATGTTAATTAGTATTTTAATTATACATTTGGCCTTTTCTGTAGAAAAATAAACAAAACATTGTATACGATGTCATCCAGAGTTGTGACTGTGTGAAGTGAAAAAAACCCTAGCTTTCTTACATCATAACTTTCAGTCTACTGATGACCAAACCACATATAAATTGTTAGATAATATATACCCAGGAGTTTTGCAGTCAGGGTGAAAAGTTATCTGGACAAAATTTTACAGAGAATCAGCAGAGGATGTTTCCAAGTACTTTTCCCTGTGAATATGCTACCTGCACACTGCAGAACAAGTACCCCAGAAACTGCATGATAAGAATGTGATTATTTAGTAATAGAATTTATATAACCCCTCTTGACACATTGTATTTTTTTATTACCAGCATGTCAGAGGCTTTTAAATTATTTAAGAGGTGCAAAATAAGCTGCTTTTCTCAAATAATATCAGTTTGTTTTGTTGTGGACATTCTTTGTAAGCTTCTAAAACATTATAAAAAAATTTGCTTATTTTATCTGCTTCAACTTTTTAAAATATGGAAGAAAAGTATTAAGACTACTCAAAATAATTAAAACAAATGTCAAAAAATCAAACAATTTCCCAAGATGCAATGTAGAGCATATTGTTTACGACCAATGTCTACAAGAATATATTACATTTTTCACATGACAATTTAATAGACTAGCTAAATGTTTCTGAAATTAAAGTTATACTTTATAACTTTTTCTACTGGATTACCTTCTCTCACCTGTTTAGACAAAGGTAATGCACTTTAGTAGTTTCAAATTAAATTATACAACTGAGCTATACAACCTCTTTGATAGTCAGGACTCAGTCAGTACAATCTCTTTAAATGTTAAGTTGATCTCATATTACACACCTCCATCTACTTTGGCCTTTTCAAGTAATTGCTACGGGAAGTCCCACAGGCAAGGCTGCTTTAAGGTAAAGGGGCCCAAGATAGTTGGTTAGTGTTCAGGGGCAGCTTCTACCAGACACAAGATCAGAGCATCCCAACATGTAGGAAGTCAAGGAAGGGAGCCAGGAGACCTGCGTGGTTAAACAGGGAACTGCTGGGTAAGCTCAAGTGAAAGAGGAGAGAGAGCATAGGGGAAAAGGACCTGGGGGCCCTGGTGGACAGCAGGATGACCATGAGCCAGCACTGTGCCCTTGTGGCCAGGAAGGCCAATGGCATCCTGGGGTGTATTAGAAAGGGGGTGGTTAGTAAGTCGAGAGAGGTTGTCCTTCCCCTCTACTCTGCCCTGGTGAGATCACATCTGGAATATTGTGTCCAGTTCTGGGCCCTTCAGTTCAAGAAGGACAGGGAACTGCTGGAGACAGTACAGCGCAGGGCAATGAAGATGATGAAGGGAGTGGAGCATCTCCCTTATGAGGAAAGGCTGTGGGAGCTGGGGCTCTTTAGCCTGGAGAAGAGGAGACTGAGGGGTGACCTTGTTAATGTTTACAAATATATAAAGGGTAAGTGTAAAGAAGATGGAGCCAGGCTCTTCTTGGTGACAACCAATGGCAGGACAAGGGGTAATAGGTTATAACTGGAACACAAGAGGTTCCACTTAAATTTGAGAAGAAATTTCTTCTCAGTGAGGGTGACTGAACACTGGAACAGGCTGCTGTGGCAGAATGCAAACCCCCATCTCTCCTCCTCCCTCCTTCGATATGGAAGGAGTAGATACATCTCCCTCTCTCTCCACTGCTTGAGGTTAACAGCTTTTTTTGTCTGGCCCCAGAGCCCCCTGACCAGGGTCGTTAGGAGAAGGGAGTGCTGAGGCGCCAGGGAGATGCTGGGTGCCTGCGGCCAGTGTGGGGGATGTTTGGAGGCTTCAGGGCCCCCCCCCCAGCCAGGGTGGGGGTGCAGAGAAGCTTCTGGAATGCCTACAGTCAGATCCGATCAGGCTATAAAATGGGATTCTTGTTGAGACTCCATCCCTTTTGTCGCGGATCTCTTGGAGCACGACCCAGATGCTGCTGCTGAGAGCCCCACTCCCCGGGATGAAGACTCCACTTGCCTTGCTGCCACGTGTGTGGGTAAAATTTCTCCTTGCAGGACTGCAAGTGTATCTACTTTCTGTGCACATGTGCACGCGTACTTTCCGTGTTCAATACGAGTACATGTAAAATTAATCCTTGCATAATCATGGGTGTATTTTCCTCCCGTGCTTCCACATAAGCACCTGTAACTTTCCGTGCACGTTTGCATGCGTACTTTCCGTGCTTAATACAAGCATGTGTAAAATTAACCCTCACAGGATTGTGCGTGTATCTACTATTCCGTGCACATTTGCACGTGTATTTATACTTTCCGTGCACATTTGCATGCATACTTTCCGTTCTCAATATGGGCATGTATATAAATTAATCCTCGCAGAATCTCGAGGGTATTTTCCTCCTGTGCTTCCACATGAGCAAGTGTAATATTCCATGCACATTTGCAAGTGTATTTCTCCTTGCAGGATTGCGAGTGTATTATAAATTTACCCTCACAGAATCGCGAGTGTACACTTTCTATACTCAATACAAGTACATGTACCCATTTAAAATAATTCCACACTGCGTTCAGGCAAGCGTGTACTCTTTCTGGACTCAGGAGAGGCTCTGGCATTGTTTTTGGTGATGCCACGTGTATGCACACTATGGACGTCCTGAATTATTAGTTGTTGCCCCTTAATAATTTTCTTCAACTGATATCCGAACCTGTCACTTTTGGAGTGCCAAAACCCTGTTTCTCACTGGTTTAATAAAAGTTGTTTTGGACCCTGTTGTCCCTTAAACTAACCTCAGGGCGCCTCCATGACAGCTGCTTAGGGGGGGTTGTAGAGTCTCCTACTCTGGAGACATTCAAGATCCACCTGGACACATTCCTGTGTAGCTTCATTTAAATGTTCCTGCTCCAGCAGGGGGATTGGACTAGATGATCTTTTGAGGTCTCTTCCAATCTCTAACATTCTGTGATTCTGTGATCAGAAAGCAGTAGCAGTTGCAAAGCACACAATAGTTGTAATTCTTTTAAAGGAAAATATTGACTGTAATTTTGAGTCAGACTGCAAACAGTTTAGGAGTCAGTCAAAACCCTTCATCAACAAAGCTCTTTCTTTTGTTCATTTTGATTTTTTTTTTTTGATCTTTCACATGGTATATTATACAGTCATAAGAGAAATATAGAAAGCATTCCCAGACAGACATAATGTCATACATAATACCATATTTATTTAAAACTTCATTTTCTGCCAGAGGTCATTGGCCTTTAATTCTAAAGAGAGTACAACAAAATCTGAAGCATACTTCTTTACAGAAGCTCCACATATTTTAAACCTAAGTCAAATCCAAGATCATGAAGAGATCAACACACTATCTTCATAAATAGGATGTATACTTTTGTCCTTCTAATGAGCCTACATTTTGGTAAACTTCAGTTTCTAAATTGTCATTGATTATGTTTTGTCCCATTTATCTAAAAACTTGCTTTAGGAATGTTTACAAATACAACTTAAACCATTTCTGCTAAAGTGATTTGCCATTCACAACAAGAACAGAACAAAAAATACCTTAAAAAAATTGATCAGTTGAATCATTGCTTTTGTGCAGCTTCCACCATAGCCACTTAAATAAAAAGAAGTTAAAATAATTTGAAAGTCCTCATTTATAATGTGAACAGCTATTAAATCTCAGACACAGTCAATGAAATGGAGGATGGGGGTAGGGACCGACAGAATAAAATGGTACCAAGAGATAGGTGTAGCTGAAACTCTCTCTGTTACACAAGAATGATGAAGACATCTTTAAAGATTTTAGTAGGAAGAATGCTGTGCTGATGAGATCTACAGGAAAGATAAAGCAAATCACTCTTCCTTTGGATGAGACATCTTCCCCTCCTACTTCTCACCCTGCACTGTGGTCTACCAGGTCTCTTCCCTCTTCTCTTCCTGGGCTGCCACAAGCAGACTGATGGCACTGAGATGACTGACCCTTTTTCAGTCTTTAACCTTCCTCACATGACTTCTTTCTTTTTGGCAGACACTTAAGCTGCTTCAGCTGTTACTGCCCACAGATTGGTTTGCTGTCCATTTCCTCAAAATTAATGTTAAATAGTAATTGTGGTTAGGTAGTTAGACCAGTTGTACCTGCAAAGGCTGAAATGTTTTATGTTTTGTATTAAGCATTGAAAACTGAATCTCCTCCCTAAGGAGCCAGATAGGGACACCGTGACATCTGGTCAAACTTGAAGACTGTGTGAAAGCCAAGAGCCGAGCAGCTACACTCAGTTGCAGTTCTGTATTTTAACCCGCTTTTCTTCCTAAACTCAAAAAGACTTGCACTAATTTCTAATAAGTTATTCTGCAACTTGCAGACCATGTAATAAATCTCCTGTACTATGCTAAGTGCATGTATTGAAATGTCATTGACTCAAGTGATGCTTTGCATGTGTCTGATATACTGCATTCACCAGGTATGTTTTCCTAGAACATGCTTAAATTAATGATGGAAGTGTAAAGTATGCCTCAAAGGGTTCGTAGATTATGTACATGTTATATCTATGCTGTAAATTATGTATTATGTAGAAGAATTGTTAAAAATAAATGCACACTACTTGTAATAGTTTCCAAAGCAATATAGAAAGAAGTAATTTTTCCTGGAAATTCTCAAAATATTCACTTGGCTATCCAAATGAAGTCTGAAATTTGTTGCTTCTTTCAAGAGTGATGAGATGAAGTAGGCTATGGCAATGATTAATATTGAAAAATGCTTCTGAAGAAACAAACCACCTGTGAAGATGGAGGTTTCAATTCAAAGGTGTTACCTCAGGAGTTCATTTAAGAGTTCATATTTGTGAATGTTTTGCTGTCTGTTCTGCCTGATGATAACAAACATAGAGTACAAATAACACATATAAAATACGTGCACATACAGGCTATACTGACATGTCAGTCTTTTCACTTTCAAGAACTGTTTGTGAATACAACCATTGTAATTTTATGCCCAATGCAGCATACTTCTGAAATGTTAAAGTTCTGAATTTACCTGTCATCTCTTCATTCCTAGGACTGCACTGGTGAGGGAAACATACTAGCTTAAATACTTTGCTCTAGCTCAATAATAATAACAAAAGACAAGCTCAATAATAATAATAAAATACAAATAAATAAACCAATTTAGATATATTGACTAGAGACTAGTGTTCTAAACTATGAGACTGTGCCTGTGTTGGTCTTATTAACTGAAGTATGACCTGAATCTGTGGCAACAAGAAGATATAGAACCGCAGACATTGCTGACACCGGTCCTTCCTTTGGATCTCATTTTGATGCAAACATTGGTGAAAATGCTTCTTGAGGATAATCACAGGATCACAGAACCATTTAGTTTGGAAAAGACCTTTAAGATTGTCATGTCCAACTGTAAAATTAACACTTCCAAGTCACGTTAAACCACATCCTGAGTTTCAAATCTACAAGCCTTTTACGTATCTCCAGGGATGGTGGTTCAACCACTTCTCTTGACAGCCTGTTCCAATGCCTAACAACCCTTTCTATAAAGAAATTTTTCCTAATATCCAATGTAATCCTCCCCTGGTACAACTTGAGGTTTTCTCCTCTTATTCTTTGTTATATGGGAGAAGAAACGAACAACCGCCTTGCCACAACCTCCTTTCAGATATTTGTAGAGGGTGATAAGTTTTCCCCTCAGCCTCCTTTTCTCCACGCCAAACAACCTGAGTTCCCTCAGCTGCTCCCCATAGAATTTGTACTCCAGACTCTCATAATCCAAGCTCAGGTGGTAGCTCATCAACAGAAAAGTGGTTTTACCCTTTTGTACCTCTCACTCTCACTTTTGCTTCTTCATTATTTATCCCTTTACAAATGCACTGCCTTCAGTGTACTTGCCTACTAATCTGTCTTGGATGCCTGATGTTTTGTGACTTCTTAGTGGTCTGTCATCTCATATATCACAAAACTCTTTTCCAAAAATGCAGATACATTTTGTCACATGAACTGTTGTTACAAATCTTGTTTGGGTTATAACCTACATACAAAAGCTCAAAGCAGTTAGGCAGCAGCTTAAAATTTTGGGGAATGTTTCTTGTCCTCATTTGTTTTCAATATTTTTTACTTCTTTTTGAACTAAAGAGTCAGCCTTCAATATTAAAAAAAAAAAAAAAAAAGTGGACTTTCTATGTATTTTCAAGTTTTCTGGAAACAAGCTTAAAAACACATACTTTCTATCTAAGACCCAGAAAGAAAGACAAAGGAAGAACATATTTATGAAGTTCAAATTTAAATTATTCCAGAGCTGCAATATGTATAGATAAATCCAAAGCATAGGCAAATTTTCCATGAAGTCCTTTCAGTATTATCTTTTCTTGGAACTGCATCTCATTTTATGAGATTCTCAGGTACGACATTATGTCTATGTTAGACTGTAAGATTTCTGGATGTGTATAGGCAAAAGAGATGAAAAAATGGTGTTGGCACTTTGACTGCTACTATTAATTTTCCTGACACTGTTTGGTTACCATTAATTATGTGTGCACTAGCTATGATGTTAGGAATGTCAGACCAGGCTTGCTGAAATGGTAAACTTGCTACAAAGTCTAGAGAATGAAAACACTGAATAAATAAAGGTTTTTATTTATAGTAGATAGGACTTCTAGGTGATATTGACTTTGAAAAAAGCTACTTGACAAGAAATATCACTATGTTGTTAACCGATATTAATCACCAGATGCCCGTGGCCTTTTTAAAAAATAGTTAATTTGATAGTATTATTACTAAACTCAGACCAGAATACGTTGCATGACACCCAAGTGAAAGATTCGCAAAAAACTTTCCAGAACACTAATGATTCCTTTATAGTGTTAATTCCCACCAAAGACAATGAGTAAATCCCGATTTCTTTACAGTTTCAGCCAGTTGTGTTTGAGGTCAGTATATCACTAATTACTAGGGGAACAAAAATCCAAGTGAATTGAAAGTGAACTCTTTCACAGTGACTCTACTCTCACAGGAACGTGCCAATCATACTACAAGGAAAATTAAAATCTGGATTTTAGGTTAATTTTAAATGTTTTTATTCCTCCACTAAGTGAATTTATAGCAGTATTGACACGGAAAGAAAACCCCAGTCATGGTAATTTCCCTTTGTCATGAATACACTGAGAAAACTTTTTTCTTTCATTTGGTTCCTCCATTCTATTGTAGGCCTCGTAGCCCAGCAGGATCTCAATACAGCCCAAGATCTTACCTTGATTTGTCTTAAATTTTTTATTGTACTAGCTATGAAGCTGTCAGGTGGCTAAAGTCTACTAGAAAAATCAAATAGTGGTTTTTGCTAAACTTCTAGCCTTGTTCACTACTGTTAAACTCTGCACTTATTCAAACTTATTTCACTAAATTGTTTGATCTAATGCCTAACTGCTTGACCTGATGCTTACAAATGCTATATATAGTAATACTTCCCTATATCATTTATATGAAAGGTCCAGAAAACAACGATAAGAAAAACATTTTTAAAGTATAGAATAGCAGACTGAATAGAAAAGAAGCATACTGACAAACATCAACATAAAATTAGCCCTAATCAAATGAAAAAAAATTCAAAAATTTGAAGAGGACCTGAAGAAGAAGGTATCATCAAAACACTGAGTTAACAGATTACCATAGCTGCTATTCTCCTGTACTTGCCTGAGGGAGACAAGCAGCAACACGGAAACCATACGTGACTGGAACAGTGGGAAAGAAGTTCAGATAAGAATGACATCTGTAAGGCAGAATATGAATGTTTTAATTGTCTGATTGCTTCCTCCCCCTTTTCATTGGTTGAACAAACACAAGTACATTCTGGGCAGATAATGGATTGAGAGCAGCCCTGAGGAGAAGGACTTCAGGGTGTTGTTTGATAAGAATCTCAACATGGCCCAGCAGCATTCACTTGCAGTCCAAAAAGCCAGCTGTATTCTGGGCTTCATCAAAAGAAGCATGACCAGTAGGTTGAAGAGGTGATTCTCCCTCTCTACTCCATCTTCATGAGATCCCACCTGGAGTACTGTTTTCAGCTCTGAGATCCCCAACATAAGAAGGACTTGGACCTGTAGGAGTGAATCCAGAGTGAGGTCATGGAGACGATCAGAGGGCTGGAGCACCTCTCCTATGAAAACAGGCTGATAGAGCTAGGGTTGTTCAGCCTGGAGAAAAGAAGGCTCATAAAAGCCTTTCAGTACCTAAAGGGGGCCTATGAGAAAACTGAAGAGGGACTTTTTGCAAGCGCTTGTAGGACAAGGCGTAATGGCTTTAAACTGAAAGAGAGTAGATTGAGATGAGATATAAGGAAGAAATTCTTCACCATGAAAGTAGTGAGACACTGGAACAGATTGCCCAGAGAAGTTCTGGATGCCTCATCCCTGGAAGTGTTCAAGGCCAGGTTGGAGGGGGCTTTGAGCAACATGGTCAGTAGAAGGTGTGCCAGCCCATGGCAGGGGAGTTGGAACAAGATGATCTTTAAGATCCCTTCCAACCCAAACCATTCTATGGTTCTATGATTCCATGACTATTGTTGTGTTGTGTGCGTACAATTTTAGCTGGAATAGTAATGACTTCTCCTGTGTATCAATATCAGCCATAATAATACAACCAGTATCGGTAGTGAATTCATGGTTCTGTATATGAAATGTTTCCTTTTTGCTCATAACAAACTTCTGTACTTAACACTAGGGAGTATGCAGGTTACACCTAGTGTTTTGAAGATCCACAATACCTCAAAGGACTAGGATGAGAAGGAGGTGAGATGCTTTCTCCAAGTTGCGTAGCAGAATTGACCTTAGCCCCTTTAAGTCTCTGAACTTTCAGAAATCAGATATTATTATCTCACTCCATATTTTTAAGCATGTAGGGCAATATGCAACAATTAATTCTGGTCTTCATTGTTCCTGTCTTGCTCAGAGTTTTGCAAAGTTTGACACTGCCCACAACCTAAGATATTTGAAAAAGTGATTTCCACATAAAGAAACATACATTCTCTGAGAGCAACCCCCTCCTTAGGCTTTCTGTCAAAAACAGTATTAGGGTTATAGCTTACCTGAGGTTAAGTTTTTCATTTTTGTTTAGCTTTTATCTTAAAAAAAATGTCTTTTCCAAGGTTTGTGCACTCATTCTAAGTATGTGTAAAAAGTGCTGGATTGTGCTTGCTCATTGCCTACATTCCCATTACTCTGATTTATTTTTTAATCTCTTTTGCTATATTCTTCTGCTTAAAAAATATCAGTTCTTTATCTTATTAGGGCTTCTCTAAACAAATGAAACACTTGACTCCTGTGCTTTCTCTGATTACTAAGAATGGTTCCATGTATATACGCACACTTGCATACATACATGCAAAGAAACACATATACTTCTAGACAGAGAACATCCAAAGATATGCAAACTCATAACCTGTGACTGGTAATGAAAAATGAATGGGCATGTTTGTGGATGATGAACAGAGGTGCAACTCAGAATTTAACCTCACTCAACACAGTTTTATCAGACTAGCTTGAATGGAGGAACTTCAGCTGAGCAGTGTCTGTGTCATCTAGAACAATAACAATGTCCTAGTCAAATATTTCTGCATTTATTGTGCTAGCATTTCATAGGTTTGACTCACACTGAGCATGTGAAAAAATGTTTTGTGCTGGCTGGCAGTGAGGGTTTTATTTTGCTTTTCTTGCTGGCTTGGTTTCTGCTAGACCACAGCCTCTGTTCAGAAGTGAGGTCCACACCTTGAAGGAATATTGGAGGTGACAGTGCAACATTCTCACTGCTATTGTGCTATTGAGCCTAGTGGGTACCTCCCAAGGCTTTGCAAGTCCTAGTTCTAAGTAGAAAGATGTGATAAAAAGAGCTAACTAGCCCTAATTTCAGTCATAGTTGGATGCATAGTTACAAAGATAAAATAAACATGAAGTTCTTACTATGAGATACATCTGTATCCTATAACCACCTGTGAATTAATGCACTAATATGAGCAGATCAACAGGAAATGAGGATGCACTTGGAATGATATACCATAAAATTAATCATTCAGAAGAACTGGGAGATCAGGCTAAAAGCATAGATAGAAAATAATGACAACACCACCAAGAAAAGAGAAGGGTAAAAAAAAAAAGTGATCAGCACTGTGCTTGCATGATGATTTTTCATGACCTATGTAAATAATTCTGTGATCCTTCTCATTTACAGTATGAGGCCACAGTATGGCCATCATACAACAGGATCAAAGAAAAACTATGCTTCAGGGAAAGCCTGACCTAAAAACCCTTTAGTGTTACAATTTTGTAATGGATACTGGCTATGGAAATTGAACCTTTTTTTTCTTTAAAAAGTGACATGGCTTCTTCTGACAGTACTAGATTTCAAAAACTAAATTTCTGTGGTGTAATACTGCATCTAAATTCACAGAAAACAGAATAATAGAATTATAGAACCATAGAATAGTTTGGGTTGGGAGAGACATTCAAAAGTCATCTAGTCCAATCACCTGCAATGAGTAGGGACATCTTCAACTAGATCAGTTTACTCAAAGCCCCATCCAGCCTGGTGCTGAATGTCTCCAGGGATTGGACATCTACCACCTCTCTGGGAAACCCGTGCCAGTGTTCCAGTGTTCCCATTGTAAAAAAATTCTTCCTCGTGTCTAGCCTGAATCACTCCTCTTTTGGTTTAAAACCATTACCCCTTGTCCTCTCACAATAGGACCTGCTAAAAAGTCTGTCCCCATCTTTCTTACAGGCTCCTTTTAAGTATTGAAAAGCCTCAATAAGGTCTCCCCAGAGCCTTCCTTGTCCAGGCTGAACAACCCCAGCTCTCTCAGCCTGTCCTCATAGGAGAAGTGTTCCATCCCTCTGGTCATCTTGGTGGCCCTACTTTGGCCCCTCTCCAACAAGTCCATATCTTTCCTGTACTGAGGCCTCCAGAGCTAAATGCAGGACTCCAGGTGGAATCTCACCAGAGCAGAGTAGAGGGGCAAAAATGTCCTCCCTTCACCTGCTGGCCACGCTCCTGATGCAGCCCAAGGTATGATACCAGATGTTGTGTTTCAACACTATGGTGTGGTGAAAAAAGATCAGTACCACCCTATAAATCTTCTAAAAAAATCTCCCTAAATATCTCTAGAGCTGTAGCTGTGAATACTTGTATTTCTGTCTCCCAGAAAATGCAACTTAGTTACACCTCAGAAACTGGATGCATTATATAGATTCTTGAGATTTCTAAATGGAAAATCTCCACTATAACTAATTTGTTTCTTTCCTTTCTGGCAGTTTCATCTGTTTGAGAACATAAGTTTTTCTGTGGTTTTGGCTGGTTGGTTGATGGTGTGATTTTTTTTTTTTTTAATTATTATTTTTTTTAGATTTGCTTTTGTTGTTTGGTTTTCAGTTTGTTTGTTTGGGTTTTTTTTGTACATATTTTTTTCACTTTACAAATTAAAACTCTGTGTTCTTTTTTCTTTTATATGATTCCTTTTAACTTTCATCCTTCTTTAAAAAAACATAGCCCTTTAGAAGGTTATTAAATATTAATATATGCAATATTAGCAATTGATTTTTATCGAATTCTTCTGAAGCTGAAGAAAGAAATACAATGTATTTCATGTATGAAAAATAATGGGTTTACTTCAATATATTGATGAGTTCATTAGCTTCAGACTTTATTTCGTCTTTTTCTTCCAATGAATATGCATATTTCACTTTCAAAATCGGCCGTAAGGTATCACATATGAACATTTCTGATAATTCATAGAGACCATTTTTCCCCCTTGGATAAATTAATGTGATTTCTATCTACATATTTCTGTCAGTAACCTTATGGGATCCTGCAATTAATATAAAAGCCTACCTGTGTCATACCTATGTATCCTATTGTTTTTCACAAAACAGAGAAATCTGATATGTTGAACAGAAAAAAAATGGGCTCATTTTGTAACACCTTTACAACTCTTTCTCTTAGGATAGTACATAAAACCTCAGTGTGTACACTGAAATAATGATCAGGGACAACAGATGACTATATTACGTTTTCTTAATATTAATGAGTACATGGGACGAATGCTTGTCCTAATTAGAAGACATGACAAAAATAATGGTATAAAAAACTTATCTCAGTGCCAGATATGAATTATGGAAAAAGTCAACAACTGCCAACAAAACTACACATTCCTTCTACATAAAGTAATTACTATTGACATTACTTATGAACTATTTACTTTTTAAAGAAATTCAGTATTCCTTTAGTATGTCTATATAAAAATATTGAAATATTAATGACAGAAGGTAAAAAAAATATATACATTTTATAACAGCTCTGCACTTCCGCAAGTGTTTCTAGACAAAGGATTTTTAAAAATTTAAGGCAAATTACAAAAAAAAATATAACTGACACAGAAGTCTGAGTCTCACTTTCAAATGTATAAGTAGCTGAAGACACCTAAATATGCAGATGGGACCTAGCTGGAATTGCAAATATTTGCCCATGACATGTTTACTAATTAAACACTTAGACTCTTCTCCATTAGTTTTGCAGAGCAAAAGAGAGTCACTTGAGCTGCATGACATGTTCCTGAAGATATATCATCCCACTTTACAAATAGGAAAATAAATAGCATACAATATATTTTTATGAGCTTTCTCATTTAGGGCAACATTAGCTAAGTTCTGAATTCTTGCGGGCAAGTCACAGATGCACATGTGACAACATATTCTTCAGAAATTGGCAAAAGGACACAAAAAATCTCATTTCCTTCCTTAAAGATGAATAATACAACCTTAATATTCTTGGAAAGGGCTTTCCTTCAAAATTACTTCTATATGCAAGTTGTATCTAAATTCTCTTTAGCTTGGACTGATATTATCTAGAAAAACTAAATAAGAAATGTGTCCCACAGTTTTACTTCACTAACTCAATGGACTTTTGCAAAGATAAGTGCAACATGTAGTAGACAAAATTTAGGCTGACTGATCCAGTCAGCCTGAAAGATCATAAATCTTAATTTTTAAGACGCTTTAGTTTTTCTTAAAATTGCAAACAAATCAACAAAAAACCCAACTCAATCCCTCATATACAAAAATCAAACCTATACTTTCCTCAGTTATGCAGCATTGCATTTGACAGATTCTTGGAGATGAGAGGGCAAACATGAAAGAGACTTTTTGTATTGCTTAATGTGTTGCCAGAAGCACTCAGGCATTAAAGCGATTGTTACATGATAAGACTGCATGTAGAAATAACTGATCTGACCCACAAATGCACAGTACTGTCTTAATTCTTACTTATTGTTGGTAAAAGCAAAACACTTGCATCTGAAGTAAAGCAAGTTTAGAGTCAGTGGACAGAGATGGAATTGTACTTTCCTCCATTCTGCAAGACATGTTCAAGAATCAATTACGGTGAGAAAGACCTTACTTTATGAAAACGTTGTTTACATACTGGTTTAGAAGGAACAGGCTTTAAGAAGTGACTGACAGAAGCTTCAGTGTGTGTGAAGAGACTTGTAGAGATCCTGGGAATAAAACACATTTGCCTGCAGAGCATCAAATGTGAATAGTAGAAGCAAAACTTTACAGGAGTCAGAGAATTTAAATGAGTTTTTCTCCTCTTTCTCCTCACCTTTCTTTTCCTCTTCTTCCTATCCCAAGAATCCCTGAGCAATACATGAAATACTCTTTGGTTAATACTAAAGACAGTGAGAAAAACAAGCAAGCAAAGGACTTCTACCATTTTAGAAAGAAAACAACAAAAATAAGAACGTATATACACAGAGAAGCAGGAAATGAGGATGCACTTGGAATGATATACCATAAAATTAATCATTCAGAAGAACTGGGAGATCAGGCTAAAAGCATAGATAGAAAATAATGACAACAACACCACCAAGAAAAGAGAAGGGTAAAAAAAAAAAGTGATCAGCACTGTGCTTGCATGATGATTTTTCATGACCTATGTAAATAATTCTGTGATCCTTCTCATTTACAGTATGAGGCCACAGTATGACCATCATACATCAAGGAAGAAAGTAGCATTTCTCTGTCACTGCTTAAAACAGTTCTTCAATAATTAAATACCTATGACCTGAAGCTCGTCAGGCATTTAGAGCATTAAAAGTAGCTCCAGAAATGATAGGTTAAATGTCTATGGGTGAGTGGAGATCTCACAGAAACAGGTTAAGTGCAGCTCTGCTTCAGAATTGATTTTTTATATGTTGCCAACAGAAATCATAGAATCATAGAATCAATATAGGGTTTTCTACGAGAAGCTTTGTGCAAAATATAACATGGAGGTAATGCTACTGACAGCGTTTCATTAGTGTTGGGCCTAGCAGCATTACTTAGCTACCAGACCATACTGCAGCAGTTTTTGCACAAAATTCCCAAGAATAATTCCCCTGCCCCATTCTTAAATTTAGGAAGTCACTAATCAAAAATCAGAAAATGTATTTGAAATTGAAATGCAGAGTTAAGATTGCAGAAGATTTCCTCTTCATGCATTTCTTTAGAACATGGGGAAGTTTCATACCACCTAGCTTTAAGCACTTTGAGATTAGAGGTCAGTGTGCATGTATAGCTGAAAAAGAGAATCCTTCCAGGGAGTAATTTCAGACAGAAACCAAAGTTATGTGTTCCAAATGATTCACTATATGATTCTCTTTCTATTGTTTATACATATGTCCTAGACAGACTAGTCACTAGGCATAGTAACTGTTCGGGTTTTTATGTTTCCCTGATGCCTTAATTTAGGAGTGTCAAACTAATTTTCACCAGCGGCCATGCCAGTGTCACAGTTGCCTTCAAGGACCAAATGTAATTTTAGGACTGTATACATGTAGGAATACATTTACAATAATTTACAACCACGAGGATGATGTGGCCCCTGGTGAAAATGAGTCTGACACCCCTGCCTTAATATATGCAGTGTCACGAACTACTGTTACAAATCAAGTAGAAAATCTGTTAATATTAATACAAAGAAAAAGGGAACAGGTTCACTGTACAAGTGAATGAACACAGAAAAAACTCAAACAAAATATCAGTACATCTTCTTAATATTGCTAGCCTATTTGATGGAAGTATAAAGGATTTTTATAGTGTTGTTCATACATTATCTTTGATCAACTGAGAGTGATGAGTCAGAAAGAAAAGAGTTGAAGTATTCTTAAACAAGACATCTTGAAGATAGCTGACCTTCAAGCCAACCCTTATGACCCAACTGTTCATAACTTGGGTTTCCTGAACTTGATCTGTTATATGTCTGATTCCATGTACTGAATTTCTCTTGACCCAAAGGCAACTATACTCTGTGCTGTGTAGTACTGTTGTTTTGTTTTGTTTTGTTTTGTTTTCACCTGCACAGCTCCAGGTGACTGAGTAATTACAGCCTGAGTTCTGGTCAGAAAAAAAAGAAGCAAGATAAGCCTCTGAACAGCAGCCAAGTAGAATTGCAATCTGTAGGTTTTTAGAACTGTATGTATGACTGCCTCAGGGCATATGATATCTCAAATGAGAAAGCAGCAAAAACATACCACTTACTTTTTAATATGACTGGACAGAGAGGAAGACACAGGGCTTTGCCACAACACTTGGAGGCATATATATGAAGAAATCTTTTCTCTGTGATCTAAAAAGCTCTAGAATTATTTTATTCAGTATAGTTAGCTCAGTGGGAAACCTCCAGCAGCAGTTGCATTATGATTAGAAAGATATGTTAAAGCAAATAATATTAATTTAAGTAACCATATTGCTACCATTAAACTTTTCCTACAGTTAGAGTTCACATTTGCTTCTTTTCTCTCAAACATTCTCTGTGCTGACCTACATAGAAGGAAAGGCTGACAAGGGCATAAGAGTGGAACTCGTTATCTTCAAAGTAAGCAAACTTAAAAAATCAGCTTGATGAAATATTGTCATTTTTAGTGTGAAATATTATGTTTGTTTTTTTTTTTTTTTTTCATCATGGTACATTGTTTTATCCATCCCCTGGATCTCAGAATTCTATCCTTCATGCAGCAGGTCTGCACAGAAAATGTCATGTAGCTCTATCCTAAAAGGAGCTTTATTTCTCCAAGAAAAGTATATTGTTATAAATTTAGAATATATTCAAAGATGCCAAAGGTTCAAAAATCTTCAGTTTAAGGTGTATGTGACTCTTTACTCTGCTGGGATTTCACTTTATTGTTCTTTCAGAATGTTCCTGTCAAATGCTATTTTGCACTGAGTATAAGGAGTAGAGGTAGGCTATTGGCAGATGTTTTGCAAATATTTTCTGTGTGGCTCACACATTATGCCAGCTGGTTACACCTTGCAGCTGACAAAGTCTTCAAGTTGAAGTTTCTTACGTGATTAAGACTCTGATACTCGGGAGAGTGAAACAGAAAGTGGTGGTAAAACATGAGTTCAATTAATGAAAAGTAAAACTATTAAGAGGATATTATTTCTTTTCTATTATTTTTACAACTGGTGTTAAAGTATGCAGTGATGTTTTCTTCAGTGACTGCATCTCATTCTTGTCAACTGCAGCAGAGTCTTCCAGAGGATAAAACCAGAATACTTTCTGCAGTCAATGAGCATATAGACCACCCACTTATTCAGATTTCTGTGTTGAATCTAGATCATCATTTCCCAACTTGTCTAGCCTAAACAGCTTACTATTTTACACTTTCCACAGGAAGCTGGAAGCCCCAGGTAGACTCTGTACAGTGGCTGTGCTGTAAAACAGTAGCTATGAGTTAGGGAGTAATTTTCTGTCTTTCATTAGCTAAATAAGCACATAGTTCAGGGCACTATTAAAAAAAAGGCTGCTTGATTAGAAAGTGCTTTTTCATCCTAGATTATTGTTACTTATGCAGATCTAAATTAACCTCCTGGTACCATGACTTTATCTGACAAATCAGTTCTTCATCTGCATTTCCTGTTTTAGCTTTGTTTTGCTACATGATCTTGATTGTAAAACATTTCCTTAAAAAAAAAAAAAGGCATTAGGGAAACATCAGATAACTCAATATTTTAAAATGAAACTATGCAATCAAGAACAATCCTTCTGCTACATATAATTCTGATGACCACCAGTCTGGATTCTCAATTTTGTGTCTTTGTTTTACATCAGCATTATCTTACCAAATTCAAGATAGAGCAATGTTAAAATTCGTAAGTATTGTGCAAGAAGGCAAATAACCCAATTGTGATCTTTTTTGTAAGTTCTGCAAAGAGATGTCTTCACTAAATACATGTGCCATGAAAAAATAACACATACAGTTTTGGTAACTGATCTGTGGAGTGAGAAAAAAAAAAGAATAAGGATGTCTGCTTTAACCATAGATGGATCACAGAAGTGTCAGCAGTTGGTGCTCTAGTTGGAAGACATTAAAGCTGCCTTCTCTCTGAACAAGACATTGCTTCAGGGATGATTGTTGAAATCTGAAATCAGTGAAATAACAATCACTGAAAATCATAGTCTTCCTCTTACATTTAATGCTTTCAAACGTGAACTCAGGGTACCTAGGCATTGTACCTCTGGAGCTGAAGAAAATAATAAATGTGTATCATCTGTTGCTGTTTTAAAGTATAATAACCTAAAAGAGCAACCAAAAAATCTGCACAGTTGTTGAAAACAAGAGTCTTATGTCTTTGTACTGCTAGTAAATATATCTGAACTGTGAAGTCACTTATAAAGGCAATGTTGTTAATGAATGTGCCTATACTACTAGTACTATGCATGTAAAGGTGCTGTTCCTTTTCTTTTTTTTTTTTTTTTTTTGCGTGTATGTGGTTTTTTGTTTTTGTTTTTACTATTGCAACTCATTGCATTGCAAGATAGAAGATACAGCTTTGTCAAAAAATGGAAATCTGTATCCTGCCACTGCTAAGGCCAGAAGTCTGAGGGTATTGTGAGAGAAAAATGGCAGAGGAAAGTAGGAAGAGTGAGGATTTTTTACAAGAAAGACTACAGATGTATATAAACATATATCCTTTATTAGTCTACCAGGAAAGTCAACCAAGTATTTTGACATACAGTGACTTTAGCACAAAATGGTGAAATACTAACATGCATCACTCAATGAAATCCTAAATAATTGCAGAAAAACTTAATATTGTGTCTTAGTAATGGAAATATCTTGGTACATAAGAATGATATGCTTTGTTTATTTGTGTGTTTGTTTTTAAATATTAACAGTATATGAAATATCTAAACATGAAAAACTTTGTAAAACTTTACTATATATATCAATATATATGTCTAGATTTTTTCCCTGACATTTGAAATTTTATACTCATTCATTTATTCTTTATTTTAATCTAGAACAGTCAGTAGCTGAAAGAAAGCCTTCTCTGAATAATAGGATGCTATGTATGCCTTGTAACAATTATGTCATTCCTCCTGGGATTTCAAAGAAGAATGCTCAGCTGTAACTAATGGAAGCAGAATGGATACTTCTAATGATTCTATTTATTTATAAGGATCAACATGAGTAAAGAAAGCTCACAAAGAAGATGTCATCAACTAGAAACAGACAAATTAGATCTGTTTGGTCATAATGTTAAAATCGGGGGGAAAAAAAAAGAAAAAAAAAGTCCATTATCGTTACTATCACTGACTGATTACTTAATTCCATTTTCTGGCCATGCCTAGAGGCCCAGGAATAAAACTAGTAGGAGCAGAAAAGGTAGATGAATTGACAAATTAAAGATATTATGCTGAACGTCTCAAAGTAAGTGGTAAAAATGCAATGTGGTGTTGAAACACTCTTTTTGGAAGGTTTTAGTAATTATTGATGGTACAGTCAAAGCTGTACAACATATGAAACTCCTAATTCTGCTCAAAAGATTCAACATGAACAGAGTAAATATAGATTCACTGATTCTTTATATTTATCTGATAGAGAAGAAAACCTCTAGAGGATGTATTAGCTACCTTTAACGCATAGGCAGGCAACACAGTAAATAAGGTAGCAGTATTGACACCACAAATGTAAGGTTGTCTATTCTTTTCTCAATAGGTCTTGGTTAATGTGTCTGAAGGTAATTTCTTCCAAGTACCTCTATGTTCCTTCATAAGCTGGAAACTTAGGACAAACTCTTTCTTCACTCCAGCTGAAGAACCAAGAGTTTGGAGATGTTCTGAGTGGTCTTGTTGCTCTCTTTCTTTCCTGTTTCACTGATATTTTTCCTCATAATCTCTCTAAAACTCCTCATAGTGCAACTTCCAACTGCATGAAATTATATTTTGGCTTGTGAATCTATTTCTAACTCTGTAGGAAGAGCCTACATTTCTTCATATTTTGAATTTTAAGGAGGGACTTGGATGCAATGATGCAATAAAAATAATAAGATGAAATATTAATAGGAGAATGCCCTCATGGTGTATAGTGAATAGACTAGTCTAGACTAGACTAGACTAGCTAATAAGGCAGGAGTGAGAACACTCTCTCAAACACTCTCTCAAACACTCTCTCAAACATTTCAAACTGAGAAAAGCAGGGAAAATTCCAAAATTCCACATTTACGATGCTATATCTTTGGTTTGAAAGAATAACCTAAGAAAGACAAGCATGGAATGCCTTCTTTATCTTAGGGTCCATCTATTACAGGATAATAGCAAAGAACCAATTTCAAGTTAACTTTTACTCATCACACCACATCCTAAAGGACTAGTTGAGCTTTTTCACTGGAAACTTCTTAAAAGTATCTGGTTTGGTCTACTCTGGCAGATGGGATGAAGCCAAACCTTTGACAGATTTACAAAAGTGAAACTGAAAAATGAAACAGAATTAAAACTATTTTCTAGAGATGTTACAGTGACATGGTGATGACTGTTAACAGATGTTGGAGGAATATCTTTTCTTCTCTTCTCTACTTATGTAACTCATGTTCACCTCTTACAAGCCAAGAACTGTAGCTACTTTGTTCTAAATAAATTATTGTCATGTTTCTTTTTTACAATGAAATAAGAAAAGGCCTTACTACAGTTAAAAGTGTTTTGGTTTGACTAATGGCTCCAATTTACAAAATCGGTGCAGGGTCAGAAGAAGATAGTTATTAGGTGGCGTTTATTGATTTAAGTTCATCAATGCTTCATAAAATAGCTTAAATCATAACTGAATAAAAATTATTAATGCTTCCAATCTTTCACATGCTAGTCAAGTCATAGTCATAGCATTCACGTGTAAATACTGGTCATGCTTCCTGCTTAGTAGGTAAAGGAACAACCATACCCACTTAAGTCTAGGCTTACTTACAGAACTTAAGGATATCACAGAGGAATGTTATTTTCAACACGTCTTTTCTTTTAAGTCTGGGCTCCCTAAATGACAAGAAAAATATAAAAAATACTGATTGAACAGTTTTTATATTACAGGGTCCAATAAGAAGACCAACAGCCTTCACGTGGCCAGAGGTTAAAAAAAAAAAAAATCTGAGTAAGCACACAGAAGAGGGGAAGAGATGCAACTTTGTTATCACTGGTGTCTTTTGTCCTTAATGGTCTTGGGCATCGAGGTCTCAAGACAGCAAGTCCCAAGAGATCTTTGATGAGGGAAGCTGAAAATAAAGTGGAGTACCTTCCTTCTTCCCCATTTTTTCTGTTATTCATAATTGGCATTTTATGTTCCTCACTCTCTTTAAAATAAGAGGGTGATCTCATCTGCTTCTAATATATTTTCAGGGTGAGGACTTGCTCTGATTTCACCAAACATGTCTCTTAAGCTGAAAGTTTATTCTGATTACGTCAAGACTCCTCTTCTGCCTGCGTGTCTGGGTTTGAGGTGAGCAAATATTGATTAACACTTGCTTTGGGTGCAACAGGCCTCTGATTTGGCAAAATATGTGTCAAGGGGGCCTTGGTTCAAGACAGGAGAGAGGGATAGGGTCATGCTTGACTATTTAACTCATGACAGTGACTGAACAAGAACGGCCTTGTTGGGCAATTGTGTATGTATGATCCTCAACTTTACCGGTAGCAATTGAGGGAAGTTCTCTTTGTGGTCAAGTTGTCCTCTAACTGTCACCCTACAGTGTCTACCTGTTCACTTTTCTCTGCATCATCTGCTGCCATTGTCTACTAGGAATGGAATCCAAGTCTAATCCCATTAGTCTTTTCTGTGTTATGTCTGGGATTTTGTCATCACTTATCAAGAATGTTACAATCCTTAACCTTTCCTTCCCTTTTGATTGTTTATCATAGCCCTCCACTTTCTAACACTGCTGCTCTTTTTCTTTGCAGCTTACTTAGAAGTATATAAAGAATATGTCCAAATGCTGTATTACGAAAATTTCTGAAGAAAATCTTTGTGAGTTTGAATAGCCATATAGAGTGGATTTAAATCTAAGACAATATTGCTGAGAGGCAAGGTACATTAGCATGACTACCTTGTCATATTCAGAATCTGAATGGGTAAGTGTTCCATTTTGAATGTGAGCAGAAAGACTTTCTGTTGCCTGCAGTATATTGCATTGATATATTTTCACTGTAGCACCCTGAAAGATGTAGTCTTTGTTGATAACATCACACTTATCAACACTTCTATTCACAATGTGCGTTGGCACTTTCTCTTGATGTTTTTGATCATTGTTTTGTCTAATCAGAAGCCTCTAACAACTTTTGTCCTTTGAGACAGTTGTTATTCTCACCATGCCATACCATCTCTCTGCATACAGTAGTTTACAGTCTTACTTTTCTGTGTTTTTACACATAATGTTGATCTCCTGATATCTTGTGTGTCCCTTAAAGGATGCTTTTGTCACAGGTTGAAGCAACAGCTAGAATGTGTGAAACAATTTCAAGGGTGTCTGGCTTTTTAGCCTTTTTTTGGACAGCTTATTATAAAATTTCTAATCCAAAAACATGGTTGTGGGCTGAAATAATTAAAAAAAAAAAAAAAAAAAAGAAAAAAAAGAAAAAAAGTCATGCTTTAATGTGTTTATACCAAGACCAGATCTGAAAGATCTTCTTTCTTGTATTTATTTGATTTGTGTAGATACATTCCTAGTACTCCTGTGCAGGGACACTCTACCATATATCTACTCGATTATTTCTCTGTGAAAGCAGCCTAGTTTTAAGGGAAAACTGTTTTGGTGGATTTAGAACATAAGATAGTCCTCTTATATCTCACATCTCTTAATGCATATTCTTATGAATTGTTCCTATTAATTGAATCAATACCATATGATATAATTCCAGAAGTTAAGAATTAAAAGTCACACAAACAGCTAAATAAGACAATAGCTTATCCTGACCCTTGGGAAAAGACATAATAATCATCAGCCACATTGGGTTAACAGTATCTTTGATAGAATCCATAACATTTTGAAAGATTATTTTTTCTACAGCACAGTTGCACTTTACTACATAACATCCAGTAGACAAGAAGAAACTCAGCCTGGCAGATACAACGTCCTTAAGCCAGCTTTTTGTCTTCTTTCATTTGCTCACTAGTATACCCTTCTATTGCTATGATGCTCGCACAATATAAAAAGCAGTTAAAACACAATTGTGACTTCTAACATTTTTGTATGCTGATCACAACTATAATTTCCTCCTAGCTAATTTATTCTGCTGTTGCCTTTTGTTTTCTTGTTAACTCTTTGGGGAAAACAGTCTTCCTTTTCCAGGTACAGCTCTTGTCACGCTTCTGGTGCTACTACTGTGCTGATATTAAATTAAGATGACAGTGAAACAGTAGGTCCCTACATGGCTCTTTGGAGCTCCAGCACAGCAGCATGTGTGTGACAGAGGAAGAAACAACCAAGAATCCATTCCCAATAATGTTGGCTTGAGAGTGGGCCCAGCTAGAGAATCAAGGTTCTATAGATGATGTGCATGTGAATTCCCTGCTTATAGGTATTAATTGTAATTTTGCATGGAAAAAGGAAGTAGTAACAAAATTAATAAAATATGTCATGATTATTTATTTGGGGAATTCTTACACTGGTTAGCACTCTTCAGCGTGAAAGGTGGATGTGGAGTATTTGTTAGATATTCATAGAAAAATGCAATATCATAAATAAGGTCAGTAAGGAATGATTTATAAGAACACCAGACAACCAAACCAAACCAAAGCAAAATCAAAACCAACCAACCACCACCAACAAAAAAACACCCTGTAAAGTTCATTTCCACATTAAGGGGTTTAGTCTCAACAGGTCTGAAAAGATAGTAAACACATACATGGAGGAGAGATCAGGTAGTGACTGCTACCTGTCACAAATAAAAATCCAGATGCAATTTAAAGCTCTAGAAGACCCTAAAATAGAAGTCAGGAGGGTAAAGCAGGAGAAAGCTCTTTCTTTAACCAAGTATAATAGTCTGTTTTCATAGACAAAAAAATAGGTTAGATACAACTTCCATTCTGATCGTGCACAATATCTGCCACACACAATACAGGTGAGAACAAATACCTTGTTTTATATAATAAATACAGTAAGCATAAAGTTTAAAAAAAACCTGGGAAAATAAATTTATTTTCTTCTTTATCTATTTTACAAATTTAATCTACATTTCCAGTGTCACTGACAGCAAATGTTGCAGTTGAACAAGCAGAGAACTTATTTCAGATTCAATAACAAGCTATTTTCACAAATCAGAAAACTTTGGTAAAATACCCCTAAATTATCTTTTGGAATTAAAGTGGAATATTTTAACATTTTGTAAGAGTACATTTTGTTACGTGAGTGACTGCATAGCAGAGACTAATATTTACTCTACAGTTTGCAATTATTACTTGAAATAAAATAACTAAACTTCCTGTTAAATTTGGCTTTGTAAGCTTTCTTGAGGAACTGAAGATTAGAGCAAACATAATATATAAAAATCAAATAACTCTTAAGACTTACTTAAAATGCTTCTAGGAAGTGAAGTGCAACTTTCATAATACTTTATAAGCAAATAATTAAAAATAAATTATAGCATTCTGAAAAAATCTGCGTTGATATTTCTAAGAATAATAATGATACCTATTAGACCAATAAGTTTGAAACATTAAACCAGCATTATTAAAGGAACATGTGAAAGAAGAATCAGAAGTTGTAGGAAAATCCACCCAACCTTTGTCTCTCCCCTTATTTTTTGTGTGTCACCCTCTCCCCACACAAAAATTCCTCCCCCACCCTCCTAATTTTCTTCATGAGTGTTGCTAGTCCATTTCAGGTTACATTCATATTCTTGAACTTCACAACATCCTTTGTTACGAAGCAAAAGTGGTTTAGGGTCATTGAGAAGTAGTGACTGCATTTTAAATTTAAATGAGCTATATATTCTTACTTTTGACTACTTATTGGGTGGAAAAGGAAGCAGAGCTTTTGCGCACATGCAGAAAAATATTGCCAAAAATGTTAATTGGATGAATAGCTTAGCGTTTCAAAAACTGGTTTTCTTATTCTGCCTCTGGAAGATGTACTGTGGTGTGAATCTGTTACTCCCCAATCTAATGTTTTTATTATGCTCTGCCACAGTAAAACTTCAGATTGTGTTTTAAAACATTTCTTTTGGGAAGTAGTATTTTTCAGAAAAGATTAAATTGCAGCTCTTCAGAAAAGCAGTCTGCATGCTCTCTGCTAAGGAAAGACTGAGAAGTTTTTAAAAACAAAGTAAGCTGAGGATATGAATTCATTTTGTCTCCTGTTGTAAAAGAAATAATTTAAAGAACTAAGGATAATTGCTGACATTCATCCAGAGAACTGCTTATGAGGAAAAAAAAAAAAAAAAGCAGAACCCAAGAAAAGCCTATAACGAAAAAAAACTGCAAAGAAATAAGGATTTAATTGGATTGTCCCTTCTGCAGAAAACTTTTGAGTAATAACAATATTTGAAGCAAATTAGTCACAGGAGTATTGAAAATGCTCCTGTATTTGAATTTGAATTGATATTTCCAGTTTTAAATGAGGACTGTTTGTGTTTTAAAATCAGTTCTTTGAGGAAAGAAAGGAGGTGTGGGGTGTGTACACATGGGGTGGTGGAGCAGGGTTTAATTTGTTTGGTTTTGTTGTTGGTGTTTTGTTTGTTTGTTTGTTTGTTTTGTTTTGTTTTGTTGGTTTTGTTTGTTTGTTTGTTTGCTTGCTTGCTTGCTTGCTTGTCATTTAGGACCAGAAGCTGTCAGAGCAATCCATTCTGCCTAGACAGATACATGTTTATTAAAAAGGTTGATGTGACGTATTTTATTACAATACTTATTTCTTAGAGAATATAAGAATTTAGGAATACAGGACTTGAGTTTGATTCATTTAAATCAAATAGTACTTCACTTATAAATTTTTCTGGTGAAATTAATATGACTTACAGCATAACCTAATGTTCTACATAAGGGTATTAGAATCTGTGCTTGCATAGTAAGATATCTGGATAGCTTGGACAAAAAATGACAGATAAGATCTAGCATACTAACAATGAAGAACAGCCCAAATAGCTAGCAAGAGCCAACTCTGAACATTTGCTTCAAAAATTGATGAGTGTTTCCTTTTTCATTTTTTTGGTGTCTGACAGTGTCTTTCAGATGAAATGTTGTTAAGAGTGTATACACTGCAAAAACTCTAGTTAAATTTGTAATTAGGTTAGAGAGAAAGTGTCTATGTATTTTATTTTATTTTATTTTATTTTACTTTATTTTATTTTTATTTTATTTTATTTTATTTTACTTTATTTTATTTTCCAGCTGAAAACCAGTATTTCGAAATATAATAGCAGGTGTAGAATTGAGCTTCAAGAGAAGCAATATAATTACTTTTCCTTTCAAATGCCACAATAAGGAAGTTAGATCTTAGATTGTTAGATCTGACATTTAGTATTAACTTGGCTTAATATATTACTGGAATATTACTAGATCAGTTAACTGTGCAAAAATCCTTGACTCAGAGATTTTGAGCATTCATTATTTCTTTCTTCAGATCCTGGAAAGATCCTCAAAAGAAAATATGCAAGTTAAAGCAGCATAAATTTTTTTAAAAATGAATTTACTTGTAGGGAAAGGTTTGAAGATTATTCTAGAAAGGTAATATTTGTTAATCTCATAAAGCGGTTTGCTAGGCAGTAAAATCCAGAGTCTCATTCCAGTGAAGCAGAATGTAAAAACCGTAAAAGTGTAGTCTGAATGAGAATATTAAAAACAGAAAGAGAAAAAAAAAAAGAAAAGGAAAAATAAACACACTGTAAGAGGCATTAAGGGGAGTATTTTTGTTTTGTTTTGTTTGTTTTGTGTGTGGTTTGTTTGTTTGTTTGGTTTTTAAATGAAAAAAACAAGATAATGAATGTTTTGATCAGCCTTTTCCTGATTCTTAGAGATGTCACTATGGATTCAGTGATGTAACAAAGAAAAATCATGTTAGACAGAGAAGAAGCTGGACTTATCAGAATGAATAACAGAACTAAGATGCCTTGAACAATTCTTCAGAATCAGGATGATTTGTTCTCCACTGAGAAAGCAGTTTACAGTTAGATGTTCACTCAAAGTCATGGTGTGTGCCCTCCTCTTGGATAACCTTATTCGTATAACACAGGTGGTTTCAGTAGTTTCAAGCAAATTCATGGCTGGCCTGGGAACTTCGTTACTCCCCACAAAAACTGCCTTTGCTGCTGGGCTCAGAAGAGCAAGGAAAAAGCTAGAGCTTCAGACGGGTAAGAGCTTTTGTACCAAGAGCAGACAAAACAAGAAGTGCTCAGAGCCTAGCTTACCCTGGCTTCCTAAGAATACCGCACTAGTGAGACTGTACTTGCATGTGATACGTGTTTATGCATATTTCCATGCCTCACAATGACTTTCATGGCAGCTGTCAGAGAACTGAGATGATAACTTTTATCCAAAATTAACATATGAATAAACAGGATCAGAATTTCCTTTATCAAACCAGATGCCTGGATGCAAGAGGGCACCCTATCAGAGCTAAAGTCTCCCTACTCTAGAAGTAATCCCTCCCCCCTCACCCAAGAGTAATCCTGCAGCATAAAGCCATTTCACGTTTGACAGTAGGGACTCTGTAGAAAAGACATGTAAGTGCAAGAGAATCCTTTGAACCGTAAATCTAAATGAAGCCAGGCTTCATTAGTACTGCTTTTTTCTACAACCACTGATAAACACACCAGCAAAAACAGCCCAGCAGGCCAGCCAAAGGAAACAGTCAAGCCCGATAATAGTATAGCACATATTGCTTCTTCCCTGAAGCAAAAGAAAAAAGACAAGATGTTGAACTTCAACATGCTACTTCCTTCAAACTTATAATAATTTTGTAACTCTGTATGAAGCAAATATATTTATGATGAGGAAGCTGTTAATAAGGTCTCCCTTATTAATGGGCATCAGGCACTGAATTCTGGGTGAGTTTTTCAGCCTAATTAAAAAAAAAAAAAATGGGGGGGGAGGAGGGGAGGAGGGGAGTAGGAGGGAAGTGAGGGATTATTTCCTTGTCCTTTAGTTCATGGTTTATGAGGATTGTTAATGCCTTTCAGTAAATGAGCATTAACATTAGGCCAGATGCTATGTAAGAGTAACTTGGCTAAATACTGTCATTATCAACACCTCTTCTTACGTATGCTTGCAGGACAGAATCCAAAGCCCAATAAAGATGCAACACTTCTGCTAAAATGTACTACCTGGATTTTTTGCTCCCATTTTAATGTAATTTTTTGAAAATGAAGCTTTGAAAAGCAAATTTACTGATTGATATTGAGGGAGTACACAGTTGAAGAAGCAGCAGTAGTGTCTAGTCAGGCCTTCAAATTAGGATGGTCTGCCTTTTGCAGCATATATTATCTTAATTGACTATATCTTGTACTTTTTAAACAATCCCATCTCTCTTTGTCTCTTAACTTAATAAAACCTCAGTTTATTCTACAAAAATGAAGCACCAGTGCTCTATAGTGCTACTGGAATTTTCTGAAGAGAATTAAAAGGATACCTGGTAGCATGTTGTGAATCTAGCCAACAGGAGTCCTCCTTTTAGATTCACATATTTATACTTTCATTTCTTCCACAGTTTGGAAATCAAGATCTCCCAAACACTGGTACATCTTCAGCTTCAAATGTGTGCCTAGAAAGGATGTAAGCAAGGTAAAGTTAAATCTATTGTGAAGTAACCGATATCAGACTGGATCTAGAATCAATAATTTCAAGACTGAAAGCCTGCAATTCCTGTAAGATACCTCAACTTTGGTGAAATTAGTATATTTACTGTCTCCCAGACACTTTTGATAAAATTGGGACTTTTTTAATCTTTAAGCTAAATGTAATAATGTATTGTGCAGAGGATTGACAAAAGCTAAATCACTGGAATTCAGATGAATCCAATATGTGCAGTTCTACCAGAACACAGACAGAACTAAATACAGTTTTTGCAGTATCAATACCTCTCACATTTTCATTGTATATTAAATTTTAATCAAGGAGAGCTCTTTATCAGTCACTCTTTTTCTCACTGTATGTGATACCTCAGAAGGAATAGACTTGTTCTAACATTTTTTTGGAGTGTACTTCCGAAGTGGCAAGAGCATGACTACAGCCTCCTGTCAGTGTCAACATGACACAGGCTTGGTGTTGTGGGCACCTTACAGATTTTGTAAAACTTGGTAAATATGGATTGATAATGTTTATCCTTCTTCTATTATTTCATCAAAAGCTTTGACTTGGACTTCCAAATTGGGTAAGTCCTCAATGTTTGTGCAATCATGTTAAGCTGTAATGGATTGTCATTAACAAAACATTATTAACAACTATGTTTGTGGATAAGCTCTTTCAAGAAAGCAAGGATAATGTTGGAAAGAGCTAGTGCAGCATAGACTGAATTTTAAATAGATGTATTAGAAGTGTTCATTCAAATCTGCTTCATAAAGACAAATTAAACAAGAACAACTTTCAATTTTCAGCATTGCAGAAATAGAAATATAAGTACAAACATATACCAACCTTTCCAGAAAAGCAGTGTCAGAAATATCAACCTAAGTATATGTAGTGTGTTGTAATGTATTAATTGAAACCTAACTTGGTACACTTTTATACATGTTTCTTTCAGGACCCAAAATATTATAGTAAAACACCAAGAACTCTTCTGACTGTGTATTTGACAATAAAAACAGTGATTTCACTAAAAATTATACCATCTATAGTTCCTGAAAGATTCACAGACTGATCTGTTGGTCAATGCCATTCTAACAGCTTTGTTTAATGTGTGGGAGTCTTCATTGTTTGAATTTATTGATTTTTCCAATGTTTTGAAGTCTACTCATTACTTCTATAAATATAGGGAAGTAAAAATATCTTTTGCCTTACAGCATTGTGTAGAGGAACAGTCAGATATGGGGATTACATTTCTGATTTTAGATACTTTAACCTAAATCAAAACTCTTTTCACTGTAAATTCTTACCATAGGTAATGGAGGAAAACAGAAATGTGCTCTCCCTTATTTTCTGAAGAGGTCTAAAAAGGTGTAAAAACCTTACTTAAATATTTGAATTGCATAAAGTTAAGCAGTTAAATTTAGGCTTTGATGCTATTCACTGACAACTCTTAACTGTCATCTTCTATGAACAGGCATAATAAAATTTACTCTGTTGCTGGCGACTGAGTTATCAGATACCAGTTCTGAAACACATTGTTGGGTTTTGAACATGCATCTTGCTTTGAAAAGCTATAGAAGACCCTTTTATCACAGGAATCCAGACAGAGATCTGATCTGAAGCTCCCAGCAGTAACCATCCACAGATGCCTGGTGATTAAAAGGGCCTTATTTTGTATCCTTGTGGTAAAGTCTTGTTGGTTACTTCAATTATTTTGGTTTTCTGTCAGAAGAGATTGAGAATAACGTACTTCTGGTTGACCAATAGAGAGGAGACTCAGCCAAAATGTGGGAGAACTTCAGAATATGGTCTTCCTTTAGGGTCTTTCATATCCTACTTAGGAGTCCTTGTTGTAGGGATATTGTCTTTCTGTGTCTGGGAGTGGGAGGGAGAAAGAATAGCTTTGTGGTTTTTATAATTTTTCTTATTAGGACTGTGGAAATTTCTTAGAATACAAGACAATGATTCACAGTGAAAAAGAGTCTGGTGCTCCTGCAAGCTGAATAGAGAGCTTACAGCTGCTGTTTAAGCCTGCAGATACTTTAAGGGTGCCACTGGAGCCCAGTGTGGAGTCCGGGATGCTCTTCCCCAGCAATGCTGCAACTGTCAGTTGCTACCGATCTTGTGACTGTGGCTTTGTGTTGCACTGAGTTTGCTCTAGATGTCATTTGCCTCATCTTCCCGTGTAGGTGAGGGCTTACTCTGTGCTTCAATATAAGCACGTGCATTCACTCCGTACTTCAATATAAGCACGTGTATTTCCTTAATTCCTTGCAGGATCGTGAGTGCTTACTCCGTGCTTCAATATAAGCACATGTATTTACTCTGTGCTTCAATATAAGCACGTTTATTTTCCTTAATAATTCCTTGTCAGATTCAGGCAAGTGTATACTTTTCCAGGACTCAGAGACGGCTCTGGCATGCTTTTTGGTGAAGCCACATATATGCGCACTGTGGATCTCTAGTGGTATTAGTTGCTGCACCTTTAATAATTACCTCAGCTGATATTTGAACCTGTATTCAAGTCAACCTCATCTTCCACCAGTCAATCTGCTGTACCTTTTTTACCGAATAAAAGTTTGTTTTGGACCCTGTTGTCCCCTAACTAACTTCGGGGTGCCTCCATGACAGCCAGTTAGGACCTCACTGAAGTCCTGTGAAATAAGCGGGAAGACCCCACCAACTGTAACATAAACTAAAAGTTGCCTGCATGATGTCAGAGAAAATTCAGTCTCCTGGCAAGAGTTAGATGATCCCTGAGTTGTCTACTAAAATAATTTGGCATTATAAGGAGTCTTAAAAAGCAATTAAAATATTTATGAAAACACAAATGTTCTCACACGGGTCTTAAAAAAAAAAAAAGTTTGGAAAAGTCTAAAATAGTCTGCTGAAGTGTCTAATTCTTTAGGTACAGCAAGATGCAAATTCTTGCAACACAGCTTCTGTTTAGTCTCTGTATATTAACATTTTAAGAGTCTGAGTTATGGGAAGCTTTATTGAAGAGCCTGTTGTTTTTGCCAGTGTTAAGAGTGAAAAGAACAAAACCAAAGACATAGTTTACATGCATCATTTAAACAACAGTTGATTAGGTGATAATGTTATTAATTATTCACAGTCAGGTGAACAGGCTAGGTAAACAAAAGTATATTTGCAGCAGTGAGATTTGTATTGTCATGAGAAAATAGATGACAGACACAGCACTTTGGAGAGGGAATCTGGACAAGCTAGGACTCCTACCTATCTAGATGCAGCAGCAGTACTGCCAGCTAGTAGATTGATTCCGTTACCACACTATAACTCAGTGCCCAGCTTAGGCATCACCAAGGTAGTGTCTGCATACCCTCCTACTAGAAGAAATGGCAAAACTAGCATTGTCATATAAATATTAATAAAACATCTGCACAGAAAATGGTTAAGTAATAGAGATTACTTCATAGAAAGTTAGAAATAAAATATTACATTTAAGCTACTCTTGAACTACATATTCATAGAACTTTTTTTTTCTTTGGAGATTATGGTTTACTGTTTTCTTTTAAGCATGTAAGATATAGTTTGTGGCACTGGTACTGTTTGAAATAAAGCAAAATGTTACAATGAAGCAGACCAAACACCAAACTAAAATTACAGCTGAATATCATGAACATTTTTATGAAATCCATGACAAATGATACCTAAAATTTTATGAATTAACTGCAGTTAAAGTGTTATCTGTGGCAGGAAGCTCCAGTTTGTTCACTTCTACTGATACTGTATTTGCATTTCATTTAATTCCTCTTTTGTGTTAAAAAAATAGAATCCCAATTAGGATTAAGTTGTATACATGTATTCATTTAGAAACATAATCTCAAAATCAGATAATATATATTTATTAACATTATGTACAAGTGATTTTTCTTATAATTCAGCTGCTACTTTCAGAATTTCCATTCAAAATAACCTAGAGTGTCATTATAGCAATTCTGTCAATAAAATAAGTGTCTTCTGAAAATTAGCTACAAAGTAAATTATGTAACAAGGTACTGTTGATCACCGCTCCATTTAGATGGGTGAGGGTAAGTGAATCCATGTAACTAACACTTGACTCAGTATCTTCTGTGAACAGTCTCAGAAACCATGATTTTCATTTTTTTGCCAGAAATGTAACACTGAGGAATATATCTTCTCATTCAAAAGCATGGGAGAAGACAGGAGGAAGAAAAGTCTAATATTTAGGATACTGCTAGCACAATTTTCCTTTTTTATGGTGCCATGCATGTGGTACTTGTCTTTTGTTTGGTGTGTTATTTAATTACAGTTTTTATTTCATTTTGTCCTGCCAGAGGCAACTCTGAATTTATGTTTCATTTGTGTGTCCATTTATTAGAATCATTACATTAATGCCAGGGTCTTGTCACGATTTCAACTACAACAGCTGTTGCATACAAGTAATTAGACATCTATGCAGCAGCTTCCTCATTGCTGATTGCCATTTACCATTCTGTTGCTGCAATTAGACTAATAATTTACACGTGTACTGTGCCTTGCATGCAAGGGATCTTGAACAAATAACTGCTCATAAGCTCTTCCAGGGCAGGTAAAATGCCAATTTATTCACTACCCCATGTGGAACAGCTGGCAGGGTCTGCCTTGAGCCTGATTTGCCTGCAGAAGGACAAAGGACAGAAGGGACGTAGTCAAGACCAGTAGCACCAAAACTTGTTTTAAATTGAAAAGAATAGAGGAGCAAAGAAAGCCACCTTTGATAATTAAGAGAGCAGATAATGTAGCTGAGAGGAAGATGAAAGAACTTTACTCATGTAACAGGGTGTTGTGGGATCCTGAGGCCTTTGGGTGTTTTGTCAGAAAGTTGAACAGAATTGTAATACAAATAAGTGATACAATCTTCTCGTTCCCTGAACTGACATGGTGATACAGAAAAACTTTGTACTGGCTTTTTTGATTCTGCATCGAAGCAGAGAAAGTAATCTCTCTGTAAATCATGGTTGCACTGTGTTACTGTACACATATGGGGTTATATTAGTGCAGATGCTTGACTGAAAATAAATCACAGTCAGACTGAAGTAAGACTTAAAACTATCAAGCTACTTATCTGAGAATTTTTTAAGATGGAATGAAGGAAAATGAGCATTCTCTTCTCTCAAACTTCAAGGCAATCTAAATATTTTGGTGTATAATCCCTCTCTCTCTCTGGTGTGCGTCATCATCACTGAAGGACAGAACGAGCAGGTGTGTTTCAAGAACATACTGTGAATTATGTTGAATTTCAGCAGTGTTGCCCTGGTTCAGGACTTTACAAAGTGCAGCGCAAGCATCCCAATACTCTTATCTCCAGGCGTAGCTATATGAGACATGGACCTCAGCAGTAACACAGACTAAAGAAAGTCTCGGCACTTCTCATTCCTGCCTTTGCATTGTAGTTTGCCTCTCTTTTACCCTTTCTTGGCAGAAGCCAAACAGATACCTAGGGAACAGTAAGATTAGAGTGAGCATATCACAGTAATTTTAACCCTTCCCGATTCTTTGTTCTTCAGAGTTTGTTTTTTAACCAGAATCAGTTCAGTGGTCTGGATTACAGATGAGACCTTCAGGTTTTTTGATAAAATGAGGGACACTTTAAGGGGAAGCCTAAGCAGACAGGTGAAGGGAAACTCTTAAAGTGGACATGCTGTCAAACCCAGAATCTCAGCGAACTGTATCTTCAAGTGCAGTGATACAGAAAGAGCTGAGATAATCAGTTATCCTTCTGCCTTTTTGGGGTCTGTGCTACCTGCTTTCTGCTATACATAAATGACTGTACAAGGTACAAATAGCAGAGTAAAATGTTTCATTTTAAATATGTATGTCACCTTCTAGACCAGTTCAGATATTATTTATAAACCCATTTAGCTGCGTGTAATATCTTCTTTTCATTACTCCATTATATTTCATTATATGTTATATTGGAACCCATATTTTGTATGGCACTGAATTTTATCAGCATGATGACCAGTCCCCAGGAAGATAGTCTTTTAAAATCATTAAACCTCTTGTAATGTCATTAAATTGAAAATCACCTCCAGTTAAAAATCCATTGGCATTGTTTGACTGCAAATCCCTTTCACAGAAAATTTCAAGTGTTTGAGAAGCTTGTATTTAGCTTTACAGAGATGAATATTTGGATGTCTTAGCATATTTCCTGGTGGTCACTTTAAAAAAATATAGTCTATATGTAATTTTAAACTGTTTTTGCTCTGAATTTTGAGTGGTACGTACAGAGATAACACCTGATATTCAAGATACACAGACTATTAATCACACTATCACATTTATGATTTCTAGTTGGTCTTTGTATATTTCAAATGCTAGAAGTAGCTGAAGAGTCCTGATTGTCTGGAAGGCCAAACTAGATGAAGACATATATTTTTTCAGGTCCCCAGAAACCGACAATTCTTCTTGGTTACTTTCTGTTAAAGGTTACTAACAAGAGACTTGGAGGTCTGGTCTCGTGAATAAGTCTTGGAACAGAGAAGTAGATATCAGGGTTTCAGAGTTGCTTGCGCCACCAATTTAATCTCTGACATTGGTCATATCACCCACCTTTTACCTGTCTCCTTCAAGTGCTTTCCCAATTTATATTTGTACAAAGCTGATCCCACAACCATTATCTTAGCAAAATCACAGGGGGTGGAAAGACCGGCCTTCAGAGCTCATAGGTTGAGCAGCAACTGTGTGAAATAAAACTTTCGTATTGTGGTAATTTGCTCCATGAACTGAAAAGTAGCTTCAAAAAATTTAACATAATTGGAATGAAAATATCAGGGAGTTTTTTTGTTTGGTTTGGGTTGGGTTTTCTTTGTTTGTTTGTTTTGTACATGTGTTTTTATTGTCTTTTTGTTTGTTTGTTTGTTGTTGTTGTTGTAGTTCTTTCCTAATCCTGAGTAAGACTTCAGCATTTTACATCCTAAACGGTAAACGATATGGAAAGAATTATAGAGAAATACCTTTCTATTTCTTGTGTCACTGTCTGGCCTTTTGTTCATGCTAGTAATGAAAGTCTGGCAAAAAATACCTTACACAAGATTTCTACCATTCATTTTCCTCAAGTTGTATTGGAGGGTTGTGGTGGTAAACTATAAGATGCCATCAAAAGAAATTCCCCTGGCTAGAACTGTGCAAAAGTCAGTAGCAGTCAACATGAATCACTTTTTCTTGCATCTTGCTGCATGTTACATAGTTGTGACCTTTGAGCTGAATAAAAAGCCAAAGTATCAAAGTCACCTGCTACAAATTACTGTCAGAGACGTTGTTTTGATAATGAACTATGAACAATGGATTGGATATTTGTCTTCTCTAGCAGACAGGGAAACTATTCCAGAATAACAAAATTAATTATTCCTGGTGCATTTATCTGATAGTAACAAGATTAGCATTTACACCCACTCTTCCCTTTGAAGAAGAAGTGACTTTAATAATCTTATCATTTAGTCTTCAAACATGTCAGGTATAGATCTATGTTGAAGTTTATGGTTGTGAAAGAGTGGTAAAATTTTGAAGAAAATTTGCATACACATTTCCAGAAATTGAATGCACCGCAGAGACTCTGCAACTCCAGAGATAAAGATTTATTAAGATGAACTAGAATGACGTCATTTTTCTAAACACAGAGACTTTGACCAGTTGGTGGGAAGACTAAGAGTAAGATGAGTTGAGAATAACTATTCGGCCTACTCACTGCATTCTTGATACGAAGGTCCTTTTTAGTAGTCTGAGATTCAGTTCAGCAATCTTTCTGAGGTTCAGCAAGTGCCTTACATTTTTTTTGATCTCTAACATTTTCATTCTGTCATTTCTGACATTTATCTATTTATTTCACTGTTTTCCAGAATCTTTCTTATTCTTTTACATGGTCTTATGCCCTTTTCCAGTCACTGCCTGTTCCCCTGTATGTCAGGAAAGTCATCCTCCTGAGCAGTCCCAGGTGTGATCTGCAGAGGTATTTCTCCTCCCTGCTCCCTAGAGGGTTCCTGCTGCCTGCAGAGGTCAGCAGGCAGAACGAGGAAAACAGGGGTGTTCTGCTGCCCAGCCATGCTCTTTTAACAGAATAGATTAACTGTGAGCAAAACAGGTATCATCCATCACAGAAAACAACATTTGCAAACGGATTTTGGGGGAAAATGAAGTGTAATATTTCCAAAATTTTGCTTGTCCTGTACATTTAACACTGTGGTGATTCACTGAGATAGCTTTTGTTTTGTTGTTGTTGTTGTTTTGGTTTTTGTTTTTGTGGTTTTGTTTTGTGGGGTTTTTTTTGTTTGTTTCTTTGTTTGTTTGTTTTGGTGGTGAATTCTGGTTTTCAGGAGTAGGAAGAAAATACATCTATCTTCAGGCAGATTTAAAGCAACAGTACAAACTGAGTGCAGTAGTTTTGAATCCAAATACATTATTTCGATGACAGGAGACTGTGAAAGGTTCGTTATATGAAAGTATAATCATGTTTAACATAGGAGATTTTTGTGCTGCTTAGTAAAAAATGTTTCAAAGTACAAAGATTTTAAAAAATAAAAAAAAAAGCATCAGGAAACAAACATTTTATAGGGCTTCTTCGTGCAGAGTTCATGGGAAGTAGGAGCTTCATCACATCATGTGATGGTTCATTACCTACTAAATGAGTCATAACTGTGCCCACTTGGACAACCAGTTTACACTGTTCTCAAAATCACAGCAAGGTTTTCTCTTGATGAGAACCACAGGCAGTTATTTTATCCTCCTTGCCTTAACACTGTTTTTGTGCACTGTGCAATTTTTCTGGCAGAACATTTTGTGACAAAAATGGGAGATCGTTGGAAACAATAGCAGTTCTGGCACCAGAGGTCAAGTACCAAGACTCTCTTTTCCAAATAATCTGTTTTTCCTCTTGTTTTGGTCATGTGGCTCAATTTATAACTATTACCAGCTGGAATGGGCAAAATATTGTTGTGTGCTATGAAGTAGGTAACCTCAAATATGCAGTGCTCTGCAGAGGTACATGCAAAAAAAAAAAATATCTCAATGGCAGGCTTGCTATGCTTTACATGCTGGACCTTCACCCTTCTGAACATCATTTGCAGTAGTTTTGCTGTCAATATTGGCAGATACCCTGTCTCTAGGTGTAATAACAGGAGGATAATGCCTGGCAGCTTCTTTGGAAAGATCTCTTCTGTTATGCAGCAGCATTTCTAGATATGCTGGTATCTAGGATGTGATATCTATATGCTAATATTGGTGGGCTTGTTTTTTTTTTACAGTAACTGCAAACCAGACGAATAACCTAATCAGTGAATACGAGACAGTCTTTCAGAGTTTTTCAGAATGCTATGAGCAGGACAAGGACATTTTTTTTAAAATGGCAATGCCCATAATGATGGACATTGAATGTCTTGTGTTCCTGAATCAAAGATAAGAGCCCTTATTACTTTCCTTAACTCACATGATGTGGCATATACAGTTACGTTTCATACAATTGTCTGAGAACTTCAAGAAATATATCAAGACTATTGATGTACAATTTTAAATTGTAGTCTCTCCTAGATTCTTTCTGCTGGCATGGTGTAAGTATTTACAATCCAATTTTAAATTGAACTACTTTAAAATGTCTGTAATTCATTAAGTACGTACTTTTTTGGGAATACATTTTAGTATATTGGATTTTATATTTTTATTCAATTTTTTGTGATGGCTGAATAAACCAAATTTTTAGCTTTCCTCAAAAAATCCATATATGCATGGACATAAGTATTTTTTAATGGAAAATGTAGAAATATTAAACTAAAATTCAAAACTAGGGTAGACAAATATGGAACAACTGAAACATAGCATTTCAGATCATATTCTGTAGGAAGCCCTTAATTTGGGGGTGCCTCTCCTGTACCAGGTAGCAAAAAAAACGCCTGAATTGTACTTTTTAGGAAGAACAGTGTAGTTTCTTAGCAAAACTACCTGTTGTAGAAGAAGATGCGTAACAATTTTTGCCTGTAACATCAAAAAAGAGATGATCACATTAAGTGCCAAAAATTCCATTTATACCTGCTTAAATGTACTCATCAAAATGAAACAAATAGATATTTTAAATTATTCACAGCTCCTGGAGCTTTACTGGGCCCTCAGGACAATTAATACTGATGACTATAAAATAGATATTTTACTGTTTTATTTTCTCACATTTTGCTCCAAATACCTGTACTGAGAAGAGCAGGATTGTTTTGTTTGTGGTTTTTGTGTTGTCCACAGTCCCTCAATGGTTTCAACAGAATCTATTTGGTCTGGTATAGCATCACAGTGCATCATATCAGTTATGGACTATGGACGAATACAACAGTCAACAGACCAAACTTGACTGAGAGCAGCATTTGAATGAGATGACATATGGGCAGTGTGATTTCACATCACTAAAGAGCACTTAAACAAAAGGCCTGGGTTAATATATTTTTTTTTTAAACTGAGCCTGGTGTAAATTGACTCTTGTAAGACAAACAGAAGACCATCCAGAGCAAAGGAAAGAAGCATGTGAAAATTAGAAGGGTCTTCTTAAAATTATTTAATAAATACTACTCTTTTTCTTGAGTTGAAAGTACAGCCTCACATTACTAGCTCTGCTTCTAAATTTTCAGCTTGCAGCAGGATTTCCTGAGGGATAATTGCATACTACTAAATTCTAAAATTTCATATTAAAAGTCATAGGCCTGTTTCCTTAGCCTTGAAAGTGGTATGATGCCTTCAGTGCTACTCTTGTACTTTCCTTCCAGTTCTTGAATTGTTTTCCAGGACTCAGTCTCTAATGCTTAACTTAGAAACTTTGAAAAATCATACAAACATTTCAATATATCACAATGATGTTCAAATACAATCATAATTTGCAATGCAATGGAGGGGCAGAAAGTTGTGCATATCATTTAGAGCCATTTACTTTTCATTTGTCAGTATTGCATAGATACTAATTAATCTTTTTGTCATTCACTCTTTGCATACACAGTGGAGCTGTTACAGTTTTGTTCTACTAGTTCAGTTATCTTTACAATGAAGTTGGAAGGGAATATTTAGAACTCAAGATTGTCACTAAAGTTGCCCAAAGGTCGTAAATTTCATCTGCCAGTGAGCACTTGCTTGTCTGACATTCCCTAATGGGATTCATGAATAAGATTTCAAGCAGATATTGAATTGTACTGCTTTGCCAGAGCTTCCATTTATGATACATTTTTCTGAAGAGTTTCCATTCTTTCCTCCTTCAGAATCTAAATTTTAATTTAAAAAATAATTTAAAATTATTTTATATTGACTGGAAAGATAAGTATGATTTATTTATGTTGCTCTAACTATCTTGATGTGAAACACTACTGGAAACATACCTGTTTTCATCTCATCCAGCATTTTCTTCATCTAGCCACATAAAGGATAAAAAAATCCATGCTCCATTCCTTCAAGGATATTTCACGGTCCCAAAAGACATCTACAAATGCAGCAAAGACATATATTGTGTCTGCACTAGAAAAGACACCCACCTAAGTGAGTTCTTCCCTTGCCCACAAGCCAAATGAAGTGGAGAAATCTGTGTCCATGTAGTTCAGAGCTCCCTCTCTTCTAGACTTGGTTGTGATAGCAGTATCCGGTATAGTACCTGTCTCATGTACGTGACTAGAATGCCTTATTACAGATAATGTGAGCTGTCCACATTCATCCTTGACGCTTCTCTGGCACTTGGCTATATGTGCTCTGCTAAGAGATTATTCAGGACATCTCTAGTTAAAGCATTTGCTGTAGAGTGACAACACATTTCTCTACAGGATACCAGGGTTGGCATGGTTTATTGGAAATGAATCAGTGAAGAAAAAAGGCAGAATTATGAGAATGCTTTCGTATTTAATTAAGTAAACATTTGGTTTTGTTTGGGTTTTTGTCTTCTTTTTTTTTTTTTTTTTTCCTGATTGTTATTTTATTCTGCTTAGGATGTCCTTTATTATTATTATCTTTAAGGAAACTGCTCTGATACTATTCTGAGGGAGTTAAACAAGACTGAAAACCTTAGGTAAGCATTCTTTAAGTATGTCAGTGTAGGTTCACTGAGGAGCTATAACAAGTAAACTGTACCAGTGTGAATTTGTCAATGCAGACAGGGCTTGAATCCAGCACAGAATCCAGCTTGAATCCAGCACAGAAGTATTCCTGATAGGCTTGCTAAGGAATGTTTGAGGTTATGACAAATATGCTTCTAAGTTTGCCTCACATTGGGAAATTTCCCTGATATTTTACACATTGATAATCCTGCACCAGACCAGTGAAGAGGAGCTTTAAATGAAAAATCCTGTGGTCTGTTATGTCATCTGAATATATATACTACCCTTTCACATAGGCTGTCTCAAACATTAGTTTTGAGAACTAATTCAAATGAGTAAAAGTTAAATTTTGAGATGGAAGAAGCTGGGAAAATTTTAATGAAAGGCAATCAAGTATATTGTTATATCAGATCATATTCTTGTCTGTTGCTCATTGAAAATATTTTGTTATTACAAGTAGTGTTGGCCTCATCACCTAAGATAATTTTAAATATCTTGGGACAGGGGTGGGGGGGGCAAGTCCTCTAGTGTTTAATTAAGAACTGGCCTTGGCATTTATTTTGAAACAAAACTTTAAAGAAGAGAGAATCTCCCTTCTGCTTTCCTCTTTTGAAGTCCTTAATTCCATCTTGCTCATTCTACTGGTCCCCAGGCCCTTCTGAAAACATCTGCTCTTCCCATATTGATAGCTGCAGCATTTCTAACATGGAATAATAAGCATGCTTCATTATGGATAGACAGCAAGGGTAGGCATTTGCCAGAATGGGGCTGCAGATGCAGCTTTAACCCTGCAATTACCCATCGAATGAAGAATGCAGGTTGAAAAACAATAATTAAATTAGCAGGGACTAAGGATACCGAAACTGGGAGAGCTAAAATATTTCTCTGGTTTTCTTGAATCAACCTGTGCTTTAATTTCATCAGAAAAAATGTCAGATATTTGAATTTAGTTTTCATGGCTGCTAGGTCATATCGAGTGGACCACAACCAGGAACTTATGCTCTCTTCAGAGCAAATCTTTTGAACACTTAAAGCAAAATTATGCATGTCGAGGATGAAAATAATTATGTTGTTCTGTGCTGGAAAAATAATAAGTGTTTTCAGAACTCTGCTTTGTTGTGGTGTTTTTTTGGGGGGGTTGTATTTTTGAGGGGTTTTTCAGGTTTTTATTTTTAAGAGTAGTACCTCTTAAAAGGTGTATTCTCAGACATCAGCTTTACATTGTGTCCTCTCTTATTTCATAAATCATGATTTCACTCTCTTAAGAGGAGAAATAATACAATTAAATCAAATATCCTTCACCCCAAAGATTTTCATTAGAAGAGATTGGCAGAGGTGACACTGGCTTATCCAAAGGATAGTAATAATTTCACGAAGCTACCTGCCATTCTAATTTAAAAACCAATGCCAATTTTATATTACACAATTTTGTCATAGTGAGACCCTATAGTTATGATTTATTCTTCCCACAAGTTTCCTAGTGTTGGGATCCTTCAGTCATCACGTATTTCAAGTTTGTTCTGTTTTATTCCATTGGGCAAGTGTCAGGATGCATACCCAGGCATACAAAAAACACTGGGTTTGTATTTTTTTCTGTATGGGTAGGAGAGAATACTTTGTTTCTGTTTTACCAGTTGCTTAAGTATCCTATAAGTTTAGGCTGCATTGGTTCTTATCTTCACTTTGTGCTCCAAATTTTCTAGCTTCAAAATCCAAGATATTTTCTGAGGAGTAGAAATAGTTAAAATGAGGTTCCTGTGGATTTAGTCCACATCCATTCTAGCTGTCTCTCAAAGTATTACTACTTCATCTCCAATTTTGCCTTCTAACACCTGAGTTTTCATTTTTACTGCAATATTTTTTTTCTCCTTCAGGTAAGCTTGTATCTCCTTTAAAGACATAGCAGCCTCACAGGACAAAGGCAAGCATCCTCAGCACACTCAGATAAAGGCCACTTGGTCTCATGGACTTAACTATGGTCTGTTGACTTAAGTACTACGTAAGTTTGTCTTCCCCTGTGGCGGGAGATACTTGATACCTCCAAATCTGTTAGTAGACTCAGGAACATGGAAGGAATAAGAACAGGCCCAAGTAGTAAAAAGAAAGAAAAATAAAAGACACTGAGGACTTCAGCCTTTTCTCCTGTATCAGTACAATTTTTGGTCATCTCTGAAGTGGTCAGGTAGTTGGACTGAATGGTCATTGTAGGTACTTTCCAACAGAACTATTCTCCATTCCCTTTCCTTCCCTTCCCTTCCCTTCCCTTCCCTTCCCTTCCCTTCCTTCCTCCTATCCCTTCCCTTCCCTTCCCTTCCCTTCCTTCCTTCCCTTCCCTTCCCTTCCTCCTTCCCATCCCTTCCCTTCCATCCTTCCCTTCCCTTCCCTTCCTCCTTCCCTTCCCTTCCCTTCCCTTCCTTCCCTTCCCTTCCCTTCCCTTCCCTTCCCTTCCCTTCCCTTCCTCCTTCCCTCCTTCCCTTCCCTTCCCTTCCCTTCCCTTCCCTTCCCTTCCCTTCCTTCCCTCCCTCCCTCCCCTCCCCTCCCCCTCCCTCCCTCCCCTCCCCTCCCCTCCCCTCCCCTCCCTTCCCTCCTCCCTCCCCTCCCCTCCCTCCTCCCTCCCCTCCCCTCCCCTCCCCTCCCCTCCCCTCTCTTCATAAGTTCAGTAAATAGGCATATAAGAAGAAAGCATAAGTGATAGAGGATGGTTGATCAAGTGACTAAGTGAGAGTAGGAATGAGTAAAACATGTAAGGCATGATGGAAAATAAACAAATTGAAAAGTACACAAGAAGGTAAAGGTAAACAAGACATCTTTCACTGAGATTGTAGTAAAAGTCATTGTAGGGGACAGAGAAGACTGAAGGACAGAAAAGGTCTGAAATTAAATTATTTTTTTCACATCAGTTCTTTCAAGTAAGAAAGGTGAACATATATATAAGAGGGGTTTCTTTACGGTGGAATGAAATGCTAACCAGAATAGGATTACAATGTGGTCACATGGTGAAAAACTGACGCATGAGTAGAGGACTGATGCAGGAAGAAAATCAGTACCAGCTAGTCCAATTGCAAAGTGTGGTTTGCTCTTGTATTCTAAGGAGGCTATCTCTCCTGGCCCCCATTGCCCTCCAGGACCTTTCCCACTGGTTTTCCCAAGTGGGTCCCTGAACAAGCCCAAATATGTTCTTCTGAAGGTCCAAGACGGTGACTTTACTATTTGTCTTGTTCACTACCCTCAGGATCTTAAGCTCTACTATCCAATAGTTACTGCTGTCAAGGCTGCCATTGACCTTTACTCCATCTGTTCTGCTTCATTTATGAATAACCTGTCCAGCCTCCCCTTGTTGACACAGTAATCAACAATTCATCAGTTCATTAATCATCATTAACTGTCTTTGACAGTCTTAGAAATCTCCTAGATTGTTTACACTATGTCACATTGCCCCTTCAGTAGATAGTGAGATGGAAAATCATGTGATGTGTAAAACAATTGGGTACATAAATATTTTCACTGAATTCCAACACTGATCTCTTCCCTGATACTGAAAAGTCAGCAAAAAAAGACTCTTTAACACTGTTTTGAAAGTGTTAAAAAGCAGGAACTTTTATTACAGTGTAGTGGATGCTCAGATGATTGCTCTCTAATTGAGTGTGCATGTGATTTGCACTTCTTGGTATTTATCACATACACCTATTGCATATTCATTTGTTTCTACCACTTAGTTAATGCATTAAACATAAATTATATACATAACCTCAACCTTTGCCAAAAGTCCTTCTTTGGTATTCGAGAGTCTTCATCAAGAGTCTGTAGTGGTCCCTGATGGTCTTTGCAGCCTGGACCCCCACCCTGTGCTGACTTCTTGACCTGATTTCTTTAGCATGCATACTGTCATTTTGTGCTGCTACTCAGCATAAGTCATGTAGCTCTTTCTTCATTTAGTGGAACATTCTGCTTTTCCAGCTTGCAAGCCAAGAACATCCCACTTTGCCTCATGTCCAGCCTCTATAGAGCTATTGTTTCTCTGTTAGGTTTCTATTACATTATGTCTAGTCTTGCTACATTATGCCTGGAGGTTTATAAAAGATTTTTGTTCCTCTTATCATCCCTTTAAGAACACTCTGTTGGAAAAATATGCAGCAGAAGACAAAGTGCATTGTATGAAAAATCACTCTGGGCAACAACATATGTAAACCTTCTCAGACATGTATTATTACCAGATTATGCTGCAAGTCAATTATGTCCATCAATAACACAGTAAAAGTAAAGGACAAGAAACAGGGTTTGCATTACAATTGTTTGGTCCACTAGTAGTATGTGACAGAAGAATTTTCTGTATTCATGAACAAGGGTTAAATACTTGTGACATATTGCCTGGCTACAAATGCAATTACTTTGCAGAATTTTTAAAGGACTTAGGCTGAATTTGTGAGCCAAATGTTGAACTGAAGATAATGAGGCTTTTTACCTTCTCTTGACAGCATAATATGTTTGCTTAAACCAGAAATTAAAACTTCATACCAATAAAAGAAGGGTTGCCCAAAAAGGATGCTGAACACTGCACTAAAAATGTGTTATAAAAATTAGCTGTTTGTGCCACAATACTCCACTAAAGCTAACAGTAAAACTACTAGCCAGGTCATTCTCAAACAAATGGCCTGTAATGAACTGATCTGTTTTATGTAGATTGTTCTGAGATTGGAATGAATACATGAAAGGAGCCTAAGCGTGGTGATTGACATACTGTTCTGATAACTGGGTTGTCTAGCTTGTATACAAGCAGTCGTATGGAAATCCACGGTTTTGCTGAGCTGTGAGATACCTGCTGCTGGAATTGTGTGGATATATCCTATGGTACTTTGCCCTGTAGAAGGCTGAGCCATTTTGTATGGTATCTTTTCCAATGCAAATGTTAAGAACTTTTTCAGAACGTTACAAAGAACTGTGAGAAATTGGTGCAGGACTCATGGTGACTGGCCTGTGTTCCATAGCAAAACTGGCAGGGGTCAGCATAAATGAGTGCATTTGTCCTACTTGGAAACGGGACTCACAGAACCACAGATGAATCTGCCTCTCCCTGAGCGAAAGAAATGGTAAGCATGCTTCTTTGTGATGAAGGTGGCAAACTATATTTGAGGTAGAATAACTCCCTGTAGGCTTTCTGTGATTGGAGTTGGAATTTCATTAAAGACACCACTCTACCAGTGTGGAGCCACAGAATATAAAATTTAAGAAGATAAAAATACAGTTCTACTCTTGACAAGACAAGCATATATCTCATCTTTCAGGAATTATAGGCACTACTGTTGTTTACCCTTAAACATTATGAAAAGTTTTTCCTGGAAATATGGACAAAATAAATTTTTAAAATATCCTATCTCAAGAGCATATATAAGTAAGACTTTGCAGTTCAATTGAAATACCTATTGATAGTGATAAAACAAGTTCTGCAAAGAGAAGCTGTATTAAGATGTAAGTACAGAAATTGAAGGAGATTTTTTTGTTTGCTACCAAAGTTATACTGCATCTTTGCTGCCTAACTGCAGTTGCATTGCAACAGATGCATTGTCCATATCCAACCCCTGCAGGAGAGGACTGAGCATTTAGAGCATCTGTTGTTTAATTCAAACAGGATAATTGCTACATTCTCCTGGTATTCTTAGTTGAGTTGGTATGTAACAATTTAGAAAAAAATATGAAGGAAATGTAGGAGACAGGTGGATGTTCAGCAAGGAAAACTCCCCCTAGACCTTTAATAAATGCCAGAAGTGTGTATATATCTATTTCTGTAAATATGAAGGAAATTCAGCTTCCTTTGGGTGTGAATAGTTTGGACTCCTCTTACAAAATAATCCATTGGCTCTAGGAGTGATTATGAGAGAGACAAAGAAAAAAAGACTGATGTTTTGTCTTGGAAAGAAAATACGTTTTAATGAAGAAAACAAGAACATTATCTATACTTTAGCTAAATATAAAGGCTACCACTGGATAAGAGAATGACTCCTGCATTTTGTTTTATTAGCAAGGAGAATATAAATAGACAGCAAACCAAAACCAACTGAATAAAAAAAAAAAAAATCTCAGGAAAATGAAAACCATTAAGGTTGTCTCTCTCTCTTTCTCCATGGAGACAAACAATCTGTGTGAATCATTGTCTGAGTATCTTGGAAAATTTGTTTCAGAAGGAATAAAAATTTATCAGAAAAACGGTTTTTCTTAGACTGTTTAGGATTTTGACACAAAAAAGCCCTAACATTGTAAGAACGACGTGTGTGAATGGCATACATGAGCACTGATGCCAGTGCTTATTCATTATTTTGTCTAAGATGCCTAGCATAATGCAAATTATTTATTTAAAGTCTTTTGGAATTTTTTAACATTTTGGGGTTTATAGAAACTATGCAAACATCTGCTGA